>NC_044246.1:104636590-105261590 GCF_003957555.1 Calypte anna | reverse complement strand
TGCTGTCCCTCCCCCGCTTCATTTAATCATCTTAGAACTTGCTTGTAACAGCGAATGATTCATTTTCAGACAGAAACATGAAGTGTCATCAGAGACCCTTGATGGCCAGCATTTCTTACCAGGACTTGAGCTCTTCCCATGGGACACAGTCTACTCCAGCCCCTTTTCCTGTGGTAGCTGCAGTGCTGTAACCTGAGGCTAATTAAAGGAGAGCTGTCAAGGTTACATGATGCTGAAGACCTTTCCCAGTTTCCCTGACTTCAGGAGGCTACAGTGAAGGCCTCCGATCAACAGCAGGACTACAAATGAAACAGAAGAACTGAGAGCAGGAGGCAAAACTAGCTGAGAATTTTTGACCATGAAGGCTTCAGTGAGAGCAGTTCAAGCCATGATGGGGAGAGAGATCCTCCCAGAAAGGCCTCAGGGTCCAGCCAGCACTCCTGATTTCTCTTCAGGGGATGGACCCAGGCATGGAGCCACTGTCTCCTCTCCTGCCTGCCCTGAGGCCACCATGGCTCTGCCCAGCACCATGGCACCAACAAAAGCCTTCTCCTGTCTTCTTGTGGCTGCTGACCATTTCCAGCCTGGATTTCCACCTCCTGAGTTACTTTGCTGCCCACATTCCTGAGCTAGGCTTAAAAATAGGACTCCCTCTGATCCATGCTGGCTAAACTGATTTTAGTTCCCTGTTTTGCATGTGTTGAATTGCATGTTTTGCCTGGTATCTACAGACCACAGTAAGCGGCAGACAGCACAGTTATTGATAGCTGAGGGAAGAGCCATCTTATCTCTGGAGATGCTTTATACAGTGAATTTAAGCTCAATACCCTAAATTTAGTACGTTAAAAGGATCCTAGGGTGCAGTGAACAGGTAAAGGGCTTCAGCATGGCCTGAACATGTGCTCCTACAGAGGCTGGTAAAACCACAAGCTACTCTCTTCTGAAAACCACCTGCCAAACACAGCCCTCCCTTCTGAAATGCTCCATTATTTGGGAGGAAATGAGGATGAACAAGTAAACACATGCATGGGTATCTCCAATAGTACTGCTGCAACAAACTGTTGTTTTGTGGCATGGATGGCAGAAGAGTGTGAGAAAAGGGTGGTGGGATGGCTTTGGATGTGATATTATGTCAAGCTTTAAGACAGACAACTCCAGAAATTAAATGTTGCTGGTCAAAGTAACACTATAGTTGCCATGGCAATTACTAAATGGGAAATCATTGCCATCATTGCTTGCATTGTCACATGCCTTATGGTGAAACTGTGGGTCCCTGGGTTATGGAAGGAGACAAAAATGTTTTTTTGAGCAGGATGAGCATATGAGCAGCAACCCCAAAGAATCCTGCAGGCTGCTCTGACTCTGGATGGATCCTTGGGGCACAAATCAGGGACACAATCCTGGGATCTAGACAAAAAAGCAATTTGAAAATCCTCAGGGCTTAGTCACTCATAGAGATTTCTTGGCAGAGCCAGATCCAGAATCTTCTTTGTGATGACTCTAGGCCTTCAACCTGGCTCCTTCCTGGGCAGAGCCTAAAATGAACCGAACTTTGTGCTAACACTTGCATCCCAGGAAAATAAAGAGCATGGAGGAGACTCTGCCCTTTGCTTTAATTCTTCCTTTGAAGGAACCAGGATCATGCATTTTGTCCTACGCAAAGGCCAGCAAGCTCCCTGGGCATACAGGGTTCACTCATGGTAAACTTAGGAACTGGGCACCTCTTTCTGTGAGTCCAGGAGACCACAGCAGTCTGGAATGCCTGAACTTTTTTGAGCTTGTCTCAACAACAGTGCCCAATAAGGGTGATCTCCTCCAGTTACAAGAGATTTGGGATTAACAGAAGAGAAGATAAAGCAATAGATCATCTATGACCAGGTTATATCTGGGGGGCAGCAGCTTCCTGAGTCCCAGATCTGACTCCCCATGCTGAGATGATTCACCTCAGCTCTCCTGGCCATCCCCCTGGAGTATGGTGGGACAGCTCGTGGTTCTTCACTGTGCTTTTTCATGGTGAACTCACAGTTTCTCTGACTCCATTGTGAAAACACTGAACACAAAGCAGGTCTGAGCAACCAGACCTGTGGGCAGAGCAAACAAGCATGTACCTACAGAGCACCATGTAAATACTGACTCTGTGAGGTGCTTTTCTTCCCAGGAGGTGTGCCAGGAATACAAAAAATCTGCTGGGTTTCTAATAATCCTTCATTACAGAAAATTATACTGAAGCAAATTTTAATCCACTGATACAGCTGCCACACAGATATGATGGGACAGGGCACCTAAAAACATCACTAATAAATCAAGTTTTTGTCTGCTACTTTTGTCATACTGACCAAGGCCACCAGCCTATGCAACACCCATAAATCTCTTCAGTATCCTCAAAAACTCTATCTGTAAGTGCTCCAGATTCCCTGTTAATCACAAAAAGATTAAACTACTTCTTCCCAACACTGAGATGAGATTAGTCTGAGCTGACAAGATAGACCAAGTGCTGTGGAAACATTATTTCTCCTTTGTGGAGGAAGGAAGCAAGTACTGGGCAGTCACCTGCTGGCAACCAGCAAGTCCTGCTAGTTTGGAGATGTCACTCTACTCCAATAAATATTTTTTAATTTAAATTAATCCATTGTCTAGGAAGCAAGAAATGCATGAGCAGGTAGCTCCACTGGAGCCCCTAATGGATTTATGTGGAAATGAGAGCTAAAATGATCCCACAATGCATACTTTAGGAATAAGTGGGTTTGAGGGGCTGAATATTACCTCTCCATATGACAACACAGGAAAATTATGTCAAAGGGGTGTGCAAAACAAGAACCTCCAAAACATAGCATGAGACCAGGTGGAAATACCTTTGGATGAGAACTACAAAGAAATGAATCAACTTTTATTTATCAGAAGTGAGTTTAAGAGGTAATACACTTGTGACAATGAAGAAGTTTCTCAGGAAGAATACAACAGCTACATGAAGGAAATTTCTGTCAGAAAATCATAAAAATCAGTGATGGGAAACTGAAACAAGATAACATTAAGTTAGCAACAAGATGTAGGTTTTTTAACATGAAGGATGACTAAACACAAGAAGAAACCACCAAGGATGTGGTAGATGTGGTAGATGTGGTATGTTTGCCAGAACTTCATGTTTCCAGATCAAAATGGAAGATCTTCCTCAGACACAGGGGTTGTGTGAGCTTATCTAAGGAAAGATTTGTGGCCTTTGGTACTCAGATCACATGAGAATATGATATTGTCTGGACACTGTAGTGTAAGCCCCACTTTTGTCGGTGGTTACGTATTCATACATTTTTGACACAAAAGCCTCCTGGTGGCAATGATTGCTTCCCTCCAGTGTGTCAGCTGCACCTCTCTGAATGCTGTTTTTGATAAAAATAATTTGTGTTTCACCATTAATTTACTCTGTGCTCACTGTGTCATGTGCCAGTCTGGAATAAAGCAATGACAGACACTTAGGCTGATTTTAAGAGAAAAAAAAATTATGCATGTAAAGAACATACTAACAGACCTGTCCTCTGCAGCTAGACAAATTCAGTTTTTTATTGCAGAAATTTTTGCATATGATATATTTTCAAACTCTTGCATATAAAATTTTTATGCAAGAGTATATTGTAGGTTGCACTCAGCTTTTTTACAATGTTGAAAGGGATAAATTCTCGTGTCAGATTCCCAGATGATGGAGTGAGCAGAAAACCTACTACTGCTGCTGTATATTTATGCAGCTCTGTGCTGGCTTCCATTTGGGGGAAGAAAGAGTGAGTGCTAAGGGTGCAGGAGAAACCTGGGGCACTTAGCAGCTTCTTTCTGATTTGTTTGACAGGGATGCAAACCTCTATGCCTTCAGGAAAGTCATCTACACATATTTTGATGTCTACTTCTACTTTGCTCTGAAGTCCTTTGGTTTTATCTTTAAGCCAGCAGTGTTTATAACCCTCAAGATGATGGTGTTCTGCTAAACAAGTTCTTTTGTTCCATATTGTTGCCGACAAATCTGCTAGTGAAAGAATTTTACTATTCAGTAACTCCAGTTTTGCCTCCAACTTTTTTTGCAGTACCCTTTGAACTGAATGTTGCATTAATGACTGCTATGACTTTGTCTACCATCAATGCCATTGCTATAGCCTATTAAAAGCAGCTGCAGCCATGCTTACTGCTGGCTTCCTCCTTCCTTTTGAAGCAGTTTTCTTTGACTGGTCTTAATTAACACATAAGCTGGGTAAGTGTCTTCTTTCCTCCTTTCAAGATGTTTTTGTTTCTTTGTTTTAATTTCATTTCTTTGGCTGAATAGATGTTTCCAGTATGTTCTTTATAAAAATGAAGGGGAAACTGAAGTTTGCACAACTTTTTTATTGGTGAAAGAAATCCAGGCCGTGGGTCTTCTTTGACTGTGTTACCATTGTGTGCTTGTTTAATTCCATTTCTTCCCCCTATTCAGCAAAGTGACATGATTAAAGTCCTCCTCCAGCTCAAAGATTTTGACAGCAAACAAAGATGGATCACTTACCTACTGAGTAAATCATGTACAGGAAACCAAGGCAAGTGTTAAACATATTTACTAGGGGAATCAGTTACGAATGGTATGCTGAAGATCACTAATTAATTAATACCAGCTCCACATACTGAAACAAGAGATTGAAAAGCTATTAGATGATTAGTAAAAATCTATAAAACTGCATTCCTTAGAGCAGCCACAGATGCTGAAAGGAAATGCCAGACTGCTAGGCCAGATATCAACTTGTCAAGGAATTAATTGTCTTACTTAATGGCAGATACCTGGCCATGCACAGAAGTGAATAGATTGAACAGATGGAGCACTCCTCTCTCATTGCTGGTTATTGACATGCTCTTGCCAGGCATGCAGCTCACACCTTTCCTCACTGATAAGCTAAACAAGCTCATCAGCTTCATGTGTTCCTATGGAAAGCCACTCATGCACCAGGGCTTCAGACAGGAGGAAAAATGGGGGGAGCTTGTGAATTACACAGATATGTTATGAATACCTCTCCTGCACATCAGCAGATGAACCTGAGGATTTGGTATATGTCCCTTTGAGTCTGTAAATAAGCTGCAGGCTGTGACATCACCTCAGCCTGTAAATTGCCTTCATTACAGCAGAGCAAGAGGGTGGCAGCCAAGAGCAGGGCCCCAAGGCAGCAGTCACTGCCCAGGAGACAAGTCCTTGCTCTGCATTTCATTACTCACAAATGCCTGAAATGGAGACCTGAGCTTTGATCTCAGCCCTGTCCTAACATCCCCCACCACCACCACCCTGTGTCTGCACAGTGCTCCCCAGAAACACCAACCCCCTGAGGGCTGGGAAAGGAGAGCTGCTCCTTCCCCCTTCACCTTGTGCAAACCTCCACTGCTTTCCATCCAGTTACCCCAAATTCCCATCATCTCTGTGAGGGGAGGATGAAGCCCTCTCACCCCATGAGAAGATCTGTTCTGAACAACCTGGTAAGCAGAGGTTGCTTCCAATAGTGAAGGGAAAGCTCCTTTTTCCCCTTTACCCAAAGCTTTCTCAGCAGCTTTTAGAAACAAAGTTCAATTGCCTTGTTTCAGCTGCAGTTTTCTGTACTGTCAGGGAAGCCAATTAAAGAGTTTTAAATACAGCCAAGAGGTTTTCTCCTTTCCCCTCAAAAGGTGTTTTTTCTGAGGCAGTTGAAAAGCTTCCTCTCTGCCTCTCTGACATGTGTGAAATCCCTAATTTTTCCATCACATCTGCTGCTGTTCATTAAACATGGGCAGCATCCCAGTAGGGTACTTCTCCTTCCTTCTGTGGGTGAATCCGTAAGTCTGCTCCCAATAGATCAGGGCAAGACCTTAGAACTTCTGTGAAACATTATTAAAATAATTTTTTCCCTAATTTTCCAGAAAATTTCATTTTGTCACAATTCAGTACAAAAATTGGGAAAAAATAATTTTTCAGCTAGAAAACACTAGTTTACTTTTACCATGAAAACTGCCTAAACCAATGTTTTTTTGCTTAATTTTTTTTTCTCAGTTGTGATCTGGCTTTGTCAAAATCAAGCTATTTTTATGAAGCGTTTAAACATTAATTAGACTGGATTTTTCCCCAGAAGATCTCCCAAAACCCACCTTCATCATTCCAGTCCCTGGAATTACCAGACCTGCAGGCAGAAGCAAACAGGTCTGAATATGGCCCATCAGGCGTTAGTAAATGGACTATTTTGTCAGTGTATATTAAATGCATTTTGATCTGCAAAAAAATAATTGGTTCCAGCTCTTGATTATTGGCTTTTCTTTCTGAGTCTGATGGAGAAAAACTCCAACTGGTTCTTATCAAACATAAACAGAAAAATATCTTCTCAGGCTTGCAATAAAATTTCATGTAATGTGACATCATGAAAACTTCTGCTATTTTCATAGATTGATACTGCAAACTATATGCTGCTAAATAAGACTGTATTAATCTGAAAAAAATGTCTTATATGGTAATGCCTATATTTGAAAACAGACGGCATTATAGACTAGCTGTAGTAATTGCCTTTATTTTGTGGAAGAAAAAAAAATAGAAAGGAATGGTGAAAAGCAATAATCTCATAGTCAGTTAAGCAATGCTGAGTCCTGAGATGTCTTTCATCTTATGTTTCCCTGGGAAAGAAAGAAAAGCAAACTAATTTAAATGAAATGAAAGTAATGAAATTTATTTATGCTCCAAGATATAGATTGGGTGTTTTTTAACAGCTCAGACCTGCAGAGATGTATCTTCATTTTTATGAGCAGAAAAAACAAGGATCATAAAAAAGAAGAGACAAGTATCAAATCAAAACGTCACAAAACTAATCACCTAACACATCTTTTAACTTCAGGGGAAGCTTCTCTGCCTCTGCACATGACAGATAAGTACAAGATTGTTATATTCTCCTAAGAAATCAGTATCAGGAGCTACAAACAGAAACACTGACATTTCTGAGGTTGCAGACCACAAGATTAGTCAGTGCTGAACTTTAGAACAGAGGCAGGACAAGACAGGCAGTCAGAAAACAGATCATTAATTTGTGGTATCCATGTTTAAATGGAAGCTTCCCATCCCAGTGGCAGCATTTGAAATACTATCCTGTGGCCCTCTCCTGCACACTAAGCATTTCTCCCTCTCCCCTCCAAGCCTTCTTCACCCCATACAGCCATTCATCACATCATTTTATGGACAATCTTCCTATCTTTTGTCTGGAAATTTCCAGAGTGCTATGGCATCTTACTGTGCTTTCAGAACCTAGACCTGATCAAGATTAATTGGAGATAGGCCCAGAATATGGGAATAATAAATCTGTAGTCCCTGAAGAGTTGATAATCCAGTGGAAGGAGGGATAATGAGCCTCCCCCATTGCTGTCTCTTGCACGGGTTTGAATTTCAGCTCATGGATCTGCACTCAGGAGAGAGCAGTCCTCACTGGTGTGAAATAAAGCCAAGCCAGACAATCCCTGCACTGGGATTACTACAAACATGACCTTTCTATGCTGTTCTATTTGAGTAATCTTTAGTTACTGTCTTCTTTGTAGAAATCCTCCCCAGCCCTGGCAAGTCCCACTGACCTTATCAGGTGCAAGACATGGCTTTGCTGAGACATGCTCCTGAATTAGGGAATCAATCCATTAGAATTATAGAAACATTCTGGCTGGGAAAAGCCTTTAAGATCGAGTCCAACCATTAACCCAGCACTGCCAAGTCCACCACTAAACCACATCTGTAAGCATCACATCTATAGGTCTTTTAAATACGTCCAGGGGTGGTAAAGATATCTTCTTTTTTTCTCCATTGCTATTCACTGCTTATTTCTTAGAGGTTATATGTCCAGACTGGCCAAGATAAAATACATATTATCACTTTAAAAGAAGCTCTAAGTCTTCCTGAGAGCACCACCTGCACTTATTCATCAGGTGGGTGGAGATATTTTCCACCCAATGGAGAAGAGACGTTTGTGGTTTGAGGCACCCTGCTAAGCCTTCTGGTAGTGGTATCATCTCTTCTCTGAGGAGAAGCAGCAGATGAGAACCCATCACGTGCTGCATCACAAGCAATTCTCGTTACCATCACATGGGTATCGCTTGATGGTGACACATGTAACTATGTATGAGAACAGGAATATTCCTAAAAGCTTTTCTGTCTAGACCGAAGAATTTTTGCAAAAACGCATTAGCTGAGAACACCTCTGGGTATCCTGACCCTCCACCAAACACCCGCTCTCAAATTAGCACCGATGCCCGCAGCTCCGCTGCTTTTAACCTCGTCCCCTTTGCGTTTCATTTAAGCCTCTCTTCTCCCATAGGAAAGATTCGCTCAGCGCATTAACTCCTTCCTCCGCCCCCGGCATAGTCCCCCCCCCCCCCCCCCCCCCCAAAGCAAGAGTGAGGGGCAGCACCCGAGGTCCCACGCTCACCCACCCCCTTTCCCCCGCACCGCGCAACCATCCCCACGGCCAAACCCTTTGCAAGGAGCCTCCCGTAAGCACGGACGTGTCCACGCTCCCCCGTACCCCCCCTCCCCCTGCCGTGACCACCCGGTCCCCCCGCTCCGCAGCCGCACTGCTGCCCGCTCCCCAAGGCGGCAGCGACCGCGGCTCCGGCACCAACTTTCCCTCCGCGGCGGAGCGGAGCATCCCTCATCCCGTCCCCTCCCTGCCCCGGGAGGGAGCGGTGGCGGCCCCGGGGCGGCCATGCTGGGCCCGGCCATGCTGGGGCCGGCGGCGCGGCTGGCGCTGGGAGCCGGGGAGCTGATGCCGGCGGCCGCGGGGCTGCCGGGGTGGCTGCTGGCCCTGCTGGGGCCCGTCCTGGTGCTGGGGGCGGCAGCTCTGCTGGTCCTGAGGGGGCTGCGACGCGGACGGGCCGCCTCCGGGCCCCGCCGGGTCGCCGAGGAGGAAGAGGAGGGGGATGGACCCCTGGGGACCGGCGGACCGACGGCCCGGGAGCTGCCGGCGCTGCAGCCGGAGAAACAAAGGCGAAGGGAGCAGGTAAGGGCGGGGTGGGTGTGGGGGGGTTTGGTCCTTGCCCACCCCCATCACGCGGCTCTCCCTGGACCAGCATCCTTCCTCGTCTCCTCTCCTCCCAAGCATCTTTTCCTCCCGTGTGTCTTACGCTCTGCTGCCCCGCCGGGGAGCTGCGGGTGCAGCCCCTGCTTCCAGCCCCGCTGGGGTGCAGCCATCCCATCACCATCCCATCCCGTATGCCCAGGCAGCCGGTCCTTCCTGGAAATGTTCAAGGAATGCCTGGAAGTGTTTGAGGCCACGTTGGATGGAGCTTTGAGCAACCTGGTCTACTGGAAGGTGTCCCTGACCATGACAAGGAGGGTTGGAACTAGGTGATCTTAAAGCTCCATTCCAACCCAAACCATCCTGTGATTTTCTATTCTATTAGATGCTGTATACCAAACCTTTTTGGATGGTTCCTCTCTTGAGCCCTGTGGTGGTGGCATCAAGCCCCTCTCTGAGCTTACAGTGCAGAGCAGCAGGTTGGCCTGAGATTGCTGGCTTTATGGCTAACACCATAGCTCCATATGGGCTGATCCTGTTTGCAGGGAATTACAAAAACCCCAGTTATTGTTCATCATACTAAGAAGGAGGACCCAATTATAGTATCTCTGCTATGGTATGAATACAATGTGCTAATAATGTATATTTACTCTGAATCAAAGATTTGTTGCTGTTGTATTAATATGTGATAGTAGCTGTGAGCTGATGACCATGGTTATCTTGTTGAATATATGCTGCAAGTTTGATAAGCACTGTGATGAAGTTTCCATATGGCATTATCACGGTTTTATCACTTTGACTCACTGTAGGCTGCCTGTAGCAGAAAACCCCAGTATAAGTTAGAGAAAACAATTTCAGCAGTAGGGAAAGTAAAGCACTCGGGAGAACAGACTGAATATAAGTAGGCATTTTAAATTAATAAATCAAGGATTTCTGAATATTTTTGATGTTACCAGTGTCTCTTAGGTCTTAATTCTGAGAAAGAAATTCTAAGAAACAAAACCAAAGTTAATTTGCAGAGGTTTTTTTAGATAGGCAATGAAATAAGGGTGTCTCTTTTCATGATACAGCTATGTCAGGCTTCCATCGTAACATTAGTTTTCAGGATTTTACTACTTTGCCATGGAAGTTTTAGCTTTTGCTTAATTATAGGTATATCTTACCAGGCTATTCCATTTGAGTGTGTTTTTTGTCTTTCATCAGTAAGAACAGCATCTTGGCCTGACAGCATAAGTCTTGCTGTATTAGTAAAGAACAACTAAATCAAAAAGCAATCCTAAGACAACTGCCTAAGTCAAGGGATGAAGAGAGATTTTAGTAACAATTTTATTTTAGATTTATAATAGCTCTAATACTTTCTGCTTGGCTCTAGAAAGAATTAAAATTTTGCAGAGCCACCAATTTTGGGAGGCAGTGAGGGACACAAAGGGGTGGAAACCAAGGAAGAAGAGGAAGGAATAAACTGAAGGGATAAATTTGTTTACAGTCATCTGCAGTTTCTATCATTAATCTCATCTTTTGCTGCTCTGATCTGATGCTACTCTTTAGGGGCTGGACTCTAGCAGATGTATTTACAGAGAATAGCATCATCCTCTACATGAGACCCACTGATTATTCTGTAAGTGCAGAGGAAGCAAAATAATGGTTCTGAGGAGGTGGAGGATGATTGAGAAAAATAACTTTAAAAATCCTAAGGAAAGATAACCTGGGGAAAACATCTTACATGCTGAAATGAAAAAATCAGGCTTGTCCTCCCATGACAGTACTCTGCCCTTTCTCTTCTCTATTTGTCTCTCGTTTCCTTTTCCCTGCCCTGCTTCTCTACTGCTCCTTGTCATTTCCCATCATGTTTTATCTGTCTTCGGAACATCATATCCTTGAGGCAAAAACTTTATCTCTTTATGTAAGTGTAAAGCACTGTGTGCTGCTTTGGCACTTTCCTGATGCCAGAACAGTGAAACACCTTTAATATGCTGAAATTTGCATATGAAAATCTCTACCAAGGCAGCAGCAGAGATGTTATGAATAACAGAGCCTTCCATCTGTGGACATGGCCAGTGCTATAAACTGTGGTGTGCAGGTATTGCAGGATGGGAGCCCCTCTCTGCTGTGTGCTGAGGTATGGAGCCAAGAGACAAATTGCCTCCAGTGCTCAGGTGTGTTGATACATCCCAGCAGCCAAACATCTGCATAACCTGGAGTGGTGGATAAGTCGAGATCTTAACTAAAAGAAACTAGGCAGTTAATTATTTTTGCAGTTTGGGAATGCATGTTTGCCAGTGATTCCCAGCCACTGCCCCCTGGGTGGGCTGAGACTGCCTTCCCAGGGAACCTGCTCGTACAGGGCTGGAGCTTCTCTGATGGAGCACTGATCTCCTTTGCTTTGTGTGCCCCATCTCTCACTGCTTGTTAATTTTTAATGTGTAAGAGCAGCAGGACAGAGTGATAACCACTTGCAGAGCAAGCTCTGATCTCTAAGACCTGGTCTGAATTGCTTTCACAGCCCATGCAAAATAAGTCTGTTGAACAAACTTGGTTCAAATATGTGCATGGCCTCAGCTCAATCACACAAGCACAGTTTGAATGGGATCTCGTTATGCATCACACATAACAAGTTACATTCTGGCTGTTGTGACACAGAAAAAAAATCTCCATGATGCTGGAGGGTTTAGTCTTTTTCAGGATACAGTCTTTTAGGAAATTGCTAACAAGTGTTGCCAAAAGCCAACTGATCTGAATGAGACTGCTGTTGAGTTTTGACATGGTTTAGAGTTTTTGGCTTGTTCTACAAATCAGTCAGTTCACAAGAAGAGCTTTTTGCACAAATGCAGTGATATAATCTTCCTTAGGCAACTTGCAAAAATGTATATTATATGATACAATCCAGAAGGAAGCTTTCTGCTTTTCAGAAGTGTCTTTATAAACTGGAGATACTTTTTGCCTCTTGCAGGGATGGCTTAGCAGCACTAAAACTAAAGATGAATCATAGAATCACAGAATGGTTTGGAATCACAGAATAGACCACAGAATGGTCCCACAGAAGGGACCTTTAAGATATTCTAGTTCCAGCCCCTGTGCATGGTGAGGGACACCTCTCACTAGATCACGTTGCTCAAACTCCAACCTGGCTCTGAACACTTCCAAGGATGGGGCATCCGCAGCTTCTCTGGGCAACCTGTGCCAGTGTCTCTGAACCCTTGCAATGAAGAATTTCTGCCTAATGTCTAATCAAAATCTGCCCTTTTTCATCTTAAAATTGTTCCCCCTTGCCCTTTCACCACATGCCCTTGTAAAAAGTCTCTCCCCAGTTTTCCTGTAGCCCCTTCAGGTACTGGAAGGATGCTGTAGAGTCTCCGCAGAGCCTCATCTGACACTGAACCACCCCAACAGTCCCCTTACTCCAGGGGAATGCAGACAGACCTTCTCTCCTACCTTTCCAGGTTATACAGTACTCTTCATGCCAATCTGATGCAGTTGCACAATTATTTTTATACAACTGTCTTGGACAAAAAGTGATTTTGTAAGTATCCTGGAAGTTGCTGGAGTTTGGTAATTGTCTCCTTAAAATGGAGCCATGATCTCTTACTGCAATTAATCCCTTGCTTTAATTAATTAGAATAGCAAATTGGAGGAAACTATTTTCTTTATCCCTCCTTGAAGCAGTGCTTTTAATGCACTCATGCTGATGAAACTCTTCTGTCTTTTCTCAGAAGTCTCATCAGGTGATAAGAGCAGCTGAGGTGAAGCAGGTGCCTGTCAACTCCCCATATTTACAGATGCTCTGTCTGGCCTCACATGTATCCTGGGAAAGCTGGCCAGAGGGAGGATATGTAACACAGGAAGCAACATCTTAGGGCTGCTTCTTTAATTTTTTTCTTGGAAAAGCCTTCAGATATGAATGACAACAACTGCAGTTCTGGTTCCTGCTACTTGTCATCAGACTGTATTTGTTACCTGTTACTGCTTGAGGAGTTCCTACAGGCAATTTCATCCCTGAGAATAAGTGCATAGGAACAGGTTTTCTGTGCTGGTGACTCAGACCCTTTTCCTGAGCTTCTTGGAGCATCTGTCTGATAGAAGTCCCACCTCTTTCTTCTGCCAGGCACGTTAATCAAAGGGAGAGATTTCACATATTCCCCATGCATATTTCCCATATAACTCTGTCTATTGGCTGCATGTGTTTTCCATGTAATTTTCCCCTCCAAAAGACTCTTCTTTCCTACAGAGAACACATTTTTCTAAAATAATTTTGTCAAGGAAAACTGTGTCTTAATGCATATCAATAATAGATAGTAATAAGAAGATGATTAATATTTAAAATATTGAAACAAACACAGATCCTGCTATTTTTTTCCCTCTCCTTTGCTGGTAGATGTGGGAAGTGTTGGGATGCCTGTTGAGCAGGCATAGCCTGAATTAGTTCCTTTATGTTCTTCTGCCACGCATGAAGAGCTGGTTTCTTTTGCTATGGAACCCAACATGTTTTTATGGCTTCCCATTGTCACCTTAGTGAAAATTGCCATTGTGTCAACCTTTCTCTAGCTATTACGACTAAATTAGTAATTTTCTTTGAAGCTGGAGCCTTCCTGTCTGTCTGGTGCTCTGCACAAATCCTTTCTTCCCTGACAGATGCAGGCTTGTCCTCTTCCATCCAGTTAGTTCCTATTGGTTCAGGAAATGTCTCTAAGGCTGAATGAAGTCCATCATCTGCACAGGACCACGTGGCAAAGCCAGACTGGCCAGGATATCTTCTTCCATTTACTAAAACCTGAATCAGAATTAATAAAACATGGTGTGCTTCTCTATTTCCCAAGATGTTGATCACGCTGATTGCTCACTGTCTGCTGATGGAGCACTGCAAGCTGGGGGCTGGCAGCACCAGAGCTCTGGTTTGCTCATCCTCTGGCTGAGTTTGTGCTTCTGTACCCAGGAGAGGAGAGCCCATCTTCAGAGAGGAAACAGTGGGCTGCAGGAGGCATTGCAAACATCTGACTCTTACCACACAGTGTAGGGACCAAAGATCAGCTCTTTCTGCTTGCTTTTCACCTTGTTGTAGGGCTGCTGAGAAAGCTGAAAAAGCACTTTGGTATCTTGTTCAGTAGTAACAGAACACATTTCAGGGAGGTTCTTCAGTGCCTTGGTTAGAAAATCCTTTTCTTTTTCTTCTTGTCTCTTTCTATGATTTTTCACCTGGTGTTTTTTATCTTCTAGTTTAGTGCATGTTGGTGTTGCTTTTGATGTACTAGAATAGTCTATTGTCCTAAGTCCACCATATTTATCTTGTGGTGTAACATAAAGTGAAAAATAATTTAGTTTTTGCACTGGAAATGAGCTCTAGGAAGCAATTTAATTGAAGTATTTCTTAAATCTGGAAATGGTTTTGTGTTCACAGACCCCCTGCCAGAATGGGGTAGCTTTGCTTCCTTTCATTTCCAGTGTCAAGCCCACTTAATTTGAGTTTTCTGAAAGTGGTAGTGGTAAACAATTTTCTGAATCTTTATTCCTGTTCTTAAATTAATTTCTTAATTTCTGATGTGTGAAGCATATAACAACTCCCTCTGGGATTCATCCTCTGAGTTTATTTTGTCCTGGTATCCCTCTGCTGGGGAAACCTTTGCCTGCCTTCTTCAGGAAGGCAATTTTAAACACCTTCCCCAAGTGGGACAGAAGGCAGTGAACCTGAAGCTAATGTTCATGTAATTTTTAATTAATCCTGTAACAAGTTGGTGTCACTGGGATTTGAAAGTAGACTTCCTGATCTGATAAGACACTTACAAAGGTGTTTGGGTTTGTAAATAAGACCATGTCTTAGGAAACTATTAAAGGTCTCAAAGATAAGTAACTAGGGGTAGCTTTACGGCTTCAAATACACAGCTTATATATTAATGATTAAACCCAGTAATTTTTTACCATTGGAAGACCTATCACTTTCCTTATTTCTTTGTGACTTGTTGTAGAACTGTACCACAGTATAAAATATATTAAATGCTATCCAAGAGAATAAAGGTTTCAGAGCAATCTTCAGAAATATAAATAAAATAGGTTAAATAAAAAAGGGGGAAAAAAGGCTGGGGGGTGGGGGAAGGGGAAATCCTGTTCCACTGGGTCATGAACCAAGTGGCCATGAACTAAAAATAATCTTTCTATTGTTCTACAGAAAATGAGTTGAAAATAATATGCTGTCTGGTTTCACTAGAACTCCTAATTCTGTTTTTCTGCCTGTATTCAATGTATTTGGAAATGAACTGATGACTTTATACAGTGACCCAATACAGTGGCTCTTGATATGTCTCCCTGTACAAAACTACATTTTTCATTAAGAAAAAAAATCATCCAGACAAAAATAATGTATTTTTAATGAGTCCATTAGTTTAAGTGCAATAAAATAATGAAAATTCCTTTTTTATCTTTCAGAATGGCCAAATGATATCATAAAGAGGCATGACTAATCCTGTATCCTAAGGGCTTCCAAAGGGAAGAATTGGTAGGGTGGGGCTTCTAAGCCATACAGCCACCTTACTGCCTGAAAAGGGGTTGGATAGGGGCAGGATTTAATACAATAGGTCAGGCTAGAATAGTATTTTTCCACTGGAAGGACACGAAACTTATTAAAAATACTTGGTGCTGCAACACTGGGACAAGTTGCCCAGAGAGGTGATGGAGGCCCCACTCCTGGAGATGTTCAAGGTCAGGCTTGAGAGGCCTCTGAGCAACCTCATCTAGTTCAAGATGTCCCTGCTCACTGCAGGAGGGTTAGACTGGATGACCTTTAAAGGTCCCTTCCAACCTAAAGCATTCTGTGATTCTTTGATTACTGAAGGACACTGGAGAAGCAGCAGAGACCAGGTTTTCAGGAAGAGCATCACAGGAGCTGTGGGCTCCTTCATCAGTTCATCAGTTAGTGGTCAGGTTCGGTGGTGTTCTTGCAATCAGCTGCTCATTAGAAGGATGCAGCAAGGTTCAGGAGTTCCAGACAAGTACTTAGGTCAGTCAGCATGAAGAGACCTGAGATATAGTGAATGACTGTCAACAGTATATTTTTAACTTCTTAGTGAGAGAGAGGGATGTCTGCCTACCAGATGAAATGTCATTTAAATAGGAAATGTCTGTCAAAAAAATACAGTGATCAGATGGGCAAAGCGTTAGAACAAAGTGTTGTAATTTTTCCAGCTTCTTTCTTGCTGTCATTTATATGTTCAGAAGGTCCAGGAATGTGATCCTGCCCCAGCTGAGACAAGTCTGTCAGAGCCAATATAGTTTGCATCTTCCCATATTCTCTGTTGCTCTCCCTGCCTCTGCTAGGGCTCTGCACATCCTCGGGGAGGAAGGGCAGTTGCATGTTCTTAATCTTGGCACCTCCTCATCTTCACACGTAGTCCCTTGTGCTTGCAAAAGCATCTTGATGTGAAGAGAGTCTAACAGGAGGTGGGATGTCTTTTATCCTCTACATGTGTCTGAGAGAAGGCCAAAACATCTCCTTCTCCTTGCCTGCTAATTTGGAGCTGCTGTTTCTGTTGCTGTTGTTGGCAGTCTTGATGAAAGTGCCTTGACTGAGGAGGTCCATTTACAAAGCCTTTAGAAAACAGTGAAGAATTTGTTACGGTGTTGTCCCAAATCTAGTGTGCAAGGAGCCAATCCACACACATAAGCAAGATATTTGTCTTTATTTCTAGTCTGCAGGGTAGGATGCTGGGCATTTAACATCAGCCCTCACACCTCGCTGGACGCAAAGAGGGTTCTATATACAAAGTGGCAACAAAGGAAAAGCTAAAAGAAATATGTGATTGGTCAGTAATGATTTGTTCACCACCACTCCTAACTATACATATGTATGTCGGCTCATGTTTAAAACATTTAGGGAGGTTACCTGATTAACATAAATGTCATTCACAAAGGTTTGTGGTTTATTAGCATTCAAATTAGCTAAGGTAAGCAGAGGTTATACCTTCATCCTGTTGGCTACCTCTAAGTTCTTACCCAGTCGTGGTCATTTTTTCATCCTGTTCCAAACAGGATCCTGCTTCTAAACAATAGTTAACCATGAAATATGGTCTTGGGCATGCAACCATGGGGACCTTCTATTCTTGTGGTTTTCAAAGAAGAGATCGTTATGGTCACCGAGCTTGTAAATCTTTAACTCTACCTGCCAACATCCATGAGAACTGAGAAATCACCAAGGTTTGTTGAGAGTGGAAAGAAATATTGTACTTACATGTTGTGTGGCATCCCCTAGTCATACCTTCTTGTATTCATCCCATAAAATTCAGTTTTTCTGAAGTCTTGTGTCA
The DNA here is from genome assembly GCF_003957555.1 of Calypte anna. NCBI lineage: Eukaryota > Metazoa > Chordata > Aves > Apodiformes > Trochilidae > Calypte > Calypte anna. Next base: position 105,244,297 of record NC_044246.1, on the reverse strand, counting down.
TAGAGTGGAAAGCTGCACACCCTCTGCAGCACATTACATTGCATTGGAATTGTTATTCACTAGGACATGATCTATGTGTATTTTCACACATTTATTTGGAGAGATGCAATATGCTGAGAAAGAAATAATCGAATAAGCTCAATATCCTTTGTATCTAAGTGGTTTGGTATCTAAGTTGTTCCATACCTAAGTGGTTCAAATTTTCACTGAAATTCCCCTGGTTTTGTACTTTGTGTCTTCCATCCTATGGGAGAGTCTTCTTCCTTCCCTGCTGCAGCCAGAGTGGGATATTTTTCCTTTAGCAGAGCAGGATATGGAAAATGGTCTGTTCTGCAGTGGGTTTTATGGAGTGCCTGTAGTAAAGGAACCTCAGAGACTCAAAGAGAGACAACTGCCTGTGGGAAAAACCAAAGGTGGTCTTGCTAAATGTTACAAAACAGTACTGGATTTTAACACAGAAGTCATTGTTTTGCCAGCAAATGTTCAGAAGAAAATAATTGTAAACAATTACAGGGTTTATAAATTGTAAACAATTACATTCTTTACAACTAATGGCTAAGGGAGATGAAAGAGATGTGGACCACTTGGTTTAAGCTTATAATTTAAAGATGATGGAATTACTGATGTCATCAGGCAGGGGCTTCAACTTCTCTCACTGTGATATTCTGCTAGGAGACCCAGAATTGATGTTGTCTGTGTGTTCCGAGCAGCATGTTGCACATTTGGGGCTGCAATTTTGGGGCTTCTCTTTCTTAAAATTGGGGTGGATGAGTTGAACACCAGCTCAATGCTATGTCCTTGTCCACCACAACATAAATAACTAGTCTGGGTTTCCTAGCAAGCACATCTGTTTGCCAGCCTGCAGGTGCCTATCATGCTGTCTTTGTCATGCACCTCAAATCAGAACATTCTGAGACTTGTGAAAAATATCTCTAGAATCTCCAGCATGCTAAAGAACTAAGCAATAACTGGTTGCTGGGGTGCAGCGCTGCTGGTTCTGCTGGAGACTGGCACGGGCATTTTATTTGCTGATAACTAATCACTGCAGACGTCAGCAGAGATTGTTTTTTGATGTCTGAATGATAATTCTGATTCTTATTCATCTCTCTTTGAAGGAAAAAAAGTTGCTTCAAGTTCTGACAGTATTTTGGAGTGCTTTTGGGAGAAGACAAGAACACCTTGTTGCTCTGTGGACAGGATTTTCCTTACCTCTTTCTTGGTGGGGCTGCCTGAGGACTGTAATCTCGCCTGTCACAAGGGGGCTCCGAGCCTCCGCGTCTCACGTCTGGGCTGCTGTCCCCGTGGCACAGTCGGATGCCGTCACCCAATAAGCCTTTTTTTTTCTAAATCAGAAACACACACACTCACACACACACACACACACACCACATACACACCCTGCACACACAGATTTTTATGTTTCCTGATTTACTGCCCAGGGTTCCGTGAAGCGGGCTGAGTTCTGTCTCTCACTTGCACACCTCGCCCAGCAGCAGTGATGGTGCTGAGCGGGTGCTGCTCCTCTGCAGCTGAACCAGAGAGGGTTTTGTCTCCCAGGGTGTGTGTGGTGAAACTGCCTCGATGTCCCTGGGGACAGAGGTGGCTTGGGAGGGTGGGGAGGAGGAGCAGAGTGTGGACAGGATCAGCAGCCGTCCCTGCCACAGGAGGACTGTGGGCACCCTAAGCCCCGTCCTCAGCAGCTTGTGCAAGGGTACCCACTGCTTCCTGATGCTGAAGGGACAACCTCAGGGGTGAGGGTGACATCCTGGGTCAGGGACTCTGCAGTGAGCTTTGGGTTCAGCTCAGCAGCCCAGCAGGTCTGATGAGACTGGAGGAAACCTGGGCAATGTTGAACAGGGCTGGATTGCAACCCTGGGCAAGGGAGAGGAGTGCCATACAGTGTATGTCAGTGGGGAGCAGAGGCACAAGTAGAGGAGGGCTCTGCCCCCCTTCTCTGGATGCTGCTGCTTCTGTACCATGCAGGGACCCTGGCTGTCCCAGCTGCAGATGTTCAGCCACCTATCTCTGTAGCTGGAAGTCGGCAAGTACCAGTAAATTCTGAGACAGCTGAGACATTAATCAAACTGTAATTAGAAAAGTCCTTACAGGTTTACTTTACAGGATCTAGGTAGGATAAAAAAATATTCTTTTAGTTTCTTTCAAGATACACTTGAGGAGGAACCATAATATCCACCCCAGTCAGTAAACAAGTATTAAAATAATCCCTCTCATGTCTATGGTGCCGCTTCTTTTTTTTTTTTTTTTTTCCTTAAGACAGGCTTACCCTATTTGAAAAACAACTTTGATCTTAGACAAATCTTAGCATAAACCACAAATATGTCTGCTTTGGAATAAATCTATGTGGTGTTCCTGGATTTACATTCATAAAGGCTTAGCTAACGCTAATTAATTCAGAATAAATTAACTCAAATTGGACCAAGGCCACAAATTCTAGCTCAGATTTGTACTGTTATTTATTTGTGTCTTTTAGCCTAGCATGTATTATAGGGACATATTATAATAATTGTATGCATATAAATATTTACACATACACACATAGGTGCTTATATATTCCACAATGCATTTTTTCTTCCTTCTAGGTTCCAATGAATGGCCAGCTTATATCATCAGTCAATACAAGAGAGAAAAAGCTCCTTAAGGTACCAGTAGGACTTACAGACTTTGGTACTGTCTTTTAAGATACACTTATTTTAAGAATGTTCCTTAGTTGACAGTTCTTTTTAAAGGTAATTTGTTCCTGTTGCTGGAGCACTTAAGGGATGACTTAGGAACATGACACTGAGTAACTGTGCTGCTTGTCAGTGCCACCACAAGTGGGATGGTCTCATGGGACAAGCCCAGAGTGGGAGATGGCATCCCCGGTGTGTCAACTCTAGCAATGACACAGGACATTTCCTTGGTTTAGGTAAGGGTTTATCTGGGGCATTGAGCACATGTGCTGGTGTGGAGGGAAGTGACTGTGCTCTACAGCCACATCCAAGCAAGGAGCAGCCTCCCAGCCTGGGCAGAAGGTGTGCTCCTGGTAGGAGTGTCCTCCCTTGGGAAAGTCAAGAACTGCCGTAAGACTGAAACATATGAACATGAAGGCTTAATGTTAGCTCTGCTGTTTCATCAAGCCATCAGATAAGTGTAAAATACAGGTGCCTTAATTAACAACTGGCTGTTCCAAGGGTGTTGGTTTTTTTTTCCTTTGTAAGGATAGGCATGCACCTAATTCTTGGTTTCAATTTGCTGATCTTAAAAGAGGTGAATATTTATAGGTTTTTCTCCTTTATAGTCTTGGGAATAACGAATGCAAATCTTACAGTAGAGCAGGTGCCTGCATTAAAATGTGAGCTTTCAACTAGCAGATAAGTCAAATTTTGTACATCAAAAGCTATAACTTTCATTTGGTTTGAAGTTGGTAGTAAAATCTGTCTAGGAACTTTTGCACCCACTCTGACTCCAGTGACCTACTGCTCTCTCTGAGTACAACCATGAGGTCTCCATTTCAAAACTAGTGCCCTGACTCTTTGTTTCTTTCTGATGAAATGTAAAAAAATACTTGTTTCATCTTTCTGCCGTTTATCTCTTGTATACTGTAGCCTAAGAAGAAGAGGAAAGCCCGGTGCTCTGACAAGGAGGTGCCAAAAGATCTTCCTGTGGAAAAAGACAAAGTGCAAGAGGAAGAAGGTAACAAATTATCTGCTTTTTCTATTATCTCATTTATATTACCAAAAAATAGCATGAGATAAGATATTTCAAAAGGGAGGCCTTCTCTGCTATTCCAGTGTTTTGCATCGTTTTGCTATTTCTGTCATCTACTCCTCAGAAGGTGTAACTGAACTGACAGGGGCCATGTGCTTTCCTACCACACTTCTTAGGTCCTTACTGCATTCACAGAGATGGCAAATCTGTGGATGAGGAAGCACCTCTGAAGAGGCCAGGGGTCCACTGGGTAGCAGGGTCCTGTTTTCATGCTCTTACTTTGATCCTGTGGCTTCTTCCATGCTGAAGCTGTGATCTTGCAGCATTTGTTGTGCCTGGTAATGGAGCTGGAGTAATAAACCAGCCAATTCTAGCATGCCTATGAACAGAGACAAGATCTCTGGTTAGAAGGAAGTCTTCTGAGAAATCTGTCAGAGGCTAGCAAGGCTCTGGCAGCTGTAGTTTCATTGGAAAACACCTTGCCTCTCATGAGCCCCTCTCTGCCTCCCTCCATCATGTCCCACCCGATGGGCAACCCAGGGAGATTCAGGCTGGACTTCTCCCCAGAGAGGAGCCAAGGCATGGTTAGATCCAGTCCTCCTCTCTCCTGTCCCTCTCAGTGAGGGTCGTAATGGCACGGGTAGAGTTAACCTTTCATAACTTTGCCTGGGATAGAGTGAACCCTTTCTTAGTTAATCTCTTTTAACAACCCATTCCTTGAGGTTAGCTTCTTGAATTCTCTGTGTGGTAGTTAAGTGTAAGACCATTACTGAGGAAGCTTATAAAAAACACAACTTCACTTAAAATTGGGGTAAGATTATAAAGCTTGTCAAGAAATACACAACAATATAACCCTCAAGAGAATGGGTTACAACTAGCAGAACTTCTCAAAACAACATGTTACAACCAACAGAACTCTAGCAAAATTAGAAATTATGTTACCCTTATGTGCCAAGAATAAGGTTAGAAACAGAAAGAAAGAGAAAGAAAGAGATGAAGAAAGATGGGATAGAAGAGAGATCACCAGCCTTTAATCCAGTGGCAGTCCTGGCAGGACATTGTGGTCTTTGGATCGTGGGCATGTGCCGGGTGTTTGGAATCTGCCTCTTTATGTTCCCTGGTGCCATCTCTCCTGGCTGAGGCACAGCTAACTTTGTGCAGGAGTTAACCCAACTTTGTGTTGGGTTCAAGAATGTTCTGGGAATTAATTTGTGTGGTGTGTGGGTCTAGGTGGTCACTTTACCTCCTCTCACTGGGTTGGCTGAGCAATGCTTCTTATTTATGTGCATGTGCCCTGTTTGGTGGCCTTACACACAACTTTCATGAGAAGGTGCTCTGCCTTCACAGGACCCCACTTGCTGGTCACTGTTCTTATCAAACAAGGACAGTGTTCTGCTTATCCGGGTGGGTGCCAGACAAGGGTCTCGCAGTTTATCAAATGAGGACCCCACCCCAGCACAATGTCCAGTTTGTCAGGGTGGCTGTTTTGAGATAATTATTAATTTCAGGACTCTATACCCTCCACCAAAGGTCATACTGAAAACAACAAATTCTAATCTTTCCTGGGCTTAAAAGATTACAATGTGATTAGTGTGGTGGTGAGAGCAAGAGAAACCCTCACTGTTGTTGGACGGGGCTCCTCCTGGGGGACCACGTGTCAGGAACAGAATGTCTGCAAGGCTGCTGGAGGAGAACTGGGAAGAGCAGAGGCTTTCTTCAAACAGATGTGAAGCTTTTTGAACAGATGAGCCAGCTAAACTGTTTCACATGTTGTTCAGGGATGGTTCAGAGAAAGATGTTTGTTTAAAGTGAAATCATTGAATAGTTTGGGTTGGAAGGGACCTTAAAGATCACTTTGTTCTGACCTTCCTGCCATGATCCTCCCACTAGACCAGGTTGCTCATAGCCCCATGCAGCTTGGCCTTGAACACTTCTAGGGATGTGACATTCATGCCTTCCTTGGGCAACCTGTGTCAGTATCTCACCATCCTCAAAGTGAAGGATCCACAGATTGTGGGGTTTTTTCTGTATTAACCATTTGTGCCAGTCTCTCCCCTGTTATGGAGAGTATGGATGAAGGCTCCATCAGTGTGAAGGAAAGTGAGCTGAGTGGCAGAGGATCTCTATGACACAGAACAAGTCTTAGGATATGACTGGGGCTAGAGAAAGCCAGTAAACTGAAGCTGTATTACATGGTTAAGGTTTTAATTAACTTCTTTCTGCTGTTAGGTGCACAGGATAGTTAATAATCTGTCATGACATCTCCCCTGACAGAGAGGGGTGTCACATCAGGCTGACACAAAGAACAGAAGAATATGTTACATGAGTTACATGAGTCAGGACACATGACAGACAGGTTTGTGATGGGGATCTTTATGTAACACATTTCTGCAGAGGCAACAAAGACTGCATAGGGGGGAGATGCTGCACAAGACCAGGACAGCACTTGCTGCCCCAATGCCACTTTCACAGCCAGCATCAGAAATTATCAGATAGCTATTTACCTGGGTGCTAAGCAATAAGGGCAGTAAAGGAAGTTTCTTGTTAGCATAAAAATGAACTTTGCTCTGTGTTGCAGGAGTTTGGCAGACTAAGATCAGCAGCCGAGAAAAGAGACACCTAAGGAAGGAAAGGCTGAAACAAAAAGGTAAATGCACAAGCTCAGTTTTCACACCTGATCTGGCTGGGCTTGTCACCCTTTCTCCCCTCCCAGCATCTTCCTGTTTGCTTTATTCATCATTCAGCAGCAAAATCTTTGCATTTACTTAGGTTATTTACTTAGGAAAAGGAGCTTGCCTTTATACTTCAGGCTTTCACTGAAACACAATATTAGCCATAGAACTTTGAAAGCACATGTCTTAGATCTGAGGTCTGCTAAAAATTTGGCATAATGTGGCTTAATTACTTTTGCAGGACTTGACAGAAGTTTTCTGATAATGGTTGTATAAAAACCTGCTTAATCTGCTCAGTTCTGAACAGGTTCTTTAATCCAGGCCTGTCCAGAGTAAACAGCTATAAAGGAGGGTATAGTCTTATCTTAATGAGGTAGAATAAGACAATGCTGTGTGCTCACTCCACATTTTTTGTCTGGGGATTTCAAATCATCTGCCATGCACTTATACCTGTATACATTTCTACTAATTATAGCATTATGACCACTGTACAAAAGCAGGCCATGGAATTAAGGCATTTGTAAATGTTTTAATTATCCGTGATATGGTTATTTATATAACAGACAAATCTGTAAGTTTAATATATCAGAGTAATTCAGGGGCTGAGATGGAAGTTTGGCACTGGGAGATGCAGCTGGATGAATGAGGATGTTTGTGCACTGCCTGCAATAAGATTATTAATGTGCTTTCATGCTCTTCACACATTAAAGATAAGGGTAAGTGGACAGCAAACTTTAATCTGAAAATACACAGACATTTTGGGACCACTTTCTTTATAATTTTCTTTATAAATCAAGAGTTAAAGATCTTCATGACAGCCTCTAAAGACTTAAGGTGCTGAGGCCTCTACTTGCTCTCCCACAAAGGATATGGGTCCACATTTGGCTTTATTCATGTAAGCTGCCCTGTTGGCATCTCTGGAGCCAGCTGCATGTGCAGGGGGTTCACCACTCATGGTTTAACACTAAGCCCATGCAGGCATTAAGTGCTTTGCTGGCCCAGGGCAAGGGAGCTCAGTGGACTAAGTCTCAGTTAAAACACCAGGAGCTCTTGGTGCAGTTCTGGAGCCTGCACTGTGCAGAATGCTCAGTGAGGTGATTGTGGTGGTTATGTTTAGTACGAACATTTACAGAGCAGGGAAATGTGCTCTTCTAGGAAGAAGCCCTAACCCTGCCAAATGCTGACTGCTGTTTCCTAGCAGGGAAGAAGCAGCAGCAGCATTAAGGTTTGTGAAAGTGGGGATGATGCCATCAGTGGCCCCCCCCCACTGGAGTCAGGAAAATGGAGTCCTGAAGTGGTTTGGGAGTTCTTTGGAACAAAAGGTGTTGGAAATAGTTGCCATTTTGTATAATATCCATATTCCCAGCACTGATTTCTCTAGCAGCCTTGAACTACCAATATCCAAGAGCTTTGTCTTCTTTTTTCTTGGAGGTTTTGCTGTCCTCTTCCCCTCCTTTTGCTGCTCTGGATCTCCAGCTGGACTCTGGAGGCCTTGAGCCACCTTTGCAGTCAGGGAGGGATGGCCAAGGCCTTTGTAGTGTGGTGTCATCTCCCGTGGGACTCCATTCAGAACTTTGTGGTGCCTTCCGTCTCACATGGCCTTCATGTTTGCTGTTTTAGTGTCCCATCCCAGGGGCTCTGCTTTACTGTCATTGTATCTATAAATAATTTCATTTGGAATACAGCCATTGTGTCTGATGGGTTTAGATCAGGATTTACTCCGTTTTTTCCCCTGTACAAATTCTTCATTGTAATTAAAAATAATGGTGACCTTATGATAATGTTTATTCCTGAGAAGACCCCAGCAGAGCACCCCTGGGCAGTCTGGCAGCTGAACCAGCCTTTGACTGGGATGAGAAGGGAGCAGTGTGGCCACTCACAGAGGACACCAGTGGTGGTGGAAAAAGTTCTTTCATATCCAAGGCAGAGTGTGGGACCACGCTGAAGACCTTAGGATCCATAAGGGAAGAACTGGCCCCCTCCCAGTCAGAAGAGGATGTTTTTTCCAATGTAGGTGAGTGTCAATGTTGAAGTGTTGCAGAAGGAAAACTTCATGAATTACTGAGTCCAGCAGAGTCCAGCTCCACCAGTCCTGCACACAGTGTGGTCCACACCATTTGAACCTTATCAACTGTCATTTATTTTCCAGCAATGTGAAAAGAGGGGTCTTTATGGAAGGAATTTTATCTGGGTTGCAGATCACCCATGGGGTGCAAACATTAATACCTACAGGTATTTAGTATTTGGTTCCTTTGCAGAAGAACTAAAGCCTTTCCTTCCAAGAATGCTCACACATGGTCAGAGTGGGCTTCAGGCATTTCACAGCTGGGTATTTGACAGCTGGAAGTAGTCTGCTCATGGCAGGGCTGCTTTTTTTTTTAGGATTGATAGGGGGAGGATGTTTGTACCATTTTTATTCTAATGCTTTTGAAAGGCCATATTCCACTCTGATACATAGTGATATCTTCTGCCTGTTGTGTGTAAAGGGCACATCAGTTCAGATGAGTGAGAAATTTGACTAAGTCCAGAGAAGCTCCATGCTGCTGTGATGTGCACTTCCAAGGGCTGAGAAAGTGAACTGGGCAACTGGGCTGGACTTTCTCTGTCCATAGAAAATAATTTCTCCTTGCTTGGTTCTCCTCCAGCACTAGCTGGAGGCTTAGGATGGAAAAGGCTGTAGTAACCATCTGTGATTGGGACATTGCATTTAGGGTTACTGTTTGTTTGCTTTTTAAATGCAGGAACATGGGATATGGCAGAAGTGAGATCCTGTCCTGTGACCTTTGGGACATTATCAGAGCTGTCCAGGGAGTTAGGTGAGTGATCTCTCTTTGGAGCTCTATCTGATTTCTTCTTTCTGTCTCTGAGATGCTTGGTTTAAAAGTACTCCTGTTGCTTACATAGGGGTCTTGGCCTCTGGAACCATATTTTGTTAGTGCCTCTCCCTTGTAGAGCTTGCTCACATCTGCAGTCCAGTGCTATCAAGCCTTTTAAGGACTGACAAGAGAGTGTTTTTTTGAGCTCTTTCCAAACTTGTGTCTCATCTTGGAAGAAGTGAAACATACATTGCCTCCCCAGCAAGTTCTTTCTCTGTTAGGCTACTCACACAGAATGTTTCTGTTGTGTTCTGATGACCAACAAATGCAGAGAATTTCAGACTGAGGGAAGGTACAAACACCACAGTCAGAGAGGTCCTGTTAGAGCCAGCAGCTTCCTCTCCAGGACAGCTTGAGCTTCTTGCATGGCCTTGAGAAGAATCTTCAGCCTCATTTTGGACTTTCACTTCATTTCACTTCTCTGCAGCTGTCAATCCTTCTCACTGCCTGGTACTGAGCACACCTGGTTCATGCACTCCATGCCTAACAAACTTGTCTGGAGGTCCATCTGGCTGATGAGTGCAAAGTCTGGTTCTGAATCTTTTAGACATGCTACAGGCAAGCCAGAAAGCTGAAATTTGCTTATAAAGCCAGACACAGTAGTAAATTTCAAACACTACATAAATGGATTGAAGCAGTTCCTGATAGATGAGTGTTTGACAGGAAGAAATATTTGTTAGCATCTGCATTTATGCAGGAAAAAAGTCAAGCTGATACAGAGCAAGACTTTCACAGTTTCTTAGGTGAAGGGAAGAAAGGAAAAATCCAAGATATGAAAAAGGATCTGTTGTATATGAAAGAAATAAGGAAAACACTAGTCTGTTATGTTACAGACCTTAGGAAGGGGCTCAGGGGAGTAATTCAGTGAGGTATCAAAATACTACTGGTTGATTTAGTTGTTGAAAATAATCAGGAAAACTGAAACACTACTTTTTACTTCCAGCAGCTCTCTCATCTGTGCTCTTTCTGAGTAATTTGGTAATTAGGGATTTCTGTGAGAATGAGCAGAAGCTTTCTCAGTGAAGCCAGCAGGAGCTGCTGTGTTGCAAGTTTACATCTCTGAGTATTGTTAGTGTAGCCACTCCCTGGTGGGTTATTTTTAATAACTTATGCATGTATTGTCCTCATCCAGCCTTTGTTAATAAATCCACTGTGATGAGCAGCATAGCTTAATGTGTGGCTTAAATTACATAACATCCATAGCAAGCAGATAAAAGTATGATTAATTGGTTTTAATAATGTGAATATAACTATATGTTTATCTTTTAGGTTTTGGAGGGGGTTTTTTTGGTTTATTTTTAAAAAAATGTTTTTCCTATATGCAGATAACATGAAGAGTAAATCATCTGAGGACAGTCCCTCCAGATGCTGTTGGCATGCCAGCTCAGCTTTCCTCCCTGCAGACAGTGCATGGCAGGGGCAGGGTATGTCTGCTCATTTTCTCTTGAAAAATGAGTATATTAATGCTGGTACCCTTTTCAGTCTTTTTTTTCTCAAAAATTAGGGTCCACTTCCTACCTGGCACAAGGCTGGCAGAGGTAAGGAAGAAATTCAGTTTATGCCTTGTTTTAGGCAAGTGCCCAAAGCTGCTGTAAGCTTGGGTCAGAGCAGCCAGTGCCCCATGTGGGACCCTTAAGAAGGGGCAAGGACATGCTGTTTATTTATGTTTTCACTTAGATGGTGACAAAAACTGGATGCAGTAGGTGCAGTCTTGTTTGGTGGATACATACTGCTGTGTAAAGTGTAATTAGAGCTGCTGGGCAGCAAGAGTGACCATAGGGAGGCTGTCTGAAGGCTCTCAGAGCCTGGTGTCTTCTCTCCAGCAGTTGCACATCACAGTTGCTGGCAGATAAGCACAGGACAGGGCAAGCACAGGGCAATCCTCCCAACACCCAGCAGAGGGTGGGTCAGAGACTTCCTGAGCTAAAGGCAACAATACAGGCTCTGTGCTTCAAAAAATCCTCCAAACCATGTATTACCAATCATCACAGATTACTAAATTTGCAAAATTAATTCAAAGTTTGGTTTGGTTTTCATAACTGAAGCATTGTGCTCCCCTCCCTCCTCCCATCACTGGGTGGGGAAGGTGGAGCTGAGTGGCTCCTTTCCAGGCAGCCTCAGCCTGGGCTCAGTGGGGTGGCTGGGGAGGAGTGGCGGAGAGGACAGGGTGCTGCTAGAGCACTGGGTGCCTTTGCCAAAACTTAAAACCCAGAATCCAGATCCAGGATCCAACTCCAGTGGACTGTGGCAAACAGGATTTCAGTCTTTTTTTATGACAGTTAATGTGGGGGTTTTTTTGCTTCTAAAATCTGCTTGAAAGGCCAACATGGGTCCTGAGTGGCTGGAATAATTTGGCATGAACAGTGTGGGTATTAGATGGCCTTTTCTCTTGACCTTTTGGTTAGGATTGAGGGAAGGATCTATTTATACCCTTGTTGTTGGGAGGCCTTACCCTGCTCTTGTAGGAATGATGGCTGATGAGCCAAACAGACCCATTCTTGCTCCAGCTGCTCTGATTGCCTTAACTACAGGAGAAGATGGAGTGGTTAAATGCACTGAGGAGAAATGTCTGTGGTCATCCTGCTGCTCTGCCCAGCAGTAACTGAGACTCTGCAGCAGACACATCAGCTTGGCCATTGGAGGATTTTATAAATAGCAGTTTCTTTTTTTTAAAAAAAAAGAATAACAAACAAACCCTCATAAACTCAAGAATTCCCTTCCCTTAGTGCTGTGTTTGTTTACCCCCAGGTTGCTGCTGGTGAGCACCCAGCCCTCTGTAACCCCTGAGCCCAGGCTTGCCTGCAAGGGAAGGAAGGGAGCATCTTAGGTTTTTCCTCAGCAGCATTTCCTTGCATTGCATTTAGCACGTCACACTTGGCATCTCTGGACTTGGTCTACAGTTCCACAGGCGGGCAGAGCTCTGCTTTTTTTTTGTCTTGGGGGGGATCTGAGAGCAGAACAGATAGGAGCAAATTCCACATCTTGCTCTTGCAAACGTGGGAGCAGATGCATTTTGATTGAATGCAGCAATGTGAGGATTTCTGCCTGCCTTACAGCTTACTTCTTAGCAGTAGTAGGTTTTTTTTTTTTCCTTTGAATCATCAGCCTTGTTATTAATGCAGAGGGGAGTGTTGTGAACATGTATTCCCTGAATTTGGATGAGGTAATGGTTGGCGTTCAGGTCTGTGCTGCAGGCAAAATGAGCTCTTTGACAGTTAAACAAGGCCTGTTAGCTCTTGCAGGCCTGTGAACTAAAAAGAAAATGCCATTCATAACCTGAATATGAGCTGGGGTCATTTTATCAAATCCAGATCAGTACATTTAATGAGTCTCTTTGTTCCACGATGGGCTGGTGCAGAAGAAGGAGCTGAATGCTGGACTCCTGCCTCTGCCCCAGCTCCTGGGCCCTCAGCACTTTCATTGGCTCCCTGCCTCAAATCAGGTTATCTTTTTGTGAAATGCCAGCAGTAAAAACAGCCTAGCACACAAAAGGTTTGAGATTTAAGTGTCGTTGCAACTGCAAGTATGTATACATAGAGAGAGAGGGGGGGTTAGTAGTTAGGGAACGGAACTGTGATCCGGGAGTGTTTAAAAAACAGATAAATTGAGGCTTGGCTCAAGCTAACACACTGCTGGGTTTACATTCATTAATGATACACACTGCTGATGGTTACTTCATCTTTGTCACATCTGGAGTGCCTGGCCTATTTCTGGGCTCCCCAGTACAAGATAGGTATGGACATACTGGAGTGGGTCCAGCAGAACCCATCTGAGTGTATGAGCACCTGATGGGGTGGTGGCTCTGGTCTGCCCTGCCAGTGGACACAAGGCAACAGGCACGAATTATGGGAAATTCCATGTATACACAAGAAAAAGCTGGGTTTTTTTAGGGTGAGGATGGTTAGGCAGAAGAAAAGGTTGCCCAGAGAGGTTGCAGAGTCTCCACCCTCAGAGATACTAAAATACCCCATGGCTACATCTGTGAGCAACCTACTGTAGCTGAGCCTGCTCTGAACAGCAGCATGGAACTAAACAAGCATTAGAGGCCCCCTCCAACCTCAGCAATTCTGTAATACTCATTCTGTCATTAGTCATTGTCCCTGCATACTCAAATAATTAATCCTTAGCAATCTAAGCCTTGGCTAAGGGTGTTCAGTGTCTCAGAGATGAAACCACATAGTCAGCACTGATGGCTTCAGTCCCTCGTAAGGGAAGGCAGCTCCAAAGCAGGCAACTTCATTCAACCACATTTTTCTCTGCTCATTGTTACTGTTTGCATGTTTTCCAGCCCTGCCACGAAGAGAAAATCTCTGGTGTTTCTGGCATAGTTCACTTTACTCTGGGGTCCAGGATCTGATCTGGTTTCACCAGGCACCTCTTCCAATTGCTCTGCAGTTTGCTTTGTTGCTTTCTTTGTTGTTTTGTTGTGGCTCCACCAGACACCTCTTGCCTGCTCTGCCTCCTCTGCTCTGCCTTGATGGCTTCACTGCATGCTGGTGTTTCCCAGTGCTGCTTTTGTGCAACTGTACCACACTTCTGCCTCTGCCCTTTCGGTGACATTTATGTGCTTACCCTTGGCTGTCTCACAAAACATATTACAGGCTGCAGCTGGTTTTGCTGTTACAAAATGCATAACCTTCACAATGCAACCAGGCTGTTGTAGAGCACTTGTGTCTGGTTCCAGGGCAAGCAAATCTGAATTTTGTGCCATGCATCTGCTTCCAAGACCAGTGAAGCTCTGCTCTGACCACAGCACAGGGCACTCAGAAGGGCCAAACACACCTCATCTCCTGACCATGAGGGCTGTTTTTTTACCTGTGAATTGGCATCTTTCTGGTGAATCTTTGTTGATTGCCAAAGCAGATTTTCCCTGACCCTTCAGAAAGCTCCCATGTCTCCTGGCCCCATCCTTCCTCTTCTTCTGGTGTTAAAATGAATTTTAATTCCTGTGTCCTGAGAATAAGCAGCTTCTCTGGATTAAAGAAAGTCTTGAGTCTGGGGTTTATTCAGTATTTTTGCATCTGTGGAATTATGCTATGAGCACTGCTTTTGTAAAAATGAACAGCAAGAATTATCAACATGTTGGTCTATAGATGCACTGGGAGAGATCACCTCCATTAGTGCTAAACCCACCAAGGGAGTGGAAGTACATACTGCTGCATGGCACATTGCTTTTTGTGTTTATGTTTTTCTCCTACTGAAAGAATTACTGACCAATGTTAGCCTGTGAGACAAGTTGTGACCCAAGGAGGACCAGTTGTTGATTTGAAAATATTATAGATTATTCAAAGTATAAAGCCATTACAGGAGATGTTACTGTAGCTGTAAAGCTACACAGCAGAGCTCTAGGATAAGTACATTTAATCCTATTTTCCCATCAAATCCAGGAAACTATTTATAATCTTATATTGCACTTAATTTTACTCTGAGTTGATTTTAAACACTGCTGGGACATTATGGGAAAAATAACTCTGAGATGAGGCAGAGTCTCCACTTCCTGGCTGATCTTCACGGCCACCCACATGATGAGGGCAAAGCATGAATGGAAACCCATGGCAGGATTTCGGCCCTTAAAACCCTTTCCATGCTTAAAAATAAGTACATAAATATACTGTTTAAGAGATGGAAAGTTAAATAAGTGAAAGTGAAAGTTATGGCTTCCACTGTGCCTTCCTGAAGTCACAGTCCATTCTGCTTGCATACCCACGAGACCATCCATCAGCAGAGCTGCTGCTGTGCACCTCGGGAGGGACTGTCATTCCTCAGGACCATTCCATCAATCCCTTTGTCATGCCATGTATTTCCTGGTAGCAGAATTTCCTTCCTCTCTAGCAGTAACACCGTGGTTTTGCCTTTTGCCTGTATTTTTTACTGCCGTGACACACTTGTAGTATGTTAGTGCAGAGTGTGCACACGTGGGGTGTGGAGCTGGGACTTTCTGTGTCCTCACCCTGATGTGCCTTCTGGCATAGATAGGGATGGGGAGAGCAGGTTGGTATTGCCTTCAACCACAGCAGCTGAATCCTCCAAAATTTGTGAGCCAGGTAACCTAACTATGAAGAAGCAGCAGAAGCTTTTTGCTCGTAGTATTCCATGCTACAGCTTACACAAACTGTTCTTCAGACATCCAACTTACCCGTGCCTATTGTGCATCTCTTGAATCTAAATACATTCATTTGCTTGAAATACTTAGACTGGAATTTTGGGGGGAATACATTAGAAAGTACTTGCCCCTCTCCCTTGTGAAGAAGGGAAAGAAATATTGTCTACGAACAGGGCATAGATCTAAAGTCAGAAACTTGAGCAATGTTTATAATCATGTTTATAACATCTGACAGAAAACTGGACAGATCAACTTTTTGGAAACCATTTTCTTTTATCATCCCCAGCATGCTTTTGGGTTTGGCCCTGCTTCAACTAGAAGTTTTTCCATCCAGCTTGGGATGTTTTTATATTTGTTTTCATTTTAAGAGATGTGATCAGTTAAGAGTTATTATTATACCTTGTGTTTTGAAAGTCTTTCTCCCTGTTAGGATAGGACTTCAGATTGTTACATTCAAATCATTAGAAATAATCAAGTAGTCCTTTCAACATCTTATGATGATTTATTTGCTTTTTGCACCTCATTTAGTTTGGGCAAAGAAGTTAGATCAGTCTGTTTTGCTTTCTTGCCTAAGGATCATTTCCCAGTGATTTGTGGAGAGGCAGCTGAGGGCTTGTGGCCAGGTTTTCAAAGGTCCCAGATGCAGAAACCTAAAATATTTTCAGAAGTTTTCTGCCTAGTCCCCATGGAATAATGAGAACCAATGCAGGGGTAGGTGTTATCTGTTATGCATATTTAGGGTTGTTAGAGAGGTTTGGAAATCAATCCCATGTTGGTGCCCTTCTGGCTTACATTCAAGAAAAGAGAGTGGAAGAGGAAGATGAAGTAATAAATGCACTTGGTACTACTTTTTTTATAGGAAAGTAAAGTCAATGAGAGCACTACAAAGTGCACAAATGGTTTGCTAATATTACTCTTCCATACAAATAATTACCCTGAGGTTGGTATGTTCAGTGAGTGGAAGAGCCACTGCCATTCTGCCATTGTTTTTGGATGTACCTGAGTCTCCATGAAATTAAACAAATGCTTGACAAGCCATGATTTGACACACCGGAAGGCCGTGCTGCCATTCAGAGAGACTTAGACAGGCTGGAGAGTTGGGCAGAGAGAAACATGATGAAGTTCAACAAGGAGAAGTGTAGAGTTTTGCATTTGGGGAAGAACAACACAATGTCCCAGTATAGGTTGGGGGCTGACCTGCTGGAGAGCAGTGTAGGTGAAAGAGACCTGGGGGTCCTGGTAGACAAGAGGATGACCATGAGCCAGCAATGTGCCCTTGTGGCCAAGAAGGCCAATGGCATCCTGGGGTGCATTAGAAAGGGTGTGGTTAGTAGGTCAAGAGAGGTTCTCCTCCCCCTCTATTCTGCATTGGTGAGGCCGCACCTGGAATATTGTGTCCAGTTCTGGGCCCCTCAGTTCAAGAAGGACAGGGAAGTGCTTGAAAGAGTCCAGCGCAGAGCTACTAAGATGATTAAGGGAGTGAAACATCTCCCTTATGAGGAAAGGCTGAGGGAGCTGGGTCTCTTTAGTTTGGAGAAAAGGAGACTGAGGGGTGACCTCATCAATGTTTTCAAATATGTAAGGAGTGAGTGTCAGGGAGATGGAGTTAGGCTTTTCTCAGTGATGAACAGTGATAGGACAAGGGGTAATGGGTGTAAATTGGAGCACAGGAGGTTCAAGTTGAATATTCGAAAAAATTTTTTTACTGTAAGGGTGACAGAGCCCTGGAACAGGCTGCACAGGGGGGTCGTGGAGTCTCCTTCACTGGAGACATTCAAAACCCGCTTGGACACGTTCCTATGCGAGGTACTCTAGGTGGCCCTGCTCTGGCAGGGGGGGTTGGACTAGATGATCTTTCGAGGTCCCTTCTAACCCCTAGGATTCTATGATTCTATGATTCTATGATTTTAGTTTTGTAAAGCTTGTTTTATTGAAGTGCAGGCTGGAAGGACTTTTTTTCCTGTATGTGTTTTGCTGCTCTTCTTTAATTTTTCTCCCATCCTGAAGAGTGCAGTCATTAATTGCAGATTAGCAGTCAATGTTTACTTTTAAAAAATATGCTTAAGATGCATGTGCATACATGCACATCCAGACAGCAAACAGGAATATGACAGAAACTCTTTGCAATATTTGTCTTACCAGTATGAGCCTGGGAAGTACAAAACTCTCTTGTATGCTTGTCCTAATAGATGATCCCTCAGGAATTGACATAGACTCTGACTGGAAGGCTCCAACAGAAGAGTGGGGAAACTGGACAGGATATGAAGAGCATCAGACTGGGGACAAGGAGGAGAAGGTGAGGCAAGGTGATGACCAAGGGAGATGTGCTCCACTGGGGTCACTCTCAACCAGACTCTCCAGCCTTAGAGCTTGGTTCTTCAGTCATGGGGGGTTTCTCAGGCTGGGAAGGAGGCATTTGTCATGGTCACTTCCCTGACCTGAGATTGCTGGAGCAGGGGGCACACTCCCAAGATGTGTGAGGTGAGCTGGGGAAGTTGGCTGGTTCTGGGACTTCTCATCTGGATGTCATTGCTGTCCTGAGCAGCAAATTTTGGATGTCTGCATGAATGAACCTTCTGCTGCCACTGAATCCCTGTGCCTTAAAAGAGGTGTAGACTCCACCACAGAGCCTTCAACCCAGCCCCAGCAGCTGGGACTTATTTATTGAAGTGAGAGGCTTTCCTGATGGTGATGCAGTTGTAGCTTGGGTGGAGGGTTAGAAGCAGAAGGCTTGCTGTTTCAATGCTTTCTAGAAGCCCAGGGAAATGTCCCTCTTTGGCAGCAGTGGGAAGAACATGCTGAGCTTTTTGCTAGCAGCTGTCTGAAGCTGAGGTGTGTCCCTTACCCAGAGAGACGCCCTGCGTTTACGCTGTCAGCACACACTCCTGGAGGTCATCACTTTTCCTGAAAAACACATGAATCACAGTCCCAGGCCTCCTCTCATAAAATCTCTGATGCTTTCAGGATTTGCCAAAAGGCAAAGCAGACATTCATTTCTGCCTTTCTGGACTCAAAAGTAAAACACAGAGGAAGAAGAAGAAAATTGAAGTGAAGGAAGAGAGGGGTGGAGCTGGACTGAGGCATGTGAGTATTTTGTATTCCCAGAGCAGTGTCTGGTTTTCCAAGAGCAGAGGGGGACGTCTTCTTCATGAAGATGATGTGACCTAAGGGGAACTTTTCTTCCTTTCTATTTTCTGGCTTCCTTTTCTCTTTTCTCCCTGCCCTCCCATAAAAACAGGATGAGCACAGTGATCAGTGGGGGTTTTGCAACATGGAATTCCCTCACACATTTACTAAACAGTTTGATTTTGCTATGCTGAGACGAGCAGATGGCTTTAATCATGGAAGAAAAAATGTTTTTTCAGACAAATGCACTCTGAGTTTAGTGTACAACTGAGCTGTGGTTTTAATCTGTGGTGGAAGGTCATCTGGATACATTAACAGTAATGCAAAAGTGGTTCCCAAAAGCTAGTGGAGGTAGAGTGAGACCAATGTTATACCAGCAAAAAGCCTACTGTGAGAAAAATGTCTCAGAGTGCAACAGAGAAAGGCTGTGGAAAATGTCAGCTCATGAGATGGGAAGTACAAAGGAACAGAGTGCTGACTGGGTTTTGGAGCAGTCCTTGACTGTGTATCCTTGCTTCTCAGTGAGATGAGAAACAGGAAGGCATGCCCAGAAATGTCCTAATTGTTCTTCATTCACTTGTGACTATGTTGCTTAGGACTTGTACAGCTGTGTGGTATCATTTGTCTTCCCCGTGCACCCACTGTGGTCTCTTCTGATCCTTAGAATAGTTTTACTCCCTGAACTCCTGGTGCCCCCATTTTAAGGGAAAAGCTTTTAACTAACCCACAACCACAATCCACATGGTCATTAGGACAACCCAAGAGTCACCAGAGTGATTCCAGTCCACTGACTCTCTTGCACATCCCATTAGTTGCTTTGGCTTTGTATGTATCTTAATCTTAATAGTGCTGCTCAGACCCCTCAGGACAATGTTGTTTCTTCTGGCATGGTTATGATGAGCCAGAAGATGTTTGTGCTGCATGCCAGCTCCAAATACCAGTGTCTGCTGCTATGCAAGCTCATCCTTTTGAGAAGGACCTAAAAAAAAAAACCCTAAACCAACAGAATTTACTTAAGAAACCAGTTATAAAAGTTGATCATTGTACTCGCTGTGGTACCTCCAGTATTTCTGTGGACTGTGGTCATTTAGCATTCACTATGCACATCTTGGTCTTCAGTCTCACTATGCAGTTACAAGACTTCTCTCTCGTTGTACCTTGCTTTTTATTCACAGAGAAAACCAAGGGGTAAGACGGTAATGAAAAGCAATTTCAATATTTTAATCCCTTCTAAAACAAATAAACAGAAGGCAAGTAGATGACATCCTATAATATCCTAACAACAAATTAATTTGTCCTGCAGTTTCTTTAAACACCCTGATTTCCTCCAATAATGAAATTTTCTCTCATATTTTGTACTTGCATATGCTTTGTTTAATTCGTATGTTTAGTGAAGCATATTGTTTCAATTAAGTCCCAGCAAGGTCTGGAAGCAAGAATGGAAGAAGACCCAAGGGACTTGATATCTGCAAAACATACCAGTGATGAAGTCTGTGCTTCTTTCAGAAAAGCCTTGGGCATTGCTAATAATGTACCAAAGAACAGTAAGTGATGGGGTTTGTGTATCTGAGGGATTTGGGTTTCAGAATAATGCATAACCTGAGAAGTGTTTGGAGATTTTTAAGTGAATATGCAAAATACTTTTCTTTTAGCTCTGTGTGTTAATTCTTAGAGAGGCTCTGTTGTATTTTTTTCTGTGACAAGCACCTGTTCCCACTCCTGCCAGAGTTAATGAGCAAAACTGCCATTGCATTTAGTGGGAGTAATTTTTGCCCAGCACTTTGAAATGTGAAATGGAAACAAATGTTATGTGTGAGTCAGAGACCACCAAAACCATTCAGAGCCTTCCCTGAGACTTCAGATTACCCTTGTAAGTAGGTGGCCCTTGTGGAACACATCTAAGAACCCCAAAATACTCTTCTTCAAGTGAAAAGCAAACAGTTCCCAGGGATGTGATTGCATGTGAAAAGTTTGTGCACTGTCTCCTGTTGTCTGTATGACAGGTGTACCTGGGAAAAAGGAGAGAAGGAAGAGGAAGAAAATGAAGAAAGAGACTTGAGGGAGCTGTGCAGCTGCCCGAGTGACAACTCAATGGGTCAGGCATGTCAATGAGCTGCAAGGATTCTGCTTTCTGCTGCACTGAGCCCAAAGTGAAGAGAGGCTCTGGGAGATGTCCCAGTGAGAGGAACAGAGGAGGAGCAGCGAGCCAGAGTGTGTGAGAGAATGAGCACACCCTGCACAGGAGGTGGCATTGAAGCAGAGTGGCTGCTCATGCCAAGCTGCTGCCCTTGATTCAGAGCTGTTGAATGGGTTTTGACTGGTTGCATTAAGTTCTTTCGTTTTTTCACTCTTGTGGTGTTTGTCAGCTTGGAATGTTACATGTCACTGTAGAAATGGTTGGGATGTACCTGACCGTGATTGTTCTTCACTTTTATGGAGGGTCCATTAGCTCATCTGGTCTCTGGCATTTTTGTAGAGGTGCTCATTGAGAGGCTGCTGATGTACAGAAGGAAGCACTGTTCAGAGACAAAGGGAGAACAATGTGGATCGTTTTCAAACCTCCTAAATCTTTTAAATCTTTGTTGGCTGCTGCAGTCAGACTCTTGCCTGATACCTTGACATATTTTTACTTTTAACCCCATGTCAGGCTAGCTTGCTCCACAAGTGAAAATTTCAAGAGGATGTTCTAAACTTATTTGGATATATAGTCTAAACCTTTTTTTTTTACTCCTCAGATTTCATGGTGAGCTAAAGTTTAAAGCCTGTATGTCGAAAGCATGTTGCATTTGTACATAAAATAGACTGAAGTAACTTTGAAATAATTTTTCATAATCTGATTTTGGAAGCTGTAATAATTTCATTACTTAAATATTCTAATATAAACTCAATTTGTGAACAAAACTTTTTAAAGTTTTGCTTTATTGGAGAGTATTTCTTGAAATGTGTGGATTTCTTGTTGTCAGGGGGCTTATAGCGTGAAGGAGGGAATTTGTTACACTTAAGTACCATGATTTATAAATAGCACTGAGCTGACAGCACTCAAAGCTGAGGCCCTTTATCCTGGGAGGAGCTGCAGCTCTGGTTGTTGCTGTGATGGTGTTGGTCTTGAGGCTGTGCCTCCACTTGACATGTCTGAGAAGTGCTGCCTCAAAGGATGAGATAATGATTGACAAATCTCCATCTGCATTTGGCTTTGTGCCTTTGGAGATGGAATGGCAAGATTTCCTTACTCATCCACACTGAACATGTGCGTTGGCATGGGGCTGATGCTGTGAAACTCATTTCATGTAGGACACTGACCAACCAGGGGTGTTAATGACTTGACACTATTACAGCAACACTTCTGTTTGCATTGTTGAGCCAGAGGGGAGCTCTGTGCTTCTGCCATCTCAGCCACACAGACCCTGATGCTCGGCTGAGCTTTACTGGCAGCTCAACACCTTCACCTGACAGCCCTCATCTGTTGCATAGCTGCCAAAGCAGCTGTATCCTTCAGGGAAGCAATTAACTGCAGCAGTGTGTTTATGTTTGGAGTTTGGCTGCTAGGTGTGAAAGGGCAGTTGTCTCATGCTGTGATTTTTTGGCTTAGCTACCTGTACAGTGTGCCCTGAAATTTAGCACCACAGGATTGTTTCCAAAAGACAGGTGAGGGATATTCTTAACTGATACTGCTTAGCAGCCCAATGTCTAGATCTGCACATCTTGGTGTTTGTCCTTCAGTATAGGGGAAATATAGGCAGGTTATGAATGGACTGAATAGACCAAAAGGCTTTTCTCTTGAAAGTAACTGGTTTGGAGCAGATGCATAACAAGAAAATATATGGCCTCACTGGAGAAACAAGTACAGCAAGTGCAAGGATAAAGCAGATGTGTTAATGAGTATGTGTGTAATGAGTAAGTTCTGCTATCTCTGAAGCCAATGGAAAACATTCATTGACCTCATTGGGCCAGGATGTTGCCCAAGATCTTTTTTTAGCATTGAAGATAATCTCTGACATCAAAAAATTAAAAAAGAAAAAAGTTTCTCCTAAGCTTTTACAACATTGGTAGATTCCAGGTTTCTTCTGCTTTTTTTTTCTACATCTACTTGCAAACTTTTTGATGTCTGTGTAATTGTTTTATTTCAACATGTTACAGTATTTCAAATGTTGTTTTTATAATAAAATGTTTTGCCCAAAGCCTGTCACTCATAGTTTTATTTAATTAGTTTGCACATGTGTGAGTAAAAGCACATTTTTGGCTAAAATTATATTTTCAAGCATTTTTGCAGTACAGTAGATGCTTTTTAAGATACTTCATTCATCTGAATCCCTTTATGTTTAGGGAATTCTCATGACATTTTGTTGCTGAGATAAAAGAACAATCAAGATCTGTAACACTGATAAGTTGACTGTGGTGCCAGGTGATGACAAGCAGAAACAAATTATATTGCCCAGTTTTTCTGTCAGATACATCAGTACTGCTCTTACTGACATCAGTGGAATCAAGAGAGCTCTATTTTTCTGGCTTCACTGTTTCACAGATGGGAAGTCATCACCATAATACAGAGATGGTCTCAGGAGTTTATAGCAGCACCTTATTTAATAAATTCTAAAGTAGGCAAAAAAAATGCACTCCTACAAGTAAATACTGCTTATCCTAGGATTCCCTAAATAATTGCATACTCTCTTCAGGGCATATTTGGTGGCAATGCACTGTTTGTGATTCACCTGCTGTATGGGTACTATGGTCATGGGTGGTCAGGAATGGTCCACTGGGCACTGTCTGGTTGAGGTGTGGGTGATGGTGCGGGGTTTGGGCTGCATCCTCCAGGCTTCCAGGGATGGGGAAGGGTGCTGAGGTTCCCCAGTGAATAGGCTGAGTTTAACAATCAAACCAAGCCAAAAACACAAAGTTCTTGGCAGCTGCCAGTAACTTCCAGTCTTGCACTTCTGAATCCTAAGGCTGAAAAATGATCTCTCAGCTTAACAAATGGTCCTTGCAGATGCAGACCTTTGAGCCCCTTATGACATTGCCGTTTCTTTCACTACTGTGTGTTTAGGCTGCTTCCTATGATTTTAAGATGTGTCCTGTGAGAATTAACTGTCCTGTGCAAATCATCAGCCTCCTGTGCTGCTTCCGGAACTAGGTATGTTAAATGAATGTACTTGATATTCTCATTCTCCCAGTCTCTGATACCAGCTGGAGAGTAGCATTAAGTCCTCAAGAGATTCAGATCCCTCCAGTAAGCTGTAGCATTGCTTGTGCTGTAGATGTTTTTATTTGTATAACTTACACCTTTGCTGGGTACTCTCTCTCTGGTCATTCATCAGCCCAGTGTAATCTCATTGTCAATTCATACCTTTTCTCTAGCAGTTCCTTAGTTGCTTGAGCAGCACATGCCTTGGGAACAGCTAAAAGCTCTCCCTGTGCCTGCAGGTGCTCCAGTGGCTGAAAATAAAGCCTTGGAACAGCCGTGGTGTGGGAGGTAGGGTGAAGTGTGGCTGGGGAACCACCTATGATCTGGTTAGGAGCAAGCAATTGTTACAGCAGCAGCTGCAAATTATGAAATATAATGCTATAAATTTCAACTTTCTCTTAAACTTAGTCTGTCCTGTTCTTTCCTGTGGGAAGCCTTTTGAAGGTGGAAGATTGGCTAGATCCTTTATAATGGGGCCATATCTGTAAACAATGGGTCCATGAGTATCTCAGGAATTAAGATGCGGTTGATGCCGTAATTGATGAACTCCTGACCTACAAAGCTGTGTTTACTCAAAGGCAGATGGGAGTGTGCAGATGCTAAAACTTTGCTTCATGCTCAAACTGTGGTGTAACACCATCAGGGTTAAGTGGGGCAACTGCAGAGAGGAATGTGGCCTAGGGTTCCATAATTATCTAATTGATCATTGTAATTATCTGTAATTATCAAGGTTGCACCCAATTCAAGTGGCACAGCTGACATATCTGCAAGAGCTGAGTACCAGGTAGAGATGCTAATTGCTTGGCAGAAAATCATTTATTTACTGTGCTAACAACACAGGCCTGCTCCATGATACAAAAAATGCTCTAAGGGTAGCTGGCTCTTTGGGAGGAGAAAGGGGTTTTAAGTCATGAGCCACAAAGATCAGATACAGGAAATTGTATCCTTCTGTGATCAGACTGAACCTGACCAAGGGGTCTTTTTGAGGGAAACTGGTCTTTCCAGTATGTGCCATTCCTAATATTCAGCTCCACAGATGTTGTCATCTGCAAAAGAAACATCCTCCTGTACTGAAAGAACACTGGAATGCATGGGTCTCACAACTCACTCCTGTGCTTTCTTGAGAAAAAGCCACTGTACCAGTAACTGACCCTCGTTCTAACCCATTGAGGGACTGCTAGGAACTTTGTAAACTTCAGTTTATGTCAAACTTTGATTTCTATATTCATGTATTCTTAAGACATATAAGTTACAGAGATACATGATAAATTACTTAATCAAGCACTTCTGGAAGCATTAGCTGCCTGTCACCCTGTTCCTCCTGGAAATCTCTGACATCCCAAGCTGCAAACCCATTCAAAGAGCCAATGTGTACAGAAATAACAATTACCAGAAGGTAATTCCTACTTCCCTCAGCCAGAGCATTCAGGTCCTCAGGCTCCTCCTGTTCACCCTGCCAAGTTTTGTGGAGAGGCAAGTCCAGGCCGAGGGCTGGACGGGGGAGGCTGCCAGTAAGTACAGGACATTCCCGTTTCCAGCACTCAGTTCCAGTCACATGAAAGTGCTGAGATTTCTGAACTTGCAAGTACTATTTTAGATGCTGTATTTAATTTTTAGACATTTTTTAGCTCCCCGGCTATATGAAGGTTGATAGAAATGAACAACAGCTCTTTCAGTTTAGCAGATTTTGATTTTCTAAATGAACACAAGAATTCCTACTCGGTGCTTGATATTCGGAAAACCTAAGCACACAGCATTAAGTCACCAGAAACACAGTTTTGTGCTAATAAAAGTTTTACATCATGCTGTCATATTTTAGCTGCTTTTTTAACCCTGACTTGCTGATCCGTTACAAGGTAAAAGGTTTGGAACTGAGTTAAAATGAATCTTGCTGTTAAAAGATCATTTATATTGCTAACAGCAATCAACCAGGACAAAAGTACAGATTTGTGGAACATTACATTAGGATCTGAAAGTGTCACTGATTGACTCAAAAAAGTAAAATCCAATAACCACAAAACTCATTGTGATTGATTCTTATTACTTCCTTATCTCTTTCACATGATACAACTGAATCTTGGGATTGACTTGGGGGTTTCTTTTGTTTTGTTTTGGTTTTTTTTCTATCAGAATCCATCTTGGAGAAAAAGGCTGGCAAAATTCATTACTGCTGACTTCAGGATATCTAGGATTTCAACTGTCTGAGTCACCAACAGGAAAGTTTTCCTCCTGACTTATTTTAGGGATTTTTTTCCCCCTCATTGATATGCTAATAGTTTGCTTTTACTCAAGTACATTCTTATCTTTTTTAAGGAAGCAAAAAGGCAATCCATGCTCTCAGCCCAGATATTTTTTACATCTTCTGTACCAGTTCTACTGATTTTTCTGAATTCTGTTGAAGGGATCTGGTGTTATCTACTGCAGTATCTATGTAAATACATTAGTTTTCCTGAGATGCTGAGAAAGTTTGCTTTTTTTGTTTCTAATTTAAAAATGGTTGTTCAGTCTGGAAAATAACCAAGCCTGAGATGCTAAGTCACATTTTCTCGTTCTGGTTTTTTTCATTTGTTTGTTTGTTTTTTAATTTTATAACATAGAGTAGCAGACACATGCATAGAGTAAAATTATAACAAAAAAAAAAAATTAAGTCTCTTGTTATTGCCCTCATACTCAAGTGCCTTTCATTTGGGATGGAAGGGCTCCAACATGTCCTGCACTGCACTGTTTATTCTCTGGCAAAGAAGCAACGGGACAGGGGACTTGCTTGATGTTCCTGTCACTTTCACTAGCCTTTGTGGTGATGGTCAAATCAGTTCATCTGTCTGTGCCTCAGTTCCCCCAACCCCAAACAGGAAAATATTTTCATTATAAAGTGCTATGAACTCTGCCCATGGAGGTTACATACGATGATCAGCTCATGGTCTGTAGGTTTCCCCACACACACATGCACACAGCAGATGCTAAAGCAGGATTGCACCTCATCTTTCATAAGCAACCTGGCAAGAGTTCAATGCATGCAGACAAGTAATGATTACAGCATTAAGTCTAAACCAACATCTTTTAGCCAAGGATAAATTGAAGAATGGCACTAAAGAGGAAAAAAATTGAGTTACAAAGACTGGCATAAATCATTAGTGCTGAGTTATTTTGACCTCTTTCAGGTGTTGAATTTAATTTTTTGAAGAAGCTGAAGGAGAGTGCAACCAGGCCTCCTGTTTACATGACTCTAGCTGTTCTGCTATCACATGTTTTTATATTACTTCCAAATATGATTATTCAAAAATAGTAATTTGCTTTTGGTAAAACATTGCCATTCTCTCTCAAGACAGAAATTCAAATCTCTTGCCTAGACACAGTTTGAAAGACCTAACTTGTGAAGCCCAAGAGCCCTACAAAACTGTTTAGAGACAGAATTTTAAGCCTTTAAATAGTAAAGGTGTTTATTTTCGGATCCGGGGAACTCCCAGCTCACGCTGGACAAAGAGTTGCCCCGGTCAGGTAAAAGAGTTAGGTTATTTATACAGTTAAAAGGGGAGGTTGCAACATCCTTACATACATAGTCATAAGATTGCAACATGTAATTATAATATTCATAACAGGTGGAGTCTGGGTGGAGTCATCTTTCGGGGATATGTCTCAGGGTCTCTGGGGGTCTTCAGATGAAGTAACGAAGTCTTCCTCAGGGTTGAACTTTTTACCTTTCTTGATTCTTGCTGACTTCATTATATTGTTACAAGGCGGTTTCAGGCACTAGCGATAACTTTCCCCTTATCTGCTGCCTGTGACATCTTTATGTTCTTTTTGTGCAGATGTTCACATTCCTTTGGTGCCTAGTTAGCCTTGGCAGTGTCTTGTTTTAAGAACAGGACCTACACTTTTAATTACATTCGAGACAGAAGTTAGCCTCATCAGGGCCTTGTTTTTTTTTTTCACACTGTTTCAGTGGAAAATTACAGGAGTTAATCCTGTCAGGGTCTTCCTCTGTATCACTTGTCTGTGTAATGAGGAACTCCCTGATACCAAAACTCCTTCCCTCCCTACCTGCTGAGAAGGAAGGAGTTAAGAAGCATCATGCTGGTGAAGGAATCTGAATCATTCTTTTGCAGCTGCTTCTGACTTGCAGATATACTAGGGCTTTCTGCTTTTAGTGTTGTAGAAGAAGTGGATGCTTTGTTTTCAAAATGTCAAGGTCTTTTTCCTATTTGGGAAAAAAAGTTTATCACCAGTACTCTCTGTCTCTCTGGTAGTTTGCTCTGGCTGCCGTAACTGTAAACTGAGCCCTTCCAATTTTTTCATATATTTAGCCACAGACTTCCTCTCTGAACTAGCAAAAAAGAGAGAATTAAAGCTCACAGAGAATGAAGTTTCTTGCCTGAGGTCATCTGGGCTGCTTGTGGAATGGAATCTTTCACTGAGTGTAGGGCTAAAATCCTTTATCTAGCCTCTCTTCCCAAAAGAAACACTGTAATCCTTTTCCTCCCCTTCCCTTCCCTCATCTTCTCTTCCTCCCTTCCCTTCTTTTTTCTGAAGAAAGGAGAAAGTGGAGAGGTTTCCACTCAATAATTACACATCAGCCTATCCTGCTGTGGAAAGCTGCTTTATGATGTTAAAATAACACATTCTTCCCGGGATCTTTGTTGTCTGCAGGGTGTAACAAGCAGTGACAAGCACCAATGTTCATTCTGAGCCTGGCTGACAAAGATATGGGCACTTACTTAAGGTTTCTTTTATTTCATGAAAATAGCCCTGACCCTGAAGATCTGAGCCTGACATGAGAGCTGCCTGTACCACCAGTGAAGGCAAAATGTCCAACTGCAAGACTGTAGTTGAAACACTCGACCTCACAAACCACTGAATTGTGAATGGAATTGAGGTGTTCCCAACTGGTTGCCCTAATTCAAGCGAGGGGCTCCAGCTTTCTCTTCTGACTCACTCTGGTCCTTTGGATTCCTTTCACACCCGGACAGACCAGCAGGAAGCAGAACCTCCCTCAGCTCAGTAGGCACAAAGTGATCAGTTCATGCTGCATAACAGTTGGCCCAGGCTTCCCAAAGTGCCACCTGTGAGAAAACCGATTTTTTAAATGACTGGTTAAAAGCAAATGCACATTCCACTTCTATTCATTTCCATGCATGCATGTATATTGATTAAAGTTAGTTTGGTTTTGCTACATTAAATCAGAGTGTTGATAATTAAGCATCTGTGCACAAAGCTGAGAACATTAGGAGCACTAAAGAAGCAAACAAGAGTTGGTAATAGGATCATTAGAGCAGTCTTAGCAGCACTTACAAGATGTTTACTCAAAAAATAAATACACCCTAAGGAAGAAAAACACCAATTATGAAACACATGGGATTTAAAATAAAAAGGACAGTTTTAAATCCTTTAAGTAAATAATTTCAAACAACTCAGCAACAGCTCATGTTTAAAAATAGACTAAGTAGTTAAAACAATAAAATGTGTTAATTGTAGGATCTGGAATACATCAAAAGGACAAGTACAGTTACCCTTTTTGACTTCTTCATGGTTCAAAGTGAAAAAAATCAGTATTAATACTGACATGTGACATCTATCTTTGTATATATTTGCACAACAAATATTTAGGGTTCTGTGAGTGTCTCAAATTGGTTGTAGGCAGCCAAGAAGGAAATAACTTGCAGCTGCACCAGGATCAAAATAAACTGTGTGCAAATGTGCATCAACAGCTCAGGTCTGCCAAAACCAGGGGCTGCCCTTGGGTCAGAGGGAGTGTACAGGTCCTATTCCATAGGGCAAACAAGAGATCCGAGTGCTGGAGCAACCTCTTCTCACATAACCAAATGAAGGCAACACACACACACATTACTTTTAATTGCACCTGCAATTTCCAGTGGGACTAATGAAGTATTAGCCATTCACAAACAGGGATTTTGACTCACAAAAAGCATCACTGTGGAGTAAAACACCCCTTTAGCACCTAGCCTCATCGTGGCACGCAACATTCTCAAAATATTAATAATTTAATCTAATGAATTAATGCGAAGGAATAGCAATAGGGCTTAAACGAATTAAACTCTTGAAGTCGTACTAGCCACGGGACATTGGCAGTATCCGAAAGCTTCGGGCTCTACTTAGGAGACATCTACTCCCGTTTTGGGGGGGGGTTCGCGGGACAACGCAGTATTCCACGTAGAGTCGTGGCCCGTGGGCCGAGCACCGCTCAGCCCTTCTCCCTGCTCAGCCTCCAACAGTCACTCCGAGGGGAAGCACGGAGTGCCCCTGCAGACCGCAGCCAGAAACCTCCCCTCCCATCTCCGCCACCCTGGGAGGTGCCAGCCCTGAGGCTGCCCCTATGCTGAGGCAGCGGCCCCGCCCCAACATGGCGGACAGGGGAGGCCTCCCCTCAGGTGAGCCCCGCCCCGCCCCCCGCCGCCGCAGGTGAACTGCGGGGCGTTGCCCCTAGCGCCACTGTGATTGGCCGGCAGCCCCGCCAATCGCCCGTTGCCGCGGCAACGCGTACGGCCCCCCGCGGGCACACCCCCGCGCCCCCCGCTGTCGGAGCCTGATTGGCCAGAGCGGCTGTGACGCGCCCGGAGGGGTTTTACGGCCGAGAGCCGGAGGAGAAGGAGCCGGGAGAGGGAGGGCGGCGGGTGTGGAAGGCGGGAGCTCGGCGTCGCCGCTGCCACCACCATGACGTTCAAGCGGAACCGGGACCGCTTCCACAGTACTCGCTGTTGCGGTTGCTGCCATGTACGGACCGGCACTATCATCCTGGGCACCTGGTACATGGTGAGAACCTGGCGCCGAGGGGGGCCGCCGGCGACGCTGAGGGGGCGGCGATTTGGGGCTGTGCGCAGCGCGCATGCGCGGGGCTGGGCCGCTTCTCGGGCTCGGGGCGGTGGGCGAGGGTGGGCTGCGCTCGTACGGCGCCGGGGGTCTCTTGAGGGATCAGCGGCGGAGGGACCGGAGCCGATCCACTGTTCCCCTCCCCCGCCCCCTCAGAGAACTGTGTTTCCCCCCCTCCGCCTCCCGGGGAACTGCTCCTTTTCCCCCACCCCCCTCAGGGAACTGCTCGTCCCCCCCCTTCCCGCTGAGGGAACTGCTCCCTTACCTCAGGGAACTGCGTTCCTTCTCCCCCCTGTGGAACTCCTCTCCCTTGGAAGTCTCCGCTGCCCCCCTTGTTCCGTGCGGGGAAGCTGCTCGGGTTTCGTTGGAGTCCCAGCCCCTCTTCCCTCCCGGGGTCCGTTTGGAGCTTACGAAACCCTTGGTGGCTTTCCTTGTGATTAGAAAAAAATACAGTGAGCGGAAGCGTAAGGGCGTTTTAACCTGAGTCTCTGAAGGGTCCTGTTCCAAGATAGGAGGAGTAGGGACTTCTGTGTGTTTTAAACAGCACTGGGTGTGTTTTTGGGGGGAGATTTGTTGCTAACGTTGGGGACTCAGGAATTTGGGCTGTGTCGGGAGCGGGATGGGAAGGATGTGTTCTCACCGCAGCGGTTGAGAAGCAATAGAAAGAGGTTTGGTTTCCAAAACACCTCTTGTTTTCTGACTGGTGGATGTTTTTCTCTCTGAGAGAGCCGTGGTGGCGAAGCTAAACTATGAAAGATAGTTTTGAACTAGAATAAAGTAGAAGTCTGAAAACAGTACCAGCAAGTTAAGGCCAGAAGCCCTAACTTCCCTTGGTTCCCTTAAAGGGGAACTGAGTTCTCCTTTGTTGAAGTCACTTTCTGATCTTTTCTTCCGCTTACCCTCATGGGCAGGAAAAATGAGTGTAGTTAAAAATCTTGCATCATCGCTTTTCTGATTTCCTGAAGCAGTAACCAAAGTCTGTATTCTCCCTCACCCTCCCCCAGATTGTAAAAGTTGAACATTCTGAATTTTTATGCCATGATGTGAAGCAGCCGTGCACAGAAACTTCTTTTACAGGAATTGGAGTTTCAGTCTGGAGAAACTTGGTTTATCTTCAGCAAGTATGGGGAGATCTTTTTACTTCCTTTTTTATCTTGGTCCTTCTGTTGATAAAAAATGTACAGGCAAACAACAAATGGAAGGAAAGAGTAATGGAAGAAAAAGCAATGTAGGAGGTGGGAAGTGTACTGAAACTCTAGAAAAGGGATTTTTTTTTTCTTTAAAAGAAACTGGAAGAAAATGTTGTAACTTTGATTAAGTGCTACTATGAGGTCATATAAAATGCCCATTGCAGTATTGAATATTGGACTTGTTCTGGACATCTGCAAAACTTCCAGAAGTTTTATTCTGTGCTGATGAAAGGAGATCAAGACTGCTTCTGGTACCTCAAGTAAAAGCATAAGTTGTTAAGAGTAAGGAGGCAGTCATCTTTGTTATGGAACAAAGGGACCTTCCTGCCTTCCCCACTTTCGTTTCCTGTTTGCAGGGAGCCCACCAGTTTGGTGGGTGTGGTGGGCAGGGATGTGTTTTCCCTGGCCAAAAACCCTGAAGTACTTCCAATATCTGCCTCTCTGCTTCCATTTCATAGTGTTGCCTGGATGCAGCACCTCTTCCTTCTTCCTTAATCTCTGCAAATATCTATAGTGCTTATGGCTGGTGAAAAGCTGGATGATGATTGATGAGGCCAATGGCTTCAGAGGTGGAGTGAGGTCTGAGGCAGAGTGTTCCTTGATCTTTTGGAGCTGTAATGCATTCAGGTGATTAAGGGGGGAAAATACAGCTGAGTTCAGGGTAGCAGGGTGCATGCAAAGTATGTCATGGCTGGGTTTTTCTATAAACTGTATCAAACACACTGTTAAACTATGCATTGAAGTTTTTTATCCAGTTTTTCCCAGCTGCCAGCTGGGAAGAAGTGATAATTCTTAGGTCAGACAGCTGCAAGGTCTTACCATGAAGTCTTAAGTGATCTTGCCTCAAAGGTAGTATGCTTCAAATCAAAATTTACCTTTTGAAGGTAAAGTACAGTTTGGACAGTGAATATCAAACTTACTGTTTTGCTGACAAAGATTAAATAGCCTAGGGTATGTCAAGTTGTTTAGTCATCTTAATTAATGTGCCATTTAAGTATATCACTAACTTTAGTCCTTCAGAAATTGGCTTGTGATAAGTGTTTCTAAATCAATTTAATAATCTCTACTTGTAAGTTACAGTGGGACAGATAGTAATAACTTTGTGTAAGTTGTGCCTTTTCTTGTGTGTGTGTTTTGGCTTGTTTGGGTGGGTTTTGTTGGTTTTTGAGGCACGTAGCTTTTAGGG
The DNA here is from genome assembly GCF_003957555.1 of Calypte anna. NCBI lineage: Eukaryota > Metazoa > Chordata > Aves > Apodiformes > Trochilidae > Calypte > Calypte anna. The sequence continues at coordinate 105,211,432 of NC_044246.1, read as the reverse complement.
GGGAGAATGCTTTGTTCAACAATAGTTTTGTGTAACTGAAAATCTTCTCAGCCTGTAGTTACTGGATACACTGTGTTCTCATGCTGTGCAGTCCTGAAGGAATTTGATACCAAACATAAAATGGAGTCTTGTAGCAATCTACTCCAGATGTTTTAGTAAGATAAGAGCTTTCGCTGTTGAATAAATGTGCATTATTCTTATGTAACTTTTTCTTTAGGCATTTTCCAATGCCTGCCTTATTTGTACACTTAAATTTTGCCCCGAGTCAACTTATCTCCTAACTAAAAGAGTTATATCACTGCCCTTGCGGTGCACTTCTGCAAGTCTGGAGAGAGCAAGGACCTAAAATGTCTGCTGTCGATATGGTGTGATCAGGCCGCGTCTTTTAGGAACGCTTCGGTCCCTGTGCTGCTGCTGATAAACAGATAAAGCACTTTCTGCAGAAAGATGAGTTAAGAACCTTTCTAGCGGATTTGAACTTGAGTTCTGGGACTAACATAGTTTGGCTTACTCTGCAACACCCACTGCTGTAGGTAGGAAAAAGAAACCTCCTATTCCTAGCTCCATAATTGCAAATGTGTGCCTCTGAAGTTTGTTTTCTTCCTATAAACTTTCTTGTTAGGCACAGCGCTTTCCAGAAACCGGAAGCATGAGCACTGCACTGGCAAAAATCAGATCAGAGTTCAATAAACAGTCTAAAAGTAATAGCATCCTTTGGGAGGGAGTGGTGGTTTGGTGCTGCCAGCAAACTTCAGCAATGGAGTCAAAATGATGCAATATATACTGGGTAACAGGGGGGCAAGGATGATCTCTGGAGTTGTTCCTTTCCTGCACAAAACTTCCAGAAACAAAGGAACATAACTGGTCTCAGTTTAATCTTGACAGTACTAGAAGCTCGGAAATACCCTATTTAAAATTACTATTTATTTTTTATTAGTTCAGTGTAATTTAAAACAAACAAAAACCATTTTGGTTTGTTTCTTCAGGAACATGCTTAAGAAAAAATTCAGGAACAGTGAGAGGAAGATGTGAGTACAATTGATGTGAGTGCAAGGCAATTTCCCTCTCCTTTCCCACTCATAAAATAAGCAAATAATAAGTAGGAATTGTCATTTCTTTCCAAGAGTTCTAGTCACTCATCGTGCTTGGGGAAACCTAGACTTCATGTTCAGGCCTCCAGAGAAATGAAGCACTTACGTAATTAGGCATTAAATGTATACTGGGGAGATAACAAGCATTAACGTTTTAATTAGTTTTATTGTTCTACAGTCTTTTTCAGTTCTGATCGTTTGGGGTGGTAATGTTTCTGGTACCAGTTTGTAATAAATGCTTACTGTAGTACCAACTGTTGGATTTTTAAAATATTAATACAAGTTACACCAAACTTCTGGTAAGCTCAATTATCTTAATTATAAGAGTAAAATATACTTGAACTACTACAAAAGTAAACTGACTTAGTTTCTTAGTAGAGCCACCTTTTGAATGAGAACTTGAATATGCATTTTGTTTAATGTATATTTAGTATTTTTTAACTCCCTAATAAAAAATTACAATTGGGGTTTCTGAGACCTTTCCACTGAATGCTGACTCATCAGGTTTGTTTGCTTGTTTTGTTTTCTTCAGGGGACAGAGTTTTATCTTCAGATTATACTGGGGTTTCCCTGTCCTGTTTTTTTTGTTTATTTGTTTTGGTTTGTTGTTGTTGTTTTAATGTTTACTCCATGTAGATCATTTGTGAACATATATTTTATTTGCAGTGAGTATATTCTTTTAGGCTCTGACTACACCTTACTATCCAAACCATTCTCTTGCTGTCAGTCACACTATCAGGTTGAAACGAGTTGTGGTCTTGCTGTTACCAGGTTTCTGTGAAAGAAGAGTGGCAGTAGTTAAAACACAAGCTGTGGCTTAAAAAGGCTCCTAATTAGGAGTTGTTGTTAATTAATTGAAATCCATATGTTATGGTTAATTACTCAGTGTTGTGATATGACTGACAAATAGCAGTATTGGAGTATTGGAAACCCTGGAATATTCATTAACAAAGGCTTGGATTTGTTTAAAGTTTTAGTATTTTTATTCTGTAAAATGCTGATCCTAATAGACTGGGGTTTGAATTGCTTTTTTAATTTCCTGTTTTCCTTGCACAACATTTAAGGTTAAGGAAATAAACTTTAATACTTCAAACTGTTCTCAGTAACAAGTGAAATTGCTAAGGACTTTTACTAAGGACTTACTTTACCCTTTACTAGGACCATGGATTGGATGAAAATAAGTGATAGATGTGAGATCACATTCTCACAATTTCAATTCACTCAAGTTTTTTGGTACTCCTATATTAATTCAAGTGCTGCTTGCTCTTTATCTTGAGGCAGATAGCCTATCGTAGCAATTAAACTCAGTATTGAAGTAATACAGTCTTTGTCCTGAACTTTATCACCATTTAAGTTAAAATTATGACTGTGTATAAACAATAAATGATTTAGCTATATTTGAACACAAGTCTGTATTTTGTGAAGTAGAAATCAGTGTTTCAACTGCCAGATATCTTAACCTTGGAAAGGCTTTTTAAAACCAGTATAAAGGAGGAAGTTCTTTTTTAAAGTATATGTCAATACCCAGGGTTCCCTCAAGAGAGGAGAAACTAGGCTTGAAAACACATTGAAAGCAGAAAGCCAGAATAGAGAAGGACAAAGCAATAGTTGTTGGAGAATATAGTTTTCTACACATTTGAACAATGGAGAAATTTTAGTTTTGTTTTTTTTGTTGTTTAATCTTGTAACAAAAGAACAACTTGACACTTTTCTTGGTAGGAAATGTCTTGCAAGGGGTAAAATGTGTTCTGTTCATCCCAAGGCTAAAGATACTGGTGGATAAACTTGTTTATTTACTGCCAGCTCTCCTTGTCGTTTTATTTTTCCATTGCAAGGCATAAAATGGAGGATACAAGTGGCTAAAAGTATCTGGAATGTTTAATAAGTTTAATACATGACAGTGTTGCTACAAAATGAGCAGCTTTTCATCAAAAGGTTCTTTTTGGCAGAAAGTGTAAGCAATTATATCACCACAATACCTCTAAACCCTAAAGAGGATCAAACAAACAAACAAAAAGCCCCAAAACCCTTAAAAAAAACCAAAACCCAAACAAAATAACTCATCAGAACTGTGAGTTTTAAATGCTAACACTCCTTTTAAGTGTTCAAAATAATTTTTTCATTACTGAAAACTTCCAAAATTGTGTTATTGTCATTAACTTCTGGAACCAGGCCAGTAGAAGAAATTTTCTGAAGTTTTGAGGAGCTGCAAACCAATTTGTGTTTTAATTTTGTGGCTAACTGTAACGACTTTTTTTTAATTTTTTTTTTTTTTTAGTATGCAGCTTTTTTGGTTGGTTGGTTTTGGGTTTTTTTTTGCAATGTCTCTCCAGATGTTAATAACACACCGCCCCTGTAAGTCTTAAATACGTACATGTTCGGTGAGGGGAATTTTGCAGAGACTAAACTACTTTTGACTCCTTGAGCTCTTCCTGTTTCTGAAAGTATTTCTGCTCTGTAACAAAATGGGGAAACAGCCTTCAGTGGCAGTGTAACTGGGAAGGCCTGGTAAGCACATAGCCGATGCTGAATGGTTATGAATTTGGGTGTTTGACCCTTGTGTGAAATTTCTTTGACTTTACCTCTGTGTAGCCTGCACCTTTTTGCATTGTATTAACCTTGCCTTTCAATTTGTTGAAGAAAGCAGAAACTCAAAATGTTCCTTATTGTGTTGGTTGCTGTCTGTACCTTTCTCTTTCCAGCCTTTTCAGTTTACTGGTTCACAAATCTGTGCATTCATTGTGCAGTATCAGCTTAATTATGTGATTTGAATCCTTATAAACCCTGTCTTTCCTTTTAATTTGCAAGTTACTTAGTTGTGACTCATCTAGCAAGTATGCAGTGTTCTTCTGTTCTTCTGGGGTTGTTTTAGTAGTGTTTTACTTAAATCAGCTTGAATTTGAATTGCAAATTGAGTTGGCTTTTTGCTTTGGTTGTGTTTTTTCTTCCACACATAGGCAAATCAAAGAGTGTATTTTTGTCTGAAATAGAAGATTTATTACTCTGTCCTTAAAAAGATCATAGCTGTTGCTCTGTAAGTAACCTTCAGGTAACTGTGATCTTTTTCAGGTGGTGAACTTGCTGATGGGCATCTTGCTGACAGTAGAAGTGACTCATCCAAATATTGTGCCAACTGTTGATATCCAGTATGAAGTCATTGGGAATTACTATGCTTCTGAGAGAATGGCTGGTAGGTGTCTTAACTGCTGTCTGATGAGAAAATAAAGCATGCTGTATCATGGTGTGTTTGCCTTACACTAGTGTGTAATATATGCATACAGCTTTTTAAGTATGTTTGTCCTGTTTTCTGAATTTCTTTATTCTAAGAGGTCTTCTACAATAATAATAATAATAATAATAATAAGCTTATATAGAATGTTACATTATTTCCTACTACTCTTAAAGCATCTTACTGTTTAAGATTTCTAAAGATTTCTTGCCTTTCTAAAGCTTTTAACGTTTTTTTAACATTTTTAACATTTACTATCCTTGGTGTGTCAGTAAAACAAAAAGCACAAAACCATTTTTAAAGATTTTTTGGGGATTCTTGGTGATCCTGGCATTTAAGGAAGGAGCTTACAGTTACTGTGTAGGAGAGGAAAACCATGCCATTTTTTCTAAGAACACTGAAAGAACTGGGATTCAGGTATTTCAAGTCTGTAACCAAAATACTTATCTGAAAAGTTTGGCATGCAGAAGAAACAGGAGAGAAAGCATCATGAGCAAAATGAAACCTCCTTCCACTCTGTTATAAATGAAGTGTATGATGTATACAACTGTAATCACAGGCAAACTTCTGACTGTAATGACCAAGGTTCTTTACTGCAGCATGACATGTAAGCTTCTGTTCATGCTTTGTTTTTAAAGGTGCAGAAATATGTAGAGTGTGGTAGGTCTAATGTTTCTTGTTGAAGTTTGTTGTATTGCACTAAAATTTAGGGAGGGTCAGATGCAGCGTGGAGAAAAGATAAACAGTGCAGCACAAATGCAGACTTGAGGGGTTCTGGTTTACAGTCTTCATGTTCATTGTTCAGGATCTGACAGTTGTGATCTGTGCATAACTTGTGCTTGTTCGTAGTAAGAGTGGGAAAAAGCACCAAATAGTTTAAAAAGCCAAGATGCTAAGTAAAATTATGGCAGATACCTGTAGAATGTCATATGTAACAGAAGCTGCTGTACTTGATAGCCTTAAGTATATGTGACTGAGATGTTTCTGAAGCTGCTTTCCACACTATTCAGTGTAAAGTGGCTATCATATGCTTTCGGTTTAGTCTGGTTTCCCACATTGGAATATGGGCCAGAGGGTTTTGTGTGCATGAAGTGCTATTACAATTTTGGTTAAGAGTGTGGATATAGTGCATAACAAGTTCTCAGACGAAAGAAAACCACACTTTTTGGTTATTTCAGAGTACTTGTGGCTTGCTGATCAATGCAATGCATTTCAGATGTGGGAGGTCCACTTTCTTGATGCCATCTCTGTATGCAGATATTACTATCTTGTACTGAATTGGGTACATTGTGCTTCTAGTGTATCTTTTTGAATCAGTTCCAGACTAGAAAGTTAAGATTCTCAGATCATTTGTTTCAAACATGGGAACCTCAACAGTTTGGCTTCAGTATGACTCAAAACATGAGCTTGCCACATCTAATAGATTCTCAAGCTGGTTTCTTTCTCTGTGTTTTAAAAAATGTAAACTGTGCTTTCTGTAAGAGAGCAAGTATAATCTAACTTGTGGAAAGCAGCTGTGGTTCTGTCATCAGTAACTGGGGTGCACAAGGAGAATATTTATCATTCAGTTTCCATGAGTGTCCTGGATTTTGCTACCATTTGGCTTCTATTCAGCTGCCTTTCATTGTAAATAACGGGATACCTTCCACACAGTGATTTCCTGTTTTCCTGAGTGTTGCTGAAGGAGCAGTGCTGCTCCTGCTGCCAATGGCCCCATTACATAACCAAACCATTTCTAAGGGTACAGGTTGGTGCTGTGCTAGTGTCACTTTAAATTCTTTCCAGTTGTCAAGTTAATCACCTGCATACTTTTAGCACTGACATATACTGCAAATCAGCATTATTATGGTGTGTTATTATCAAACTATGTCAGGCATCTAATTGGTGTGTCTGAGCTTTATTCAGGCTTTTAATTAAGGCAGAGGGATTTTCCTGGATGCCTGCTGGTTTTCTTGGGACAAATCTTTTTCCATTAGAATAGGCCTGAGTTGCTCAGTTCTGCTGCACAGATGAAACAGTGAGTGAGAACAGATCATAGTAATGGATAGAGCTTTTGTACCTGTCAGCTGCAATGTAACAGCTTCAGGAAACGACTGATGGCTTTTGTTTTTCTTTTAATGCAGAAAATGCCTGCGTTCTCTTTGCAATCTCCCTCCTCATGTTCACAATCAGTGCAATGATGGTGTATGGTGCAATTGCTGTAAGTATATTTACAGTACATAGGTTTAAAATTGCTACTTGAATTTTTAATGAAATATCTTAACAGTGTGCTGATTATTTTTTTTTTTAGCATCGTGTAGGCTGGCTGATCCCATTTTTTTGTTACCAACTCTTTGACTTTGTGCTCAGTTGTCTGGTTGCCATCAGTTCTCTAACCTACTTGCCCAGAATCAAGGATTATCTGGATCAGTTGGTAAGTCTTTTTTTCAGCTAAAGATGATAGTTTGCATTTGAAACTGAGCTTTGGTGCAATTAGATAAGTGACAGAGCTATAGTTACTTTGTGAAAAAAAAAAAGGAATTCAAGCTGCAGGGCATGACTGCTAGGGTGGTTATAAGAATGAGAGCTTATCAAAGGTGGAAGGGTCAAAAGTGTCATTGCTCCCTAAAAGGAAAACCAGAGAGAGAGTAAAGAAAGGATTGTGATGTAAGTTCATTTAAGCTGTCTCTATCAAACAAGTAAGATGCCAGCCCTTTAGGTGATGTGGTTCTGTGGCAGGTTTGCTACTGCAGATGAATGTGTTGGCCTTTATTTGGTGGGGGAGGGCAAGGAGTATAGATAAGGATTAATATGGTGTAGGGTCCTACAGCATTGTGGGATGGCATCTGAGAGTCTACAGGCTCCTTTTTATGTTCTGTATAGCTCTTCATATATTGGAATAACACCTTGCAAGGTGTTACTCAATGAGTAGAATATACTGCAAACAGGGATCACAAGCTCCTTCTGGCTGGTGTTTAGATCTGTTCAAGTAGATGTAAAAAAAAGTCCTTTTAAAACAGTTTGATGTTGTTTCTTTTTTTTAATTAGGTTGTTGTTACTATGGTCAGGGAAAGAGAAATCAGAAAATTGCAGAAGCTCTTTGCTTTAACTCTTTGGAAGTTTTTTTGCAACTTTTTTGCTTTTTCTTCTGCATAAATATATGTTACTGGTTGGGCTGCCAGGAGGTAATTAATGCTAAGCCACTGAAGTTATCAGGTAGAGAACCTAAATACAAAAGCTATATAAGTGTGAAATCTGTATTAGCATGAGATTGAGGAAGGGACTAGGGCAGTACAAGGCTTCTGTATAGGTAGCCCTCTTCTAAAGAGACCTCTTCTTGCAGAACAGAGGCAGGATAAATACTGTTTTTTTGTGGGAGGATAGAGTAGATACCAGGAAAAAATGAAACTTAGCTTCTTCAGAAGTGGTTTATGCAGTGGTTTGTCTCACTTGGTGTGAAGTTTGGATGTGCTGTTGTCATTTTTGTGACTGTGCAGTGTTTGTGCTTATCTCCCTTCCCTTTCTCTCCCTTCCTTACTTTTTTTTTTTAACCAGCCGGATTTTCCTTACAAAGATGATCTCCTTGCCTTGGACTCCAGCTGTCTCTTGTTTATTGTTCTGGTGTTCTTTGCTCTATTTATCATTTTAAAGGTAAGTTAAGACTTAAACATATGTCTGTTAAATAAGTTATTATATTAAGATGCTATTAATCTGAGCTAATTCTCAATGCTGAAATAAGAACTCAGTTCTTAATGAACTGAAAACTTCTTTCAGCAGAATTGGTATTATGTTCAGCTGTGGTATGACTTTAGTCAGACATTTTGTGTCCTGGTGTCTTCAGCTGAGTTTCTTGTATGCAGTGGGGCATGTTCATGCAGCTCTGCCCTTTCTGAGCAGGAAGTAGATACGCACAGACTTCAAATACCACCTTTTTGCATATGTGGGGATAAATGTAGTAGGTTTTTCATTAAACTTGTGGTGAAACAATACTGAGTTACTGCATGTCAGATTTCTAATTTTTTAAAATCTCAGTGCTTTAAAAAATCTTTTGGAAGCAAGATGATGGAAGGAGGAAATGCATAAATTAATTCAGAGCTGCATCTTTCTTCCTACTGAACAGTGGTATTACCAGTTACATTATTTTTGATGTTCTAAATACTGAGGCATTAATTTAAAATACAAAATCTTGTGCAAACAAAGCATATTAGAGAAATGAGTTGATGATAAATATTGGCCATGCCAATATTCCTATCTTGCAGTCAGGTTGAATTTAAGAAGAAGATAATTAATGCAAATATTTCACTTATTTTCTGGGCTTTCTTCAAGAGGAATGTCTGACTGGGGGGAATAGAAATCTAATACAGAGAAATTAATATTACATGGGTTAATAATAAAAAAATCCAATATTCATCAGAGCATGTTAGTATGTCTTTCTACAGCAGTTAATGTTGACTTAAAGTCCAGGCTGCTTTGCTCTACCACCATTTCCTTGTCACCCCAGCTGTGCACTTACCCCCTCTCCTTCTCACTGTTAGCTGAACAAATAGTAATGGTAACTCAGGGATGAGTGGGTTTGGGCTCTTGACCTGTCTTCCTCCTGGCAAGTTTGGACTGAGAACCACAGAAGCATAAGCCAGTTGGGGATTAATTTGATGAGCTGAGGCAGATAGGTTAGTTCTATGTGAATTCTTTTCTAGTTCTGTGAATTCTTTTGCTAAAACCTGTGTGGTTCATAGTCTGAGTCACTATGGTAGCAAAGCTAAATGGGGAACAACATAGGTCTGTGGCTAAAATGTGAAACTGCAACCATTCCTCAGATTTGTATCAACTAAATTGATTTATGTTTTTGTCATATGAATGTAATCCAGCATCTCATTTTTGAATCAGTTAATGCATATGAGATTTTTAAAAAGAGAAATCTCTCTTCTTTCAGGCATATCTAATTAACTGTGTATGGAACTGCTATAAATACATCAGCAAAAGAAATTTTCCAGAGATAGCAGTGTACCCTGCCTTTGAAGCTCCTCCACAGGTAAAACTTCTTTTGAGATAGAAGCATAGCTATGGATGTAAGCTGGACCAGGGGAGGTTTAGGGTGGATGTTATGAAACATTTTCTCACTGAGAGGGTTGTCAGGCATTGGAATGTCCTGCCCAGGGCAGTGGTGGAGTCACCATCCCTGAAGTATTTAAAAGGTGTTTGGACCTGGTCCTTAGGGACATGGTTTAGTAGTTAAATTATGGTGTTGGTCAAAGGTTGGATTGGGTGATTTTGGTGGTCTCTTCCAACCTAACCATACTGTGATTCTGTAAGTTAATTTTGAAGTAGAAAACCACCATATCCATATATGTTTAAAAACATTGTCCAGCTTTCCAGTCCAAGGAAGACTGGAAAGATTTAGAAAAATTAAAGCAGCTCACTCTTTTGGTAGGTTATTTCTTAGCTACATTGTTGAGTGCATAAAGTAGGAGGTTTTGCAGGGAAAAGTCTTCGAATTTTTTTCTTGTAGTAAAGTGAAGCATTCTGATTCCAACAATCAGAACCTTCCTTGCAGCTTTGCAAAACCAAAAGACAGTGGGGTGGAGTGAAGTGAGTGAGACCCCAGGGTCAGGCTCAGCAGAGCAGTAAAAGCTGCTGCATCTTCTTTTTCTTCCTCACGAGGAACAGCAGCTCTTAAAACTTTTGCCTGCAACAGAGGATTAAGTTGCTGATGGGGTCTCCATGTTTGCTTTCTGGTTTGTTTTTGTGCATATTTGTTTTTGCTAATCCTTCTGCATTAATATCTTAAATGTCTTCTTTTTAGTATGTTCTGCCAACCTATGAAATGGCAGTGAAGATGCCAGAGAAGGAACCTCCACCTCCTTACATACCTGCCTGAAGCAGTTTTAATGTTAACAAACATCTGTACCAGTTTCCTGGGGGGTTCGTCTTTTAATCTTGCAAAACTGCTTAAATAATAGAAATATTCAGGGCTTTAGGAGCAAACTGTTCTGTTAAAAATGTTTGTTATAAACTTACTAAGCAAAACACATATGGGAGTGATTTTTGTTTGCTTTAATTTTTGTTGTCCTTAATGCTCTTAAACATTTTATTGCCTTAGGGCCCTATACTGCAAGAACTTATGCATGTGACTAACTTGTGGCTTTTAATAACACCAGATGAGCCAATCTGTGTTTGAAGTTAGCTACAATTATAAGTGTCTGCAGGATCATGCCCTTAATTTATATTAATTTTTTGTAAAGTAGTTCATAAAGACAATCTGATCAGCAAAATGACAGTTTGCCTTTATCCAGTTTTGGAGGGGGAGGGGGTTTGAATGTGATATATACGTGACTTTTTACTTTGCACTTTCTCATGTGTTATCTTAACTTTTGAGGGTTTTTTTTGTTTCTGTTTTTGTTTTGGTTATCCTATGTCTTGAAACATTGTAATTTTTAGGAAGAGGTGAGGGTGGCACAGGAATTTTTAATACAATGTGCTGCGAATACAAGAAAAACAGAAATGTGGAAGATGGTTGCATGCTTCTAATCTTGTATGTATTTTCCTCTTTGTGATAAATGATACTTAAATAAATCTTTTACGAAATGTTTACCAGTAGCCTTGGTTGGGTTTTTTTGTGGTTTTTTAGTTTTTTGTTTGTTTGGGGTTTTTTGTTTCGGTTTGGGATTTTTTTGGTTTGTTTTGGGGTGTGTGTTTTAGGGCTGATTTTTTATTTGGGGGGGGGCAGAAGGTGTGTTGGGTTTTTTTCTTTTTGGTTTGGGGTTGTTTTTTTTGGGGGGGGGGAGGGGGGTGTTTGGTTTTTTGTTCCTAACTGCATCAGTGGGCTGCAGACAGTCTATATGCAGCTCAGTGAATTCTGGCTTTCTGCAGGTTGCTCAGTGGTTGATCTGTGTTCTTCAGTGAAAGCCCTACTGTGGGTGGAGAATATGGATTCCTTCAAGGTGTAAGCTTGTCTTGCAGCCTTTGCAGTTGGAGTTCTGTCTTCTGCTTGTCTGTTTGCTACTTATGTATAAACTGGGAAAATGGAATTGTACTGGAAGCTCCTTGCGCTCAGGGCAGATTTGGTGTCTGATGAGCTCAGTTGTTAAAAGCAAGGCAGACATACAGTAGGACTACAACATTATTTGTACTGGATGATGTCCAAAGTTGTTGGACATATTCCATAACTTCAGAAATTTTCTAAAAAAAACCAAAACAAAAAAGCCAAAACAAACATCAAAAAAAACAAAGACTGACAAAAAAAAATCCAAACCAACCTTTCTATTGTTCTTCCTTCAATAAGAGGTAAAAGATAATTTAATGATCTGCTAATTTATCTGAAGAAAAAAAAAGCTTTCTACTTTGGAGGGTGAAAAGGATCTGGATTCAGCTCTTGGAAAGAAAAAAATCAAATTGCTACACCATACAGGTTGATTATTCCAGTCTGCTCAAGGATGTACCTCTTTCCTGACTCCTGGTGTGTTTAAAAATGTCCCGTGTCATTACCATGCAACCAGTAACAGGTTCTTTAGTTTTGTATTCACCCAAGATGCCACCTGTGAGAGCACCTTAAACTGCACATCTTGTGCTGCTGTTCTGGGGGTGCTCTGCCCTTCCAGCCACCCTGTGCACCCAGGTGTCTGGGCAACAACTCAGCTTTCTGGTTCTGAAGAACGGCATTGGATTTAGACCTTATTGCTATCTACAGCTACCTGAAAGGAGGTTTGTAAGGAGGTGGGTGCTGGACTCTCCTGTGAACAAGGATAGCACTAGGGGAAAGGGCCTGAAGTTGCACCAGGGGAGGTTTAGGCTGGATACAAGGAAGAATTTTTTTTTACTGAGTAGTTAAGTGTTGGGACTGGATGCCCAGGGAGGTGGTGAAATCACTGTCCCTGGAAGTACTTAAAAAACACATAGATGAGGCACATGCTCTAGTGGATGATGCAGATATTGATGCATATTTTTTACTGGGGGGGATGCTGACTGTTGGACGTGGTGATCTTAGAGGTCTCTTCTAACTGTTATAATTCTGTGAAATAAAGTGCTCTAAGGAACATACAGCTGAAACTGCTGCAGTGGTGCAGGGTACTCAAATACTGGTCCCAGAGAATGTGCTCTGGCCTGGATCCATTTGCAATGAGGGATTCTGTGTGTGTGCTACAGAAGCCAAAAACCCTGCTCCTCCATTAGCTGTGTGACCATGAGTGGGCATCAAAGTACTTAGAATGTGTGTGGTATGGGCAGAGCTCTGGCCAAGGTGTGGGTGAGACTGCCCAAAACATTGGGTGGGCGCTCATAGGAGCGAGCAGTGTTGGGCAGCAGCTGGCACTGCTTGAAACTCATGTGATGTGTGTGCCGTGTGCTGGTGCTCAAACACAGCTGCAACCTAAGAGATGAAAGCCATTTTACTCACCTGGAGTCCTGTCCCATAGCATTCCTCTGCTTGAAGGGTGGTGGTTTCTCTAACCTGATCTAATCTGTGGGCTCTGTGAGTGTGATGGTGGCCTCTTCTGTGCAGTTCAGATCATGGTTGCTGAAGTGAGTTAGTATCTGAAGAGACGATGCTGCTGAGGGTGTGGTGGCTTGTTCTAAATCGGGAGTTCCTGTTCCTTTTAAGGAGCTGCAGAGAGAACAAATGGTCCTGCAGCCTCATGTGTTGACTGTGGGTTCAGCAAAGATCTCTTCTGAAAGGCTCTGCTGGACATAATAATGGATTTGTGCCCTAAACCATGCTTTCCCTTAAAGCTCTGCAGTGCAGGGACCAGAGGAAATGCCCTGGGTCGGGTTTGGCAAGAGGAAAAGTGGTTCCTTGGGCCTCGGCCATGTCTCTGTGAGCTTTTCCTCCCGTTCTTTACAAAGGCTGGAGCGAAAGTCTCGAGATTGGAGGTGCCAAGTTAGCAGAGCGGCATCCAGTAACCCCAGCGGAGGGAGAAAGGGAGATTCCTATCCCCGCTGCTCCAGGTGTCAGCCCTGTCCGTACCGCCCAGCTCGGCTCTCCCCTTCCCAGCCGAACCCGCTGGTTCCCCCCTTCTCCTCCCGAGAGGAGGCGGGGGGGGTGCCGGTGCCCCCTGCCCGCCCTCTCCTCACCCCCCATGGCTGCCCCTCAGTTTTAAAGCCGGCGGGCAGCGGGGCGGGCGGTGCCACAATGGGGCGGGCGATCGGCACCCCGGGCTGCTGCTGCCTGGCCCTGCTCCTGCTGCTGCTGCTGCCGCCGGCTGCCCGGCCGGGACCCCCGCACCCCCGGCAGCTGCTCCGCGGGAGCCCCTCCGCAGGTACCGTGCATCCTCCCGGACAGCCCTTCCCGGGCCCTGCGCTCCGGTACCGCCTGCCATCCATCACCTCTCTTCTGAGGGTGTTCCCTGACGTGCTGGGGTGTACCAGCCCCGGACCCTTCGCTAGCAGTCAGAAATACCAATTTTTTCTTTTTCTTTTTTATTTTTTTCCTTTCTTTCTTTTTCTTTTTCCTGCGTGTGCGGGGTTTTTTTGTTTGGTTTTTTTGTTGTTGTTTTTATTTTAATGCAAAAGCTGGTCTTGCTAATCTCTAAAGCTGAAATAACTCTTCCCTTACCCTGCATACATTTCTCGAAATATCTGTATTACAGATTCACAGAAGGATCACGCTTCTAAAAAGTGTGTTTTGTTTTGTTTTTTCCTACTCTAAAGCAAGTTAATTTTTCTGCCTGCAAAGCTGGGATTTGGTTTTTTTTTTTTTTTTTTTTTTTTAAAGACTTCTTGTCTCTTTTTCTTTCACGTCTTAAGCTACACAAATATTTCTTTACGTCTTTTCAGTTTTCCAAAGGGCATAAAGTGATTCTTCTAACCCTTCAAACAAAAACAGTTATGGTATTGTGTGTAGAATTACATTTAATATATCTGGGTGGGTATCCAGTCCATTTCTCTGTGCCAAAGCAAAATCAATTCTGCTACTGTGTTTCCTGATGGAAGTAAGATATAGCTGTGATTTGATTTTCCCTCCCTTTTAACTTGCACAAGAGAATTTTTTAATGCATTGGGGAAAAAAAGTGCTGTTTTCATCTCTACTTTGCAGAGTCACATGAAGAATTTTTGGTTTTTTTAATTGGAATGGAATAATAAAAGTCAGCCTTATGGCAGCTGGGAAAGGTGTATCGGATCCTAAAACAACTCTCCAGGGAGTATATCCAAACTGAACACCTCATATTTTGTTATTTAATGCCCTGTTGAGTGGGAGTGGAGTATCTCTTTTGTAGAAATACTGTGATTTTGGGCTCTTTTTCATGAAGTGACAATACAAATACATACCTTGATGGTATAAACTAAGTTCATGGCATGATCAGTGTCAGGTCAGAATATCAGGCAAAAATGTACAGCTTAGGTCGTCTGCTGTTGCTGTCTTGATTATTTTTTGTCTTTCCAGAAGTGATTCTTGTTTATAATCTATGGCTTTTCTGTTTCAGTCTAGATTTATATGTCAGTGAAGAGTTTTAGAATCTATAAATATTTGTGTAAACGTTCATTTTTACATATAAAATTAATTAATAAATAAGTTAACTTTTTCTTCTGTTCTAGAAGCCTTTAAACAGTAACAACTTCAGAAGAAGCCTTTATCACAACATCATTTGCATCTTTTTCCTGTTGGCCTTTACTTCTTCTTATTGTGTACTTTGAATTTTGAATTACAAACAAGAAATAATTACTAATCAGCAATCACTATTGTCACTACCTTAAAAAATATTGTTAAGATCTGTTCATATT
The DNA here is from genome assembly GCF_003957555.1 of Calypte anna. Taxonomy (NCBI): domain Eukaryota; kingdom Metazoa; phylum Chordata; class Aves; order Apodiformes; family Trochilidae; genus Calypte; species Calypte anna. The sequence goes on along the minus strand of NC_044246.1, from coordinate 105,196,420 downwards.
ATAATCTAGCAAGCTGTTTTACTATTTTATTTCCATTATAAAAATGGGATTCAGGCTTTATCTTTGTAAAAATAGAAAGTAAGGACATTCATATGTCATTGCTACCTTTCTGTGTTGGCTGTTACATGTGAACTACAACCCTTTGTTTCAAGAATAGTTAGGCATTTTGGGAGGCCAAATTTGGACCTCTTTTAATGTTTAGAAATGTTCAATTATTTATCACTTGTAAATATTAGTATTTAGGAGTTTCTAATGTTTTGCTTGCTCACTATAATTTTAAGCTTCTTCCCAAAGAGTCAGCACTGCTAACATTTGTCTTGAGGGGTTAATTTGCCAGGACAGCTCTCACTGCCTAGGGTGAGCACTCTGGTCCTATGTAGGAGATGCCTGAATCGTTTTCTGCCCTTCTTGACAGATGTTGCCTGCAAGAACCATCCTCTAGACCTTGTCTTCATCATAGACAGTTCCCGTAGTGTCCGACCTGAAGAGTTTGAGAAAGTGAAAATCTTTTTGTCAGAAATGATTGATACTCTGGATGTTGGTGAAAGAACAACTCGTGTGGCAGTCATGAATTATGCCAGCACTGTCAAGATAGAGTTTCCTCTTCAGACCTACTTTGATAAAGCATCCATGAAGGAGGCCATATCTCACATTGAGCCCTTGTCTGCTGGGACAATGACTGGCCTTGCCATCCAGACTGCCATGGATGAAGTCTTCACTGAGGAAATGGGCACCCGGCCGGCGACCTTCAACATCCCCAAGGTGGTCATTGTTGTGACAGATGGACGACCTCAAGACCAGGTTCAAGATGTGGCAGCAAGTGCCCAGACAGCTGGCATTGAGATCTATGCAGTTGGGGTGGATCGAGCAGACATGCAGTCCCTCAGGGTTATGGCCAGTGAGCCACTGGATGAACACGTCTTCTATGTGGAGACCTATGGTGTGATTGAAAAGCTGACATCCAAATTCAGAGACACTTTCTGTGGTAAGATGGTCAGTCCAAGAGAGTAGTGTAAATTGGCTCCCTTTGGCTCCTGCTGTGGTTCTGCTTCCCAACAAAGAAGCTTTTCTTTTTGAGAAGTGTTATGTATCACATTTACATATTTTCTTTGCCACCCATAGGGCAAACAAGCCAACCCTTCTATTCAGTGCAGGGCAAGTAACAACCTTCCACTTGGAATAGGGACCTTACCATGCAAGTAACAGACCTGATTTCAATGGACCTCCTTCTGCAGCTGGTCTGATTTAGTACAAAATAAAGCATGCCAACATGGTCTGGATTTGGAATATTTAGTGGCTTGCCAAGAGCACACACCAGAGCTGGGCAGTCTGCTCATTTCTTCTTGCATCAGGGGAAAGCAAGGAGGGTGGAAGTGTGGTGCTGAAGGGCTCCTTATGGTTTCAGAGCAGGTAAATCAGTGTGGTAGGTGAACCACCACACTACCTTGAGAAATTTGGTGCAGGATGAAGTGCCTGAACACACTGGAAGGCCATCTTAGGATGGGTTTCATTCTGTAGGTGTTGCCAGGCTTTGCCAATCTGCCAGGCTTGCACCTTCCTCTGCTTCTCTACACTTGATTTAACAGGGAGCTGTGGGATGGGTTGAATTAGCTTCATTCTTTCAGGGCTGTCTTGGAAAAATACTGGATGTATATTTGGTTTGGGCTGGAACTCCACTAATGATGCTAGGCCAGGGTGAGTTGCCATTGTCATTTACAGATCATCATCTGTCTGAAATATTTAGAACTGCCTATAGATAGCTACAACTTGGCCTTCCTCACAAACATCAAACAGTGACTTGTTGACACTTAAAATATTGTATAAAGTAGATTTTTCCAGCAAATTTCTAAGGAAATTACTTGTAAAATAAATCTCCAGCAGTAAGGGGTAAAATTGGGTGTAAATATCATTGTAAGAGAATTAAATTAACAGCCATTGCCTTGGGAGCCTGGTTGGCAATGGGTTACTTTGTTATTTCAGAGCCTTACTAAAAATTACCACTGTATTTTTTGCATACAGTTAGAGTGAATAGACCTCTTTTTTCTGCACATGAAATAAATGTGTAGGACCATCTGGGGGCAGGACCTTTGCCCAGTAATTACCATAAGAAATTCCTTGGGGTTTGGTTGACATCATGTTGTGCTGCTGATGTGACTACATCCTTTCTCTGGCTGATGGAGGTGGATCTGAGTGCCTACCCATCTGGATAGCACTAATTTTCCACTATGTTCTCACCAAAGCAAGTCCTTTCATAGCACCAAAGAAAAATCTCTTGTTCTTAAGAGTAAACTTTCTGTTTATTGTGCCAAAGCATAGAAATTAGGTTCTTATTAAGCTGGAGGATAAACCAAAGAGAGCTCACACATGGGCATTTCCAGTGTAACTTTGTTGCCTTCATGCAATTAGCCAGAATCTGTGGGATCAGTGGCCAAAAATGGGATAAAGGAAGTAACTTTTTAAAAGAAGTTTGTACAAACCAAAGGAATTTAAGAGGGTCTTGTAAGACACTGTGGGTGAAGTGGGCCTTTTCCAGCTCCAGACTGCTTTTTGGTCAGAAATCTAGACTCACTAGTGACAATTAGGATATTCATTGCTTTGGCCAAGGCAAATATATTTGTTTATAGGATGAACTGAAAACAGAAAACCTAATGTTCAGGGGTAAAATTGTTGGCTATGATCAAGTTCTTGATGCATTGAGAGCATCATTCATCATGAGACCATCCTGGAGGTGGAAAATCTTAGCCTTGAATTGATGTCTAAGTCAGTGGAAGCTTGACTTTCCTACCACAAAAATCTGACCATTTGAATCTGAGCTTCTCAGGGCTGAAAGTATCACCCACAGATTTTATTCATAACTCATGGATACGAGTTCTCTTATTCCCAAGGGTGTAGCAGAATGAAAAGCTTCTGTCTTAATTTGAGATTTGTTTTTGCCAGTGGTAAGATAAAACTTTCTATCAGCCTCCTTAGGGGACATCTAAATCTTCCATGTTTTTGGAAATGGACAATGTAGCCTTGCATTGGGAAATACACAAGAAGAGTCAAACACTCTTGCTTCTCATGTCTTATCTTACCACTATTGGTTTGAGTTTGATCTTACCAGTAGTCAATATCCCCATCGTAACTACTCATCTAAGTAAAATCTCTGGTAATAACAGACTTCCCTTCCCATTTTTCTCCTTTCCCCTTTCATTTCCTTTGCCTTTGTTTTCTTCCCCTTCCCTCCTTTTTCCTCCACCTTCCTCCAAGCTCCTTGTTTCCTCTACATTTCCATTTTTCATCTCGTTTAAAGTTACTCATCTAAAACCCATCTAAATATAAGCAACCATCTAGGATTTCTTTACAGAATGTGGAGAGAAACAGAGGCAGCTTGAGGTGACCAAAGATGCAGCAGATCCAAAGCTAAATAAATACACTTGAGAATAATCAGTCAGAAGTTAATTAGTTATGTAGTTAGACCATGTCTGAAGGCAAAGGCTGTCAGCACACAGAGTGCATTGCAGGGACAGCTCAGCCTCTCAAGAGTCCTTTTGTCTGCCCTGTCACCATGACACATTTACATCACCTGCCATCCAGCACTCTGCTTTTCCATCACTGTTCTCAGTCTGCTGAGGAATCAGCTGCTCCCTGAAAACTCCATCTCCTTTTGTAGTTTCAGCCTCTCAGTTCTCTGAGGTTTGGACATTATTTCTGTACTGTCCTCTGATTAGGGGGTTGTCATGCCTGTAAAGCTGCCTTTGCTCTGTATCCTCTTTCGGTCTTGGCGTTTTAAACCTGATGGATTAAGGTAGCTGCAGCCCTCACACACTCATATTGTAATGGTGGGGGTTCCTTGTGAGCTGTTACATCTGAAACATCATTATGCAGACAGCCTTTTCATCCCTAAGAGGACTTTGTTATTTTAGTACCTTTGAGGCATATTTCTTTTCCTTCTGGTCTTGATGCTCTTTGTGTTGCAGTTTTTAATTTATTTTACTTTATGTTTTATTTTATTGTTACTTAAATTTTTTTTTTAATTGCATTTCAGTTTACATGGGAGCTTTTTACAGTATACCAGGAGTTCCTGAATCAGGTTACATGCCAGTGGGCAGAAGTTAGTAAGATGCCAAACAGTGACTGATACATTTTGGGATTCTTTCCACTCATTGTCTGTAATTGAACAAAAAGCCAGAATGCTTGGATTCAAAAAGCCAGAGTGTCCTTTTTGTTGCTGAGTTCTCATTTCCAGTGCAATGCTACTAAATGCTTGAAATCTCCTTGTTGCACCCTTTCCAGTTCATCTTGCCTTTTTGCCACCTCAGGTGGGGAGTTATTTCAGTGCAGTTGTCCCAGTGTCCTCGATGACCTCTTTTTCTGTCTACAGAATGCTGCAAAAGATGCCTGTAACTTTTTGTGACAGTGACACAGCACTGCCATTTACTACTACTAATCCAGCAAACAGAGCAAGATGTACTTTTGTAAGTGTAAATTATTAATGGCCCTTTCTTTCCTTCGGGATGACTGAAATGCCTTTTCTGGGAATGTCCTTTGTAGCTGTGAACGTGTGTGCACTTGGGAGCCACGACTGCCAGCAGGTCTGTGTGAGCAGCAGTGGATCCTACCTCTGTGATTGCTATGAAGGCTACACTCTTAATCCTGATAAGAGAACCTGCTCAGGTATTACTAGGAAAAAAAAAAAAAATCACTTTTTAACACCGTAATTGGATTTGAGAAGCTACTTGTGTGCCTCTCTTGAAACACTGGACTTCTGTGTCTCCTTCAATTTTAATAGATTTAATAATAAATAATATATAAGTCTGCTGCAAGTAATGGTGAGAAGGAGTTTGATTCCATCATGACCCTTTTTATTATGCCTACAGGCCCATTCATTAGGGACAGATGCCAAAACAGTCTTCAGATTTAGACACTGTATAGATATTTTCTCCTACTGCTTATTCTAATCCTGTTGATTACTATTGCTATTTCTGAGCTGTTTACAAATAGAAATATATTTGAAAATGTGACTACTGACTCCATCCCAAACTACTTTTTATTAACAATGAATTGTTTCTCTAACCTGTGTCTGCCTTGCAGCTGTGGACATGTGTGCACCTGGCAGGCATGAGTGTGACCAGGTCTGTGTGAGTAACAACAGATCCTATGTCTGTGAATGCTATGAAGGCTACACGCTGAATCCAGACAAGAAAACTTGCTCAGGTAAAAATTAAAGCCTTCTTTTATATGTGAAACTCATGGAGACACGGGTAAGTTTTCTGTGAGTTACTGCCATTGTTTCCAATTGAAAAATTGCTTACCGTCATCAACTCTTAAAATGAGAATTCACCTGTGCTCTTTCCCCTTGGTTACAGTAACAGTAAAATTGCATTTTTCTTTAAATGTGTTGATTACAAAAATGCAATTTGGCACTTAACTACCGTTGCATGGTCTTTATAGTACTTCATAAATATCACTGAGTCCCTGGGAGAGGATGAACCTGTTCTAGAGATGCCCACCAGCACTGTGTCTCCACTGGAGAGTGAATGCCATAAGTCCATAAAGAACTTTAAAACTGATGATTTTCCCCCCATCTCCATCTATCCAGTCACAACAAATTTTTTTTTTACAACTTTTTGCTTCTGCTTCCAAGCTGTGCAGGAATCTGCAATATAGCAACTCCAGTCTTACACCACCAGCAGCTTCAGCCTATTATATAAACTTTTTTCCCACAAAATAATTCTCTGGGGTTGTTTCTTTAAATCCAGAGGTTTTGAGCAGCACCAGCTTTAGAGTAGCTATTTTATAAGGGGTAAGCACATCTCTCCCTTTGAGAGCACATAAGCATTCTTCTCACTGAAATTTTCCTTCTTATTTCTGAATAGAGAACAGGATCTTCTGGTGTTCAGCTTTTTTGCTTGTTTGCTTTTGTTCTCACATATCTTTGCAATTTAATAACATTTCTACATATCACGTCTGGCATTTTGTGCCTGCCTTCAGCTCATGGATGAAAGTAGGAAGATAAATTTCTATTCACCATAACTAATTCTAATATTACAAGAAACAACCTCTGCCTTGACTTGTGGCAAGTTACATCTCAGCATGGTGTTTCAGCTTCATCCTTACTGGGGATATTCAGGACTGTTAGAATTGCTGATGAAAGTCAGATGTAAGATAATAATGTCTTGGAGTCCAGTTATCTGCCTCCTCCATTAATTAATAACTGAATTCAGTTGTCTGCAGCATAATCTAATAATGTAGCAGGGCACTGGTTAAATCCTAATTTGAATCCTAATTAATTTGTACTTATAAACATTAAAGCACCCAAAATGCTTGAGTGCACAGGAGGGATTAACAGGTTTCTTCTTTTCAATATGGTTCACTACAGCCAAGGACACCTGTGCCCCTGGAAGGCACGACTGTGCCCAGGTCTGTCTGAGTAATGATGGATCCTACAGCTGTGGCTGCTTTGAAGGATACACTCTGAATCCAGATAAGAAGACTTGCTCAGGTAAGGCCTGTTGAAAACAAGTAGCTTCTAAAAAGCAGCTTACTTTATCTTAATTTTCTGACAAATTATCCAAGAGTTTCTGTACAAATGCTGAAAACACACAGTGCAACTGTGCATGTTTCCTGTAATAATTTGAGACCCATGAATCACAAGTGTGATCACTATTTCTGGAGGATGTGTTTAGAGCTTAAAAAATACTCTAGCCTTAGAGCTCCAGAGGATGGAAGGAAATGTTCTTTCCCAGTGCTGGTCTCTAAATGTTCTTTCCCACTGGAGAAAGGTTTCTTGTGGAGAACAGGAGCATGAATATAGATGGTACTTAAGGATGTACTTAGAAGGATATAGTGCCTACACATTAATATGTATTCTACATTATTTTCACTCAATTAGGATTTGAACTTCACTTTCTTTGGATGTCTCACCTGGTAATTTATTAATGCAAAATCCTTTTTTCCACTTCCATCATAATCTCTTTCCTTACAACACCTTGTGTGACAAAGCACTGAACCTAGGCTTCCAACTCCAAGAGGTTCCCAGGCAAATCTCTCCATTTAAGTCATACATCTTTCATATCAAAGAGGTGAAGCCTCTTTGGCTTCAGTATTTCTTCCTGCCTCGTTTAGAAGCTGTTTTTAAAAACACACCTTTTCTTTTTTTTTCTTCTTTTTCTTTTTTTTTTTTTTCCTCTCTGAATATATTTACTAAAGTACCTCTTGAATATGTTAAATCCTCTTAAACTGCTTGAGAATTGTTCTATCGATTCACTAACTCCCTGAAAGTATAATCCCTTTTCATTCTTTTCTGCCCATTTCCACTAATGTTTGATCCTCCTTATCTATTTTTAGCAGTTGCTGAACTGAAAACTACAGCTGACTCTTACCTATCATCACACATTTAAGGGCTTCACCAGATTTTAAAAATATAAAGCTGCATTTCCTTATGAAATGGGAATAACTGGGGGGAATGGCCAGGCAGGGTTCTGTTACATCTGTCTCTGGGGCATGGGATTCAATTGCATATCAGCATTTCAAGGATGGGGGAGGGCAAAGGAGAACAGAACTGGTGTCAGAAGAATTACTGCAATGCTAAACCATGGGTTCTTGTCCACTCCTCCAAGCTGAGTGGGACAGGCATGAACTCACCAACCACTTTCCCTTCACGTGGGCAATAATGGCATCAGCTGCTGGCAGAACCTCTGCACCACTTGATACAGAATCATAAGTAATGTTGGGCTGGAAGGGACCTCAAGAAGTACCTGGTCTGACCTCTGGTTCAGAGCAGGAATAATGTGCCACTACATCAAGAGGCTAAGGACCCTGTGGAAGAGCAAAGATGGAGAATAAGTGGATACAGCTGAATACCACCTGAAAAAAATAGTGTTTTTTGTAGGACTGGGTTAAACATAACTGCAGTGTAAAAGCAGAAACCTAGGATGTCTTTTACGACTTTTTGGGCATCCCAGTGGCAATGAGTGTGCCCAAGTTTTTAAATATCAAATATTTGAAGACTCTAAATGTCACAGGAGGTCTGTAGAAGACTTCAGGGTACCCTTAGGCAGTTGCCAAAGTTGGTTGGAAAAGTAATTTCATTAAAACTGACATAGACCAATGAGGATCTGTACCTGTCACTGGAGAATTTAAATGCAAACATCAAAAATTAACTGGAAGTTGGTTGGAAACCAATCATGTTGGTGTGATATTTTGAGCTGGCCTTCCTCCAGCTCAATCTCAAACAGCTCCTCTTTGTACATCACCTATAACGTCAGTGGAGCTGAACAAACACAGGTTCAGTGGAATCAAGAAGACTTCAGTTTCAACACTGGCTCTAATACAGATTTCTGCACTGCTAGAAATGAATCTGTTCGTACTTTTTTTGAACAACCTTTTGAAACCAATATATTTCAGTTTGTTTTCTATAATTCAAGAAGCCTTCAGTTTTCGTGCAAAACGGAAATATCAAAGGCATGACTGGTAAGGAAAAAGAGAAACCAAAACAATTCAGAAAAATGAGAAATTTATCCAGGTAGGCTGTTTCCATTGTTTTACTGGTTTATGCTCAGAAAATTTATTTGGCATTGATTATCTATGAATTTATGTATCTACAGAAAAAAAAAAAAAGTAATCTGCTGTTAATGCCCCTACAAGCAGCGTACAAACACATGTCTAAAGTGATAAGTATTACATACAAGTAATCCTTCCTGATGACTTATGGAAAGGGCTCCCCTCTTTTAAGGGGCTCTCTCTTTGGAAAGTTATTATTCTGGTCTCAGAGGAAGGCAATTATCTCACTGCAGTGTCTGTGCTTCAGTTGGTGTTGATACATTTGTTCTTAGCTTGCCTTAACTCCTGTTTTGCTATGGAGTGGGTGAGGTTAAATTACTTATCATGCACCTAAGAACTCACAGCCATCAGCTGATGTCTGACATGTTATACACCAACACAATCATCTCAGCCATTTGTAATCATCCCTGGTTTTGTGGTGAAGAAAAAGGATTTCTTGAGGCCAACTAAGGCTGATTGATCCCTAGTAAGACTGGAAGAGGTCTTGGAACAGGTCTTGTTATTCAATGGAATCTGTGCAGAGTACAAACAGTTCTTGTTTTCTCTTTCCTAAGAAACAGATTACTTCTCTGTTATATTAACTGGCTCCTCTGTTAATATTGCTGTGTCTTTCTACCAGATTTCAAGTGAATTTGAACACTGTTGTTCCCTCTATCCATATTAATGTGGCATTGGAATGGCCCTGCATTCACACCTCTTGAGGAATCAAAAATTATACTTCCTGTGCATGTGCATCGCCCAAGTTACAAACCAGAAGTACTTGTGAGCTGATAGACATTGATGATTTAGTTTAACCTCTGTTAATTAATATTTAAAATTAGTATATGTGCTTCTACTTTTATTTTTGCATTATTTAGTGAGTGGTAAATTCAATTCTTCTTAAGTCCTTCCCAAGCAAGCCTTGGGTATCTAGCTTCCACCCATGTCTCAGAATCTGATGCAAAATGACCAATTTCTGATACTCACTGTCTATGTGTCTAGAATTGGCTTGCAAAACTGCTGGAGGCTTAAATTGTTATTAATGCATTCTCAGAAGTGCTGTATTTAGGAGTGAAGGTACCCCAAATGCCATCACAATCCAACTGGTAAGGCAGCAACCTTGCTTTTGTATAGACAGATTTAGAGTCTGTTTAGATACATTTAGATATGAGGAAGAAATTTAGTGTGAGGGTGGTGAGACACTGGCACAGGTTGTTCAGAGAAGCTGTGGATGTCTCCTTCCTGGAAGCGTTCAAGGCCAGGTTGGGTGGGGCTTGGAGCAACCTGGTCTAGTGAGAGGTGTTCCTGTCTGTGGCAGGGGATTTGTGCCAGATGATCTTTAAAAGTTCCTTCCAACCCAAACCATTTTATGAGTCTATCACTGTTCTGAAGAGAAACTCAGCAAGTCAGTCATTGCCTTAAATACAGCTAATGAACAGACTCTGTCTCCAGTGATGCTCTGTGGGTAGTCTGATGGTTGGAGTACTGCTTACCTGATAGAAACCTGGGCTGCAGATCCTTCTCAGACTGCAGCACTTAACACACTCATTTTGCTTCTGCAGGTGCCTAATCTTTTGGGGTAGAGGGCATAACGGATGAGAGGAAAAGGAAAGATTCACTCTAGTCTAGTGATTAGAGTTGATGGGGGGGCTGGTTGGTGCCTGCACCCAAGCCTCTTTTTATGTATTGTTTAATAACAATCTAATTTAAAGAGTGCAGAGGATCCAGGGAGGCAGGCTAGGAACTCCCTGCTTGGCTGCTTCCTCAGAGTGAAGCTTTCTCTTGCCTGTTTCTGGACTATGACACTGATGTCTCTGGCTGCACACCAGCCCCTGTTCACTCTGTCCCTTCTTCCTGACTGCCCTGGCTTGCAGCGTTTGTTGTAGTCCTACAGCATGAGTTTGAATCCTATTGAAGAATCAAGCATTTTCCTGGGATTTAAACTTTCAATAGTTGTCATAAATATTCTAAGTGTTATTTTCTCTCTTAGGAGCCATAACAAGCAGTCTTATAACAAATGAAGAATCCTGCAAGTGTGAAGCCATAGCTGCCCTGCAGGACTCGGTCACCTCACGCCTTGAAGCTCTGTCCACAAAATATATCCTTTTTCTTACATGATCTTCTGTATTCAGCTCTTTACTGGTGTTTTAGAGGTGGCTGTTTTGACAAAGGTCAGGGAAGGAACATCCCTCAACACAGAAAGTATTTGTACAGTGATTTTAGAAATTTTATAGAGCAGAACCTTGGTTGCTATAAGTACCATTAAGCTTTCACATTTCATTGAAGGGCTTTAGTATCAAGATAGAGATCAAACCCACATGCCCACACCCCTTGGATTATATATGCTATAGAGAGCATCAGGCATTGCTCTGTTCCTAATTCTTCCAGATGACTTTTACAGTTGTAGCAAAAGGTCAGTTCTGAGCCCCTCTGTTATGTCCCAACATTGTCGTGACATCTTCACAGGCAGGGTGACAATGGTCCCATCACCTCTGCATCCCACCTCTGCACACAGGCACTATCCTGAGCAGTCATCATGTACCTTTTTCTCTTCCCTGAAAAAGGGACTTCCCTGGAGTCCCTGGGCAAGCCACTGCTGTGTGGAACATGTGAGGTGCCAGCTGTGTGCCCTGGACCGTGCGGCTTCATTTGCTGCAGCGACTGCAGGAGTGAAGAGAAATGTGGTCAGCCCTGGACTGCACATTTCACAAACATGCAGGATGAAAAAAAAAACACAACCCCCCCCCCCAAACAAACGAACAAAAAAACCCCAAAGAAAAGACAAAGTGGTGAACTCAGCAAACTGGAATGCTGGCATAAATGCCCTGGGATGGGATGGAGGGAACCAGTAACTTGGAGTTAAAGTTGGGCAAGTTGTGATTCAACATAAGGCACAATTTTTAGATGTGAGAGTGGTTGATCACTGTGATATTTACTAAGATTTTCATCACTGGAAATTTCTGAGACTGAAAGCTTTTTTTCCTATAAAAGGCGCTCTTGTTTAAATAGGAATTAATCTAGGGGAGCACTGCATCTGTGGTTGTGGTCCTGATCCCAGGGGCTTCATATCAAGGAAAAGTGAGATATTTAGGATTAATCAGAGAAAGGATGCTAAGCAGGAGACTAATAATTTTTATATTTTAACTTGTCATTCATATGGATAATTAGATTTTTGTTCACCAAAGTTTCTGAAAACTGAATGAAAATGTCTTTCAAGAACACAAGACTTTCCTAATTCCTGAATACATTCAGAATTACTTTTATAAGGCCTAATCACAAATCTCTCCGGTTACAGAGTTCCTGGAGTTCAGTTTATCTACCTGACAAAGGTGTAGGGAAGACTCTGATTTTTCTTGGATGATAATATATAATTGCAGGGAATCTACCTAAGTAGTTAAAACTGAACACCAAGACAGTTAAACCTGTAATGTCATCTTAATAGTAGCATATCCTTCAGAGAACTATCTTTCTGCCTGAAAGAGCTGATGTTAAGCAAGAAAATGTGGTGGTTTCAAGTTACAAATATATTTTATTTTGTAAGCACTGAGGCTTTCAAAGTTATTCTTTGGTGTGCAATTTGTATCCCTGGCATCCTTAGAAGACAACTTGGAAAAAGCAGCAGAGACAACCAGCTGCTGCTCCTCAGCCCTGAATATCACTTGGTCCTACTACTTCAAAGACATTTGGGTTCTTGAGACCTTTTGGGGAGATGCCAGACCTTGACAGATCCCTACAATGTTTCAAAATCTCTGCTCTGAGCAACTACTGACCCATTTAGAAAACAGTTTGTTGAAAAGGCAGCACTGAGAAAGATTATAAATTACCCAGATCCTATAGCCATCAATTCTGTTGTCCTTAACAACTGATCACTAGATGAGGTGTCCGAGAAGTTGCAGGCATATGAAGGCAGACAGAATGTTGTCTGAGCTATCACTCTGCTTAATTCTAAAATAATCTTTCAGAAGAAATCCTTCTTATTGTGCTCAGCAGGCTTTGTTTTTGTACACAGCTTACAAAACAGCAGTTGGCTTCTTACCATGGACAAATGTCATGAAGACTTCAGGAAGACAACAGGCTTGAAAATATGGTGACCCAAGGATCTCCTTGCACAGTCATTTTATAACCAAACTCCCTGTGCCTGCTGTGCTTCAGTTTGTGTTACAAATAATCCGGCAGGGACTGCTTCTCTGCAGTAATTGCATTTTTATACTCAAAAGTAAATTAGCCATTCTTTCTTTTTTTTTTTTTTTAATAATATGTCACATTATACAAAATTGTGAAATGGCAAGAGAGCAAAAAATGTGCCTGTGTCATCTGACCATTAAATGGGAAAGTAGTTTGTGGTCGCATAACTTATTTTAATAAAGTATGATATGCACACAGTTGTTTGAAGGTTTTTTGCATACAACTTAAAGGATATATGTCATGAAATAAAGAGTTTAACAAAAACAAGAAAACAAAACCTGAAAGACAAAGGAGGTATAAATGGAAGAAAGAAATCCTCTTAATTAGAAAGGATACTATCCCCAAGTCACATAGTTGAAAAAGACCTCTTTGATTTTGAAACTTTCAAGTCCTTTTTAATATAGATAAAAGGTTCAATAGTTATTTCAGTTACTAATAGTATTGTCTAACATTTGGAAGGATGAAAGATATCCTTCAATATAAGGTTTTTATCCTTCAAGATTTACTTAGGATATGAGTTATTAATTTCAATTGTTGTAACACAGACATAACACAAAGACTGTTTGCATCAATTGGGCTTGTAGGATAAAACACAAACTAATAATTGAAAATTTTTTATGGGAATCCATTCCTTTTGCCCACTTAGCATTTATAATCCAGATGCCTGAACAATCCATTGTATTTTGTAGAGTTTTGCAATCTAACTACACAAAATATTGTGTCAAGGATGTATTACAAGACATCTGTACTTGTTTCATGCACTGCACATAACAAATACAACAGATTGCAAGGAAAATCAGTGGTTCAGTTTTCATGTTCACAGGCAAGGGAGACTTCTGTTATGTCTATACAGTACTCAAGTTAGAAGACAATACAAATAGCACAGGTGAGCATGGGGCACAGCTTCAGAAAGGGCTAAAAATGAGACTAGAAACTCTGGTCTGTGCTCCCCATTGATATTGATTTGCTGTAGTTCAATTAAAGTCACCATTGGACAACCCAGCAACTTGCTGTGTACATGTATTTTTATCTGTAAGTCATGGAGTTTTATATCCAGCACTTTGCTTACTTTCATGTCCTCTGATAAGACCTGGGTATTATACAAGGATTTATAGGACCAGAGTATGCCTTGGCCTTTATAATTGGCAAGAATAAACAAGTTGTAAGTGGAATGCCTGACTTTTCAACTTCTTGGCAAGGGGGAGTGGATGACATCATCCCCATTTACACCACAGGCAGTTGTCAGATGAGATGTATAACTTTATATGATAGTGGAAAATTGTCCTGGAGGCCAAACGTGTCTTACAAACTGTTTAGCTGGGCGTGCCTTGTTTCATGCATTAGTATTCATAACTCCATTTTATGTTGCAAATGATAGTATTAGTTCCTCTGACCAATTCTGTCCTTTCTTTTTGTGTTTTGTAAACTATATTTAGCACAAGCTAAAATTCCAAGGTGATATAAGTGATTTTTTAAAGCAGGACATGTCCTATTGACTGAATATTTTTATTTTAAATATGGATTTACTTGTTTATATGGAATGACTAATTATGTATTATTTATTGAGTTAGAAGAACTTTAAGATTAATGCAAATAACATAAAATTAACTAAATTTGATATTTTTGGATGGTATTTTAAAATTATTTTTATTCTGAATAGAACAGAATATTTGAGTTGGATGAGGCCCACAAGGATCATCTAGTCTAACTGCCTGACCACAAGCATCTTCTTAATTACTTTTGGCTCTTACTTAGCTCTAAAATGCTTCCAGGGGTTCAGCCAGCTTTGCTTTGCAGTCCTGTCTTAGGTTTGTGCATCTAAGTTGGCATTAGTCAAAAAGCTGGATGCTCAGTCCTCCTCACTGCTGCCTGTTCATGTAACTTCAATAAAACGATGTGGTGACAACCTGTGGCTGCTCCTATTTCTCTACATTTCCAGACAGCCTCTCTGAGAAGAGGGCAACAAGCTGAACTTGACAAGATGCAGGTTTGAGAAGTTGGCTGCGTCGTCATCCTCCTTTGGCACTGAACAACTTGCTCGTATCTCAGTGTTCTGTGTTGTGGGGTGCTTGGCTATGAAAGGGATGGGGGTGCCCCGAGGGAATGGCACTTCTGCTCCTCCCGACTTAGGCAGGAGAATTTTTAGAGCAGGATGCAGAAGCCACAGGACACACCGTGCTCTGTACATCTCCCATGTTCCCTTCTTCTGTTGATCAGCTACTCGATTCCTGCTCTGAAACCCTTCACCAGCTTCACTGTCCATTTTGGGACACCCTCCAGACCCTCACGGTGCCAGAACCGAACACAGCACCCGAGGTGCAGCCTCTCCAGTGTCTGAGTAGAGGCACCATCACTGCCCTTCTCCTGCTGGCCACACTGTGTCCGACACCAGCCAGGATGCTGTTGGCCTTTTTGGCCACCTGGGCACACTGCTGGCTCATATTTAGCCCCAGATCCTTTTCCTGCGGGCAGCTTTCCAGCCGCTCCTCCCCTGCCTTCCCGGTCGCGCTGCCCGTGCTTGTGACAAAACACGAGGCCGAAACCACTGCGCCCAAACAGGATTCACAAACTTCCCGGGTTTCCTTCCTGTATGAGCACAGCGACCTTCGCTCCCGAACCACCACTGCTTCCCACCCGAGACCGAGTACGGCCGAGGCGGGAAAACCACCCCCCACACACCTCCCCGCTCCGGGACCCCATCCTTCGGTATCCCTGTCAGCAGGGAGGGAGCGAGGGAATGAAGCAGGCAGGGAAGCAGGAAGGGAAGCAGGGAAGCAGGCATGGAAGCCGAGACCCGGGTCTCCCCAGCATCCCCCAGATGCTCGGTACCGTGGGACGGCGCCCCAGGCTCCGCCCCCCGATGGGCGTGGCCAGAGCTCGGCTCCGCCCCAAGGGGCGGGAGCGCCAGACCCTTCCGCTAGGGGGCGCTCGGCAGCAAACGCGCCCTCTCTCCGCTCCCGCTCTCGGAAGTAGAGGCGCACGCGCCCGGGGAGGGGGGAGCTTCCGGCGGGGGTTGCCATGGTGACGCGGTTACCAGGGCGGTAGCGTTGGGCCCGCCCTGAGGAGCGCTCTGGACCGGTACCGCTCGCCCGCACCTTCAGGATGTTCATCTACCTGTGCAAGAAGGTGCTGTTGCGGCACGGAGGGAAGTCGGGGCGGTTGGGAGCAGGCAGAGTTCCCGCTCTCCCCCCCTGGGGAGCCGGCGGGATTGGGAGCGCGGAGGCCTCGAGCACTGCGGGGACTCTCGGGGCTCCCTCCTGGTTCCCTCCCGCTGCCTGCGGCGCCTGTAGCTCTGCTGGCGCTGGTGGTCCCTGCCCAGAGTGCTGCCCTGCTCTGTCTGCCCGCGCCCTCTCGGTCTGGGTTGGGACTTGGGGTTACTTCGATCTTCAGCTGCCTCCCAAGCAGCTGATCCCCCAAAAGACTTGGGGCATAGACGTAGCTCGTCAGCTGGAGGCCAAATCCTGGCTAAGTCCTGGGCGCTGCGTGATTCTTCTCAGCAGTTTTTCAGGTCATGGCAGCTTTTCTGCACACCTTTGAAAATGTCCTGCTGTTATTTGCTGCACATAAGGAATTACGTGCAGATTTCTCAAGTGTTGTCTTACGTAGTTTCTCTGGTGATTGTACTTACCGTTTTATTTTTGCATGCACTTGGTGAACCTGCAGGATGTTCGGGCTAGATAATTTCCAGTCCTCAATACTCTGTGATTCTTTTTACATGTAATTATCAGTTGATAGAAATAAGTGTGTCTTGTGCTAGCAGAGGTGTGTTTGTCATGCTCGAGTAGGGTATTTTAAAGTATGATTCTTTGAACTGTGTAGAAATACAAAATATATTAAAATATTCCTTTTTCAGATTGCAATTCCTGGTAATGTTCAACTGAGATGCATTTCCTGGAATAAGGATCAAGGTTACATAGCCTGTGGTGGAGAAGATGGATTACTGAAAGTTTTAAAATTAGAAACTCAGACAGGTAAAGAGTCTTTTTCTTGTTTTTTTTCAAGAAAAAAATCGACTCTTCAGAATCCTGAAATTATAAGCAATTCCACAGGTTACTTGATGATGTTGCCTATATTTTAAATTACTACTTACACAGCTGTGTATTTGCATAAACATGGAATGTGGTGTCACTTTCCTTTGAATGCTTTTCCTCCAGGTTTGTCTTATATCTGTTATATGCAGTTTGTCTGCTTGCTGTATCTGCTGAAGTTTTCTTTACTGCTTCTTTTTTTGGGGGGCACATGTTTAATTTTTGGCTTGGTATTTTTTTTCCCATATTGGTTCTAGTTTATTTTGGAACTCATCCCATTATTCCTTGATTTTATTTGAGTGTTGTCTGCCATCTTCATTACTTTACTGAGAAATATGTGTATTTAAAAAAATTTATATGTTCCAATAAAAGTTAAATTAATACATTTTCTGCAAGTAGTGGAATTCAATAGTAATTTGTTGTTGTTGTTTTTCCTTGAAAAATTTCTAGACAATAAAGAGGATGTGACTTTGGATGACAGATGTGAATAGCAAGCACATTGAACTGAAGGGTGAATAATTCATCCTGCAGTTACCATTTATGTATGATGAAGTGAATAATTTTATTTAAATGTAAATAGTGGTTAGAGCTGTGCTATTGATGGAGTCACAGTAATGTATATGCTTGTTAGGCTGATTTTATATCTATTTGTATTATTTTTAGATGAAGCAAAAATAAAAGGGCTTGCAGCTCCTAGCAATCTTTCTGTGAATCAGACCCTTGAAGGCCATAGTGGTAAGTGTCTTTGCACATTTAATGCACTTTTTATTGGAATGAAAAAAAAAATTTTTTTTCTTAAGTTGCCAGAGTAACTTTGCTGTAGTATTTAACTCAGGAATGTAACAGCTTGGCTATATTTTTACCAAGTTATCTGGTGAAAAATCGACAGTCAGTCTTTCATGATCCTTGAGTCAATTATGGGGTTGAGAATCAAAGTGATGTAACCTTGCTCAATTCTCTTGGTTTTATGACAGTAAATTTTTGTGAGGCTTCTGGAATAACATGTCAGAAGTGGTCAGGAACCACAAAACTGTTATTTGGGTTTTGCTTATTAAAGCAATATTCTGAGTGGAATTTGAAGAGGAGGTTACTCAGACCTTTGAATACAGAAGCAAAAGGGGGGAGTAATTTTGTTATTATTTTATTATTATTTTAGAAGAGGAAATGAGTGATACAGAAAGAATGCCTAACACTAAATCAAAGTCAGTAGTGCAGATTCCTGAAAAGCTCCAGGTTGATTGAGTTGTATGTAGTGGGTTTTATTAACTTATTTTTGTGGTGTACAAATGTTAATAATTTTTTAGGTTCTGTGCAAGTGGTGACATGGAATGAACAGTTTGAGAAACTGACTACCAGTGATCAAAATGGGCTCATCATTGTGTGGATGCTCTATAAAGGTATTCTACAGGACAAATTTGAGATGGGATCACATTCCATGTTGTGAGAAGTCTTTTTTTTTTTTTTTTTTTATCCCCAGCAAATGCTGCAGTTCTTTTCCAGACTGTAAAGCTCAAAATACATTTAAAATAATTTTCAAGATTTTCTTGTAATACATGTCTGTATTTTTTGTACTGTAGTCACATATAAAAAGGCATTTGTCCTGCAGAGCTACCTTAGGAGAAGATATCTGTTCTTAGTCACATGCTTGGTAAACTGCTCTAAATTTCTTATTTTCTTACCTCTGTTATTTTATTCCCTTGAAGGAAAATAGCATATTGAACAACAACAACAAAAATCAGTGCTTCTTTGCATAGGTCAGTTCTGGATGTCATTGGAATATTTAAATAGTTCTGCAATGAGCATCAGGAACAGACATACTGATAGGACTGTAAGAATTTAGCAGCCCTGCTTAGAACAGCAATTACATCAATTAGATACTTTCATTATAACAATCTTTAGAAAAGTTTAATTAAGTCTGATCTAATATGACTTAATCAGCATATTGCTGTAATTGGCTTTTATTTTTCTTGATCTTTTCAACATGTATACTCCTTTGGTACATTTAAATTCATTTGAAAGCAAACAAACCTCTGACAAATAAACGATTTTTCAGCACACATGGGGAAAAAAATAAAAAGCTAAAAGGGTTGTCTTTTTTTCTTGGAGTTTTTATGATAAATATGATAAAATGATAAAATCTCAGCTCAGCTTCTCATTTGAGCACCAAAGAGTACCACTTGATTAGTGGCTCTTTCTGCCTGATATGTGTTGGCTACTTTCACAAATAATCCTCCAGTTTTGGACAAGAACCAGTGAATTACTTAATGGATGTTCTTATCAAACATAGTTTTTTCCTTTGTCTGCATTTCCTCTTCTGTTGTCAGTTCTGGAATCATGTAAGTGCAGATCTCTTCCTGTAGGGCCCTTTTCAGATTTTAGTTCCTCTCTCTAATTTCTCATGTCAGGTTTTTTTTTTTTTGGAAATAGGTAGCTCACATCTGAACACTGGGTTTCGTGGTAATTATGTCGGGGTAGTCTGGGGGAAATTATAGCATAGTCTTCTTAGACTTGTACTGAAAGGGCAGGAAAACTTTGTTTTTAATTAATTTCCAAAAATTTTCTGTAGCTTTTTGTTAGATATTATATTGCAGAATCATATGTAACCTACTGTCTCCTGTTTACTTAAAAGCTGTTTGCTTACACCATTCTCAGGTCCCTCCATTTCATTGCACACCTATTTTGCTTGCTTGAAACTTCTATAAGGTTTTTGCATGTCTGTATTATTTTATTGGTGTTTTTTCAACAACCTCAGGAGTTCATATTGGTAAGAAACTATCATACTATTTGCGTATCTTTTTAATTGAGGGTAATATTACTCTCAATATCAATATTATTGAGTAATAAAATTATAATTACTCTTTATATTGAGTCATTAGTGTGTACCTAGAATCCACTAGAGGATTAGGAAAATTCCTTCACCAAAAGGGTTGTCCAACAGTGGAACAGGATGCCTGGGGAAGCAATGGAGTCACCATCCCTGGAAATATTTAAAATACCTGCAGATGTGGTGCTCGGGGACATGGCTTAGTGGTGAACTTGGCAGTTAATGGGTTAATGGTTGGACCTGATCTCACAGTTTTTTTCCTACCAAAATGATTCTGTGGTCAAATCAGAAGTCTCACTCAGTTTGTCACTGACTGCTCATAGGTGCTTGGTATGAAGAGATGATTAACAACAGAAATAAATCCGTTGTTCGGAGTATGAACTGGAATGCTGATGGACAGAAGATTTGCATTGTGTATGAAGATGGAGCTGTGATTGTTGGATCAGTGGATGGTAACATTTAAGCTCTATTAATTTTTGTAGTATTACTTTTTTTCAGTATTATGTACATAGGTGGCTCTTTCTCTAGACAGAAAACAGTTAATAGTTACTTTCTAATTGTTGCTTTGACTTCCTTTAGCTGTTTAATTTTTTATGTTGGTAACTTGCATCCTATTTTTAATTTTGTGGTGTGTTTATTAAGTAGAATCAATGTTCTGTCACAGGCAATCGCATCTGGGGAAAAGACCTAAAAGGGACCCACCTGTGCCATGTGGCCTGGTCTCCTGACAGCAAAGTTTTGCTCTTTGGAATGGCAAATGGAGAGATTCACATTTATGACAATCAGGGAAACTTTATTGTAAGTTCATGGTTGTATAATAAAGGTATTAACTTCCACAGGCATCAAAACTTACTTCTTAATTTATTTTGTGTTTGTTAATTTAGTTGGTTGACTTCAGCACTGAGAACTGGATAAGGTCTCGTGCACAAAATTTTTATTCAAGACTTATGCAGCAGCAGCAGCTATTTAATATTCATTTAGCTAAAAAGAAATACCTGTATCACATCAACTAATGCCAAAAGCCTTTAAACAGATACTGCAAATGTAAAAACATATATAGTTATACTGACTAAATTAGATGTAGCTCATGTTCAAATTACTGGTGTGCTTTTAGAATAAATCAGTAGTTTATTTTCTTACTGTTTCATTCCTATTACATAAGGAATGTTACATGCTTCAGAGAAAACCTGGTAATAATTTGAAAGAAGAAAGGAAGTAACAAGTAACTATAATATTTCTGCATTCCTACAGCTTCATTTTGCTTATCTACTTTATCTTCTTATTTGGAATGTTGTAATATGACTCTGAAAAAATGCTAAACAGAAGTAAAATGCTGACTTTGAAAAGAGCAGTGTATTTGGAACCATGTTCTTGACTTCTAGGTGCCTATTATGGTTAATTTTCCCTTTTCCCCCTTCCCTTCCCTCTCCTCTCTCCTTCCCTAAGAAAGTATCCATTACCCACTGCACCTACATTGTGAGTCATGGAGTTTCTGGCTTGTGCTGTAAATTACTGAAATTCTCTAAGTAAGTTTTTGTCCCTGCCCCCTCCACCATATGTGTGGTTATGTGCTCCCCCTTCATCTTTCCCCTCCTTCCCTTCCTTCCTCCCTTCCATAAGTTACCTGGTAGCCCTCCAAACAGTGATCCAGATGTGCTCTTATCTTTCAGTAAAAGCCCTTATCTCTGTTAGTAGATGTATGGGGCTAATTATTACAAAAGCAGATTTACCTTAATTGTGTTCTAATTTGGACACTTATTTTTTCCAATTACTTTTGCATAGTATTCAAGAGACTTTTATAAAGAAAAAGCTGACAAAATGTTTATTTTTAATTTTTTTTTAATTTTTAAAAAATAAACATTTTCCTTGTAGCCAGGAATGGTTTCAAGTTATTTTTATTTTTTGCAGAGTCCCGTTGTTTTCCTTGTGTGTGTGCACATGTTGTGGGTTTTTTTGTTTGTTTGTTTGTTTTTTAAAGATGCTTTCCAAAGAATGAAAATGCCAACATAAAACTTAAAATATAGTTCATAGTTAAAATATATGTTCTAATGTGTCTGGCTTTGAATAAGGAAGATTTTTAAACTTAAAATTTTGAGAATATGTAAATTTTTTTAATGGGACAGGAAAAAAACTTTGCACAGACATCTGCTCTTTTGTAAGGTATCAGTAGAGACAGAAAATATTCCTGTAAATAGTGTGATGTATATGACTTAAAGTAATTAACCATTCCTGTCTAGGTGAAAATGAAACTGAGTTGTTTGGTGAACATAACTGGAGCATTCAGTATTGCTGGAATACACTGGTATCATGGTACAAGAGGCTACATTGAACCAGACTGTCCTTGTCTTGCTGTCTGCTATGACAATGGAAGATGCCAGATAATGAGAGATGAGAATGACCACAGTAGGTACAAAAAGTGTGGTGCTAACTACTGAGCTACTCTTGGCCCAAAATGTCTCCTTTTGTTAATATTCTTAATGTTTATTTCTAAAAACTAGATCCTGTTTTGATTGACACTGGTATGAATGTAGTATGCATTCAGTGGAACCACTGTGGAAGTGTATTGGCTGTGGCAGGCTCCCTGAAAGCAGCTTCTCAAGATAAAGATGTAAACATTGTGCAGTTCTATACTCCGTTTGGTGAGGTAAAAGTATTTAATGTACTTAACTAACTTAAATGTTCTTTATATCTTAGTATGTTTTGTCTAAGGGTTCATTACTACTGGCTGCCAACATGTAGGGCTGTATTGTTTTTAATGTGCTGTATCTAGGATATCCATCTGGATCTGGAAAGACAACAAGGTACCCTTTCAGAACAGCACGTCAGTGGCCAGCATAAAAATCAGTAAAATGTACTTTTTAGAGTCTAAGATTATACAAAATTTTACAGTAAGTAGTAGATTAATTTATCCTTTACTACACACACCTGTATTACTTGAAAACAAAAAGCTTCCCACAAAAAAGTGCTTTGTGGAACTAAAGTTATAGTTTTTGAATATGTTATTTCTTTCATTCAATTTCATATTCTACAGCAAAATAAAGATATGAAAAAAAATAAAGTGTATTTCTTTGCTAGCTCTTAAATTGTAGATGGGTGTTTAGCTGCCTTTCTTAGGCTTTATGTTTTTGAAAGGGAATAGAGAAGAGGAAAATGTCCATTGCTCTACTGCAAATTATTTACCTCTCCAGTTGATACATTGGATACTCTTGACATAGATAAGCTATATGGTTTTATTTGCTTAAACTTTTAGCTGTAGTTGAAGATGTTGCACAACAACAGACTACCTGATTTCCAGTATAAATGAAACTTCTGAAGCATGTTGAGTATCAGTCCTACTGTTGTGTTTATTCTACTGGAGTCTTAACTTACAGAGGTGATTCAAATTACCAACCAAAGGAAAAAAATGTTTATACTGTCACTCTCCATCTATTATTCATGTTTTTGAGCTTGAACTGTCACCAAGTTCTGTTTTTTGTTTCTCTCTGACAAAAAAAGAATTGGGGCAAAATAATGCTTTTATGGTAATGCATGTTGAATATCTTCCCCACTATTTGAATTTACATTGTAATTTAGGAGTCATTATGGGTACTGTGAAGATCTATGTTTAGTTTTCATCAACTGTCAAAGCTGTTGTGCATTTTATAGTGTTTTCACTGTGATAAATGCAGAATCCTTTTCTTTCCTTGTTTGACACAAGCATTTGCGCACACTGAAAGTTCCTGGCAAACAGATATCTGCCTTGTCTTGGGAGGGAAGTGGACTGAAAATTGCATTAGCTGTTGATTCTTACATATATTTTGCAAACATTCGTCCAGATTACAAGGTATGTAGTAATGTGGCACTTAACTAATATAAATAAGTCACCTGTTATTTATTCTCAGTGGGTTGAAAAAGTAGCTTTCACTGCTTTCACACAAGTAAATGCTTAACTTAAAATTGAAGTTTTAACTGACTTGAAGTGGAATGTGTGCATTTTGGTGATGCAGTGACTTAGACATTGCTTTTAGAATTAATTTGTGATTTTATTTTTGTAATGGATGTGTGCTTTGTTAATATTAACAGAATTGGGCAGGATTCTAAATCTGGTAGTAATGGAGGCTGTCAGGTAGGTACAGCTCCAGTGTTTTCATTGCTGTTGGGTTAAACTAAGTGGGCTAAGTGACACAATAGGGATTGTTTGAGCCTTATTGTCATTTTTTTTTTGGTAGTGGATTATCAGTTTGAACCAGGAGAGTTGTGCAGAAACCTGAGCACTATGAATGCAACTTGCTATGTGCACATTCTACTTAATATTTAATTTCCTAATACAGTTTTTACAAGTGTGAATTCACCTAATTCTAACTAGTTCTATGTCATCTACCATATGGATTTTGTTTGTTTTTTTATAAAGACCTAAGGCTTTATCACTTGAATTTACAGCTTAACACAAAATACTGATTACTATACAGTATACCGTATCGTATATTTTTTTTTTCCAGCACAGGAGATGTTCTTTAATCATCTCTGTGTTACGAGTTTGATTAAAGAGAGAGAGAGAGTGTAATTTGAGTAACATACTGCAGCTATATTGAAATTTAGTGTTCCACTCAGTCATGAAAAATCATTGGTCATGGAGTTAAAAGCACAAATCTGCTAGGAAGCAGTTTCAAACAGTTTGTTGTAAATCTGCTGGAAAAGACTTTGGAAATTTGAGCTGCAAATTAGTCTTGCAGGAAATGCTACCTAATGTTTATTCTGGGAAATGTGTAACAGCTGGAACAAAGGCCTATTACTTTTTCCTCAACTGAACAGTATCTGTGAGACCATGTGTATTTCCAGATCTGACATGGTTTGCAAATGAGTAACATTTTGAAACCTTTGTTTTAGGAACTGCATGTGTAAGCTCTCTTTTTTTTCATGTAAAAAAATTCCTTTTGCACATCTTGAAAAAAGGTATGCTCAAATTAATTTATTTATCTAGTAAATTTATTTCTGCAGCATATAAACTCTTAACCTGTAGATTTCAGTATATTTTCAGTATACTTATGTTGAATGATATGTGCAGCCCTTCAGTAAGTAATGTACATTACTGCTGCTCTGTTCTTGATGATATCAGTAACTCCCTTTTAGGAACTAGATATTCTGGAAGGTGACAGCCATTAAATGTCAGTGATTCAAAGCAGTCATTAATTTAGGCTGGATTGGAATTAATGACCTGGAAATTAAGTGTTTGTATCACTTTAGCAATCTACTAAATAATCTGGTTTCCTGGAGTTTTAAGTATTACCATAATATGAGAAAGGGGGTTCTAAATTAATATGACAGTTAAAATTATGAAGTAAGCAGAAATTTTTGAAATTTAGTTATTGTTTACATAGTATCTTTTTGGAGTTGTAAAACTGATTTAGTTTATAGCTTTAGTTAAATTTCTTCTAATGTTCTGATCTATGTTGGATTTTACTTTTTATAATCATCCAGCATTCTGGGGTACTTTGCTGCTTCTTGAAATCCATTTTAGATTTGACAAGCATGATTTACAGTTTCCTGACTTGTTAAATCATAACTTACTGCTTTCATATAAATTTTGAATGTTCAGAATAGTATAAGGTCCATTTTGGATCTCTGAGAAGGCTCCTGTGGGAAGTGCTCTTGGTTGTCAAAACCTGTCTTGATTCCAGTCCTTTTATTTTTCATCCTGTATCCAAAGAGAGCTTGATTTTCTTTAAATTCCAAGTAGGACATTGTAAATCCAATTGGACATTGTAATTCACATGCCTATGGCCTCTCTGAAAGATAATAAAACATAATAAATTAATGATATGACTCCCAGGACTAAAAATATTGTGTCCAGTTTATCCATGCCCATCTAGTTCCATTCTTTATCATATTAATTTTTGTGCATCTCTGCCTTGTTTGAAAGCTGTATTTACTGATTGTGGTTTGCAGGAACGTAATGTTTTTATATTCTCTCCTGTTTTTCTGGTTATACTCCACAGCATTATGTTTGAATTTCCAGAGAACTGGACTTCAGTGAAAACCATTGGGTTTTGATAGTACCATTCAGTATATATATTTATAATAAAAGTTCTTTTGCTGATATGTCTTAGGTTGTCATCTTAGCTTCATCCCCTACAGAGTGTGGGAACCCCTCTGGCCAGCTCCCTAAGAAGCTTTCTCCTCTCTAGGAAATGCTGGTGCTTAGAATTCTGTTAGTTTTTCTGCAATTGCATAATCTCTCTTAAATGGATTGCTTTATATTTAGTTTATTTGTGAGCTTTGCCTCCGTTCTGAGATATTTTCTGCTTTGTTAGAAAAGATTTCCATTATAAATTTCTGTAATTTAAATCAGTTGAATGAAATAGGAGACATCTTCATGGGCATTACTCTGTTTGGATATTCCATTTCTTCTTTTGCCTTTTTGCTCTTTCTCCTTATTGTTACATGAATAATTGTTCGCTGGTGGGAAGGGGGATTTTTTTTTCTCATGTTACTGATATGGAAGAGGTGGTGTGAGTTACTGTAGTGCTCTGATTGCAATAGGTTATTCTGCATGATGGAAAGGCTGCTTTTGCCACTTCATTATTATGCAAATAACCTATTACTGGAGCTGTGTTCACATTCTTTTAATAAAGTTTGTCACTTGACAGGTAATGAATATTGAATACTGATTGTGTATGTGAAACTTTCTTTCACAGCTATTAACAATTTATTATTGAATTCATAATTTCTAACAGGTTTTCTCAAAATTGTCTCTCTTGGCAGTGGGGTTACTGCTCCAATACTGTTGTTTATGCATATACCCGACCTGATCGTCCAGAATACTGTGTAGTCTTTTGGGACACAAAAAACAATGAGAAGTATGTGAAGTATGTCAAGGGCTTGATTTCCATAACAACTTATGGAGACTTCTGTGTTTTAGCAACTAAAGCAGATGAAAATCAACCTCAGGTAAAGTGGTTTTTTTATATTTTACTTGAAACATTGTTTCACATGTCAGTGCTGAATAAGATGGAATGTAAAATTCTAAATCTGTCTCTGAGTGTGCCATGCAGTTATCATATCACAGAATGGCACTTGAATGGTCTCAGTGTTTATAAAACCCCCAACAAACAACAAAGTATCAACAAAAAAGCACAGAACTTAGCTGTTTCTGTCTTTTAACTCCTTGTAGCTGCTAATAACTTAATGAAAACTGCAACCTTGAGGATTAGTGTTCCTTTAGAAATATTTAGAGCACTTCTCCAAAGAAAAGCTAAGAGCAGGATAACATCAGAATGGTAACAAATATTTAATCAGTCAGAGCTGGAAAAAAAAAGGGGGTGTGGGATTTTTTAGGTGGTACAAATCATGTTAGTACAAAATGTTTGGTTTATTTATTTCTCTTAAATAAGTGCCAAATGGTAAGATAAATATATCCTTTGGTTAATGTATGTTCAGTTAGCTTGATGCTAACTGTTACACATTTTTTCTTACTGTGTTCACCTCTGAATTGTTTTCTGTATCACCTGTATATTGCTTACAAAGGAGGAGCATGACACAGAATCACTTGGTGCAACGGTAACAAAAATGCTTTAGTGCTGCTTTGCTTGATTGTGCAACAGATGATGTATGGTCAAATGGACTAAAAATATGGCATACGTGGCCAAAGCTATCTGGTGAAATTGAGTGCAATAAAGTGAGATTTTTCTGGGTTGCATTTTTAAAGTAGGAAACAAGCAACGGAGAGACTTAGTTTAACTTTCTTGAGCATAAAAAAAGGCTTGATTTTAGCATCTGAAAATTACATAATGAGCATCTTTCAATGGTTTTGAAATGGCTGCAATGTAATTATTAACATGGTGGGTGGTCAGCTTTTAGGAAATGAACAAGCTTATCCTTTGGGTAGCAATTCATTAGAGTTGCTTTCTGAAGAGCAGATTTGTTTTGCCATAGATTTTGGGCATTAGAATTGTGATTTCAAGACAGCGAAATGTACAGCAGCAGTTGATGGGGCAAAAAAGACAAATTTAATCAGGACCTGTTTACGACTATTTCAAGCAGATGTGAATGTCAGTAAATTGCAGAGAGTTAACTTTCAGACCCATAGCCAGGCTTGAGATTTTTGCTTTGATCAAATCAGACCATGCAAACTCCCTTGTGCTGTGTAGCTCATGCAGATTATGTTTTGGTTACTGTTTCTTTACCTACCCAAAAAAAGTCTTTAGTCCGCAGACTTAACAGTCTCAAAATAAATGAAAAGCACATAAAAGAGGAATTGATAAGAGAGCAAATATTGGGATAATTTACTAATGAAAAATCAATATAAACATAATGGAAACAAACAGTAAGTAGTTTAAAAAGCCAGGTGTAGTTTCTTACAGAGAGAGAGAGGCTCAAAATATTTTTGGAAAAGAGAAATTCAAGAATGCTGGTGGAAAGTTTAACTCATGAATTAAGAAATAAACCCACTATTTTTGGGAAGTGTTTATTGGTGGAAGAACCAGAAAAATAAATTATTTAATGAATAATTGATCAGACCTTTTTTTTGGAAGTATATAGTTTATACACTAGATGAAAACCTAAATTCTGCCATTCTCATGTGATTAATAAGCTATCAATCTGTCAGTTTAAAGGGATAAGATGTACAGTTGCTGTTATCTGCTACCACAGTTACATGAATTGTTCAGGAGGTGAAAGAGCTATGAAGAACTAATTATCTTCCAATTCCTGAAGAGTCAGGATAACAGTTCTTAGGTAATTCAAGTTTTGGCAACCTTGTGCTTTTTTTTTAATCTGAAGAAATTATAGTAAAAGTTGATAATTTATACACTTGTCTTTCAAGACATTTCCCTGTGCAAACATCATGAAATTATTTAATCCTTGATTTAGATCTGGAAAAAGAAATACATCAGTAACAACAATGAAGCATTGGTCAATTTTCTTTTTTTTTTTTTTTGTATCTTCTATAATTTAACAGACCAATCTGAGGTATCTGTGCTGTCAAAGCCTTCCTGAGCAGGATTTCCAGAAGGGCAAAACTAACAAATCAACAAAACTGTGCTGTGGAGGGATCACGTTATTCATAGTTCTCTCCACACCATAACCCTCCTGGATGTTCAAGGAGATAAAGGTTGCAAAGACTAGAACCAGGGCCCTAATTTCTGGGAGCTAGCAAGGGGGTCTGATGTAGTTTATTAAATTATCTTTTCCATGAGCAGACAGGTCAGAGTTGATTCACTGAGAAATTCCTGGTGTTTTATGATAGTAAATTATTACAGTACACTGTGTGCCCACAGAACACGAGGTGAGACACTGTCTTGCCTGCATGTTATCTGTAGACCATGCTGTGGGGACATGCTGTGTATTATTTGTCTGGCAGATTTGCTCCTTCACTTAAAACTGGTCATTTCCCTGTTTTGTGCTTGGCTTGATTTATAGTGCTAGTGGGCAAATACCTCATCACTCCAGTGCTTATGCTGCTTCATATCTACTGTACTCATTGGCCCTTTGTTTTCTGTTGCTGATCAGCATTAGATTGTGTGAAATGTGGGTTATGTGATACACCTTCACAGAACATCTTGTACAGCTTCCTAATTTACCATAAAAATGTGGTAATAATAACATTTGTTTTATTTCCATACAGTATGTTCTGGTTCTCTGCAATT
The DNA here is from genome assembly GCF_003957555.1 of Calypte anna. Lineage (NCBI taxonomy): Eukaryota > Metazoa > Chordata > Aves > Apodiformes > Trochilidae > Calypte > Calypte anna. The sequence goes on along the minus strand of NC_044246.1, from coordinate 105,167,237 downwards.
CCATTGGCACTCCCTTGGACCCAAAATATATTGATATTGGTAAGCAACTTGCAATTCTCATTCTGTTGGGGTTTTTATAATGAATTTCTTATGCAAATCTGCTGGTCAAGCAGTGTGTAGCACCTCTTTCTTTCAAATGTGACCTTCCATTATAGCTGTGGTTGTAACTAGTTTTATATTGGCTTCTCACTTCTACTTGGCACCTCCCCAAATGTAATGAACCTGTAATTAGGGATTCTCATGTGAACTGTAATTTGTGTTGGAAGTGACCTATCAATTACTCTGCTAATAAAAATAGTGGCTTATAAAACCAGTCCTATTCCTAGTAAAAATTGGAATTTAAACTGATTCTTCCAGTTGTTACAAACTATTTCTAATAGAATTTAAAAAAATTCTATTCCTTTTTTTTTTTAATGGTTATTCTATTGGTGATACCGATTTTCCCTCACAACAGTATTAACTCCATACCTATTTAAGAAAACATACTTTTTGAAGGGGGTCCTGCTTCTCAGAGCAATTGAAATAGTTTGATCTAGAGTTTAATTTAAAAACATGTTGCAGCTTCCTAGATATCTTAAAGATCTATTTCTATGGTATAATTTTCTTATAATCTTCACAATTGTTCTATCTAAATAGTTTCAGATTGCAAGTTAAAAATCAAAAAAAAAAAAAGGCAGGTATGAAGGTACCTTTAAAACAATACCATTATATCCTTCAAACCCCTAATATGTGTGAATTCTGTGCTTTCCTTACTGCTTGTTTGCTGCAGGTGTAGTACAGAATGTTGCCAAGTAATTGCAAACCATTTTCTGGGATTTTTGCTAGAGAATAGATCATACATTTTCCCATTCAAACAGATAAGGAAAGCACAGACAAAATGACCAATTAATCATCTTTTAGATGAATTAATCTACTTATGTTTGTTCTGTATTTTGCTTAAATTTTTGTTTGTTATCCAAATAGATCTGAATTTGGATTCGGAATAGACACTGAGAACCCCATTAACAGTTTTCTTCTTGAAGGTTGATTCTCTGATTAACTTTTCAGGTTTTTTGAAAGGCTAAATAATTTGTGACAAAGTTTTAGCAAATATATTTATTTGGTTTTGAATGAGAGAGTTATTTAAATGAAAAGTGCATACTTATTTTTAGAACCTTTAGGTAAAACAATAGTAAGTAGAAGGTGTGTCTGACAGTTGACATCTAATGTGATCCCAGTGTGTTAGGAAGGTGGGATGTCTGCTGTGTTCAGTGGTGTAGCACTTTCTGAGCACAATAAAATACTTAAGGAAAAACCCAAATCTCTGCATGGTTGATACAGCAGAGGAGCATGTCTGATAAAACAGATGGGAAAAGTTTCTAGCAAAGTTTTGGTAAGATAGAAATGATGGGGAAGGTAAGGGAAAGAACCGCAAGGCAAGGAGGTAACAACATTATCACAGAAGACCATAGGTAAGAAAAAAAATCAGCCAAAGATTGAAATAGTTGAGATCATAAATATTATTGTTTTCCTCTACCAGTTCTAGTATGCAGTTTTATTATGTAGTCACTAAGTTTGCATGTGTCATTTTCTAACATTGTTCAGTTTTCCAGTGAGAGCAGGAGAAAAGAAGCTGTGAATCTAATATATATTGTGAAATTTATGTCCCTTATTGTAGATCATAATTAAAATCAAGACTATCCTGCTCTGATGAATGAGTTTGCATTCTTTGTCTTATGGAATGTGTATAAAGTACTGTGGTACTTTTTAGTCTCATCAGTTCTGTTTCTCTCAATCTGATGTCCTCTTGCCACCTTTTACAATAGGGTTTGTATATCAGAATGTTAAGGAATAAAGTGCCCAGGAAATTCAATACCAAAAATTTTACAGTGAATGGAGGAAATACAAAAAAGGCAAAAAATGAACACTGAAGTTGGTGTGGTGTGTGGTAGTGGTGTGGGTGGGATGTCTGTTGTGTCCCCCCTGGACTTGACAGGTGGGAAAGGGTCATGGGAGGATGGATTCAGGGACTTGGAGGGAGTAATTAATCTCGTTTCAATAGTAGAGATCTAAATAAGTTCTGAGAATCATTCCTGAAGGGGATCTTTTTGCTACAAAGCTACCCCCCTTCTTTGTACAAGCTACAAAGAAGCCCAGGGCAACCAACTCATCTCTTTTAGAAGTGTCTAAAGTTAGGTGAGATGCATCCCACTCAAATGGTCAAAATTAGGTTTGCATTTATACCTCCAACTCTGCGTTTAAACTCTTCTTTAAAAAAATTTCTAGTGTTCTTTTTATACAAGCTTTCTAAATCTGTCTGTCACAGTTATATATTATAAGCAGTTTCTTTATGATCCCCCCATTACTACCCCTTTCCTAGAGATATCTGTACACTAGAATCTGCTCCAATGACTGTAAACAGCTGAAGAGAAGTGCTATTTATTTGAAAAAGGCTGCTGTGCCAAGTGTATTTGAATTGTGTTGAAGAGATTAAACAGTCTGGAAAAAGCACCTCTTCCTTTAGTTTAACTAAGATTTCTGCAGTCTACTTCTGTTCCCTTCAGTGTTAGAGGATGAGTGTAGTGGATAGGAGTACAGAGGTGTACAATTGTCTTTCCTAATGTGAGTTCATTTGTGAAAATACTGGCACTACAGCATTCAGCCTCACAGATGGGCAAATAGTTGAGGTTTTGGATATTTGCATTTTTGAGTCCTGAAAAATTTCTGTAGTCTCAGTAGTTCAAACATAACAAGCAAGTCTTTCATTGCTGTTTAGTAAACACATTGAAAGATTCAACCTTTTTTTTTTTTTTTTTTTTTAATATGCATCCTGTAAGACTCCTTTAAAGTTAGTCCACCAAATTTGCAGAAGGGATTGAAGGTGAAAGTGAAAAGTGATGCCTATAAATGCAACACTTCTAGAACACATTGTGCTGTTTTTATCATATATGCTTTCCTTTTTTGTATCCTTTGAAGACAGAACTTCATAAAACAACTTGAAATACTTATAAGGTCATTTGTGTGAGGTGTCTATACTTGCCTTATATAGGCAAGGTCTTAATATACAGTTTATCATGCTGTTTATCCAGTTGGAGCTTCTTGGCAGTAGAATAAGTGTAATTGTCCCAGTTTGACAGGGTGCTGATCTTAAACAACTGGCTGGCCTTTCTGAGGTCAACAGAGAGAGACCTTGTAAAACACTAAAAGCAGAAGAACTTTCTGCAAGTTCTTTTAAGATTCCAGTTCGTCTTTCTAACAAGACCATTAGCCTCTTGTCCTGTTCATAAATGAAAAAAAATTATCTTTAAATCAATTATCAGGTGAGAGCAATCATTAAAAGCTTAAGACATAAGCTGTACAAAAGTAAAATTAACATATCTCTTACTCAAGATAATTGGAGGGGTGTTATTGCCTTATAAAAATACAATACCTCTCTGAAAAGGTTTTTCTTTCTCTCTACCAATACAGTTTTTCAGGCTATTCTCTTTAATAAAAAGTGATAAATTGTTTAGTTGCGTTCTGTCCAGAAAGTAAGTTGCTCAGGCAGTTTGTTTTGTTTTGTTTATGGTAGTCTTGTTCATGTCTCAGATTTCTAAGTACTATCTTGTAGAATGGTTTAAGACCACTTAGGTGCTGGAGTCATGCCTAGGTGTCTCACCTCTGTCCTGGATACCTTAAAAAGGATTAGTGAACTACATGTGAAGCAACACTTGAACTTAAAGTTGAATTTTAAAGTAAACTATAACTGATTTTCTGTATTTCTTTGAGTTCTGTAAACTGTGGTCATTCATGAGTTGTATCATGTGCAGTTTGGTTGTCCCTACTGCTGTCTGACATTTTCTCCTATCTTTGAGCTAACACTTCTAGATATTTGAATGAAGATCTAAAATGATGTAGATGTTACTGATCAGACTAAGTTTATCCCAGTTTCTCAGAAACAGTCTCTTAACAGGCTTGTATGAAAACAACAGTTTAATCATGTGCCTGTCAGGCTGCTCTCTTTCCATGAGCTTTAGCTGGGATTACTTGTGTTTGTACATCCTATTTCATTCACTGGAAAGTGTCTCAGCTTCTTCATGCAACAAAGTAATAAAGTCATGCATTAAGTTTCTTTCTATCTACTATTTCTTAAGAAGATTAGATACGAGAGTTCTTTAACTTTTTTGAGGTATTAGTGGGTGCAACACAAACATGACAGAAAATTAATTGAGATATCTAAGAAATAAAGGTTCTTTGCAGGGAGCAGGTTTTATGAAAAAACAGTGAAGAGAAAAAAGAGCCAGAGAAAATGTGAAGAGCAGTTGTTCCACATGTTGGTATTGTTTTGATGGGTTGAAGTTTTTAACCTTTCCCACTGAGAAGTAAGGCACTGTTTAAATTCCTCCAATGTGTATTTTCAAGGGCTCACAATTAAGTATTAAGACATTAGTACTGAGATTATACATCTGCAAAATCAGAGGGAAGAGCTAGACAATCTAAGAAGCCCACATGTTTATCATGGAAAGCTGTTATGCCATGGAAATACTGAGCAGATGTCCCAGTCTCTTGGCTCCTGCCTTGCTTTTCTGTCTGCTTCATAGTCAGAGCACAAATTCTTTAAAGGCCACCAATGCCCAAGTGAACAGCACTTCATGCTGAAATGAAAGCCACTATGTAAAATAATACTTCCCTACACTAAAGAAAACTAAATACTTAAGCCAGCTGCCTGGAAAGGGATTTTAGATCTTCCTCAGCCTGAAGAGATTGAAATTAGCATCTTTCCTTTCCCAGGAAAGGACAAATCTGTTCCCGATCTGCACCCTAGGAACCGCTCAGACTTGGAGTGGCTGGGGGATCCTTTCCTTGTGTTGAAGCTATCCTCTTACACATCCAACAAAGAAAGCATTTTAGGAGCAGAGTATAGCCCAGTGATTAGGGCTCTGAGGTGAGAAGGGGGAAAAAAACAGACTGAAATAGTTCAATTGGAAGGGACCTTCAACTGTCATCTAGTCCAACTGCCCGACTACTTAAAGGCTGATTAAAAATTAAAGCTTGTTATTAAGAGCATTGTCCAAATGCCTCATAAATACTGACAGGGTTAGGACATCAGCCACCTCTCTACAAAGTCTGTTCCAGTGTTTGACCACTCTCTTGGTAAAGAAATGTTTCCAAATGTTCAGTCTACACCTAGGTTTTAGTTTCTTTTATGACAGATTTTTGATTGTATTTTTTGTGTGTGTTTGCTTGTAGTATAAAATGCCTAAGAAATTATAGAAAAAATCCCGTATGTCCAACTTTTAGACAGCTGTTTAAGCTTTACAGGCAATTTTGTAAAAGCATTGGTTGCTACATAGAAAAACTGCTCTTGCAGATTTTTTTTTTGAACCAGTCTGATCCTGCTGATTGTGTCTCTGCTGTGTATCCTTTTCCCTGCATTTTCACATTTGCCTTAAATAGAATTATAGTTTACCCTAGTGTTGCAAAGAAGGGAAGGCTCAGCCCTCCATGTTAGCTGCTAATTCCTGCCCTCTCCAAGATTTATGATTTTCTCTTTAATCTAATTGAAATTAATCTTTTTTTTTTTTTTTTTTTTTTTTTTTTTTTTTTTTTGAGGTCTGTTAGATCTACGAACTGATTTAACTTACTCTGTGACCAGCTACTGCTAGAGCTGATAGAAAAGAAATGGCAGGGAAACATGTCAGGGGCTGTTGTGTTGGTTTTTTTGTTTGTTTTTTTTCTGACAGCAACAGTCCATTTAAGTCTTAGGCATGGTCAAAAAAACCCAAATAGATTGTATACCTCTGGAGAAAGCACAGATATGTTGCTATCTTGTCTCTAGGTCACAACAGAGCTTATGCAAACATCCTTTTTTCCCAGATTGAACTACTTTGAGGTGTGCAGCAATGAGTAAATTTAGTCTTCATGGAAGTTGTAAGTTAGATGGGAGTCATCTTGTGAGTCTGAGGAATGGCCATGGCTTTGAGATGTGGGCTTGGTTTAGTACTATCTTGGAGTACTTAAATGTTGACTAAACTGAGTCCAAATATGAGGCTTAGTACTAAAATTTTGTCATTTTAGCAAGAGGAAACCTTATTTCCTCACAGGTGAGGTGATTGTCATGTTTCATTTTTAAAGAGTATGACCATTGATTCTTATGGTATATACAGCTGTAAGGTAATAAAAGAACAGAGGAAATACATAGAATTTATTAGTGCTGTTAATGAAACAGGGGATAGTATCCTTCAGTTGTATGAGAGTCATTACTGAAATAAATGTTTTTTAAGTATGTGAAATGCACTCAGTTGCATATAATGTAAACAGCTGCACTGCTCACATGTTAAGCATCACCACTAAGCCTTCTTAACCACTATTTACATTTATATGAAAAAGTATTCTAGAGCTGTCAGGTAGCTTAGATAATCCTCTTGGTTTCAAAGAAGTAAAATCTGTTCAACCAGTCTTCCACATCTGTCTCTCATAGCACTGATCTTCTGTATGGCAGGCTTATAGCTCCCTCCAGAGTTCTGTTCTGTGCTAAAATACAGGAAAAAATTATATTCTCTGCAAAGGAGTCAGATTTTTTTTGCTTGGAGTATCTTAGCTGTATGACTCAGTATTTTACTCTCTAGCAGGCTAGGCTACAGGGCATTTTATTTTATAGGTTTCTACATTTTTCTATGCCCTTTTATTTTAATTCATTGTTTTTCAGAAAGATGAAGCAAAGGATTGAAAAAAAAAATCCACAATACAGTCAAAACAGTGTGTTATAAATAAAAATGTACTAGTCTGATTGCACATATGTATATATTTCATTTGTTTACTGAACACTGACAGCAGGAATGAGATAACTCAATTTATCCACATATTCTATATAGGCTTAGGGATAAAGTAAAAATGCTCTGCGTTCCTACACTGTGATCTTTGGATGCAATAACGTTTGCTAAATATTTAATTTGCTGCCATGCAGGTAAAGAATTGTTATTTGGCCTAGCTGTTAACTAATACAAACAGTATTTCCAGGTCTTGTCTAATTCAGAATTTGCTCACTTCTTTAAAATGGTGCTCATCAAAGAAGCTATACTAGATTGTCAGCTTTCGAGTAGTCTTCCTTTTATTTATATTTCAATAGTTACAAATATGTCAGATATGGAGATATTACAGACCTTGTTAGACTTGAGATATTCCTAAACTGGTCATTTACCTGGAAATATGTCTAAATGGATTGTCTTCCACAGTAGTGCACAGAAATTTGCTGAAGTAAGAGGGAGAATAGTGTTAATTTAAAAATCAGTATTTGTAAGAAGTTTATCTTTTCTTCTGAACAAGGTCCCAAGCCCCACTAGATTTCTTAGCAATTAATGAAAACTACGACCAGGTTGTGTGTGGTGTAGTTTTTGTGTTGTTGGATTTTTGCTTTTAACCTGTGGAGATGTTTTTTCAGCCATCTGCAAAAAAAGTTTACAAATTAGCATCTGGTCAGATACTTCCAGCACTAATTTTGCAACCATTTGGATTTCACACCAGGGCCGTTGTTTGTCACAATGACCAAAACGCACGTGATAGCTGCTTCAAAAGAAGCCTTCTACGTCTGGCAGTATCGGGTGGCCAAGAAGCTCACAGCAATGGAAATTAATCAGGTAGCACGGACCAGAAAAGAAGGCAGGGAAAGGTTTGTCTTCGGACTTTCATTATTTTTTTTTTTCCTTTGCACTGGGATTGTCAATAAAGTGGATTTTCCCATCCCTAAAATATCACCTTCAGTCTTCTCATTTTCCTTCTCACTTGCGGGCCTGTAAGATTAAATACTAAAAATACTCTTTCATAACAAACACGTGTTTGTTATACAAAACTCTTAGATGCCTTTTGATTAGTTCATGTTGTGTCTCCATTTGCTCACTACATGCTTCCCCTACAGAGCTGCGTGTCTTGATTTTTTTTTTTCCCCTTCCCTATTGTCTTCTCTGTGCTCTTAGTTTCTAGGCAGCTATATTCCCTCTGATAATTGAACTGCTTCTTGTGTCTCAGTGGCTGTAAGGACATAGTTTATGCAGGTAGTTCTACTCTAAATACACTTGTGTCTGATTGTATCTTTGACAGCTAATCCTGTGTGGGCTTTTGTCCTCTCAAACTAAACATGCCAAAGTCAACATCACCTTGCCTCCAACATCACTTCTGTCACTTCCACAAGCTTGCAGCTTCATTATGCTTTTTTGTTTGTGTTATTTTATGTTTTCTTCCATTGAGATGCTATAGCATTTTTCTATAAATCTACCATTTTCTGTCACCCTATACCCATAATAATGAATAATTATTTGTACATGGTATAATAACATACATTGTTCTAGTACCTGCTTGTCCTTTCTTTGGACAAGATTGTAAATTTGATATAAATACTGAAAAAGTAAGTGGTTGTAATTCAGCATAAACTATTATTTTAGCATTCTAAAAACTTTAGTGGTGCTACTTTTAAGGAAAAACAGAAGTTATGATGAAGTATTGAAAACTGTAATACATAAGTTTTGTGGATATGAAAGTGAAGCTCTTTGTAAGTATGGAGAAGGGCCTGAGGAAATATAGATGTTTGGAAAGAGACAATTGGGGTGGTGGATGGTTTGCAGGAACTCCTTGTTGTAGAATTAAAGATCATATTTAAAAATACCATCAGGGACTGTGAAAGTGAAAGCAAGTACCATATCTTTATATCACTACTAAGCGGAGTTATCCATGGGGATCCTATTGGAACATAAGAACAGGCATAACTTTTATTCTTTTTTCTAGTCACAATAATTTCTTCTCCAAGGATTGAACGTACCTGTATGCTATCAAAAATGATCCTTTGAACTAACTTTTTCTTCTAACTTTCCTTTTCTGCAGGATTTATCACATTGATGACACACCTTCAGGATCTGGAGATGGACCACTTGATTACAGCAGAGCTATTGAAGTGAGTTATTTTTAACTAGATTATTGTGGTGTCACTTGTAGCTTGAAGAGAAGTAGTTAGCATTGCTTTATTTTCCATTTTCATTAGCTGAAGTGCTCATACTTTATATAGGAGTAGTATACACCTAACTGTAGGGAACATAGAAAAAGTGTATTCTGGGGTTCAGTGTGTAGACAGCTGCTGTCTTGGTGAAAAGCATCTTCCCTCACTTCAGCAAAGTATAAGTAGCTTGTTGAAACTCAATAAATGTTATTGTCTTTCTAGTACAACTTTTTCACTTTATGTGTGTGCTTTTGTACTTGCCAATATATTTAAAATTTATTACTGGCCTCAGTTAAAGAGCAGTTGCTTTCTTTTCTTTTCTGTTAGACAGCTGTTACGTTTTGGGTTTCTTATTTTTCTGGAGGAGGGGCACCAGAAGGAAGAGAGCTGTTAATATTGTTATTGTCATGATTCCCATAAAAAAGGCTACTAATATCATAAGCCATTCTTGTATTTAAATAAAACTTCTTTCTTTAGCAGATCATTCTTACTGTTACATTAAAGCTGATATTGATACAGATTCTGTACTTTCAGGGAACAAGAGATCCAATCTGTGCCATAACAGCTTCTGATAAGATACTACTTGTGGTAAGATACATGATTTAAATGATTTCCACTTGCCTCTTGTATTTGAAGACAGGAGATTCTTCTGCATTGTGTTCATAGGCAGTCATAATTTTAAAGCATTTCTGAACTTAAAATTTAAACAGATGAAATCTTTTTCTAGATGTTTTAAAAATAACTCTAACAGGTTCTTAGAATCATAGAATCATAGAATTAGCCGGGTTGGAAGGGACCTCAGAGATCATCTAGTCCAACCCTTGACCCACTGGAGCAGTTGCTAGACCATGGCACTGAGTGCCACATCCAGTCTTTTTTTAAATGTCTCCAGGGACGGAGAATCTACCACCTCACCGGGCAGTCCATTCCATAGCCTAATCACCCTCTCCGTGAAGAAATTCTTTCTAATATCTAACCTAAACCTCCCCTGGCACAACTTAAGACTGTGTCCTCTTGTCTTGTTGAAGGTCGTCTGTGAAAAGAGTCCAGTTCCCACCTCGCTACAGCCTCCTTTCAGGTAGTTGTAGACAGCAATGAGGTCTCCCCTGAGCCTCCTCTTCTTCAGGCTGAACAGCCCCAGCTCTCTCAGCCTCTCCTCATAGGGCCTGTGCTCGAGTCCCTTCACCAGCCTGGTTGCCCTCCTTTGGACCTGTTCCAGGACCTCTACATCCTTCTTAAACTGAGGGGCCCAGAACTGGACACAGTACTCGAGGTGTGGCCTAACCAGTGCTGAGTACAGGGGCAGAATCACCTCCCTGGACCTGCTGGTGACGCTGTTTTTGATACAGGCCAGGATGCCATTGGCCTTCTTGGCCACCTGGGCACACTGCTGGCTCATGTTCAGTTTCTTGTTGATGCAGACTCCCAGGTCCCTTTCTGCCTGGCTGCTCTCCAGCCACTCTGTCCCCAGCCTGTAGCGCTGCATGGGGTTCTTCCATTAACCAAGACTCTTTCTTTAAGAGGGCTGATTCACTAAGTGCTTACAATATAACTACAGACCAGTTGCCCGAGATAGTACTTGTATGTGGGGTTTGTGAGAGGCTAGATCAGGACTTAATTCTGTAATCTGACTTCTGGGAATACTGTTAGGCTGTATTTAAAACGCAGAAAGATTTACTAAGCTTTTCTATTTACATATTATTGGTATAATGCATGATGTTAGATAATATGGATACAGGATACTACAGATAGGTGATATTAATACATTCATAGACTATACATATGTATAATATGTATATAATATTAGTCAAGATTAATTTTAATGTAGTATGAATTAAATAACAACAACACTAATAATAGTATTACAATGCTACATATAATTTCAATGTGTATAACGCGTCCAGTGCTGGGGCCCGGCAGAGCCCGTACCCCTGGGGCAGACACAGAGGGGCCCAACGTGCGGCAACGGCCGCTGTGCCCGTGAGTCCGCAGCGGGGAAGAGGATCGCGGACAAAAGGGCCGGGAAAAGGCTCTTCTGGGAGCTTTTTGAAGCCAGGAAAGCGGCAGCCTGTGCCGGGTGCCCGGCTGCTGAGGCGACGTGGGCGGAGACAGCAGAATTTGCGGAGAACAGCTGGGTGGGAGTGTTGTTCTGCCTGAGGGGAGGGAGGCTCGGCAGGAGGGCAGAGAGAGGTGTGAGAGAGGGGCCAGGGCCAGATGTCGGGTGCTGCGCTTTGGCCGCAGCAGCCCCTGCAGCGGGACAGGCTTGGGCAGGAGAGGCTGTAGGGCTGCCCAGCAGAGAGGGACCTGGGGGTGCTGGCAGAGGGTGAGCCAGCAGTTGCACAGGTGGCCAAGAGGGCCAGTGGTATCCTGGATTGTATCAGGAATAGTGTGGCCATCAGGAGAAGGGAAGTGATCGTGTCCCTGTACTCAGCACCAGTGAGGCCACACCTTGGGTACTGTGTGCAGCTCTGGACCCACTACAGAAAGGACATTGATGTGCTGGAGTGTGTCCAAAGAAAGGCAACAAAGATGATGAAGGGTTTGGAACATATTTCTTATGAGGAGCAGCCGAGATGTGGTTGTTTAGCCTAAAGAAAAGGAGGCTGAGGGGCAACCTTATTGCTCTCCACAACTACCTTAAAGGAGGCTGTAAAGAGGTGGGGCTTGGTCTGTTCAGTGGAGTTGCAAGTGACAAGAGTAGTGGCCTCAAGTTGCACCAGGGGAGATATAGATTGGGTATTAGGAAGAATTTCTTCACAGAAAGAGCCATCGGTCATTGGAACAGGCTTCCCATGGTATTGGTGGAGTTACCATACCTGGATGTATCTAAGAGTTGTATAGAGATAGTACTTAAGGCTATGGTTTAGTTAGGTTAATGGACTAGGTGATCTTTAAGTACTTTTCCAACGGAGATAATTCTGTGATTCTGTGATCATGTAGAAGGTATTATATCATGCCAAACACCTGATGCATTTTTTTCCGATCTGAAGAGTGGTATAATTAGATGAGCTGACATGCAGGTGTTTAAAACAAACTAACCAAGCAGAATAAGGGTAAAAAAAGAACACTGCTTCTTCATTTTATCCACCTTCCCAAGTAAGATCACGATGTTTTCCCATGTTTCCTCTTTTACTTTTTTTTTGGTTATACCCTTTGACTGGATTTTGCAAAGTCAGTGGGTAACAGTAAGAAAGATGAATGAAAAAAGTGTGACAGTAGGTGACTAAGGGACTCTATGCTTGAAGAATAAGAGTGAGAAAATGAAATTAAGATGATAACTGGTGACTAATTAAAAGGAAGGGAATGAGAGGAAATGCCTCTGAGACTGGATAAATGTGCTGAAGCTGAATGCATATTATAGTGGTTAGATTTTTTTTAACACTTCTGAATGAATATGCTTTTTAGTTTATAGGAAGGGTATACAGATGTGAGAAAGTTAAAGATGAGAGGTGATTTATGCTGAGGATCTTAGAGGTGGCTTTGAGGTGGAAAAAGAGGAATAAAGTTTGGACTAACTTAAAGTTTAATATTGACTGATTTCCAGTGTAATGGTTAAACAGTAGGTAAAATAAGCTGGATATGTTGCTCAGTCTAGAGAAACATCGTGAGAAAGTAGTGGTAGTGATCACTGCAGTCCAGGGATGTGAAACTCATTTTAGATTGTTGGCCATGTAGTGTCTTGACACAGGGCATGGTTGTGTCATTTACAAAATAAAGGGAAACCACATTGGTACTCAGACTGCTAGTCAAGCCTTTGAATAACCAGTATGTATTACAGCATTTACTAGCTCAGGTCTTGAAGTAGTTGGTGAGACTTGTTAGGATATAGAGGGCAGTACTTGGAACACAGCTGTACTGCTTTCAGACCTGAGCTGGTACTGTCATATGACACCACTGGAGTGGGTTTACTATTGTGGGACAGGGATCTTAGACCATGTCTGAAGGTTCATGGGGAACTGTTGAGCTCGTGACACTGTTCTGTGGTCTGTATGTGGACTATTGCTTTTTAACACCCCTGATTTAAGCAGATCGGTAGATTACAGCATCTTGAGAAAGTACCTTGCCTAAATACCACAATTTAGAATTTGTAGAGTGATTACTCCTCTCTCCACTTCGGCTTTGTCACCTATCTAAATATTTTGCCTAGGACCATGTATAAATGGAATATTTTAAAAGAGTTTATTGATGGAGGAATTATATGAATGAGCAAGCATTGCTTTTCTCTAGGGAAGAGAATCTGGCACTATTCAGAGGTACAGCCTTCCCAACGTTGCTGTGGTACACAGGTACACCTTGAGCTGCCATGCACATCAGCTCTCTTTGAATTGCAACTCCAGGTAATTACAGATCTGCTTCTAACCCAGACATCTGATTTTAAAGCAAACCCCTACAATTTATGAAAGTACTAATTCTGTAAATTCCATTAGTTAATAATAATTTTGTAATAATTTTACTTTAAGCTATGTATTAATTTTAGTTGCTACTAATCACTGCTCAACTGTTTATTTATTACTAATTAATTAGATCTGGCCAGTCATCAGATTGCTCTGAGACGTTGTTAGTAAAGCTCTCTCATGTTTTATGCTCCAGCGTGTGTGTGGGAAGCTTAGGGAAACACGTATGAAAATGTATTTGGGTTATTAGATGAACCAAACATAAGCTTCCCATGATCACTACGTGAGTTGACAGAATTATGTCATAACCTGCAGTTTTAATCTCTACAGCTTCCTTCTGTTCCTATGTTTATGTCCTCCTAATGCCTGGAAACTTTGTTCATCCCATGTTCATTTTCCATTGTTGAAAACTACAGCTGGTGGCAATGTTTCTAGCAGGACTGGTTTTCTTAAGCTTCAGCTGTACCAGTACTGAAGTTGATTTCTACTTTTTTTGGAAGGGAGAGTGCAAGAGACTTGACTGAAAAGGCAAAAATATAAGTAACTAAAGAGAACGTGTAATACACTTTTAGTAACTTCAAAAAACTTTCTAATTTTTTTAAAAAAGACCATAATGCCTGTGTAGAACACATGCCTTTTAAGGTATTGACCAGAAAGAGACTGCTTCACTGCTTAAAAAGCAATGTGACCAAATCAGAGCTGCATTAGTTTTTTGTTTGAAGCCAAACCGTTTCCTTCCTAAATGACTTTGGCTAATGAAAAATGCTCAGATACATAAATATTTTGGAAGTTAATTTTTTTAATTGCTTTTAAAATTGTAGTAGAGATTAAGGCTGCCCAACTACCTTCCAATATTTAGAAATGCTTTTGAAATGGCATTTTAGTAAATACAGGCTACCATGATTCAATGAAACCTATGTAACTGGAAATTTTCAAATACAACCCTTTAGAAATAGTATTTTCCTCAGTTTTAAATTATTTCAAAGATTAATTGGATTATAATTCATATTGTCTGGAAAAAAACCTGAGGAGTACAGAAGCGGGAGGAGCCCTTCTTGCTCCTAGGGCTGATCCTGAGGCCTCGGGGCTTAGCCCATTCCTGGACGATGTCCTAGGGCTGTTCCTGGGGCTCCAGGATCTACCCCTTCTTGCCTGCTCCTGGGGCTCCTAGAGCTGTGGGCTTCTCCATGCTCACTGAAGAGTGAGAGCTGTCTCTGTGGGTGTCAGCTGCTCTCTTATTGTCCCCGTGCTCCTGCACATGCTCAGGAGGGAGGCCAGACACAGGTGAACCCACACCCACTCATCAATAACTCAGGGCACCTGGTCCTGTCTCACTACATTTCCCCCCCTTTTTTTTTTTTTTTTACACAGACATTTACATAGTACACAGACATTTACATAGACATTTACATATTTACATAGCACGATTTTTTATACACAAGAATACACTTACAGGATTTTTCTTCGGGCCCCGCAGGACACTCAGCTAAGAGCATCAAGGGGGCGCCGAGGGGTAGTACAAAACACACTTATACAGGATTTAGACATAGACATACAGGATTTTTACAGGATTTTTTCTTCGGGCCCCGCGGGACACTCAACTAAGAGCATCGAGGAGGCGCCGAGAGGTTAGAGGATTTTTACACAAAAATATAACTTACAAGATTTAAACATATAACTTACATATAACATATAACTTATTTTACATATATTTTTAGGGAGAATTCTCAACCCTTACACGTATTTTGGGGAGAATTCTCAACCTTCTTTCTTTCAACCTTCTTTAAGGGGAATTAAGCATACCCATATATTCGCTCGATGTCAGCCCCTTTCTGGCAAAGTCTCCGCAAGCTGTCTGAGCACTCTTCACAAAGTCTCTGCAAATTGTCCCAGGCACTTGCCCTCTATTCCGGGGTTTCTTTCCTCATGGGCCTCGGGATTTAACCCTTCCTCATGGGATTTCCCTCTGCTCAAGGGCTTAGCCTAGGCATATTTCACAAAGTCTCTGCAAGTTGCACCAGGCACTTTTCACAGAGTCTCTGCAAGTTGTTCTTCTAGTTATTATTCTCCCTCCTGTATCTGCTCTTCTGGCTTGGTTTCCCTCTGTTCCGGGGTTTCTTTCCTCATGGGCCTCGGGATTTAACCCTTCCTCATGGGATTTACCCCTCTGCTCTGGGGTTTCCTGTCCAGAGAGCTTGTTGATCATACCTTACAGGGAGAACATTCTTGCAGTTTCTGTGCCAGCTAGGTTTTCTGCAGGTTGCCCGCATTCTCCACCAGAAGAAGCGGGAGGAGCCCTTCTTGCTCCTAGGGCTGATCCTGAGGCCTCGGGGCTTAGCCCATTCCTGGACGATGTCCTAGGGCTGTTCCTGGGGCTCCAGGATCTACCCCTTCTTGCCTGCTCCTGGGGCTCCTTGAGCTGTGGGCTTCGCCATGCTCACTGAAGAGTGAGAGCTGTCTCTGTGGGTGTCAGCTGCTCTCTTATTGGCCCCGTGCTCCTGCACATGCTCAGGAGGGAGGCCAGACACAGGTGAACCCACACCCACTCATCAATAACTCAGGGCACCTGGTCCTGTCTCACTACAGAGTACCTTTTGTAGAAATACAAGAGATCCTGTTTTAGAGATGATCAGTCTGCATCATTGCACTCTTTTTAATTTAAGAATCTGATTCATTGCCTCCTAGTAAGTCATTAAAAACAATTCTGTTCTGTTAGTTCTGTTCTGTTAATGTTAGACTCTGTCCAGAAAAGTTTGGACAGGGGTGGAATCTACAATTTACTCAACTTGATATTTTGAAGTACTGCGGAAAATGCTGGGTGAAAAACGGGCATGTTTCAGAATGTTTGCAGGGCCACATTCCTTATATAGCAAATGTCTTTCTGTTTCTCTAGACTCTGCTGTGCAGGTAAATGAAAATGAAGGTAAATGAAAATCACATGCATCTCACTGAATCTGTGGAATTATACTGGTATTAGATTAAAGGGAAAGTTGGCCTGCTAGGGCAAATTTAGGGAGCTAAGTCAGGAACTAGGGGTATTTGCAATACCTTGAATAGTGTTATTTAGCTGTCTTATTTTTTCTTTCTTTGTTTTTCTGTAGTCGTGTTGCTATCATAGACCTTTCAGGTATTTTGACTTTTTTTAACTTGGATGCCCGGGTAGTAGACAATGCAGGACAGCAAGTCACAGGTGAGCAGCTGAAACTGGAACGCAAAGATGTCTGGGATATGAAATGGGCCAAAGATAATCCAGACTTGTTTGCAATGATGGAGAAAACAAGAATGTATGTTTTCAGAAACTTGGACCCAGAGGTAAATATTAACATATGTAAATCAGTTTACAAACTCACTTCTAAGTTAATGGCTCTGTGTTGAATAGTATTATTGTTGTGCTTACCATTCAGTTAGGCAAGTGTTTATTAAATTTGCTTCTGGAAATGTCAGTCTTGTCAGCTCTAATGTGGAAAAGTTCTTTAGGAACAAATAAGTAAAATCAAATCCTGGAAAGAGAAAAACACGGTCATAACTTTTCTTAAAGGTATGAGATATTTTCATTAGCATATTTTTGTATTACTTTGCAGTAAATTTTAGTAAAGATACTTGTAAACCACAGTTCAGTTGAATATAAATATTGATTGGTGTTTACCTCTTTCTCATAATTTAGTTATAGAAAGCATGATGATTTTTAATTATGTCTATGTATATGGAATTACCAATAATTTTAATGATTTTATCGTTTGTTTCCTCTTGAAAATGCAATTAAGTCCTAGCTTGGATTCTCTTTTTGTATACCTAGCAGATTAGGATTTAATTGAACAGAATAAAAATTCATTGTTTTGCAATTTATATAACTTCAAGGAACCTATACAGACTTCTGGATATATTTGCAACTTTGAAGATTTAGAAATCAAATCTGTTCTTCTGGATGAAATATTAAAGGTAAGTATTCCTAATTCTTCTTGTGTAGGAAAAGTTGATATCTGTCATAGTGATCTGAACAGTGGATATCTGTTGGGGGAAAATAAAGGTGGTATTGAATAAAAATACATCTCTTTATTCATTATTTTAGAATCCTGAACACCCTAACAAGGATTACATCCTCAATTTCGAGATTCGGTCACTACGAGACAGTCGAGCGTTGATTGAAAAAGTTGGCATTGAGGAATCTTCCCAGTTCATTGAAAACAATCCACATCCTAGACTTTGGTAAAATCTCTTTAGTAGCCAACTGCGTTCAAATTTTTGTTCTTCTATATTCTTTTCCTGTTCAGATAGAACTAATTTTAAAGTAGTTAAAACTTCAAATCCAGCCAAAGCAATATACACTATGACAGAGTCATTTAAGCTGCAATCAGAAGGGTGGCTACTCTGACAAGGTCTTTTCATTGGGCTGAATCACCTCCCAAGGGCTATTACAGAGTTGAGGGAAGGCCCAGAGGGAGCCTTGCACCCCCCTGCTAGCCTGGCTCCCCACCTCTTTTGCAATTGGCATGTTTGGGCACTTTCCAACTGGGTGGTGTTAGTTTTCCAGAAGGCAAGAAAGTGAGGTTTTTGTTCCTGAGCATTTGGGAGCTGATGTTTCAGGAGGTGCTGAACAAGTGTTAGACTACTCAGCAGCCATCTGAAGAAAGCACTTGGTGTGAAGTGTTTCCTTAGGCTCCTGGTTCTTAAATCCCAAAAGGTGGGCTGTTGTTTAACTGCAATTCTATGATGTGGCTGTTGCAGTACCTAGAGCACAAGGCAGGCTGTGTGTCTCATGGGAGTGGGTATAGGGTGCAGGCTCATAGCACTGTTTTGCTCTTTGCTGTGTGAGCCCCAAACTGTAGTGATACCTGCTTTTAGGGATGAATGTAAAAAAAATGAAAAACCTGGCAGAAAGCTAAATTTAAGTTGGCTAAATTGCAACTCAAATTGATCATAAGTTGAGAGGGTATTTATTTATTTTATATTGAACCTTGATGACAAAGAGCTTGAAACCCAGTAAAGGGGACGTACTAGGATGATGAAAGTTACAAGCAGTTGACTAACCTTGTAGCATATTGGACAGGTCATAATGACAGAAATTAGAAGGGGTATTATGATATTATATATGTTAAATGTTATGATGCAGTCTCTCAGAAGTAATTTGAGGAAAGCAAATGTTGGCATGTTTAAACTAAGTTAATAAACTCACCTATTAAACTAAACTTGAAAAGCTTTTTGGTTTTTGTCAATGCCCTACTGCACTGGCTTTGTTTCACAATGTCAGTCATCCAGTCTAAATTTACCTAGCCTTATTTTTAAAGAAAATTCTAGAAAATTCTCAGGCATCTGATGGATGTAGGTTGGCCTGAAGGTAGAAATTCACTTATTTGCAGAACTCATCCAATGGGTTGGTACCAGTACAAGGTTACCCAAACTGATCTATTCTCCCAGACTGCTGTCCTAGCTGGACCAGGAGTATCTAGATGGATTGTAAAGATAACTTACTCTTCATGGTTGATACTTGGAGGCTTTCAGACTGAGGCTGCCATCAAGCTCAAAGTTATAAAATATGCATAGGTAGAAATATCTAAATGGAACTGCATTGGGACAAATGTAATATTCAAACCTTGTCTATTCCTCCCAAGCCAGTGTCCATTTTAACAGCTGAAAAAAAAATTAACAGTTACTTGAACATCATTATCTAAGCAAGTACTGGATAGGTCACAGAACATTCTTGGGACAAACATACAACTGAGTTAAGATTAGTTAATAAATAATACAGTAACTTGAATGTCTTCTTTAAATATGCCTAGTTAAATGCCTCCTCATTTAATTTATATATAGCTGCTTTCCCATCTGTAATGTTTGTTTTCCATACAGGTGTCTCCTGGCTGAAGCTGCTCTTCAGAAGCTGGATCTGCAGACTGCTGAACAAGCTTTTGTACGTTGCAAAGATTATCAAGGTATTAAGTTTGTGAAATGTCTGGGCAACCTGCAGAGTGAGTCAATGAAGCAAGCAGAAGTGGCAGCCTATTTTGGCAGATTTGAAGAAGCTGAAAGAATGTATCTGCAAATGGACAGAAGGTAATTGCATGTAGTCATGTCAGCAGCAAATAAAGAAAAAAAGTCTGAAAAAAAATGCTTGGTTTAATAAGGAATGGCTGATTTAGCACTGAAAACTCTTTACCAGAGAGGGATAAGACTGAGAGAATTTTATTGAATCCATAGATAACCAATTCTATATGTAAATCAGCATGTTGCAAACTTTGCAAAACCTCAGTTGCTATAGGTAGTGCTGTGTTTCACAGCTGTTTTTTTCAAAGTATTTTGTCAATATTTCAACTATATTGCAAAAATACAAACAAATAATCTTAACTACTGTTTAATTTATGTACTGTTACTATTAGCTAGTAGCCAGGTACACATTCTTTCCAATAACCTATACAAACAACAGTTTTTAATGAACTGTAACTTGTGGACCAGTCATTGGAAATTTTACTCGGGAATGAAAAAAACCAAAACAAATTACAATATTACTGGGAAATACAATCTAATGCTAATTAATTAGCTAGAGCATTGTCTTTACTGAAACAAGGATGAGATCATAGGCAGCAGTTACACGAGGTATCCTGTAGGTGGTGGTCAAACACGGAGAAGCGTGATTCACTTCTGCATGAGACATTTTTAAGTTTTGATTAATGGAGCCATGAAAAAAGTAGGGAATGATGGAAGAAAAAAATTTTATTCTTTTGTGCTGCAAGAACAAGAAATGTGCTTCTTCCCCAGTAAGAAGGCGAGGGGGAAGGCAGGAGGTGGGAATAGGTCTATGTTGGAGCCTGATAATGGAAAACTTTATTGCACATAATTAATTAGCCCAAGGAAGTAGATGGTTTAAAGGCTTGGAATGCCTCATAAGCCCTTCATTCGCACTGCATCAGTGATTTTTAGATATTGCATATTCCTTTCCACATGGCTGAAGAGAAATTTGGCCATTATAAGATTGCAGATGACAGAGATTTTTTTTTCTGCTTTTTTCAGCATTAGAGCATCTTGTTTTCCACCTACAAGAATCAGGGAATTCTGTATATACCTTATGTGTCTCATTGCCACTACAAAAATTAGGATTAAGACCTGCCATAAATCAGGCTGAAATAAATCTATTTTCTAAATACAGTTTTAGATAGATGCTGTTATTTATCTGACTGCACTGACTTGTTATTGCCTTCCTTTACTCATTTGTAAGTTTAGGGCATTTCATAGATTCATGGAACCATAGAATGATGAGTTGAAAGGGACCCATCAGGATCATCAAGTCCAGCTCCTGTCCCCGTGTAGGGCACCCCAAAAATCACACTTTTGAAAGAAGTGTATATATTTCACCCATTTATTGTAGAATTACTTGTATAAGAAGTCAGAAATATTCGATATGGTTGAAAAAATGTGCTGGACAAACACACAGTCCTATGTATGTGTTAATAATAATAATAAAAAAAATGAAACTCAAAGTCTTTTCTTCTTCATACAAAGTCATCTTGAATCTGAAGGAGAAGCCTCTCACATTTATTTTATTGCATCTCAGCTTTAGCCTTCATTATTCATATTCCTTGCTCCTTGATCTTTCCCCTCATTTCCCTTCTGCTTTTAGCATGTTGCAGCTGCTGACACCTATTGCAGCAGTCAGCAGTGAAAGAAAGAATGGTTTAAAGTATAATAGGAAACCTGAAGTAGCAGCAGCCCAATTGCCTTGCCAGCTGCTTGTGTAACTCCTCACACAGGAGTGTGGCTGATAGGGAGATGCCTATCTGTCTGCCCTGTCAGCTGCCTGAGTGTTTGATTTTCTGGAATGCTGTTTCAATGGTAAACAGGGTATCTGGGATCACTGCAATACTTACCATGTAATTTATGAACGTGAAAATCCTTTTGGATGCTTTTCTCAAGATTTTTGTTAGCTCTTGCATTGTCCTTGACTTTTTCCTGCTATTTTCTGTTTTTACCAGAGATCTTGCCATTGGACTACGGATAAAACTGGGAGATTGGTTTCGAGTATTGCAGTTACTGAAAACTGG
The DNA here is from genome assembly GCF_003957555.1 of Calypte anna. Lineage (NCBI taxonomy): Eukaryota > Metazoa > Chordata > Aves > Apodiformes > Trochilidae > Calypte > Calypte anna. Next base: position 105,145,869 of record NC_044246.1, on the reverse strand, counting down.
CTCAGGAGATTCAGATGATGCCCTTCTTGAACAAGCATACAATGCTATTGGAGATTATTTTGCAGACCGTCAGAAATGGTATGTTCTGTACAGGAACTAGAAGAAGGAAATTATGAAGGGAATTATAAAACTGATTACAGGATTTAATTTCTGAGGAGGAACAGACATCAACAAAGTCAGGATGGAATACGTGGGATAATTTTGGAATTATGAGATTAAGCTCAGACCTTTATGGTTCCATTGCTGCATGTACCTTTGAACAGAGAGCTGGTTATCAAGTATCTAAAGACTGCAGGTGATAAAAAAATATCTCAATTTTGCCCAAAGTCTGTTTGCTTCAAAGGAGGTGGGGAAGGCTGAGGGGGCAGGGGAGGAAGAAATACAGATGTATTAGGCCAGATGTAGAAAGTAGGAAAGAAATAAAAATCTGCCAAAAATATATTAGGAAAGTATTATTTAACATCAGTGAATTTCAAAGCTAACCATGAACTTTATAGAATGCTTGAACCCACAAATATTTGAGAAGGTCCAGATTTCTTTCTGACCTGGATCTGTCTCCCTCTATTGCCCAAACTGGCACCCATGGAAAGTTTTTTAAGACTGGTGCATGTGTGTAATGGTGTTTCTCCATAAGACATTTTGCAGTCAGGTACTTCCTGAGCCAGAAGTGATGTCTGTTTAGTTAATAACTTGCAGAGAGAGAAACTTCCATTCATTAACTTTTCTTGTTGCCTTCTAAGCCCATGTGAACATTTAGCATTCAGGGCACAGCTCCACTATGTATTGCAATTACCCAGACTCTGTTATCGGGACCCAAAAAACTTGGATCCTATAGTAATTGAAATCTTGTGATTAGACTTAGAAAGTTGATTTTTAGATTTTTTAGGTAACTTTGGAGAATTGTGTTGGAGATCCTAGTGCTTATGTTTTAAAACACAGAGACGCAGTAGTTAAGTCCTTTTCTGAAAGTTTAGTTGTAATTTCATTAATTGTTCATTACCAGCCATGATCTGTGCAGATGAGGAAATACTGTTTTAAGGCTCTTTGACTTCCTAACTTTATGCTAGTTAAGATAAAAAACCTACTTCTAATGTGTTACTACTTCTAATGATCTCTGAAAATGAAAACTTTAGTGGGTTTTAGAAAAACAGTGAAATTTTAGCTGCCAAAGCTCTCAAGTAAAGCTGTCTACTTAAAACAGTGTCATTTTAAATTTACACATGCAGAAGGCTTGCACAAGAAGCTTCCCTTGTGTTTATCAGAGGCCACCACGTTTTTTTTTCTTACTAGGTTAAATGCTGTACAATATTACGTACAAGGACGAAACCAGGAACGTTTGGCTGAATGTTACTACATGCTAGAGGACTACCAAGGACTGGAGAATCTAGTTAATTCGCTTCCAGAGAATAATAAATTGCTGCCTGTAAGCAAAAAGTACCTATATTTTTCATTGTCTTATGCTCAACTATTTATTTAAAATGTGCTGAGGCTTTCATGTTGTTGTCCAGTCTACATTGTTGTTTTTTTCCACAAAATTCTTTCCGGTTGCTATCCCTGGTTTAACTTCCTACATCATAGCTCTTATGGGAATGCTAATGTAAAATAAAAATGGAAGGTACTCTGCTAAAAGGAGGGAAAGGAGGTGGTATAATGTTAATGACCCACTAAATAATAGCTAACAAAAAACAAACAAAAAAAAAAAGGCAAAATACAGTTGTATGAATGAAGCACTTTCTTTTTAACCTCTTTCTAATAGTGAAGTTTTGTGAAATACCCTAAGTAGTAAGAACACAATTGTTATGGTGTGATTTGATTTGAAATAAAAATGATGTTTAAATAGCTTTTTTTAAAAGTAAAACAGTGTGCTACTTTAACACACTGCTTTTAAATTTAAAGATTCACAACAGCGCATTTTGATTTCACAGAATCCCTGAGGCAAACAACCCTTCTCCTTCAACATCTTGGAATTAAATTAAACAGGGATATAAGTAGTATATTGCATAGCAACTGCAATACTCAAAGCCTCAAAGTGAATTTAATGTGGTGCTGATGCTTTTTGCAGGATATTGCTTATATGTTTGTAAGAGTGGGGATGTGTGAGCAAGCTGTGTCAGCCTTTCTGAAATGTAATCGACCAAAGGATGCAGTAGATACCTGTGTACATCTCAACCAGGTAAAACATCAGTAGAAAATCTGCTTTACTGACACTAATTTAACAGTGAGCTTTCTGCCCAAATGCCCAGTTAAATACAAGTCCTTGTTAAGTGTTTGATGATGTGTCATGATTTCTGGAAAGCCATACTTGAGTGCTTAAGGCTGTTACCTGAAATTAGGATGAGACTGTTGGAGAAAGCTCTGTGCAGCAGTGTCACCGCTGTGCTTGTGTGCAGTAGGAAGCATGCTCAGCATACACACAGCTGTGGCCCTTGCAGGGCCAGGCTGTGCTGCCTCCTGGTGGAATGGAAGACTGGAGAGCTTCTCTCTGCTTATTTTCCACATCCCCTTCCTTGCTTATACAGGTGCAAATGTGCTTGCAGCTGTGTTAAGATTTACCTGGTAAAGAACTGATCTGAAAAATGATCTGTATGTTTTACAGCTAGAGCTGTTCCCCAATATGACTTACCTGTGCAAATGTTTGTGTCAGCACAAAAAGGAGAGAATCTGAGGATGAATATGAGGAACTTTATGTATGGGAATGGCAGAATTGGCTAATGCTGGTTTTAGGTGAACAATTTCCTAGTTTATGGGTCTGAAGGGCTATGAGTTATGAGATTTGTGCAAGTTTCTCAGCCAGATTTTTGAACTGGGCAAACACAGTAGCCAGACTGCTGAAGATCAGGAAAATTCACAGCAAATTGAGGTGTCTAGAAGGGAAAGTAAAAGTGTTCTTGTTACTGTCTTAAGTTTATGGGCTGGAGTCCTCTTTTAGCCATGCTTTTGACAGTCTGGGTTTTAGTAATATCAGAAATGTTGAAATCCACATGTCCAGCTATAAGTAGCAAGGAAGTGATTTTGCAAAGCTTTTACCAAAGCAGAAGCAACTTCCTTGTATGTGGTTTTGGGGAGAGGTCCAGCTTTTGTTTCCCAGGGCTGCTGCACCACCTGATCAGCAGTGATGTTAACATTTGTATTCTCTTGCTTTTTACTTTAGTTTTACAGTAGTGTTTTTCCAAATGAAAGTCATGAAGTTTTGCATACAAATGTTGCAGACTGTTCATGAATAACCAGCTTGTTCTATGAATGCATTTTAAAACAGTGAGGCTGATAATTGTGTGCTTTCATTTCTAGTGGAATAAAGCTGTGGAGCTGGCTAAAAATCACAATATGAAAGAGATTGGATCCTTGTTGTCCAGATATGCAAGTTATTTACTGGAAAAGAATAAAATCCTTGATGCTATAGAACTGTATCGTAAAGCCAATTATTTCTTTGAAGCTGCTAAGCTCATGTTCAAGGTATTGCAGGTTTTATTTTTATGTCAAATAACTGTTTTTTTGCACTAGCCTTTATTGTTTCCATGCTACTTTTCATTTTTTGGGGTTATTTTAGTGTTAACAAAGTCCAGGCAATAACCAGATGTCATTATACAGGATACTGCAAAGATTAATCCAACTCCCAAGTTCAGGTATCTCTACCTGAAATAGTCCTCTGTAGCCAAAGGAGAGGAGACTTTCCAGACAAAAGCCATCAGATTTGAGATTTTCACTTCAGAATGAGATGAACTGCACTTCAGAAAATGCCCTGTTGCACTGCATTGCCTAGTAAAGGAATATACCAGACTGGCCTGGGTGCAATGTCCACATTATTTTATATGCTGTGTGGATTAGTTTTATTTCCTTTATTTTTTTAAAAAAAGCCATTTCATTAATCAGAATTTAAATTTTGGTATTTCTTCAGCTGGTATCTTCAATTAGAAACTGCTGTGGTGTGCTTATAAGATAAAGATGTTGCTTCGATTTGGTTTGTCTGCAGAGATTTCTGTACAAGGCATATGAAGTCTGTAAGAGTGATATGTAATTTTTACAGCAAATATTTATTTATATTTATTACTTTCAAAGGCCATTCTTTTTTTCTGGCCTTACTGAAAGTGATGAATCTGTTAAATTACACTGTATATGAATAGCTACTTTTTAGTTTATTTTTATATTGAGTCTATAGACTTATATATGGTTAAAATGATTTATCCTTCCTGAGAATCTGGCTTTATATACTTGTTAACTAAATAAACACAGAATAATGTGCATGCTTCACTTTGACATTTTCATTTATAGTTCTGTTTGCAATATAAATTATTATGTTCAAATGCAGAATCACTTTTTGGCATGATTTCATAGGTTTGTACAAGCAACTGTCCAAGAGAATGAAGAAACTCTTCTAATACATTTTTAAAAAAATTCTACATTAATTTTCTTGGTTTTATTTTTTAAGATTGCAGATGAGGAGGCAAAGAAAAGGACAAAGCCTTTGCGAGTTAAAAAGCTTTATGTATTATCAGCCCTACTCACAGAACAGTGCCATGAGCAAATGCAAAATGCACAAAAGGGAAAATTTAAAGGAAAAAATTCAGAGGTAGAGTTTCAAGTATTTTTTTTTTCTCTTTCTGAATTCTGGTATGTGCTACATAGAATAAATAAAACTACTGTCAGGTGAGACTGTTTTTTATTAACCTTTTTTTCTGCTCACACTTTCATCTTTATGTGCACAAATGAAACAGTTTAAACAAAGTTTTAAGAGATCTGGTGTTGAAATGCCGTATTAATCCAAACTATCAACCAGTCTGCAGATGTGCACAGAAGGTATTTGTACACATGTATATGATATTTATCTTTGAAAATCTGCACCATGTATTCTGTCTGTGCACTGTATAAAAGGCCTAACAGCATTTGCCTTAGGTCCATGTATAAATATTTTCCCTAGTTAAGACAGACAGTGGTGTAATCACCAAGAAAAGTTTTTTTCATATATCCCCATTTCCTGCTATATCTGTTTCATATAAGAATTACTTGTGATACTGCTTTGTTTCCAGGCTGCTTCAGCCTTGGCTGGTTTGCTAGAAGAAGATGTTCTTTCTTCAACTAATCGCTTTGCAGACAATCCTTGGCGAGGAGCTGAGGCTTACCATTTCTTCATACTTGCTCAAAGACAGCTCTATAAAGGTTCTGTAGCTGCAGCACTTACAACAGGTAGGACTTAATTTTTAACCCTATAAAGAAACTTTTCTAATTTTACAGACCTGCACTTGGCATATTTTCTTTTATGGTATGCACATGTTTCTGCCCTTGCTCAATCCATGGAATTTAAAGCAAAACCATATTATGAATAGACTATGGCTGCAATCGATACCTGGAAAGTATTTTCTTGGAGACAATGCAAATCTAACTTTCCAAATATTAACTGGCTAAATTGGACAATCTCTGTAGGTATTTTCTTGAGTGTTTTATTTTTCTTTAAATTATAAGTCATGCTTGAATTCACATCACACCCCCCTGCAGAGCTACATAAAAATTTTGTGGGAGTTAGAGAAGCAAATAGTGCCTGATACTTTGTCCAGGTAATGAAGATTCGTTTCAATTTCTTGCAACCTGGTTTTTTTGTTGTTGTTGTTGTTTGGTTGTGGTTTGTTTTTTTTTAATGTCTCAAGAGAGACCTTTTTAGTTCTCATTCAAATCGCCTTATTTATTTTTAAAAAGTGTTAAACCACACATTCTTCCTAGTCATGCCAATGAGAAGACTTTGGTTCACAGTATCCCATTTGTTAGATAAATGCTGTCTACTAGTAGTAAATATTTCATAGTCTACTAATAGCAAAAGTTTCTTTCATGCTGTGGCTGGCACTTCTTGGAAGATGTGAAATAATTTCCTCAGATTTTTTTTGTTTTGTTTTGTTATTTCTTAGCTCTGCATTTGCAAGATTATGAAGATATTATCCCTGCCGTTGAAATCTATTCCCTTTTGGCACTCTGTGCATGTGCAAATAGAGCATTTGATATTTGTTCAAAAGCCTTTGCTAAACTAGAATCCTTGGAAACTCTTAAGCCAGAGCACAGGCAACAGTATGAAGACCTTGCTCTAGAGATATTCACAAGACATTGTCCAAAAAATAACAAAAAACCTGACCTGGATTATGGTCTTGAGAGGTGGGTTTATATTCATATAATACTGTAATAACCTTAGCTTTTTTTTTTTCTGTTATTTTCTATATTTTGGTTTTATCACGTTTTGTCTGTGACCAAGTTAATTAGGTGCTTTGTTGTTTAAACCAAATGCTGGGCAGGGATGATGCAGGTGTTAGCCAGTTTTCAGAAAGGGTAATACAACACTACTTTATTTGGGCAAATAGACACTGACTGCATTAGAGGAACAGAGGTAAAGATGCCACTGATTTGATTCACATGCAGACAGAACCACAGGAGTTTTAAGACCTTTGATAAGGTGGCATATCAAATGCCACCTTAGTAATGATGTTACTGTTGCTACTGTTTGCACCACCACTGTGGTGTGATGTAAATGTCAGCAAGTGAATGTTTAACCATAATTAACCAGTAAGTCTTGAGTGTTTTGTGTATTACTTAAATCTACATGGTGTGAGATGATGAATACATCAAGTGAAAGATTCAGAGAATGAAGGGCATGCTTAAGGGTGCTGAAGGGCATGTCCTTGGAGTGGCTGTACCCACTGAGGCATCTTTGCCTCAGTGCTGTTTCCTGCTAACAATATGGAATTTATGAGCATGGAAATTGATTGGGAATCAATTTTCTTTTAATGAACAGGATTTTAACCTTTGTTGTTTGATTTTACTGTGCAGAAGTACAGAATCTCACTAATGGCTTTCATGTTGACTCTTCAGAGGAATAAATGTAATAATAGTGCAGGTGTCTAATTGGCCACTTACCTAAGTAGCCTTCACAGGCTATATAAACTTTTCACTTCATCTTTTGGATCTGATAAACTTGATTTATTGAATATGTGATTCTGAGGGTTTGCATTCTGTTATGTGAAGTTGTACATACCTGGCTATGTTAACAGTGAAGTGTTACGTGACTTAATAACTTCTGATAAAGAAGTGGTGCACACCTGTAGAGAAAAGCAGTATTTTAGAGATGAGCATCAAAAGTTTTGTAATTAGCTGTGTACACACACATTTAGGTATTTATGGTGTTTTGCAAATTTCTACAAAACAGGACTTTGTTGCTATTTTAAAATTATGTTTCTATTCTTTGAGGTTTATTCACTCTTCTTTTTTCTTTTTTTTTAAATAGTGAAGACGGGAAATTTCCTATCTGTGTTGCCACAGGAGAATGTATCAGGGAGTTTCAGCTCTGGATGTGCAGTGTATGTAAGCACAGCATGAAGGCCAAAGAAACAACCAATTACAGCTTCTGTCCTCTGTGCCACAGTGCAGCGTAGCAGATCTACTCCGTCTCTTAAAAATACTGTCTAAAAGGTTACCAATATCCTATATTTTAATATACAACTCAGGTTCTATATTGTAACAGATAGTGCCTCTACTAGAGAAACACTTTTAAATAAACCCAGAAGACTCACAAGAGAAACCTCTACTGGTCCATTTATGTGAAAAAAAAGCACTGTGTTATGACTGAAGGTTTTTTTTTGTTACACTTTTACAAATTTTTAAGGTAAAAACATTCTTTCATAACTGTAAGTTGAGCCTAGTTTCGAAACTATGCAAATTGTATGTAAATTCATCTTAATACATTTTACTGTGAGCAAGCTCCATTTTTTGTTCTTTTAATTCCATAGGAAATGATTGGGTTTTCTCAAAAATCAGTTTTTCTGAGCAAGTAATTCGTGAGGCAAAATAATGCACAGTACTGGTAATAATATTATTGTACATGTTTTTCTACCACTGCTTGACTAGAGCAATGGTACCTGTCCAGGCATACACAACCACAGAATGTTAGAGGTTCTAAGGGACCTCTGGAGATCACCTAGTCCAAACCCCCTGGCCAGAGCAGATTCACCTGGAGTAGGTGGCACAGGATGGCATCCAGGCAGGTTTTGAATGTGTCAAGTGACAGAAACTCCACTGCCTCTCTGCACAGCCTTTGCCAGTGCTGTTACTCTTACAGTAAAGTTCTTCCTTATGCTTAGGTTAAACCTCCTATGTTTCAGTTTGTCACCAATACCCCTTACCCTGTCACTGGATACCACTGCAGTCCTGTCCCGTCTTCCTGACACTTTCCCTTCTGATACTTGTAAGCATTGCTGAGATCCCCTCTGTCTCCCCCAGGCTGAACAGATCCAGCTCCCTCAGCCTTTCCTCATGGCAAATACTTTGGTCCCCCAGTCATCTTACTGACTTTGTGCTGTACTCTCTCCAGTAGTTACCTGTCCTTCATGTACAAGGACAAGTACATGTACAGGGAGCCCAGAATATGATGGAGTGTTCCCGGGAGAGCCTCACCAGGGCTAACCTCCCTCAACCTGCTTGCCACATTCTTCTTGAAGAATTGCATAATGCCTTTGGCCTTCTTGGCCACAAGAACACATTGCTGTCTCGTCATCCTGTTGACCACCAGGACTCACAGATCTTTTTCCACAGAGCTGCTTTCCAGTAGGTCAGCAGCTCCTAATCTGTACTGGTGTGTGGGGTTATTCCTCCCTACGTGCAGAACCATACACATGCAGTTTCTTTCTGCCCAGTTGTCCAGCCTGTCCAGGTCACACTGCTGTGCTGTGATACATCTGTGCTATTTTATTAAGCCCCTCACAGCAATAAAGGTCTGGCACACATTTAGCAGTCAGTGCCCTTAGCCTGCATCTGGGTTCCTGAGCTCTGGTGATGCCTTCAGCTGGTTTAGGAAACACCTGCAAACCTTGAAACTGGATTCCAATGAGGAGCAAGTTTTATTTTTTTTTAATCTTCTTAAGACGACTGACATCTGTGGGACAGATTTCAAGAGCTGAACTATCACCTCTGTTCTACAGAAAGGTTTAGAAACTGCACTGTTGTTTTATCGATGAATTTGAGGCTCAGCCCTGGACCTGCAGCAGGTCCTGCCCTAGGCCGGAGCTTTGCCCGGACCCCGGCAGCAGCCTCCAGCTTCACCTTCTGGGGCGTCAGAGAGCAGAGCCCCACACCTCTTCTCGCCGCCTGTCACAGCAGGTGACGCACGCCTTTGCGTCAGACTTGGGTAAGAATAAACCTTTGAGTATCACATATTTAATATTACACATTTTTTTCCTGGTATTTGAGCTGCTTTTTATTTGTACGATATACAACTGGGTTGTCCAAGTTGCCTCATCGCACGCAGCCAGACGAACCGGCGGCCCTGCCCAGGGCATCACGTAGAACCCTTACCCCTTCCGCCCTCACCAACCCGGTTCCGTCCGCTGCGGCACCCGTGACGTCACTCCACGCCCGCGTCGCGTGACGTCACTGCAGCTGCCGGCGCCGCCGCCATGGAGCGGGAAGTGGCGGAGCTGCTGTCCGCGGCGGGGGAGCAGCTGTCGGCGCGGCGGCTGTCGGCGGCAGAGGAGCTGTACAGCCGCTTCATCGCCCGGTGCCCCGCAGGGTACGTCCCCCGGGGCCGGGGTGGAGCGGGGCGGGCCGGCGGGACCCCCCGTAACTGCCCCTCTCCCTCTGTTCCCGCGCAGCGCCCACCGCGACCTCGCCACGGCCCTCAACAACCGGGGCCAGGTCAGGTACTTTCGCGTGGAGTTCGCCGCCGCCATGGAGGACTACACGGCCGCCATCGAGTGCCAGCCCGGCTTCGAGGTGCCCTACTACAACCGGGGCCTGGTGCTCTACCGGCTGGGTACGGGCCGCGCCGCGGGGCCCTCGGCCGGGCAGTCAGTCACGCCGGCGCTGCCTGTCCCGGGGCCGCCCCCTGGGTGACCCAGGGCAGGGCGACCCGGGCCGGCGAGCTGGCAGGATTGCGGTGATCCTTGACCCTCCCCGCCTGCCCGCGTCACCCCCGCCGGGTGCCAGGGGAGGGCAGGGAGCGCTCCTGGAGCTGATGGAGAGCTGAGAGTGTGACTTTACCCCAGGATTCACCCCAGGCTGCAGTTATTCCCTTCTTAGGATGGCCCCGGCAGGTGAAAGGCATCAGAAATAAATGGTGCAGCCGTTTTTTCTGAAGTAATCACAGGATATTTCAGCTGCCAGGCTGCCCTGTGTATGTGGATAGAGATGCCTGTTTGCGGGTGTGCTGCTCTGCCTTTTGAAATGGCACTGTTCTGGGAAAAACTGGGGGAAGGATGCAGTTTCAGTTCAGGGAAAAATTGCATTAAGGGTAAAATTAGCCTATCCCAAACATTGCCATTGAACCTAAAAGAAAGCATCTCTTAAACAGCTGCAGCCATAGCGCAGCCATAGCACAGCCTTCCCAATTAGCAGTGGGCTGTCAGTCACCCATCTCTGGGGAATTTAATGCCCATGTTTTGAATCTGCCTTAAGAAGGAGACAGCCCTCTTCCTTTTGTTGGAGCTTGGCCTTTTCAAAGTCAACATCCAGAAGCTAAGGGAGTAGAGAAAGCACCAGGAGAAGGGAGCCTGACCAAGGGCATCAGCTGGTACGCAGTATGCCTGTGAACCAGGGTTTAGGCAGCCTGGCCACTAGTTGCCTGAGTGTGGGCCTTCTGGCTCCTTCTCTTGGAATATGCTGGCTAAATTGAGCCTTAAGCCCATTTTAGATTAAAAAATAGGCACTTGGGTTCTGGCACTGAAGGCCTTTGACTCCCACTTGGACCTCTGGAGAATCCAAATATAGTGGGTCCAGTAAGTACAGCTGCTACTTTTTGCTAGTGAAAGTATTAGAAGTCATTCATCAGTTGTGGTTTGTGAGTTGGAGCAGATATAGAAAGATAATTCTTTCTTTTTTCTTTTTGGGACAGGATACTTTGATGAAGCCATGAAAGATTTCAGGAAAGTATTAGAGTTAAACCCCCAGTTTGAAGATGCTTCATTGAGTCTAAAGCAGGCTATTCTTGATAAAGAAGAAAAACAAAAGCGAGGTTATTGAAAACACAGCTAATGGTATGAAAATGTTTTGCTAAACACATCATTTTATGTGTCACTGATGGATGAAGCACAAGACCATTTACATCTGTTACGCCTTACAGAAGACACCTCATTCTTGGGTAAACAAGTTAAAAATGGATTGTGGTTGAAGAAAAGATATTTTTGGTTATTGTTAGTGCTGAGGAAAAGCATAATATTAGATCTCTGTGAGATATTTGCACAGATTTTGTACAGAAGTGCTTTGTAAAGGTGTCAGAAGGTCAGTAACAGCAAATGAAGTCTGTAGTTCTCTTAATAAAACTGCTCTCTTTCACAGGCTGTTGTAAACAGTCTTTCATGGGAAGGAAAAGTGAAACTATATAGAACATTTAAATACTTGTGAGAAGTACAGTGATTTAATAATAGTAGTGTTTGTCCACATTTAAATGTCAGTTTGATTGAGACAGCAGTGGAGTTGCTAATGATAAGGTGTTCTTCTGTTAACTGAGTTTCTTTTCACTCCAGAATGTTTTTATATTGAGAAAAAAATAACAGGAAGGAGATCTTTTTTAGGTAACAGCATCTGTATGTTGCAGGAGCAATGTGGTGTAACAATTCAGTCCTTTCTACACACATTCATTCCTAGAGGCAGCTTTAAATTACTTACACAGGTTGAGGTCAGAACATACCATTTTTTGGTAATCCCATTGTAGAGGTATTTGACAGATTAATAACTGGATGAATAAAAATGAACATGTACTTTTTATCTTATAACTGTAAAGAGCTTGTGGCAGAGAATGTAGCTGGGCTATTTACAGTAGGATTTGTCTTTTTCCTTTTAATTGAAAAGGTTATTATTTTTATTTTTAATACCATATGAAATCAGTCTGAACTGGCTGTGAATGCTCAGGCAGCTTCACTTCTCACCTGACTGGAGAGAGTTTTGCTGAAGTATATAAATCATCAATAAGAAACACTCTTGCATGTTCCTAGCAATACAAGTTCTAGTAAAAGAAAAACTCTTTGACTGCCCACATGAGCATTTTGACTTTTTAAATAATAAATTATGCTAATGAACAGTTCTGTTTGTTATGGTGAGTTTGTCCATGGATGATCCTGGAGACTATGCAAGTGCAGGGCTCACTCAAGTTGGTGAAACATTTTGCAGTAAATAATGAGAACATCTTTCCCAGCAGCCTTCCTGAGGTTTCCTGCTTCAGGGTGCAGCTCTGCAATGGTCATATGAGCAAATTTGGAGCATGGGGCTGAGAAAAGGCTGCATTTACTTCTGATACTCAATGACAATTGACAGTAGCAATTTTGAAGTTGCATAAATATGATGCATGATAAAAGGAAAGCAGGATGGGATGTCACAACTGACCATTTTTTTTTCAAAAGTTTAACTTCAGACTTTCCTGCATATATAAGCACATGTTTGCCTTCCATTTTTATATCTTGGTGCTCTGTCTCTGAAATGACATTGATCATTTGAGGAGTTGGCATGCTTTATGCTGCTTCCCTCTTGAAAATAAAGAAGTGGACCAGCTTGATTGGTGGTGAAAAGGTGAGCTAGAACAAGACTGTTTCTGACCTACCATGCCAAGAAAATGAAAAAAAAAAAAAAAACCAAACCAGCATATGAGCAATTGAATATGACCTCTGAATTTTTATTTTGAGAAGAGAGATCACAGATGTTGTTCTGCACAGAACACTATTTAAATGACAGGATGAAGCTAAAAATCAAAAGATTAACAGCAAATGAGTATTTTATAAAACAAAGATGCTAGTAATAACATCTCTCCTACTTACTTCCCAGCCTGTGTTGTTTTGTGAATGTTGCTCAGTTACTTCTAATGCATTCATTGTTGGCACAGATACTTCACTGCACTGGGAGAGGTTTTATAGCAGATTCTCCACAGTGTTTCCTTGTCTCTCCTGTGAAAAGATGAACTGTCATGGTGCATTTCACCACAAATTGGATTTCTTTCAAGGTAATTTTGGCCAGTAAGATTCTCATACATATTTTCCCCTCTCACGTGCACCCATGAGTCACTTGGTTCTGGCTTTCCATCACAAAACTAATTGGGGTTTTTGGTCTGAACTTATTAAATAGAATTGCATGGTGTTCTTTTGCTCAGGCCTTTTGAAACAGTATAAACCACTGCTACTGATATAAAAAAGCTTGTATTTGAAGAGGAGAATGTTTGGTAACCCCCCTTGTCCTGCAAGTTTTCCTGTTCATAATACTTTAAGAATTAAAAGTCTAATGGAGAGCTGTAAAATTATTTTTATGTAGTGTTTCCACATGAAATTCAGACAACCTCTCAGCTTGTAAAAGGAGCAGGGGTTGTGTGCTTTGGATGGTTTGCAATGCAGAGGTGCTGTGGTTTTACACTTTTATCAGGCTTTAGGAGTTGTCTCTGCTTCATAAACCTGTATGGAGTGTCTGGGTCACTCCTGGCTGCCCACTCCATCGCCCTTACAAAGTGTTCACTGCACCAGCAGGTCCTACAGGTGCTTGCTCCTAATGTACATTGACTCTCTTTACTTGGGCCAGAAATGTTTCAGACATAAATAATTCACAGCCACTTTCCCAAGGTTTCCTACTTATAAACCTCCCCTCCAAAAGCTTTTGGCTCTTTACTCCACGTAGCCTTTGCTGGCACTTCCCTTCACACTGGAACCTTCATTACATTCTCAACGTTGGTTTGTTCTTTGTATCTGGGTTTAATTTTGCAGCCAATAACAGTGTTCTCACCTGGTGATTTCCCTCAAAACAAATAGGTGGTTACCTCAGTACATTCCAGAATGGTTATTGTTCAGTATCTGGAACAACAGTCTCTAAGATCTTACTTGATCCTAGAACAAGGCAAAGAATAACATCACCCTGTGGTTTTCTCTAGGACACTATCCTACTGTCATGTAGGAGGAGTTGTCACACCACTTGTAGTGTTGCAAGACAGTTTTGCAGAAAGGTAGGAAAAGATGACAAAATCCCATCTTAGCAGGGCACAGAGCAGTATGAGAAGTGTTTCATATACATTTGGTGTGAGATTCAGTGTGGGGAACAAGGAGGGCCAAGGAAAGCTGCTGCATGTGGAGGAGAAAGATCATCAAGTGGCCAGAACATGTTCTTCCTCCATCTGCTTTCCCTCTGAACTGGATAAGAGGTGAGTAGGTGTTAAAAACCTGGAAGTCTCTGGCTGTTACAACTGAGGACTGGACTATGCACTATCCCTTTAGTAGGCAGCCTTGGTAAAAAAAAGGAATCAGTAGTGAAAGGTGTGCTATTCAGATTTTGTGAGGAATGACCATCTTTGTATCAGTCAAGCTCAGCTTAACCATAACACACTTAGGTGACTGGGTGTAAAAAACATCTGCCATGAACAGCAGCCAAGGTGGGAGGAGAAAACCTCCAGCTTGTCTGGAGGTGAGATTGTGGGAACCTGAAATCTCTTTTGAAATGGGTGTGCAGGTCTATTTCACCTTCTCCCTTTCACTCCCAACATAGGTCTCCCCATCTACTGGGTAGTGGGTGGATGGGAATGAAACTGTCTTTGGACACCTTTTCCAGGGCAAAAAGGAAAAGATCTGGCATATTCAGCTTAATGCAGACAAGTTTACCTGAATCTACTCTGCTCGGAGTGAGCAAACCTCAGTGATGTAACAGCAGACCTGATCCCACCTCGGTGGAACTACACAGGGTCCAATGAGCCCTGGAAGAAGAGCTAGCATTTAGTTATCATTATTTGACCTTTATCCTAGCTCAGGTTTCATAAGGACTGTCTTATAGATTAACAGAAAGTTATCCTAAAGTGACGAGTTTGTTATTGCTAACATTAAAAACGGGGAATGTGCTCTTTCAGAAGTTGTGTGGGAGCAGTAAGCTGTTCTTGACTCTGCAGTGTTGATTCCGGGCAGTAGAGTGCACTGCTCATACAGCAGAGAGGGAGGCATCTCACAGGCAGCTTGGGGTCTTGGGATCCCATTTATGAAACACAGTCATTCAGTAGATGCAACTTTAAGAGTGCATTTACCCAGCAATCATCACCAGCATGACTGCAGCTTTTGGGAAACATGCCATGTCTGTGCATTAATGGGTGTGCATAACCATCCCTCCTGTGGAGACAGAGGCTCTTGGAGCTCTGGAACCCCCCGGAGACAGCACACGTGTGCACTGCTTACCTGCCTCCCATCACTGCAATCCCCTCTCCACTCCTGCTGCAGGAACACCTGCACTTACAGTGTGGGCACATCCTCAGAGTGGATACTGGTGGTCATGTGTCTGGTTTGTCCTTGATCTCTAGAAAAGAGTTTTTAAAAAAGGCTCTGGGTGGATACAGAAAACATAATAACCAGATAACTTGTCCTTTTTGCTCATGTTAGAGCTTCAGTCCTCTCCTACATTGTAGAGTTACTCTTTCCATCCAGAGGATGGTGAAAGTGAGGAACTTGCAGGTTTCCAGGATGCAATGTTATAGACAAAAATCTACATTAATGGGAAAAAAAAGTATGCTGTTGTGTTGCATGTGTGAGAGACACTAAGTAACATTGCTTGGCTCTTTTAAGTCAATGTTGGTACACCAGATGGTTGCTGTTGTATGTTAGCAAGGAGATATTCTTCACTTATATCACTTTGTATGCGTTTTTATTTGACTTTTTGGATTTACACTTCACATTCACATGGGAGGATTGGCAGTCACTTTATGAAACATGAGAAGCAGCCATAATCAGGGCTGGAATAGTTTTAGTGATCTGTAAGTCCATGTTTCAACAGCTGGAAGAGACGAGAAGTGTTATTTTGCAGCCTTGGGTTATTTTCTGTTTTCTTTTGTAGCCACTTTAGAGAGGCAACAGATTACTACATTTACTAATCCTGTTAGCAGACCCCAGCACTTTGCAGGGTAGTGGTGATGTCCCAGTCCCACCATCTGGCTTTTTAACTACAAGCAAGATGGTGCTGGTGGTCACTGAAAGAGGTGGCTCCTGTGGGTAGCTGCACCATTTAGAAAGCAATCGGCACAGCAGAGCCTTTGGGTGCCCACTCACAGGGAAGTGAGGAGCAAGGCTGGAGATGGACAGCTTTAGTTTTCGAAGGGCAGACAAAGCTATAACATAAAGTCTTCACATTTTGGAGGATTTGAACCCTCCAAAAGAATTTGGAATATGGCAGTGATTTGTGCCTTAGTGTTTGCTTCTAAAATTTTGGATCCATTTTCTTTCAGGCTGGAGGCAGTTCAGTTGAAAACCTGTTGAAATAATACCTTGTTCCAAAACTGCCTGCTACAGCCCAAATCCAACATGCCCTGCTCCACTGCTGGCATCTTCTCCAGAGCCATGCCACCTGTGTTTGTCTTGGCATGTACCTCTCCTTCTTCCCTCTCTTACAGGCTCATGCTTAGACCAAGAAACTCCCTGTTCCCTAGTTCTTGTCCCAGAACTTACATTTCTAAGGTCTTGAAGGACAGGCTCTGTCCTACAAAGTGTGGTGACCCCTAGGCAAGTATGCAGGGCCTGGTGTTCTTACCAAGTTCAGTTTACATTCATCATCTTCGATCAGGATCAACAATCCAGATTGGTCCAGCAAGTATGTAGCCCTGGAGCCTGGCTGAACAGTGACCTGGGAAAGCTGAGAACAAGGCACAGTGTGTGTGTGTAATTTTTAAGGAGTAGGTACATGCTAAATGGTTACTGTGAATGTATTGAAGTATGCACTGAAGGCAGTGTTACACAGTCCATGGTCAAGGCATTTCAGATGCCAAAACCAGAGGTCCTGAATCCCTTAAAAAGATCAGGAGTGCTTTGCAATGGCTCTTTCTGTCTCCTGAACACCTACCCTTCCTCTCCCTGCTCGAGCTGCGCTGTCCTCTGCAGGGATGGTGAGGTTTGTTGGTAGGAGAGCATGCGGCCGCCAAACAGTGCACATACACCTAAGAAGAAGAAAAAGCACCACTTGGTCCATATCCCACTTTGCACCCCACTCTTTTGTGTTCAGTCAGCTACAGCTGATTAGACTTAGGCTTGTCTGAACACTTCCATGCAGCACCTTCTAGCTGAACCTGCCTAGAATTTCAAATTTGGTGTCAAAGAAGCCCTTGGGCAGTTTGGTAACTGAGAGGCTGAGACAGGAGAAGTTAAAGGCTCACGAGCTGCAGTGAGACTGTGTACCAAAGCTAGACAGAAACTCAATCTGGTGCTAGATGCAGCTGCACACTGAGGAAGCAGCACAAGCCAGAATTGCATCATGTTCATTTCTAGCAAGTGCACAAGCTGAACTGCTTATGAAAGGCCAAGTCAAAAAGTGATGTGGTTACTCAAGCTGCCCAGGCAGGGTACTGCTGTGGCTTGCATCAGTCCGCTCATCTGGACTGGTTGTGACAGATGGGAGACAAATGAGCTTCATGTGGATACCATAGCATAAAACAGTTTTCTGTTCTAGACACTTGAGCTCACATGCTATGATCTGATCCTATAAAAAGTCAGAAGCACCAGATAAAAATTATATTTACATACTAAACTATTTTGTTTACTCCAGCCAGTCCAATTCAAGTGAGTGGAACTGTGTTACAGAGCAGATCTGAGAAGAGAACCAAATTAAAGCTGTACACCAGTCAGGCTGCTTGGGTTGAATGCTGGCTAGGCTAAGTCTGTGAGATGTTTAACTCATCTATTTCTTAAATGGTCTTAAGAAGCTCATAGAATAGAGTAAATAGAGCTCAATAGAATACAGCCTTTCTCTTAGTCTTACCTGTTCCAGCTGCTGTGCCAGGCTCCTTACTGCCAGCCTTTTAAAATGAGAAGGGTATCTCACCCTGGGGCTAACAGCTACTGGACAGGACTCTGCAACGTACTCATTGCTGTTAATCTCACACCTATTTGAGAGAACAAATCAACAGATCTAGAAGAAATTAGGTCTTTGCTGATGAGCACATTGGTCATTCAATAACTACTTGCCCATCCACAGTGATGTTCCATCTTGGAGTGCTGTTGAAGTCCGGAGACCTGGTTACCCAGCAGTTCTTGAGGTGTAACTCAGTGCTGGGACTCTCATCTTTCAGCTCCACCTCAAGAAACACAGGCTCCCCAGGTTGCTTGAGTATTGCCATGCTGGGCTTGTAGAATTCCATGAAAGTTTCATCTCAAGAAAAGTCAGGGGATTTTGTAGTTGTTTAATTTTATTCAGATTAAAACTTTTTTTTTTTCTTTTTTTCTTTTTTTTTTTTTTTTTTGTGTAGGAGGAGACCTACCTTTGGATACTCTTGAAACTACATTCAGGGCTTGTCTTATCCTTCTCCTTACTGCAGAAAAGGAAATGTTAGTGGAAATGTAAGTAGGAAGTAGGGCATGTCTTGTCAAGGGAAATGGCAGCTGGACAAATCACAGAAGTTTAAAAATAGGGGAGAAGAATTGCCTACCTGCAATATTTGATCTTGGTAACATCATACCAGAGCCAGAGGGAGATGATGTGGATGGATCACCAGCAAAGGCTCCTAGCACTAGGGTCTCTTTTGCTCGATAGTAGCACAATACTGTTAGTCTATAATAGGAGAAAGAGTAATTTTTGTTTTGTGTTCACTTTTACTTTCCAACAGTTGTACCAAAGCGAGCAGTGTCAGTGAGCAGTAGTTCCTACCTGTAGTCTGGATCTCTTGTAATTGTTGGTATGCTCTGTCCAGGAAGAGTCTCTTTCTCATAAGAGATTTCATTTTCATAAACAATGTGATCACCTTCAAACTGTGCACATGGGAACCTCATTAAAAATTGAATCTTCTCAGGAGCTGGGGCGGGGGAACAAAAGAGAAAATGCAGGAGACAGAGATTTCCAGCAGATGTATCTGCTCTGATCACAGGCTTACCCTTACTGAAGTGCCACAGGTAGTGACATGAAACTTGAAGAAGACATGGTCTTCATTATACTCTGTAGGCTTGCACGAGCTATCCCTTAGTTTGGTTTTACTCATATCAATGGCAGGAACTGTTTTCATTTGGGCAGATATCATTATGGTACCATCTGAGTGACATACTGAGAAAATCAGAGAGTTGGTTATAACCCAAGTAAGGAATCACAGATCTTTTTATGGATTGATGAGTTGTATAACTTACTTATAAATGATGAAGAATTAAAACTGCAGCTAACAGAGAACATCTGTAAGGTCTCCATAGTTCTCACTTTCCTTAGGGCAATGTCAAACCTTGCTTTAATTTTCTGAAAGGACACTTCCTGTGAAGGAGGTGATGGAAGAGTTCTCCTGTTAAGGCATGTGATCCAAATGTACAAAGTTCTGCTCTTTAACTTATGCCACTTAAATACTAACAAGTCACAAGAATTAACTCAGTGTGAAGACTTGAGCCTGATGCAACATGTGGGCAGAAGTTTTCTTGTATGAATTAATTGATCACTGTCACAAAGATAAATTTTGGCCGATTGTTGTCGAATAGTTCAGATGTTTATTACAGCATCAACTTTCCCCTGCCATGTCTTAACATTTCTACAAAACGCTCTTTTAAAAGAGCTTCTTTCATAAGAGCTATATTGAAATATTGTTTCTGGCTCAGTGCGGATGGGACATTTTGCCTCATCTTACTAAAAATACTGAGGACTTTGTTTTTGAAGACTTGGTGCTATCTTGTAGAGACAACTTAGCACTGCAGATTACATAATACATGGCAGTACCAGAAGGGTCCATGTCTTATACCTCTCATTTTCCTTGCACAGGCTTACATTAGTTCCATCTGGAGGTTTTCCAATATGTCTAAAACTACAGCACTACAAACTGTGGCTGTATGAGGCAAGAGTCCTACGTGCTTTAAAGAAGGCATTGCTATACAGTCCGTGTACCTCATAGGTAACTCCCACAGAAAAGAGAGGAATTTGCAAGATGAGGTGTGTAGAGTTGGTAGCTGCAAGATACCCGTTGGTAAGTGCAACGTGCCGGTTCAGGAGCTTGTTACCAAGGTACAGATTCCAATACTGGTGCAACCCAAAAGTAGGGATGGCTTGATACAGGTTTTCTTCATCACAGTAACCAACAGCTTCTGGTAGTTCTGCAGGAAGAAGGTGTGATGAAGAGTTAGCAATGAAGGAAGGTTTGAGTGATGATGTTTGGCTCAGGCTGGGATTTCTGGCACAGATAACTTTGGCACTGGCACTGCAGCAGCACTATTACATGAGTGCTGGCATCCTCTGCAGGGCTTTGGCTGGAGCAGTTCACAACTGGTGGGACTGGGAATTCTCATGCTTTAGCTGTGGCCTGCCAGCTTGCTTCCAGGGCTGCTCCCTGTTTCTTTAAGGCAAACTAAGCTATGTATGTAAATATATTTTTTTAGTGAGCCTTCTGAACTCAGAGCTATTTCAAAGATGAAGCAGGGCAGTGAGATGACTGATAGCTTTGTGGCATCCAAAATCCAAGAAGTTTAAGAAAATACCAGTCAGACCTCTTTTTACTTGAGTAACTGCTAAGTACAGCTCTTAGTGGATAATTCTCTCCTTACAGAAATGCTGTCTTTGGAGTTCACGGAAATTTATTTGAGTCAATTGAGTTCTGCCCTGGATGCAGAGGCAGAATTGCATCTGAGGACAACCGAAACTCATAGCAATGTCTGATAGTTTTGCCAGTAGATGTATGTTCGAGTTATGAGGCATCTTGTTCGCTGAGCTGGCAAGCCAACTTCTTCTACACACTAGGTTTTATTGCTCCCAGTGTCTCAAGGGCAGACTGTCTTGCCAGTATGCAGAAGAGCTGCCATCAGAAAAGCAGCAGGTTGGCTGTGTTACCAATAATGAGCTATTGAAGGGTGGGGTTTTCCCAAAAGCTCTCATCCTCAATCTAATGCCGCTCTCACTGAAGTCAATGGACGTCTGATCCATGCTCATGATGCACACCAGTCTGTACCAGGGGAAAGCTTACCCATATCAGCAACCACACACTCCACCTCTGCTGAGTGATAATAGGGCATCATCTCCGGACCCACTCTTAGAGTGTAGTTGATGAGGAGGGTGTATTTTGTTTCATTTCTGTTCACATACTGAAACACACAGAAGTATAAGGCTGCAGTAACAATGGCTTCCAGCACAGACAGGCACGTATATCCTGAGCAGAACTAAATAATTATTCTAACACCCTCCTCTCCCCTGCAAATAGCTCAGTCTCCAAAAACATCTCTTCAGTTGGCCTAAAACTATTCAGAAATCTGGACTGGATTCAGCAGCTCTTTCAGCCAAACATAAATGTGGAGAATGTAGTGCCTGTTCAGAAAATGGAGGCAGAAATGAGCACAGTGGTGTTTCCTCTGTAGTCCTCTGGTGAAAGAGCTTGGACAGGGAGATCCAGGTCCCAGTCCTTATTCTTCTTTGCCCTGAGTGTGGGCTAATACCAGGAGAGTAAGTGATAGGTAAAATAGGAGGTGTGAGGAGATGCTATGAGATCCTTCTCCATATCGTCATTTACTTCACTAAAAGCGTTCCTAAAGCAAAACCTGCTGTTCAACCTGAAAGAAATACTTCTGAAAATTTTTGGCTTGCTTTGATCCTTAATGCAATTTAGCTGTGGTTTGACTGCAGCCTGAAACTATTTGTGCAAGTCCTGATCCTGTGTGTTCACAATGTTTTTCCTTGTAACAGAAAATAGCATCGCAGCTCTGCGTGATGTGGTGGGAACAGTGGTAGAGGACTTGCAGAGGACATCCTCCCACTGAAATGAGAGGCTGAATTCCCCCTGTGAGTTTATACTTTTTACAAATATTTAGATTACAAGTGGTCTGAAGCTTTACAAAATTACATTTAGAATACCCAGAATATGCTTGCACCGTGCATGGCCTGTGCTAGCGGTCAAATGGCTCTGCATAAACATTGGGTTCAGGAATGACTGGATGTTGGTAACTTGTGTTTGCATGATTGCAATAATTGATTTATTTTTCCAAGGCACTCCTGTTTCAAGGGACAGCATTTAATGGAGATTTGACAAACTTCTTCCTGCTGGGTGTGTGCTTGGACGCCATGCTGACAGACACTTAAGGAAGTCATATTTCATATCACCAAACCACATGTGATGCTGCATGTCTCTGAAAGATGTAGGGGGAGCAAGGTGGGGACATACAAGCCTCTAATCCTGATTCAGATGAACTCAGGCTCATGGACACCTTTGTAATTGAGAAACACTTTTTGGTTAATAAGAGCCAAATGTTGTGAAATTGACTGTCCTACCTCCTCCTCTTAGCTGCTGAAGTGCAGTATCTTACCTCCTTTAGAACATATGGATCATCAAAAGAGACTTCGAGGATAAATCCTTTTGTTCTATTAGAAAAGGGAGTTTCATAAATCTTAAACCCATGGTGCTGTGCCTCCCTCAGGGTAAATGGCACATTTCCTATTGCGATTGCCACCAGAGAGACATCGGGAAGAAAGTGTCCAAGTGCAGCACTAAATAGCCTTTCCTCTGGCAGAGTATCTGTGGGGAGAGAACATCAAATTACTGCTGATGTGGATCAAGTAACAAAGACAGTTGGGGTGGCCTCCCAGTCAAGTTCCAGGAAACTTAGCCAACAGCCAGTTCTTTAATGGCTCTGATTAATGAGTGTTTGTGTTCTAGTCAGATCTCAAATACTCTGAGTACATGAGAATTGCTTCAAGCTGCAGGAGATTAACAACAAATACATACAGCTTTATGGAAAGTGGGCTTACTAACTTTCTAGAGGGGCACTAAGATGTGTGATGACTTTCATGTAAAGAAATCTGGAATTTAGTTCAGCTACATAAAATATAAAAAAATGATCATAATGTATGCTAAGATGCTTCTTTTGCTTTCTATATCAGCTCTCTAGACAGCTCCAAAGATATTTAGTGTCTTAATGCATTGGAAAATAGCGTTAAAAAAAGTAATACTGCACCACTGGATGGCACCACGGTTTCAGTATGCTCCCGAGATAAATAAATGCAGTCTAGGGGGAGAAAATGCCATCAAAGACTGCTATCCTCAGACAGTTCCTTTCCTCAGCGTGATAACTGCACAGCACAGCATCTTTATTCTAAGGTCCCTGTACTGACTGGAAAAAAATCTGGATGTTACTGTGAAAGAAATTATTACATTCTTACCAGCAATTTATAATTTTCATTTCATCCCACAATGGCGGGTAATAAATGGTGCATCTATTAAGGCTAAGGGCTTGGATCTTTTTTATAATACCTTGAATCTTGACTTTGGCTAGCAAATTGGAAGTGGGAGTGGAGACCATTCTGGTGAATGTAGGCGTGTAGCAGAGGTCAAGTTGAGCAATGTGTAGCCCAGCAAAAGCAAGAGATTGATAGAGGTCAATGAGAGGAATGACTCACTGTTGATAACAGTTGGTATTTGTGGCATGAAAGGTGTGGTGATGGATTTGATGGCAGTATACTTTGTGGTTTGCCAATCTGCATCTGTCCATGTGTGCTCCAAGAACAAGTCAATGCTGTAGATGACTCCATATACACCACCAGATACAGAGCTCTAGGGAATAAAAAATGTGATTAAGTTTTAAATCTCAAAAGCACAATACTGGAATGCCTGAACATGGTTAGAATACTTACTCTAGAAAGAGAAAATAATATTTCTGTAGAGTTTGGGATATATTTTGCCAGGGAATCTTGTTTGTTTGTTTGCCTGGCCCATTTGCCTGGTCCATGTGTGGCTCAAATACTGCTGAGATTCTCAATAAGGAAGTGTCAGGTTGGGGAGGTTGTTCTTACAGTCCCTGGACTACCAGTCATGTCTCTCATTCTGTTTCATTTCACTCTGAAAGTTTGTCAGTGCTTCCAAGAGTTCTTCAGCCCAAGCCTGTCTGCTGTTACAATGCATATACTAATCTAGTTGTCCACTGATACACAAAAAAAGGGAATTTCTGAAGAGGGTTAGTCAAAATAACACCACATAGTAATCTAACTGTCCACTGATACACACAAAAAAGTCAATTTCTGAAAGGGGTTCGTCAAAATAACACCAATGTCATCTTCACAAATGAAACTGGTAAAGAGTCTTGTGAGAATATTGCCAGCTCCTTCCCAAATGCTTAAGGTCCACTGAACATTTCTCTTGACACTGCATCTGTACCTGTGAATTACAGACTGACAAGGAATGTGCTGTGTCCAAAGCAGGTGGCTGCATTCAAATTATGTGGTGGGAACCTGTCTGCATGGAAATTTCTTTCACCCAGACCAGAAGTTTACCAGGATTGGTTTAACCTTGTAACAAGATAGTCAATTCAAGTCCAGTGCCCAGGTATTCATTCACCCTTCGTTTGTTAGTATAAGTTATAGATTATTAACAAAAGACAGTCTATTGCTTCTATCATGTTTTGTAAACCAGAGATACTTAGTTTCTGAGCAGGTGTTTCCAAAACACAGAGAAGGACCCTCTAGATCTTTAAATATTTCAAGAATAAAAGAATCTTAAGCAGGAGTTAATTACTATTTGGAATGATCATGATTTAGAAACATCTTCCACAGTGCATGCCCTCAGATGTTCCAGTGTGTGACAGGTTGGTACTAACCTTTAGCTTGCCTCCTTCTGCTCCAATAGGGATAGTTATGCTGATGTGTGTCTCATTGTGCTCCAGTAGGTAGTTCTTCTCCTCTGGTTTTATTATAACTTGACCATCAACTCCCATTAAAATGGTTTTAGACAGAAAGGTGGCTTCTTGAACCACTAATGTTGGAATAACACTTGGCACCGTCCATTTTAGTGTAGTATCAGTGAAACTGATGCCATCTGTTGAGACAGATAGATAGATAGATAGATAGATAGATAGATAGATAGATAGTCCCAGAAGACTGGTTAATTACCAGTCCATTCTCTCTTTCCCTGATTCCTTTTCACCAGAGTATCTTTACACTAATCCTGTGTAGGATATTAACCAACTGATGGCTTTTTTGTTACAGAAACCCTGGTGCTTGAGGACAGAGTGGTTTCAACTGGGAGGGACCTTAAAGGTCACCTGGTTCCAACTAGTGATTAGAAGGAGACTTGAATCAGCAGTTCCAGGTGACTGATTAATTTATTCAGAAGAATTGACCATGCTCTTGAGCTTCCTGCTCTGTTGTCCTGCTCCCAGGAGCTTTGCCTTTGTGGTAAAAGGAATGGGGCAAAAAGCCTCCTGTTTGGACCTTCTTGAAATATTGGCTTCAAGATCATGACAACTTTAGACCTGCTGCATTAATTTTTCACATTAACACTGTTCTGTGAGAGAGAGAAGGTGCAGCCACCTCTTTTCTGCAAAAAGCCAGGCTAGTCCTACCTCTCCAGAGAAAAGATCTAGGTGAATCCCAAGGATGCAGAGCTGCATCCCTTGCATGGAGTTACATGACAGTGGAGAGTCAAAGCTGTGGGGTTAGTTACTGGCACTTCTGCAGCAGCTTTACTTGCATCCAGTTCCCTGTATCTAGTGCTAGGGTTTGAGAAACCAGAGACAAGGCACAACACTGCACTGGGAACATGAGTACTGAAGCATCACAGCAGGGAACATGTTTGTCCGGGACCAAAGCCATGGACTCTTAGCTCATGCTGCTCTCAGGACAGCTTGTAAGCCTCTTCTCTTACAGAGTAGGTCACAGGAAAATGGGAACACTGTGTTTTCTACTAGGTCCTTAGGCAGTTACTTGTAGTGAACAAGAAATCCTTACCAACAGGACAGGAGACAGTTGTGTCAATCAGCAATAGCAGCCACCGCTGCCTGTACATGGAAGTGGAAGTTACCATGTTCATATTTACACCACTGACCTGTTGGGATGCAGGCAAAAAGGAGAAGTGGTGTGGTAGCAAGGCAGTGGAAGTGGCAGAGTTTTGTGTCTGATGAAGAGCAAGAACTCACCATGCTGAGATCGGACTCGTTGCTGTGGTAGGGTGCGCGGAGGTACACCCGGGACAGGGTGTTGTTGAAGCTGTAGCCCAGTTTTGTTGCGTCGCTCACTGTTATTCTCTTTCTCCCCGATGGAGAAACAAACATCAGCTGCCATTGCTGGTATGCCACATTCTGAGTCTGCAGGAGTCAGGATGAGCTGCATTGGAGCTAAGTCTCTGAAAAAACTATGATACTGTAGGCACCTATTGTCCTGTTAGAAGCTGGAGCAACTGGAGTGGCACTGAACACTTCTAGCTCTCCCCAGGCAAGAAATACCCTTGATCTATATAAAGATAAGAATTTCTGTAGCTCTTTAGGGTGTCTTCAGAGATAATCTTGTGGAAGCCCTGGAAGACACTTAAATCGGTGGCCTTGAATACATCCCCATGGACAAAATGCCTATGCTGTTAATAAAGTGATTGCCTTCATGTCTGTCGTTTGCTGGAGCAGCCCTGAGGCCAAATGACAGGCTGGCTTTTATAGTATATATCCATATTGTGTCAAATATGGAAAAAGCAGGAATGCCTGTACTAGTCTGGAACAGTCTCCTGAAATGATAACCATATGGGAGGAAAGTTGAAGGGAAAGATGGGCATTGGGAGCAAGTAAGACATGAGAAAAATAGGACGTGTATATTTCCACCTCATACTTTCCAGCCTCAAATAATTTTCAGCTTAGGGCCTCCTGAGCTATCTGTAGCTTCTTTGTATTTTGTATGTCTTATTGGATTTCTCTTCAGTCAACTTTTCCAGACTCTCCTTGAGATCAAGCAAGCTTTTAGCAGCTGTAACATCTTTTGGCAAGAAGTTTGACAGATTCACTACCCATTGTGTGAAGAACCACCTACCTTTGTTTGTCTTGAACTCATTTTCCACTAATCCAACAAGCATATGGCTCTGTTCTCCCACCAAAATAGCTTTTTGCAGTCTAGAGCTCTAAAAAACTTGAGAAGTTTTTCAGTATTTGATGGCAACTTTGCCATCTCCATTTTTTGACAGAGACTGAGCTATGCCCCCAGTCAAAAAATTATCCTAGTCCACTCAAGCCATGACAGCCCTTAGAATGACTCATGAGACTAGTGAGAAGAGTTAGGCTGGGAACTGTTAGGAAAACTTCCTCTTCATACCTCTGGCAGTGCTGACAACCATGCTACGGTGTAGTCATTTGAAACTGCAGGGACATCTGTCTTCACCGACACCTGGGGACACAGAGAAGTCTTTGGGAGCAAACAAACCTTCAGCATTATTGCAGATGTCTGGAGCAGAGAGAGGGCATTCAGATTTCTTCTCCATTGTCTGTGGGTGTTTAGCAATTTACATTCACTGGAGGTTGTTAAAGTGTTTCCAGAGAGGTTCTTGATGACGGTAACTTCTATGGTGTTAAAATGGAAGTCAAAGCCATGGCATATATATAGTAGTTCATGAACAGCAGAGGGAATACTTTGTGTATACCCAGGTAAATCAAAAGTCCTCTTTCGTATTTGGTAAGATAAGATGAAGCTAGAGACTTTCAAGGGCATCTGAATCTTTCCACCCTAAGATATAGGGAAGCAAGCTATTGGCTTTGTCTTGCCTGTTTGGAGGTGCATACAAAAGACAGTGAGGCTTGTTTTGCTCAGTGCTTTATTGCTACTATTGGTATTCTAAATCTATATTGGTGTGTAGATGCTGGTAGCAGGCTGGAGAGCCAAATTGTACCACCCAGCAAGAGGCAGGTTCTGTCTCACAACAATGTCCTGTCATTTGTGTCATGCAGCTGTAGTGCAGCACTGCAGACTCTGGGTGACATTCTCACAGATGCTGCAGCACCTGATAATATAAAAGCACCCTCTTGAGCTAAACAGGTTGGCCGGCCTGGCTTGCTGATTTTCTTGCAGTGGCTTGATTTAAATCATCTGGACAGTTAACTGAATTTCACTTCATGCAAAACACCTGTGACATATCAATGTGCTACTCATAAGCACCTACAGTTACACCTGCTGCTGAATACCAGCAGGTCACTAGTATGCTTGGTAGACAGTGTAAAATCAGCATCTGACATGAATTTGTGGTGGTTGCTGAGCCTGGCAGGGAGCTTGGATGTAGCTTTGCCTTCAGTGGGAAAGCTTTTACCTCCATGTAGTTTTCTTCACACACAATTTCTCTTGAAGCCCAGGAAGAGTAGGAGCAGTACATAGGGTAGATGTAGGTGACAGCTGCCCTCATGCTTGAAAATGAGGAGACTTTGATGTTCACAGTCAGTGTAAACAGCTCATCTGCCTGGGAAGAAAAGCAGACAATTCAGAGGATAGAGTGGAAGCAGGAGCAGCTGCATGGGACTGTTCAGCCCAGTGTCCTGTTTCTGAGAGTGTTTTATAATCATGAGGACAGGTTGAGAGTTGCAGTGACACCCTGTCTTAAGTGGTTTGTGTGCAAGGGCTTTCTGAGTCAGAGACATTGCCTCACTTGCTTCAGATCATATCCCAGCACCATTCTTGTCAATGTATGAATGAGGTGCTATTCAGTGGAAGATCTGACCTACCTCATCATGTGGTTCATGTTCCTCCCATTCATGACTGCTACGTGCCATCTCATGGAGAGAAAGTGCTGGAGCTTTTAGTTTGCTACAGATAGTTCAGATCTGTTATGCCAATTCTGATTAGTATCTATCTTGACTAGATTAACCAAGAGCTCCTCTTGGTTCTTCAGGTCTCCAGGAGTCACATGTGAAGCCATGAACTGTGTTTCTACCTGACATGGATATATATTTTTCTACAGAAAAAGGCAAAACCTTTCCAGAGAAATTCCATTCTGGGAATCCTGGTTGTTGCACAGCACACCATACCCCACCTCCCCCCTTCTTTTTAGCGTAATCTGCCCATAAAGTTTTACCTTATTTTTTCTGTGGGGCTTCCAAGATCTACCAGACTAAACATGGACAAGCAACAAAGTCTCTACCCTGAAATGTTTTGTTTCCAGGAGCATTGCATCTCAACTAACATTTAGAAATTAGAAATCCAGGCTAAACTTTTACACATATTTTTGGAAGGGGTGAATCACCTTCCGGAGATGCCAGTTTCTCTCCATTGACTATTGTGAAAGCCTAAACAACTAGTTTAGACTAGACATTATCTTTTAGATGGCTAAAGTTATGCGAGACAAATCTGGGTCTAATAGATGTGTGTGATCTACGTTCCTAGGCATGTGTTAACAGGCACATTACCACACAAATTAAGCCAGGAAATGATCTGCCAGAATCACACTACAAATGTTGCTTTTTCAAGCAGATGCCTACTTCTTTCCAGAGAAGCTTTCAAGAAACTCTCTGGCAAATCAGCAGCAACAAGGATATGCTTGAGAACTGGCAGCCAGTCAGCAGCATCAGGCTAAGTGTCATTTCATGGAGAGAGGAAATCCTGTGTCAGTCACAATGAGCAAACCTCAGGCTGGAGAGCCACGGCCTATTCAGTTCTACACACTGTCAGCACTAATGCCTTGAGTTCACTATTGAGTTCTCAAAACATGCCATTGGGATGCCATGTAATATCCTTATCTGGTCCTTTTGGAGAGGATTTACTGTCTGAAGTTGTTTTCAACCCATTTCTGGGTCTTACCTCGTTGGCCACATGACAGCCAAGCACAGACGCACGGAACACGGGGTTGCCCCACACATCTTCTGAGAGGACATAGCCACAACGAGAGGCCAGTTTCTCATCCAGCAGAACAGGTCCAGTGTAAGGATCTACAGAAAAAGGGAATGATGTGTGGGATGGAAAGCTCAGGAGAGGTCACAGGGCAGAGTGGTGCTGAGGCCCCCTCACACAGCCCTCCCCTGGAAAGAGATCCCTGGAAAGAGGTTGGGTGCTCTCCATCCATGTGTGCTGGTGAGGGGCTGGTGAAGCTTTGCTGGTATGTGTTAGAGTGCATGAGAGCGTCTGGTGTGTCTCAAGCTCACCTGTGTTTTGTTCTTTTTAGTACCCATTTCTTTGCATCCAGACGCTTGTGACACAACCACTCTAACGTACTATTATGGAGAGGTTCTCTGAGGCATCACATACATATCCCCTGATTTTACTCCCTAGACAAGAGTTATGGGCTACTAAGCCCATCTATTTCTAAAAATCTTTGAGTAGTAATAATCTCACTCCAGTCAAAGGAGGCAGTCATGGACCTATTTTGGATGGGCACTTCTACAAATTGGTCAGGTCTGCTGCTCATCTGCTTGGCAAGGTGCTCTGTGCTATTAACCTACAAAGGAGACAAGCAACAGGCACCATGGGAGTTGGCTCCACTCACCTTATGTTGCTGGTGGAGTTAATTACATCATATTCTTGTTAATTATCTGCCCTCTGCTTAAGGGATTTTTTCAATCTTGGGTTATACACAAGAATCTGTACCAATAGATAGGGATTAACTGGCTGCTATTGTAATTTCTTGATTCGTCTGTCATCCTTAAATGCTGAACAGCACTGATAACTGCTGTTTCAGTAGATGTATTCTTGCAGCCAGGATAGAAAAAGGAGGTAAGAGAGAAGACTTTTGGAAGAAGAGGGAAGAGCTTTTATGAAACCAGCTGATAGAGCTGGAAGAAACAAACAACTTTTTAGTGCCTTAGGGCTGGTCTGTTTTTTCCAGCAGTATCAGTTACTCTCATAAATGCTATCACTTCTCCCCACACTCTTGCTGTAGTTGACTTTTTCAGTTCTGCCTCCAAATCAACTGAAAAAAAAACCCAAATCCAGAAAAAAGTGGACTGATCTCAACAGAAAGAAATCTGGTTTGGGGGGAAATCACATACTTTGCTCAATCTGATGTGAGTATTTTCTGGTTTTCATTTTGGTTAAGTGGATTTATGTTTTCCTTAGCAAAATGGAAACCCGTTGTTCAAATAGGGTATTTCACTGCAATTGATATGTTAAATAAAAAGGAAATTTAATTTAAATATCCTTCAGTTGCTGCAGCACTTGCTCATCACTTGGCAATGTGTTTTCTGGGTACTACCTAGCCTACATTGCTGCTGTGATTTCTGTTTTCCAGAACATACCCAAGCTACAATTCCGCCTTTCTTTTCTTACATGTGTAAGGGCTCAGCAGAGGAAAGAATAAAAGCCAAATAAATGTCAGTTGTTCCTCCTCAGATCATCCTTTCTCTTGTCCCCAGCATATTGGTTGTAAAGGCCAAAAGGGACTGTGGCTGTAGATAGAAGCTTTACTCATCTATGGGGATGTTGCCCAGATTGAGGTGTGAGAGGCCAGGACTTTGTGGCAAGGATGTTCTGCAAGCTCTCTGCTGCCAGTTACTGATTGTTGTGTAGATGGCAGCAACAAGATTAGACACTGTAATGGCTTAGATGATTCCCCAGCTTTCATGGTACTCAGGGCAGGCACCTGTGACTCACCATTGATTTCCAGATGGAAGAATTTTCCCTGGAGGAAGAGTTTATTCAGTTTCATCCAAAAAATCCTGGAGTGGCAACTGCTCTCTACAAAACCTGGTGGAAGCACATGTAGAGCAAATGAGCCAGTGGGACAGGAGAACAGGTAAGAAAAACATCTTATTACAAGCAAAATAAATAAGTTCTCATCCTTGCCTCTGCCCACTATTCTTTTATCATGTTTCACTAACCTGGGGGAGCCATCTGCCTCCCTTGTCCTAGCCAGAACACCAAGGAAAGCAGCCAGATCCTGCAGTACAAGTATATGAACAAATGATGGGGTGAACAGAGAGAGAGAGAGAAAAAAAAAGATTAAGATGGAAAATGAAAGAGGCAGAAACTGAAGTCTCATTACCTGCATAGCAAGTAACCCACAGCCTCCATCTGTCCCCAAGAGACTTGTGCATGGGCTTTGAGCAAAGTCCTTCTGCCTCTGAAGTAAAGGTGAGCCAGCTATGGGAAGGAAACTTGGTCAGACACAAGAGGAAAGCTATAGCTGACCTTTCAGAACAGAGAGGTTGTGCTGTCTTCTCCAAACCTTCCGTGTGAATCAAGAGTCTGGTGGTTTCTGCTGCAGAGGGAAGCCTGGGGTGAATCCTGTAGTGCTCTCCACTGTTATCTGAGGTCCTGGCAGTGGAAAGCAGCCTCCCTCTTGCTGGGAGGGCACAGCACCTTCTGCCTGGTGTTTGCAAGGTCAGATGGGGCTGCTTAGCCTAATCTCCATGAGAGCAGCAGAGGGTGCTCAGAGCTTTCCATCAGCCCCTGGGAAATAATATCATTCCTTACAAGCCAGTTGGGTAGCTTTGGCTTCAGGTCTTAAGAGCACATGTAACACTTCCCTGGAGGTATTTTAATTGGGTCTACACAGGAAATATATTTTTGTTTCTGTGAAATGTCCCAGTGACCCAGCCGTGCCAGAGATAACAGCATTTCTTTGGCAGCTACACATTTTGCTTTTGTGGATCCAGTTAGGTCGCCCTTTGATTTGTTTGATTATCAGAGAGTGTTTTGGTGAAAACATCTTGTTTTCAGAAGTGCTGTGATATCTCAGGATCAGTCAGACCATGTACAGGTCTGTAAATGGCCAAACATATTGCCTGGGAAGAGAAAGTCATTGCACCCAGTGGGAGCTGTGGCTGTGGGACTGCAAATGCCCCAGGAGGCACAAAGACTGAGATGTTTGGTGAGCTAAAACCACTTGTGGGGCATGGATAGGTTATGGTGGGTTGAGATGTGCAGGACATTTAGGTTGACGTTTTAGCCATTAAAACCCAGGGCTCAACCTCATTTTTGTCCCCTTAATTGGGCACTACTCAGCAGGTCTTGCCTTGATTCAGTTCACATGCATGAGCAGAGCTGCTGGGGTAGAAATGAGATGGTTTTTGTGGTGTGTACTCCATGCTGCTTGGGGATAAACTGAAGCCAAAGTTTATGTCCACTCACAGGACACAGTGCAATCCGTGTCGTTTTATCCTCTGTCCCTGTACTCAGAGGACCTCTATGGTAACAGCAGAGCCCACCCCATTGCCCTGCCAGGTACACTGGCTTTGCACAGCAAAGATCAGGTGGCACACCTGTGTGAGCAGCCTGGAGCAGAGCCCCAGGGCTTTATCAAGCTCCTAATTCATGTCCTTTGGCCACAAGGCCCTTTCTTATTTAGCAGGAGCTGGAGCCCAACCTCTGCAAGAAACTTCTGATGAGCCCACGCAAGGCTCACTGCATGTTCCTGGCCTGCCTTCAGGCTGCCTCCCAGGCCTCCGAGTGACTCCTCATTGAATCCAGCTGGGGATGGAATTCAGCTGGAAATGGCGGCACTCAGATACCACAGTGATGAGTGTGGTGTAACAATGCGATTCTGAATTTTGAGTGAAAACTTCAGTGTATTTGGATAGCAAACAGTTCCAATTTTGATAAGCTACTTCCAAGAGCCGTGTAGCATCCCTCCGAGATACTGAGAGTCAAGGTCTGAGGGAGCCATGTTTGAGGGAACATGATTGCAATTTATTAATGAACAGCCAACCACCAGGACAGGTACATGATTGCAATTAGACGCCTGCTTTGCACAAGCAGTGAGGAGATAAATTTCCAGATCTTTGGACAACTCAGAGAATCACGATTACTCTGTTTCTGGCATTAATCGAGGTTCTAAATGTGGTAGAAATGACTTTGGATGTGACATAGCAATTGTGGTCAGTGCGCAATAGCCAATGCTTGGCCTCGCTGTCAACCAAACAAATCAAACCAAACCCAGGTCAAGTGCTTTTGGCTTCCAAGGATCACTTAAGTGCTGCGAAAAGCATTGTTAGCACTGGGCAGCTGGAAGCATCAGCTGCTTGTGGTCCCTAAAGTCCCTCTGGTACTCATTATAAAGGTAGGGAGGATAAGCTAGTGCATTCCAGGTTATTAGATTTGTCTACTCAGTTTTCCTTGCTGTTTTGGCTGCACCAGGACACCCATCTTAATGTTCTTGTAGGGTAATAAACAGCTGCTGTGTTTCGACATTGAGGTGATGGCATTCTGTGGTGGATGATTCATGGTTCTTTCAAGCTGAAAGGTACCGTATGAACGTAATGTTTTGGTTTCTCTTTTTTTCCTGCATGGCTTTGGAACTGGGTTTTGTATTATATAATGTGACTGAAAGTTTAAAGCTGACCACTTGGAGCAGCACACATTTAGCACATCTCCCAGTGAGGCTTGCATTTAGCTGTGGAAAAGGGCTCCAACCCTTTGAGTCACTGTATTTGTTTTTCTGTTGTTCTGTGGCATGGAAATCCCCAGGTTACTATGGCTGCTATGGAGAAAGAGTTTTCATTTTTCTTTCCCAAGTCTTTTAATTATAAATTTATTTTCCCAACTGGTTTAATTGCAAGAAAGGTTTGTTGTGCTTGTGGGTTTGGGTTTTTTTCTTGTTTTTTTGCTTTTCACTATGTACATGTGATGATCTTAAGTAAGCCTTATAGTTTGGTACTTAAGTCTGAGTGTGGGATAGACTAAAAGGGCAACTATTATTGGACAAAAATAAAATAACTAATGAACAATGGAAAAGAAAAGGGGGTGAAGTCTGTTTTGAATGTAGCAAAAGCAGAATCTGTGTGTATAGAGAGCTGGAAGAAGCCAAGGTAAGGGATTTCTGCTCTCCTTGTCCTCTTGCAGCGGCAGAACTTTTAAATCTGTGATAGAGATGGAAATACTGGTTTGTCAGTTTTCCTAAACCTGGAAATAGCTGCCCAGAAGGTGACTTAAGATGTGATGAACAACTAGGGAGAGTCACTAGGCAATCTTCAAGGAGCAGATGCTAGAGGAGATGCCGCTCCATGGAAAGAGCTGTGCCTTTTAGTAAGTAGATGATTAGCTATCCAGGCTGCATATCCAAGGAAAAATGGGAATGATGCCAAGCGTTATCTCTGAGAAACATTTTTCTCAGGATGTGTGTGTGAGACACAGAGTTGCAAGTGACCTCTACCTACAGGTAACATGCCTGTATTGAAAGGGGTTTGGTCACCTTGGCATGGACATGTGTCTAAGCTCTGCTCACACCTGTACATGCCAGGAGCTTGGAAGTGCCTTCAAAGTGCTTTAAAAAAACCCAGGAAAAAATAGTATATGAGGATAGTTTGGTTTTAGCTTCATACCATACCACAAGCTGATGCAACCAACATGCTTTGTCAGTTTTCATCTGCACACACTGTGTTTCAGTGGGCTGAGGACTGACGTGTGCAGACAGTGCTCAGAGGGGCAATTTCTTCTTATCCCCATGAGCCAGTAGTTGGTTTATTCGCTGGACTGTGTGGGTTTACATTCCTTGTTTGTTATTATAAAATTATTATTATTATTGTCTGTATAATGTATGTTTGTTTAGAAAATGTTCTGACGTTTCTGCCATTTTTATCTTTAAAACATGCCCCTCTCAAATTGATATGAATTCCAGAAAGCAACACTTGCTATCATTGCATGCCGCTAAATCATTAAAGTGGTGAGAAAAGCACAGATAATCAGACCTGTATACTGATGAGCTTTTAATTTTTTTTTTATAATGTACTATTGGTGTTAATTTCTGTGTGCCTGTAATGTTTGTGTTCACGGTAATCCAACAATAGAACTTTGTTTTTGTTCTGTGTGTAAATTAAAAACATCTGTTCTCTTTATATGAAAAGTTGTTTTTTAAAAGAAGCTGGTCTGATCTAACTAAATACCAATGCTGTGTCCACAATGAGTTACTATTAATATTTGGGAAAGGCAACCATCCAAAGCAAGTGTAATGTCAAATCACTGGCGGGAGTGCATATTTATTGCTCGAAGTGACAGATAAAAATGCAGAGGTTACAAAAACAAAATTCTTGTGGATGACTAATGATGCGTATATATGGCCTCAATGCCCCATCACCACATTTACAATTGGCAGGGTGTTCTCCACTGCCTCCTGCTCCCCAGGATTAATGGACAAGAGACTGGTAGCTTGGCATCCTCTCTGGGGGAGCGAAGTTGCTCCCTCCTTCCCTCCAGCAGACCCTGCATGGAGTGACCTTCAGGTCATGCTGGAATCTGATCTATCTCTTTAATTTGTCTGAATTTTACCCCACCTTGCTCTGGTATTTGACTGCATGGGTTTATTTTCCGCTGAAAGCCTGTGACTTTTTTCTGTGCAGGTGAGGAGGTGGAGCACCCACTGTGTGTTCCTGTAGAGCCAGCACGGTGGTGGTCTTCTCAGTTGTCCGTAAAGTCCTGGTATAAAGAAATTGGAAGCCCAAGAGAGGAGTCTGTCATCTTTGTCTTGAGGAGCAGTCCTGCATTCAGCATCAGTCTTGCTGAAGTAACTAGAGGTCTTTACATAGAAAAAAATTATATAATTTGTCATGAGCACTGGTTGCAAAACTGAGGTCTGAGAGGTTCAGCACTTCCCTGCCCCAGTGGCTATGTTGTTGTGTCACTATCATACTTGAGCACCTCAGAGACGATGAAAATGTCCTCACAGACAAACATCTTGTGAAGGAAATAAATCCAATTAACATTTTTAAATAAAGGCTTGATTCAAAAAAACATCTCTATTGAGTGAAGCAGTTAAGCCTTTGCTTAAATGTATTTTATTTCAGTAAGATTTACATGCAAGAAAACCAAGAAAACCCTCTCTAGACCCTGGTCACACAGAACCCAGACCTGCTTCTCCCCTTCCGGCTACCCTCAGTGTCCTGTGCCATGGGCACCCAGCCTTTCACTGGCACAAAATGAACATGAAAAAAAGCCTGGCCACGTTAAAGGATTTTGTTGATATGCTTATTGCAGTCAGTGCCACAACAGATATTGACTGGTTCTCAGCATAACTTTCCAATTCCCCCTTAGGATGTTCCACCTATGTGTCCTTACCCTCTCCCCTTCTCCTGCACAGGAGCCCTCTGCTCCTTGCTCTCCCATATGCTTTTCCCTGACTGTCCTTGGTACCAATCCTGGCTGCCTCCAGGATCCAGCTGAGTGCAGAACTTGCTGAGTCACATTTTCACCACAAAAAGGCTCATGTGCTTCTGACAGTCCTGCAGTTATAGGCACAGCTTGGCCGGAGAGGAGCAGACAGCTCTCACCCTGAAGCTCATCCAGGAATGCTGGCAAGAAGTTGCTTTTTATTTCCTATCTTAGGTTACCACAACACGGGTTAGGACTACAAAAGCTTGAAATCCCTGGCAAGCTAACAGTGTACATCTGTCTAAGATGACGGCCAGCATGGACAGCTGTGGGCTTCAGCCCATGACCCATGTGAAGCACTTTGTTCCTTGCTGGGCAGCTGTCATTAACAGTGATCTGTGAGGTTTCTTCCTGATATTGCTTGGTGGTTTGCACTGCTTCTCTCTTCTCTGGTGAGATCTCCAGGCTCTCCTGTTCGGCTGCAAGGGTGATCTGCTGCTCGGCCTCACAAGATCACTGTACTCATCATTTTGCTGTCAGAGGGGCACGTGCTGTTTCTGTCAGCCTGATGGGCTGCAGCCCCTCTCAGCCCCTTGACCAGGGGCTGGCCTAGGGACAGCTGCACTGTTTCATCTGTAAAATGGGACCAGCACTTTCTCCCTGGGATGGTTACGAGGGATTAGCAGTGAATGTTTGCAGGGTGACTTGAGGGGACCTGTAACTCATCACCAGGCTCTGCCTGGTGATCTATTTGGGAAGAGGATCTGTGGAGCCACTGTCCCATATTACTGGCAGTTTATGTGGACTTTCAAGCCAGAAATTGGTGAATTAAATAGTTTTTGCACTAGAAGAATTGTGTCTTTGTGTTTCACGGGACCTGTCAGACTGTCTCAGTAGGACCTGGTTCTTGTGGCCCACACAAGGGGGGAGAGCGAGGGATAGAGCAAGGTGTGAAACTGTTACTATTAACAGTAAATACTTGTCCATAACTTTGAGGGTCCTTTGCCCCATCTTTGCTCTCCTGGCAGTGGCTGGGACCCTTGGGCAGAGCATCAGTGCCCCAGCAGCAGCACTACCCCTCAGCTGGCTGAGGTGGCCATCTGTGGCATGGGGTCAGAGTCCTGCAAGCCCCCTGCCCATGCACCAATCATGCTGCTGGATCAGACCCTGTGCAGATGCTGCTCTCCAACCCCTTCCCAAACACTTTCACACTTCCCTGGGCCACTGCAGACAGTATCGCAGGTCTTTGCACTCCAGCGGTGCTTTTCTTCCCTCCGTGGGTGCTTTTTTTGCCTGTCCCCATTAGGTGTCTCCCTTTTCCTCCTTATGAACATCTGGAGCTGTGCGGGTCCCGGCCACCACCACCCCTCATACCTGGGCTGAGCTGGGGCGCCCAGCAGGACACTGGGGCTTCGGGTCCCCCTGTTCCTTCAGGGCTGAATTTTTGGATCAGGGCACACTACTGGAAAACAATCTAGGTTTTAGGTGGTAGAAAGGAACACCTTTACAGAGGTTTGGTTTGCTCTGTGTTTTTTTTTTTTTTTCTCGGGAGTGGGAGGGGTGTGTGTGTGTTAATATATATTTTATTTATTTATTAATTCTGGGCCCAGGCTCCTGTTGTTGGCAGTGCTGTTAGTTCAGCTGTCACACTTGCAATTTTGCCCCAGATGCAGCTGTATCTATAATCTTTGGGATAGGTTGACTTATTTAAACAACATGTAGCATCTGGTCTCTGTGGCTTGGGTGACTTACCGGAGGTCACACAGCAGAGACTTGGAAACAGCCCAACTCTCCTGCCTCTGATCTTTGTGCTCAAACTTTTTCAACTGCTTCCTCCACCACAGATCAACAATAATGTCCTCAGGCAAGAGAGGTAACATAGCTGTAGCCAAGCTGGGGAGATGTGGAATGCAAGGTGGCTGAAAATCTGGCTGGACCACTGGGCTTGGAGGGGAGTAGATGATGAGCTGAGGTCTGGCTGGTGTTCAGTGCTGTGTGGTGTTCCTCAGCTGCTGGTACTGGTGTGGATAGGCTTCAACACTTTCACCAATGCCCCAGGCTATGGGATGGCAGGCACCTCAGTGGATGATGGAAAGCTGAGGGGACCACTGAGTGTGCTGGAGATTTGGCTGCCATTCAGAGAGATGTGACAAGCTGAAGAAATGGACCTACAGGAACATCAGCAAGCTCAACAAAAAGGAATGGAAAATCCTGCATCTGGGATGAAGTATTTCCATGCATCAGTACCGGCAGGGCACTGACTGCTAGGAAGCAGCTTTGCAGAGAAGGACCCAGGGATCCTGGTGGACAGTGAATATCCACTGTGGGCCTCTGTGCAAATGAGGCAACTGTGCACTGAGGTTATATCAACCAAAGAGTAGCCAGCAAATTGAGAGAAATGATCAATCATTTCTGTTTGTTGCTTTCTGTACGTACCCAGTTTTGGCCCCTGGGTGCAAAAATGACACAAACAAACTCAAATGAGTTCAACCAAGGCCATTGAGATGGTTTAGACCTGGAGCACATGGAGGAGAGGCTGAGACATCTGGATTTGCTCAGCCTGAGGAAGAGGAGCAGAGGGGATATCTTGCTCTTGTGTCCACTGCCTAAAGGAGGGTGGCAAAGAAGCTAGAACTGGTCTCTTCTTTAGATGTTCATGACAGAAGTACAGGAGACAATAGTCACAATCTGCAGTAGGGGAAATCCTGACAAAGTATAAGGAATAAATCACAATCAGTGGTTAACCACTGGCATAATTGCCCAGAGAGGGTTGGCAATCTCCATCCCTGAGGATACTCAAAACATGACTGAACAAAGCCCTGAGCAATCTGATCTAACTTTGAAGCTCTGAGCACAAGTTTCAACCAGATGACTTCCAGAAGTGTCTTCCAACCGAATTTACTCCATGACTCTACAATAGTTGGATACCTCTGCTGTAATTCCTGCTGTATTCCCCAAAGAACTGAACAGAATCCTTTGTCAGTATTGTTTTTACAGGCACACCTTTCATGTACCAATAAAGAGAGAGGGAGAGAAAAAAGAAGGGTGGAAAAATTGAAGCAAAACTATGTGGAAGAGCTGCACAAAAACTCCAGTGTCTCAAAGCTGCTGGTTGCTTCTAGTGTTGGCATGAGAGGAAGTATAAAGTGGATTAAGAGCAAGGACAAACAATCTAAGGCATTCTGCTAGCAGTCTCCTGTCACCATCCTGCTTCCCAATGTGATGGTGATCCAAGTTGTGCAGAGTCTTGGATGAGGCTCCAAGCACTGAATCACTTTGTCTCTTCTCCCTTCCCTATAATGATCACACACAGAAAATAGGCATGACTGGGAGAGGCTTGGGCCAATTTATAAAAAGAAAGTCACTTTTCAACACAACCCTCCATGGAGAAGGATTGTTTGGTTTTGTCATTTAACAAACACCCAGAAGGCCTGATGAGAAACACACTTGTCAAGCTGAGTTTCCCTCTTCAGGCTTGAGGAAGGTGGGTTGAGGAAACCCTTGTTGCTGCAAAAAGGTGGTGGAAATCTTGAAATGGGGTCTGTCCCCTGATGGGCTTCGTTCCCTGCAGCCCCTAGGCATTTGTCAGTACCAAGATGCTGCAAACAATTTGCAAACCTATCTTCTCTGCTGACAGAAATGTGTATCAACAAAGTCATTTCCGTGTGAGATGAAAACTTTTGTATTAGGAGAATATTAAGGCTGCAAAGTAAAACTCTTACCGTGCTGTAATATTAACTCTATTATCTCATTAGCATGGATAAAGATATGCCTACCTGGTGTTGGCTCCTGTGCACATGGAAAATGACACTGGGCTAGATCAGTTTGGTGACACAGCAGATGGTTAGGCAATGGGGCCTTGGGTGGAGAGCCTTTGGGCACAGCTCTGTTGGCATTTTAAACTGTGCCAGGGCACAGGTCACTTGCATGCTTCTGCCACAGGCAAACTTGTGCATGTCACAGTCTCCAGGTACAGTCTGAGAGTTGGTACAGGCAGGTAGGAGGCCTGCAGTGGAACCTACAAGTGTGTAATGGTGTGGATACAACCAGAAAACCTTAAGGAAAACCTTAAGTTTCCCAGTGTCAATGCATTCCTCTGCTTGGCTTCTAGCCCTATCTGTCCCTGTGCATTAGATCTCATCATCAGTCTTGATCACATTTTCCTTGACTTTCCCTGCCTTCTCACCAGCTTGTATCAGCCCTTCCTGCTCCCATTCCACAGTGTGTCCCTGCCTAATGCATTCCACATTGATCCCACTTTCCCTCTGATCCCCATCTTTGTCCCATCACATCTCTTGGATGCTATTTAAATCATACCTTTTACTCGCAGGCTTTCCCTGTATTTCTCAGCCACGATCTTGCTTCACCTCTTAATGCTCTCAGAGCTCCTGTAGTGTCTGACCTCATTTTGCTTTAGTTTTTACCACTGATTCCAGACTGACTGAACTAGTAGGCAGATCCCTGTTGTTACAGAAAAGTTGTTTTCCTCAGGCTGCAGATCAGAGGAACATTTCAATATGTCCTTAAGCCTGTCCCCCCCCAGTGTGTTTAAGCACATTTTTCTGTTGCCCCAAGCAAGGAGGATGCCTGCTGCTGAGTGAGGCAGGACTGCTGAGTGAGCTGAGGCTCCTGAGCAATGTGGAACTGTTCAGAGCCTGGGCAGGACTGATGTTAA
This sequence comes from Calypte anna, assembly GCF_003957555.1. Lineage (NCBI taxonomy): Eukaryota > Metazoa > Chordata > Aves > Apodiformes > Trochilidae > Calypte > Calypte anna. The sequence continues at coordinate 105,104,558 of NC_044246.1, read as the reverse complement.
ATCACAGATGGAAACAGCAATCTGTCAGCAGTGTTTTTCCTGTTGTTGTTGTGGCTCAGAGTTGTGCTGCTGAAAGGTCAGAAGTGACATCTGTGAAGAGATCAGTAAACAGAGGTCAAGGGGATTATTCAGTTTATGTAATCTAAGTAGTAAAACACAGGGAAAAAAGGGTTCAGGCTTTACTAGGATGTCTCATCTATGCCCAGGGGTAACCCTCCCTAGATATTGGTGATGTGGCACAACCTGGGGAAAATGTGTCCATGCCTGAAGCTGGAATTAACACCAGCTCGGTCAAGGTTGCCCTTAGTATCCAAGATCTGCATCAAAACTCTTTCAGATATGTTAGTCAGATTCTGAGACCCTGATGATCATTGTTTCATTCTTTGGACCTCTGGAATTGGCCTTTTGTTGTTGGAGGTTTTTTTTTTTTGCTCTTGCACAATTTGCCCATCACTCCCCCAAAAAACCCAAAAAACCTAAACCCAACCAAACCCTACCAGAATACACATGAAACAAAAATTCAAAGTAATTTTTCAAGAAGTTTGAGGATATTTTCTCTGCTGGAGTGAGCCCCTGTGAAGCTGCAGCAGCTCAGCTCCCTTGGCAAGGGGAGAAATCAGTATAATTGCTGGCCATGGTCCCCTCTATCTCTGGGGCTGGGCAGCTTCAAGCAATGACAGATGGTCAGCATCTCCATGGTGAGAAAGAACAGTTTCAAGCAGTAATTACAACTATTTCTCACTCCTTTCACCTAGAGGAAATGTACTGTTACAGCCTCCTGCCTTGCTCCCTTCAAAGCCTTTAGCTTTTGCTTGGGTATCAACATTGTGAAGATCTGCCCATTAAACACATGCCAAATAATCCCATTTTAAAAAACCAGGCCCATTGACTCCAGGAGGACTGCTCTTGTGCTTCAGCTTATATGTGTTTACATGCAGTGCTTGACCAGGCTGTACCTCAGGTTGCCACCATGGAGATTGATGGGAAATCTGTTCAGAGGGTAAAAAAAATAACGAAGCATATGTCTAGCAGGATTTCATTCCAGGCTTAAATTACATAAACACTCTTATAATAAGCATCTTTGGCAAAATCCATAACCCAGCTGTGCCACTTTTTTTGCAGTATGTCTATTCCTGGATCCATCCTGCCGAGCTGTAGGAAATTTTCTGAAGTATCTAAGTTCAGTGCTTCCTCAGGTCTCACTCCCACAGAAGTCACCAAATAGAGACCAGCTCCTCCAGACACTGCATCTGAGTTTAGGTCAGCTCCATTATGGAAGTGGAGATGAATCCTCTCTCTCTTCTGGGACCATACTGGGAATTTCTAGTGACTGTCTCAAAAAGTAACTTCTGTGATTTCCCTAAAGCTGGGGGAAGAAGGGGATGCCCTCAACTCTTAATGTCTAAGAAGCACCTATAAGGTCATTGCTAAAGCCCAGAAGCACCTATAAGGTTATTGCTAAAGCCCATGCACCCAAAACTCCCCCTGACGTTGAGCTGTGTGTTCAAGGTCACTGAGATGGTTCTCCTGCTGCTGCTCCTTGCATGGGTCCTGAACCAGAGCCATGGGCTGGAGTGGGGGTGTGGGGGACTGCAGCCGTCTGTCCTCTGTGCCCAGAGCTGTGAGATCAGAGTCTGAGCATCCACATTCTGCTCGCGGATGATTTTGCACTGCGCACACAAACCAGATTATTTCCAGTGAAGAATCATGTATCACAAAGCAAGTTAAAAAGGCAAAAGTCTTGCCCTTCAGGAATTAATTTCAGGCTATGGAAAATAACAGATAACATGTATCCACAACAAAAAAAGTAGAAAACAACCTCAAGAGTTAAATCTGATGAATACAGAATACTGCACGAACTGTAAGTCAAGATATTCAGTACATTCATTGAAATGTCTCTCACGCAGCATTTTAAAAGACATTAACATTTTTTTAAAGTAATCTGTTCCCAGCTATTCTGTATTAATAACTATTTACATAATAAGATATTGTAAAAGATATATACATAACGTACTTCTTTGAAGATATGCACTGGATAACTTGGAATAAAGCCTACCTCATTTAATGCAGATTTTCTGAGACTTGTAGAAAAATGAGAGTCCTGAAAAACCTGGAAAGAATTCAAATCTGATGAAAACCAAAAATATTATATATGATTAACTTTTCCAACCAGCTTTAATAAATACACCAATATTTAAAACAGAACAAAACATAATAGTGAGGTAGGTCAACATTTTTCAGGGGTTCTAATCATTTTTTCAGAACATGAATACTGCATATTTATATCCAATTATCTTTTTTCTTCTTTCTTCTAAAAACGGCTGTAAAGTGATTGAAAAGGTAAAACAGTATTGGAACATGGAACAGCTAAATCCCCTTAACTATCAAGTGGAAATAAACAAGGAATTAAAACCCAAAACTAAAAACAGCATGAAAAAAACAATTTTATAACAGGGAAGTGAAAAGCTAAGTATAAAAACATTTTTAAAATGAGATAGACATATCATTAATAAGATCAACAATGATTTTAAGTCCATAAGTCCATGTAAAGTATTCCAAAATCCTCCCTTTAAAAAATCCTGACTTTTTTAGCAGTTCAACATATGACCACATTTTCAGCATCTAGAATTCAGTCCTTCATTTCCTAAACGCAAATTTTTAGGTTTCAGTACCCGAGGTTCTGGAAATATTTCATTATCTCTTTCAGAGCACCCTTTATAGATTGTCACTCATACTTTTAACATTTAAACAGAGTTGAAATAGGGAAATTAAAGCAAAACAGAAAAGATAATGAAACATGAATCTGTTCAGCTGTGGCACAGGCTGTCTGTTAGAGGAGATCTGAACACTAATCTCATTGTTGATTTACATCAGATTCCTTTAACTTTTGTCTGAGTCTTTACTGAAGCTGTTCAAACCAGTTTGTAAATGCAGATTGAAGGAGCAATTTATATCATTATCTTGACAGGCAGCTCAATCAGGGTAATTCATTGAAAATATCTATTTAAAACTCATCATAGAGGCAGAGCATTTAATGCTTTCCTTTTTCAAACAAGTGAGGATCATTTACTAAGGAAATGGGAAATTGAAACACTTTTTTTTTTTTTTTTTTTTTTTTTTTTTTTTTTTTTTGAAATTTTATTTTCTGGAAAACAGATGTACTTAGGGTCTCCTTAGCTTGCTCTGTGTTGATGTGGTATTGCATGATGCTTTCTAAGCTATGAATGAGCCTTTCTAAGGAACATATAAGAATTACTTGCAAATTGTAAAGTTCACATTGTGAATAAATAAATGTTTACCAAGTTATAGTGAGAGACATAGTGTCTGGAGAAAAACAGAAATTTCTTATGTCTTTATGTTTTATGTATTTATGTCTTATGTCTTTCTTATCAGTTTAACACACAGTTAAGTAGATGAACAATTCCATTAAATTAAATGCTCCATCACTGCAATGAAGCTTGGATGTCTATACCAGGAATTTTTCCAGCTATTAATAAGTAAGATGTTCACTTTCAGAAACCCGTTTTCAAATGCTTCAAATTGAGGTCCTGTATAGGAGTGCAGATTATCTGAGCTGGCCCTTACCTACCCAATTCAGAGACAGATTTTTCCTTTTGGTTTTACTGCTCAGGAAGCTCAATTTGCAGATCTTAGTCAGATGGATCTTATAATGACCTTGCAACATCAACAAGAGATAGCAGGCTTTAAACCTCTTACAGCTTGGCAGGATCTCTAAACCTGGTGCAAACTGCACCTTTTGCAGGGGTGCAGCTTTTGCCAGCCTTTGAAGGCTGCCCTTGAGTCAAAATCCAAGGGGCTGGCAGTGAGATGCAGGAAGTATTTTTAAGAAAGATGATAGTGAAAGTCAGAGAGCTTCTAGAAGAGACTTCTGTATATTGGTATAAAAGGAGAACCCTAATTGTTTGCAAAGACTTGAGTGACTAAGAGTACATTATAAAAAGTATCCACAAGTTTTGCTGACAAGAGGCATACAAAGGATTTAATTTCAATAATTAATTTGTGTTGTTATTTCAATAGAAAACCTAAGGTGAATAAACCATTTTTTTTCTTTTTTTTTTTTTTCTTCCATAGTATCACAGAAGCACCCAGTGTTCTAAGACTCTGATCTCTGGTTCTATACTGCTACCACTGAGAAGGCTCCTTATTTTCTTGTGGACTTACTAACATACATATATCTTGTAATAAGTAGATATCTATAATATTTTAAAAAAATAATAAGGAAAAAAATGAACATGCCATTCTGAAACTGCAGTTATGGTTAGAACATCTATCTTTTTGGTATGCATGTAAAAACAGTGGACAGGTTAATGAAAAAAGTGAAGGCACATGGAAATTATTTTGAGAGCAGTCATTTTCATAAATGCATAGACAACTAGACAGATGGCAGAGTCAGAAGGATTTGGGGGGCAAGAGTTTTTCCTTGTGTCCACTGGGAGACTCAGGTCCAGCAAGTTTTCCTTGAGGAGTAGAAAACACCTCTACTCTGTATATGTTTTAAGCATATAAAGGCAGTTTAAATCTTTTCAATTTAAAGGGTTACTATCCAGCACAGAATGAAAATAATACGTTTTCCAAAGACTGAGATACAATGAAAGAATTTGCACAGCAGCACTGAAGGATAAAAACACGCGTTTCAGGCTGATAAGCATCGGGGTACAAACTGAATATGAAGATAATTTGTATTTGTTTTTCTTTGGCTATTATGAACTTTGATGATTTTCATCCTAATTTAATAGCACAATAAATCATTTTTATGAATGCCATGCTCTTTAAATGCTTCCCTGTTAAAGTGTGAGCTAATTGTCCTTGGTCTTGGAATAGAACTTCAGGGCAAATAGAACACTGTTCTGAATAACCCAAGCCTCTTTTAAGTTCAACAAAGGTGCAGAAAAGTGCAAATGTCAGAACAGGTCCTTGCTGGAAATTATAAAAATGAAAAATATTTCAGTGTGTTAGTTGTTGCTGTTGGGTAAGGGGCTGTGGCTGAAGAGATTCTTGTGTTAAGACTTAACCCCTGACCACCTCTGCCTTTTCTGACTGCAGCAATGCCCAGTGCCCACAGCCCAGGTACCAGGCAAGCCTGTACACCACCTTGAACATGGTGGTGCTGCCCTCTCCCATTCTCAGTGCTTTCTGTAGATAAACAGCTTTGCTTTTCAAAAACTCATATGCCTGCTCCTTGGGAATGACACCAAAGAATACCTTATAAATGAAGTATGCTTCCCATTAGGGATTACAGCATCATTTGATCAAAGTCCACTGGAAATAGCTCTTGGCAGCAAAGACATTCTCTGTAACTCTTCATTTTCTTAAGTCTGATTGGCAAAGTTAGGAATAGCAAAGCTGACTTGAGGGCTGGAGGAGAAAAGGACACAATAGAGGTTTTGTTGTTTTTGTTGTCTTTCTGCTTGTTTTAAGGAATGGCTGTGAGAAATTGGTTTTTGGATGCAAAGAAAACACTGGAAATGGGCTTATTCATCTATGGGGTTGATCGTACCCTACATGCTGGCTCAACTTGTAAAAAGTAATGCAATGCAGGCATCGTTTAAAATTAAACAAATTTTTGGCAACTCTGGTGAAATATATTGTCATCGGCTGTAGAGCACCAACACACTTGATAGAGTTAAAGAATGCTTGGAAGACTTCAAGCTCTCTCTGTTTTGCATTTAATGAAATCTGGGCAATCAAAATGTCTACCTGGCAGCTCACAAGAGATACTTCATGTTCATTATTTTGTAGTTAAGCTATCTATCTGTCCCGATGTGCAAGGCTACAAATTTGTATGCATTTTTAGTCTATTTCCATTGTAAATTACGCATAAATTATATACAGACATTTAGGCACCTCAGAGGGTTTTATTTAATCTCTATTTTGGTATTAGGGATAGATGCTGGTGAGTTTTGTACATTGGTTCCTCTCTTGAGAAGATCAGAGCTTGCAGCTGGGAGAGAAATACATCACTCCACTGCCTCTTCTTCCCATTCTATGGGCTATAAATCGTAACATTTAAAAAGATGAAATAGTGGTGCAGTGCTATTATTTATGGCTTTGGTTTGAATACTGCAGACCATCTAACAAAAGTAAACTGATCCTGACAAAACCTTGATGAGTTACTATGCAACTAAACTTGTCCTCCATAGAGATGGCAAAACATTGATGATATGATTTATAAAATCCTTCATACCTCATAGTACTCCCTCCCCGAATACATCGTAAGCACAGTCCTAGCTAAATAGGTCTGAGTCTATTTTCATGTTGCACATAAATCTGCAAAGCCTTTAAGATGAAAGGAGGAGAGCAGGTCTTACTTTTCTGCTGTATTGTGCCTACTATTTCAGTGGCTGCGAGAAAAACAGAGACCACCTCACTGACTGCATTGGACTTTGTCTTGATCCTAGGTGATGGCGTCTAACTGGTTCAGACAAGGATGTATATGCACTTGGTTTCACAAGTCAATGGAGAAGATGAAGTTCTGTTTCCAGCTTCTTCCTCTTGAAAAGTGCCTCAATGTTAGAGCCATTCTTTTTTTAATTTCATTTTTTTTTTTTAAGTTGTAAAAATATAGCTGCTACAAGCACTGTAGACAATGGAGTGCTTTCCTGCTGAAGCAGGTCCTAGCAGAGCAGAGAGGTCTTCAGGTCTCTCTCACCCCTTTTCTCTCCAGACACACATGTTCCGGTTCATTTTACTTTTATTTCCTTTTTGTGAGTGTAATGTGCAGATTATGCAGCTGTCTTTTTGGTTATTAAATGGGTTTTTATAGTTTAAATATATCTCATGCCTAATGGTCCCAACATGTTTATGACAGGTTATGTCATTGGTTCTCTTGCTAGGGAAACTAACAAAGCTTCTCCGTTAGCTTAGGAGGCCTGGGAATTTTGTGCATCCTGTTCTTGTTGCTGTATGTCAGTGCTGGGCAGATTGCCATTGTACCTCTGTGCATAATTCACTGGTTAAGAGCATGTGAGTATGTCTCCCTCTAATGTGTGGCTCCAACAACAACCTGGTCATTCCCCAAAGCCAACGAAGGCAGTCTTGCCAATTCTTGTGATTTTATTGTGAGTCCCTTGACACTTGGTGTATGCCTTGAAAAACACAGCTCCTGGAGTTAAGATGAATGCATAAGAACCTCAGCTTTCGTTTGAAAACTAACAGAAAATAACATATTCTGAGCCTTCCTGTTGTGAAAGTGTTTGGAAGTGGACCCCAGTGATTAAAACCCAAGAAAGTAAATGCAATCAACCCCAAATGTATTATTAAAATAATATCTCATGGTGTGATTTTTAAAGACAAGCTCCTAAGTATGGGAACCTCTCTCTAGCTTCTGGATAGCTCAAGCTGGCAATGTGAGAGATGCTGTTCCTGTTCAAGTGCTGTGCTTTTGATGCTAAAATTCCCATGCTTGATTCACAGTGACAATCAGAGTGTTGATCAGTGTATGGCTCGGGGTTTGTCTCATCTGCAGCCAGCAGCCCGTGGAACTGAAACCCAGGTATGCTGCATGTGGTCAAGGACAGCTCTGCTGCAGTTCATTCACTTGAAAGAAAGGTCAGACCTGTGCAGGTGCTACACAGATTCCTCCCTGATTGCATCTGAGGGGTTCAGAGAGACCTCAGCTCCTTTGGCCTCAGCTCCAGAAGCTGCAGAGCCATGTCAGTGCAGCAATGCTGTCTGGTTAATGCATCCTGCTTTTCAGCATCCTGGTTAGTTCAGGCACTCTGCTGCACTGAGGCAGCTGCCAGGCAGAAGCTGGGTTGCATCTGACCAACTTAAACTCTGGGGTAGAGCACATTGGCCTGAGTGCACTGCTGTAAGTTGAGTTATCTTAACAGTGCTTGGGGAATTGATTCTTCATGGGAAATTTCCAAAAACAGGCCTTTTTGTGACTGAAGTTGAAGACTATGCTTCTGCCACTCTGTACTCACAAGTATTTGACAGCTGAGGGGTTCATCCATGGGCAGAAATGGAGCATCCCAATGCATCACAGCTCTTTCATCAGGAATTGGCACTTGTAGCAACTTCAGCACTGGCTTGGTGATACTGCTTCAGTTCTTGATATTCTTAATCTTGTGGCTTTTTTCCATTCTTTTCCTTCCTGGGTTGAGCCAACACCTGTGGTCCCATATGGGCAAATTTGGCAGCTCCAGGGAATGGATAACAAGCTCTGCACTATATTTTTCCAACTGTGTCATCTGGCTTACAGGAGAACTCTGGCTTAGCTGTACTGCCAGTACTGGAATGACTCTGGAGCTGTCTCCTAGTCAAATGGTTGTAGAACTGGCTGGCTTGCTTTGTTTTCCTGGACAGTATATTGTCTTTTTTTTTTTTTTAATAATATGTATGTATTTTATTCCCTTTGCACTGTGAGAAATATAGTCCATATGAAACATATGACATTAAGGCCTTGTTTTAAATTCCTTCTGTGGTCTGTGTGCTAGGTCTATTAGATAAAGGAAAGCCTTTTTCCAGTGGCTGTGTATGTTCTTGTTGTAGCTGGCAAGGGAATTCTAGGGACTACCTGTGTCTCTGCTTGCAAATATCCAAATCTGAGCTTTGAGAATGAGAGTAGATTTCCTCACTTACAAAACCCCAGCTGTGGTTAATGACTGTAATGGAGATGAAGCAGCACATTTTCTTGTGAACGTTAACAACTCCTGTGCACATTGTCCACATTTTGCAACCACATTGTCAAACCACTACATGTTTTTCAGAGGACAGCTGCTTGAGAGAAACCTCTCTTGCTACCAACTGCTGGCACTTTGTTGTGAAGGTCTGCATTCAATTTAAAATGTAGAAATACAACAGTACTGGAGGCCCAGAATTACAAAAATCATCAACCAAATAAACCAACTAGCTGTTATTGATCTGAGTTTTCCCCTAAATGGTACTGGACTTCAGCATTCCTTGGGATGAAGGGAATGAGGAGCTCATTTTTGAGTACTTGCCATAGTGCATATGTCAGTATCTGCCACTGACTTTCACTCATTGCAGCCATCTGCAACCCTCCTGAACAAAATCATGTGCAGCATCGTGTTTAATGTTCCTGAAAGAAAAGGGAACGTGTAATAATTATTTTAAAATAAACACCAAAGGGACAAGTACTGTGTTCTTTGGCTTAATTCATACATGGATGAAATCATTTTTCTAAACAGGACTGCCAATGTCTTGTTTCAAAGTCTGAGCCTTGGAGGAGGCTTGCAATCACTGAATGAAGTGTCGGCCATCCCTCCCTCCTCCCACTCTGCTCCCTGCTCCAAGGCAGCTCAGTGAGCCCCAAAACAGCCACCACAATGGCCATGGATGGGAGGCACGGGTCATCTGCACAGGATGAAAACAGCATGGGCAGTAAATGTGAAAAAGAACCTGGCTGTCCTCACTCTGGCTGCAGACTTTGCTTCCATTTTGATCTGGAGCAAAAGCACTCCCAGGTGCACGGGTCTCCCACTCCTGGGGAATATTCCCTTGTTGGCTCAGTGGCTTCAAGAACTTACAGGCATTCAGTTTTCTCCCCAAAAAATGTGTGGGTCCTCCCATGGCACCCATCTAAGGGCTGCAGTTCCTTCCTTCCTTCCTTCCTTCCTTCCTTCCTTCCTTCCTTCCTTCCTTCCTTCCTTCCTTCCTTCCTGCCTGCCTGCCTTCCTGCCTGCCTGCCTTCCTGCCTTCCTGCCTTCCTGCCTTCCTTCTTTCCGGACACGTTCCTATGCGAAGTGCTCTAGGTGGCCCTGCTCTGGCAGGGGGGGTTGGACTAGATGATCTTTCGAGGTCCCTTCCAACCCCAAGGATTCTATGATTCTATGATTCTATGATTCCTGCCTTCCGAAGGGGCCCATATTCAGCAGGTAACCGTAGACTGTGCGGAAAATAATGAGTCTTCCTGTGGCTGTGATGCTGAGCACATGAAGTTGCTGGGATGCTCACAGGTTATTCACGGCCACTTGAGGTCTAGCATGGTGAAGTCCAGAATAATATGTAATTACATATATTTTAAATGTGGTTTTTTTTTTGGTTTTTTTTTTGTTTTTCTTTAAAGCTGATAGCCACAGGAAGAATTGGTGTTTGTGAGTGTGATCATGTGCAGTGGCAGGTGTTCAGAGGTGATGCTTCCTGCAATATCTTGTCCAACCCTTTATTCCTGTGCTTCCAGTATCAGGGACAGAGGACTAGGGACTTGGCAAGGGCATTTACCACCTCTTGGCAGTCACTGTCCAGTTTAATATTTAATTACCTCCGAGGCCAATATCAAGATATTACCAATACCCTCAGAGTTGCGTCAGCCTGTATCAGAAATCAGAGTGAAAACCCAAACTTTGCTTTGGCTTTGGTTCTGAGGAAAATTTTTAAACTTTAATATAATTTAGATGAGACCCTGTAACTGACTTGTGGGGTGCTTTTTCTTTCCAAATCATTATCTGATTTCTCTGAAATGGTGGCCATCTTGCCAAATGGTACATTCTCTGTTTATTTATTGCATATAGATAATCTACAAAACCAACTCCCATGAAAGGGACCCATGTAGGACTCCACAGTTCCCCACATAGCAATAATTAAAAGAAATGGGTTTCATCTTGTCTGTCTGCATCAGCCTGACTTTCTCCTGTTAATTAACACCATTGCCTTAGTGCTGAACCTGAGTAATTCATACCAGGGAACGCTGCACCAGCACCAGGAATGTCCACGGACAGTCTATCCTGTGCTAGTAGACATCACAGAGTTAGAATAGAAATGTTTCAAAGACAAGATGCTAATCCAGTGAGCAACATCCTGAGCAGATGTCTGCTCTGTAATTGCTTGCTTGCATGTTAACACTACCAGGTGATGAGCTGAGCACCAGGCTGAGGGTGCATGGGTGTGTGTGGGTGTGCAGGAGGGGTGCGGGTGGGAAAGAGGATGATTTTCTTGATGCTCACATTTTGATGTATAGTATCACCTGCTGAAACGCATCATTTCCCCTGAACAGGGACCTGATCAAACACAAGAGGTTGAGCTCTACCTTGTCTTACCCATGTTAGTCGGTGGCTAGAGAGGAAATTGTTACTCTCCAGCCCAAGTGAAATGAGTCATGAAAGAAGCCAAGATGCTGGCTAGAAATCCTGTGTGAGTTTGATACAATGTTCACTATGTCTTGGAAGAGCTATTTTAAGAAGAATTTGGCTGGAATCCTTGACTTTTGATTATTTGTTTTTCCTTCTCCTTGCATTTTACTGTTTCCCTGTAGCATGTTCTAAACGTTGTGTCTTGATTTATATCTGTAAATAAATCTCCATATTTATGAAGATGTAATGTCCCTGGGGTCCAGGAGGCCCCAGCCATTCCATGTAACTGAAAGAGACGTTACCTAAGTGGACCATGAATCAGAAGTAGGGCAGACAGGGAGAACTATTTTTACCAACCTGCTTGACTTGCAAGGAGGTCTGCCCAAAAGGCATGTGGGGGCAGCCAGTTGGGGGGACTGGGAAGGTGCTAGGAATTATACCCTGGGGTATTGTTTCTGAGTGTTACAAGGTGCTTGGGCTGTGCTGGATTATGGAACAAGGGGAGGGAGCAGGAGAGACAGCGGGAGAGCTTTTTATGTGGGCATCCTTGACAATGGGAGAAAGGTAGAAAATGGTGGCAGCTGTTAAAGTGAGTGAGTGACTTTTTGTTGCTGGCTTGCCAGCAGAAACCTGATAGTAATACGTAAGAGTTATGTGTAAGAGTTCAAGTTAGGTGGGTCTCGGTGAAATTACCAAGCAGCTTTTCTCTGAAAAGCATATCCTTGTAGGCATCACTTCCATTCCTCTACTGCCCTTATGATGCCATGGAATAAAGCCTAGAGTAATGATCCCACTTCTGGCTAGACGCCACAGTAACATGGCCTTTTCAGTCCCCATGTGTGGGTGGGAAGTTAATAGATTTCTGCTCCTCTTGGGAGGAAAAGTCTACCTTATTTTGAGCAGGTTCTGACTGGAGAGGTGTGGTGTGATCTGCAGTAACCCCAGGTTGTGAGGAGTGTATCTGTCACCTGACCCTTTTCTCTGTTTATGGCCTTTTTTGATAGGGTAGAAACCTTGTCCTAATATGAGTATAGTTAGCATTGCCTTCACTGGGAGATTTCACAGACTAGGGATCAAAAGTCTTTTCTTGGGTACTTGTTATTTTTTAAAATTGAGCTTTATTTTTTAGGAATTCATTTTACTCATTTATCTTGATAATACTCTGCTAACTTTTCTCAGTGAACTGCAGATTAAGAATTGCTTCATGTACTTCTAGAGATAGTTTTCAGAATCTACTGCTCTTGTTATGGTTATGAACTATGGTTAGAAATGCAAATGTCTTGGGAATGCCATCTTCTCACTTAAAATATCTGCTCTGGGTAGGTTTTGAATCTAAGTTATTACTGTTGTTATCTACTAAAGATACTGTGTTTAATTTAATGAAATAAAAAATGTTCTACTAGAATGTTTTGTTTGAAAAAAACTTCGTTTTGTTCCCACCTCTCACTGCTTCCCTGTGCCATGTGAGGACACACGATGCTGTGGAAGACACAATCTAATCTGCTGCTGCCATGAAACAAGCAGCATAACATTAAAAAAAAATTAATGTTTTTTAAATGAGTTTTTTTTCCCCAAAAAAGGCAACGCTTTTGCAATATGGGGAAAAAACACTGGCGTAGGTAGGAGGCTGACTGAATTCCTCAGCATGTCACTTCAACAGATTATCAACCTAGTAATGATGACAAAGCCTTATGACTGGTAGTGAGGTAAGTGGCAGAAAGTAGCCAATAGAGTTATCAACTCCCTTGAGGAGTTTGGAGAGTGACAAAGAAGAAAAATCATCTTTCATCTTGCACATAGACCAAATATGATATGTAATCACAGAAAAAAAGAGCACACAACAAGCCAGTCTTTGTCAGCTGTCTAATTATAGCTACAGCAAACTGAATAGCCAGCAACATGCAGTCCTCATTAAATCTGCTGTGCAGAGATATCACTGCTAAGGTCTAGAGTGAGGACTTGGACAGAAGTCATGCAGGGAAAAAATAATCTGAGGAGAGAAACCACTCTGTGGGCCCCTATCTTTGGGGACTGAGGAGCTGAAATACTAATATCAGCAGGACTTGCCTTTTTTTTTAGCAATTCAGTTTGTGAGTCACCCAGAGATGCTAAGAATGATTATTCAGCTACTCTCTCTGATATGTTTGAAGTACTTTCCTGCTGAAAACTTTCCTTCCCACCTTTTTATAACTGTGTTTTCCCCTGGTTTGGCCCCTTCTAAGCTGTTTTGTTCACTGTTAGTAAATGGGACTGCCATTCATGTCAAAACACATGAACAAATGAATAAGCTTTCCAGGTGTTTAATACTAAAAAGATGGTTGCATGTGAGCAGCTGCCATCAGAGCAACAGGGCTGGAAACAGCAGGTAAATCCATGATAAAACTGGTTAAAAATGGGAGGTGTCCCAGTGGCCATGTTAGCAGGAGGACACAGAGACTTCTGGAAAACACCCTGATATCCAGGGTACAGACATTTCTGATAACTACTTTTGAAACATATGAACAGTACATTTGCTTCTGCTTCTTTCCATGTGTGTGTTCTCTCTTAGGATTCTCCTGTGGAGAAAATCCCTCCCTGAACTCTTTCTGCAATCATCTGTCTTCTGCTTCACTTCTGATCATCTGCAAACCAGACCCTCAAGCTATATTAATGGTTTGTTACAGTAGCAATAGCTGAATGATATGGGAATAGATCAGATCAGCATTTTCCCCCCTGAAACAGTTCTCTAGGGAATCATGAGTTCAAAAAGCAATGAAAGCTTCTGCAGAGAAAAAAAACACCCCCTGTTCTCCTTGGGCTTGGAGATGTTTAAAAGCAACTGAAAAAATCCCCTGAATTTTTCTACAGTAAATGAGTAATGAGTAAATGGGTTTTCTAAAGTAAATGAGTTTGTAGACAGCTGAAAGCTCTGGCTGTGTGGAGGGGAGGTGGCAGCATGGGGAGATTCTGCCAAGTGGAGAAGGGGAATGAATTCCTCTCTGCTCCTGCCTCTCACACCTCCACCTCCCTCCTGGCTCTGCTAGGTCAATAGTGAGGAAGGGAGGGAAGGGATCCATCTGCTGTCATCTTTCCTTTTTCATTAGGAAACTGCCAGCCACTTAAAGACTCAAACACAGTCAGTTTTAAATTAGGGGATTCTAAACACCCTAAGTACGTATCTCTGAGGGGTAATGCACACAAACCTGGCACTCAGAGGGAGGGGGCATCCACAGGATGGGTCTAGAAAGGCATAAATCCACAAAATGTAAGACATACTACTGATTATTTGCTTCTGTTTATCCTCAAAGTACAGTGTGAAGGTGTTTAAGGGCTGAATACAATCTTAACTGTGCACCGAGGCTGACAGAGTTAGACCACGACTGTGTTTGGCAGTGTTTCCATATCCTGCAATTCAGCATGGAATATGTAATCATCTGACAGAGGGTTCAGTGTGTTTAGTCGTATAGCTGCTAGAACAGATAAAGGATCAGCCAGGCAAACAGTGAAATATGAAAATGGTTCTCGTAAAAACATCCCAGCGTTGGGGTGTGCAGCTGCCAAGAGTAGTCCGTGGTGACATGAATGGACATAGCATTTAACTGCTCTCCAAGAGGAGAGAGGATTACAAGGAGGTGGGGAAAGGAGAGGAAGCCAGAGCAACCCTGCCAACAATAGCAGGTTGCAATACTTAATCTCAGTGCTTGTGCCAATGAGCTTCGAAGCTGCTGTTGTTTTTATGAGGAAAAATGCAGAAAAGACTAATCTGTGTATTTATGTCTGTCTGGAAATGTTATAAGTGTCGTGTGGTCATTCTGATTCCAGAACCAATGGGGTCAGTATTCCCAGGATGGGGAGACTTGAAGAGGGTGCCAGAACTCAGCAGCTACACATGGGTCCAAAGGCAGAGAGAGTAAGTAAATGAAGGGATTCAGTAAAGTGGGAGACAAAACAGGAACTCTATGCACATTTCCAAATAACAGAATTTTCTGGGGCTGTTTCAGCTCAATGATACACATTGTATGCCCTTGAGAAGTTCTAGAGCATCATCTTCAGTCCTTTCATAACAAGCTTCTCTATTATGCAATTAATTTGCTCATTTGTTTTCTGGTATGACTGTAACTGTTATTTTGCTACAGTTTGTGTTAGGTATGCTAGAGCAGGCAACCAGTGTGCCATAAGCTTCAATGAACACACAGAACAATTGCAATGAAGGGGCACTGACTGCATGAACTTAATTCCATGCCAATATTTTCCTGTGTTTGGCAGTATAATATTATAGCATAGGGGACTGAGGCTTATTATCTCCTCTTCTTTCTGTTCTCAGTTGCAACAGCGCATTTCTTGAAAAAGTGTAATGGCTTTTTAATGCTGGCTGCTGAGGTTTGATCTTTGGTCCCGTCTCATTCTTTTGACGGTGACAGCAGAAGCTGTAGATTCAGGGCTGACTGTGGGCTCTGGGGTCTGTGTACAGATCACAGGCACAGCGCACAGGTTGTCAATCTGCCTTGGCATGCAGGAGGCTCAGATGACAGATACAGATACCTGTGTCCTGTTCCTGTTTCTTCTCTACACCTGGTGCCATGGGTGAGTGGGTGCTTTGGTGTCAGGTTGTGCCACTGGCAGCAGAGCAAGAGGGAAGAAGTTTTTCCGCTGTCTGTTTGAAAGATCTGCATAAGAAGTGGATTTGGATTCACTGGGATGTGCATCCCCTCCGGGGGGGGGGTGTGTGTGGAGGAATAACATAGATGATTTGCTACTACTTCATACTACTCTTTGGTTACACAAAACCATAATACACCGATCTGTCTTTCCTGCCATGGTAGTCTCCATGCTGTCTAAGGGTCTGTTTGATGGTATGTCTCTGGTGGTTTGTAAAGTTTTGCTTTAATCCAGCTAAGGCTTAGCTCTGTTGGACTGGTAAAAGACAGTGACACGTAGGAGTAAGGCTTCTTTGGCTTTCTCTGTTGGGTAGGACAGATATTTGGCAGTGGAGTTTCCCAGGGACCTAGGGATTAAAGTGAACCTTGAGTTTCTTTCTTACTTAACAGTCTTCATCACTCCAAACTTGGGATTTTTCTTCAATATAAACTACAAACTACTGCAGGGAAGAAACATTTTCCAGATGACACTGCTCCATAAATGATGTTTTAGGATGTTAGTTATCTGTGATGGGAGTTGCATATATCCACAATACTAATGGAATCTCTTTTGACAATGAAATGTTATTTTAGAGAGAAATGAAACATGTGTGGACAGGTAAGAAGGTGAAAATTAGCATAATCCTTGTCTAAAATATATTTATCTGACCTTCAAGATGCATCTGTAAAAGTTTTGATGTTTTAATGCCTCTATATCTGTTAATGTTCTTACAGTTTTTTAAGGCATGGAAAGAGAATTTCCACCATAATAGTGTTATATTTTGATATTCACTCAAGTTTGTGACCTTCCAGATCAAAATCTGACTGTTTAACATGATAGCCTTACATGGCAAAAACGAGATTTTGGAAATGTCCAGTTTCAGCTCAGGTGGAAGACCAAAAGACCTTCTTTGGATATGGAGTAGGTAAGAAGGAAAATGAACATTCAGCAGTGTAGGTGCCTCAAATAGAGATCCCCACGTTTTGCTTTAATTTGCCTTGATAATTCTGTGGAGGCCAATTTTTCCTCACGTTATCCAGGATCATATTTCTCAAAGATATGGGTCAGAAAGGAGAAAGTGTTGTTCAGAATAAAAAAGAACAGATCAAGCAACAAATAAATAAACTGTATGCTGGTGTAGTCAGATGTTGGACCTGCATACCTAAAGCTGAAATATCATATGAAGTTTATCAGAGGGGCTGGAATGCTCATGCTAGCATTCTTGCCAAATTTCTCCTGGGCAAATTACCATCTATCTTAATAAATACTCTTGGCAGTTTCTACTGGAGAAAGAAAAAAGGTTTGCCATGTGCTGGGGCCCTGGTCTGGGCTAGTGCCCTGTCTCTGTCCCTGACAGTCCCTGTCTGACAAAGGCAACACTGACATGTTCTGTGGGTCAGTTGACCACCAGGTGGATAACCTGGGACAGATCAGAGAATGAATTACAGAGACAGTTGAAGATTCTGTGGTGAAGTGGACCTTAGCAGATGAAAATCCTCACCTCTGTTCTAAGCACCTGCATGCTGCTACTGCAACAGCTCCAGCCCTCCCCTGGTATTTTCCTTAGAGGTTGCATTTCACTAGCAGTATGGATGGGTGAAACGACTCTTGCAAGCATGTAGAACAAAAGAGTTGTATGAGTGCCATAGCACACGGAAGAAATGTGAGTTGTAAATCATCCTTAACATCTTCTGGAAAAGGTGTCTGTGCCCTAGCAGTTGTAGGTTACTTTCTCAGAGCACAACACACACGATTGGTGCAATTTTGTACATTTGGGGCACAAGTCCATAAAGGCTGAGGCTGCTAATGGCTCCTTTAACAGGCATGTCAGGTTTTGGCTTAATGAATTTGTTAATATCAAGCAACTTTCTTCCTCCAAACAATGGTATTGGTAATTCACAAGCTGTTATTCTTGGAGCCCCACTTTAACAAAAGCCAGCCTCTCTGTCTGAATGTTGCTGCTTTCAGATTTTATTGCAGAAATTACACAAAAATATTTGGCTTGTCTAACGAGGGCTTGACAATATAGTATATATTGCTGAAAATATGTCATCACATTATTCCTAAAAAAATAAACTTTTGTGGTTTTTTTCCCTCATCCATTGGCATTTTGCTAGTTCAAACTGGGGAATACGGGATGTCTATGTAACTTGTCTAATAATGCAAAACAAATTATATGGGTGTAATGCTGGTGTTATCAGGGCTGCAGAGATGGTTCTTTTGCACTTACACTTGTTTTCATTCCTCTCTAGATCTATAGGCTTAGACTGCTGTTGACATCTGTGGTTGCAGAGGCCTTAGGCACACAGGGTTTGACCTCCCTGAATTTCCTTATTAATCCATGTGGTAGATCATACCATTTGTTTTGCAGGAGGCCTTTAAGGCCAGAAAAGCTTATTGTGGTTATCTAATCTGACCTGTTTCATTATGGAGGTCACTGAATAGCCCCCACAGGATTTCCTGCAGCTGGGAGAGAGAGTACTTGAAGAAAGTTTTCCATCCTGATCGGAGGTGGCTGAAGGCTTTTTGGCAGTGTAGGCAGTATTTCTTTTCAGGGCAGCAGCAGACTGGGTTGTGAGCAGAGAAGGGCTGGAAGGGGCCAGGGGATTTCAGGAGTTGGGTATGAGGATGCTAGGACGGGTCAGGAGGACTCCAGCAGGCACGTATGAGATCTGTGAGCTCTTGGGAATCATGAGAGTCAAACAGGCTTGAGATCAATCACGGGAGACCTTTAAGAAGATATGGAGGTGATTACTGTTATTTTTGTCAGGTGTATGATTCAGGAGGAGCTCACAAGATCAGGTGGTTTGAGGTAGAAGCTTTTCAGGTAGGAGATGAAGAAAGGTTGTGGTTTCCAGAGAAGTGATGAAACTTCTGGGTGATGTCTGTGTAGGGGATAGGAGGGATTTCGAGCCATGAGTAGTGTAAGGGGACAGTCATTTGAGGCAGGGATTGCTCTGCTAACCTTTTTTTACCCCATCCAGCCCCTTCTCCTGTGGGCTTTCTTTCCTACTCCAGCTGTGCCCCATCACTAGTTCCAATCCCTCCCCTAGGGCAGAATCAGGGCATTACCTCAGCATCCAGCTGAGGCTCAGAGGGACATACCCTCTTCTTCGGGCACTTCATGAGGAAGCAGCATGTGGATCTCCTGTTCCCACTCCTTAGGGCTCCTCTTAGGGCTGCTCACTTGCTCTTGTGACTGGGCTCTGATCTGAAAGAGGAGCCACACAAATGGTGGAGGGTCTACCAAGGCTCTTGGTAAGTCACTTCAATGAGTGTTGTGAAAAATGTACACTGCTGTAGTAGTTTCCGTCTACTTACAGTAAGAAGCGTGGGAGAAAAAGAAATGGAGCAGAAGAAAAGTATAAATTTTGGCAAGGCTGGTCGACTGCTGGAAAAATGGATGGCAAAGAGGGCTTTTCTCTAGACACAAGGTTAGAAACACAAGGCAGAAGAAAAGAGAAAAAGCTGACATGAATTGGATTAGGCAGCTAACGAAGGATTAAAGCAATATATTATATTGCTACTGTGGAGGAAAGCAAATACCTTCCTCCCAGAGATGAGAGATGAGGAAAAAAGTGGATATTTGTTCAGTGTAGAGTGTAAAAAGCTCATGGTAGTCCCGTCAGAAAACAGTATCATTGGTACTCTAAGGAGAAGGGTGTGGATGAGCTAAGACTTTCAAACCCAGACTGAAGATTTATAAATGGTTCTTGTTAAAAGAAGAATTTTGCTTTGATAAACAGAATTTGCCAAATATCATATCTTTTTCATCCAGTTTGGTATTCCTGCCCTGACACTGGCCCAGACCTGGTTTTTGCTTTGTGTAGCACACATGGGAGGTAGCTCAGTCTTGTGGAGGAGAGTCAGGCCACACACAGGGACACCTATGTCCAATTTTCTTGGCTGACAGCTTCCAGTGCAGTCACTGACTGTGTGCTCTCTTCCTTTTCACCAGCCATGCTGCTTAACATATGACTGGAAGCAAAGTTAGTGCCTTGAGGGCTTTCTGAGGACCGTTCATTTCATGACATGGAGCAAACTCCACAGAATAAGGGGGCAAGAAGAGACCATAAATGTAGGCAATGTTATTGCTTGTTGAATGCTGGACTGAGCAAGCCAGAGCAAAGCATTATAACCTAAGAAGTATAAGAAAACAAATTAGGAAGCTCCTGTGACTACTTACCTGGTTTATTTGATGCAGAGAAATACAGAGATGTAATTTTCTACATGGAAATTAAAATCAAAATGGTGATTTTTTGAGAGCTGATCCAGGACATGGGAGCACATGCTCCATCTATCAGGAAAACTGCTGCTGGCTGCAGTGTGTTTCCATCTGTGACTGAAGGAAAGGCTGCTATGGAGAAATTTGGGGTCCCAGGTGAGGAGTAGAGGTCTGGCCAGATGTTTGGGGTGTGGTGGGGCCAGTTCACATCTGGATGCACTAGGTGGCAGGGTCTGCCTGTGGCAGTGGGGATGGTGTGTGCATGGGACAGAGCAGCAGGTGGAGAGCTTATTTCCCCAGAGATGCCAAAAACGAGTCCAAAAGATCTGTATCTAAAGATGGTTTGCAATTCATTATTGAATGCAAGACAGCCTGCTCTGGCATTGCTCACTCATGAGCAAGAGCCTAACACTGAGTGGATAGAAAAGCAAAAAGGGGAGTTCTGCTATCAAAATGTCTGTGAGCTTTGTCTTCAGGTAGAAAGAGAACATCATGGGAAACAGCTTGATGACCTCTTCCTCTACTCTTTCAATATTCAATAAATTTAAAACTGTATTGCTTGTTAAGCCTTGGGCAGACAGAGTTGTTTGCTCTCAAATCCTGCACTTGGCCTGACAGAAATAGCATTTGACTCCTGCTTGGAAACTTTGCTCAAGAGCAGCAAACTTGTCTTACTCTTTTCCATAGGAGCCTCTGGTCTATTGGTCTTGGTGCACATAATTAATTTTGTCTGTCATCATCTGATCCCTCTTCCACATCACTCACTTCTTACACCACTGAAACTACAGCCACTGTTTAATTTCTTTTGATCTACAAATTACTGAGAGAAAACATCATAAGATCCATCCTGACCAAACACTCTGTTTGATTTGATATACTTGTACAGACAAAAAAAAAAACCCCAAAACCCCACAGCTAGGAAACATAAACCTGTGGATATTTTGCCAGGTAAGTAAAGGAGGAAAGTAAAGCTGCCCTGTGCCTCACATTCCTCTTCTTGTATCAGAAAAGGGAACTTTCAGAGGGCCATGGCTCAGTGGGAGTCAAAGAGGGCAACGTTCATTGCCCAGTCTGTGTTTGAGGGTCACAGAAAGGGGCTATCAAAGAGAGGGACCTCATCTTCCCCAGATGATGAGCCAGCTGTGGTGTTTGCCTTTGGTAGGGAAGGGGGTCGGGGCTGCATTCCTGATTGTCCTCCCAAGGTGCAGAGAGAGCTGGGATTTGCTTCTCCCCCTGAATCCTGGCTCCCTGCACAGCAGCTCCAGAGTGCACCAAAGGCCTGGCAGGCTGAACATAAGTTCCCTCAGGTCATGCCCTGAATGCTGATTCCTTCCAGTACAGTGAACTTTTACTGCCTCGAGTCCATAAAAATGTCTTCATAAAAACTGGCATAAAATTTGGGCAGCTTTCCAAAGTAAGGGCAAAGCAGATCACCTGGAGCTGAAGAGCTGCATTTCAGCTGTGTGTGACCACTTGTGCATTAACTCCACACCTCTGGCTTTTCCCCTGCTTCACTAAATTCTCCTTCCTTTGGCAATTATCTGTTCTTTCTTCTGTGTTTACCCCAGTTAGTCATGCGTCCTTTTCTTTTATTAGCTGATTCAACTTCCTCCATCTCCTTTTACCCATGTTTTTTAATCTCAGCTTTCCTCTGCTGCTTACCAAGGCATCCTTTGCCAGACATAGTGCTCTCTTCATTACCAACTCTTGACACTCATCTTGCCTCCATCCAGCAGATGAATCTGGAAGAGCCCAAGGCAAGATCAGGAGTGGCAATCCAAGTGCACCAGCAAAACACACAAAACTAATAATATGAATCAGTAAACAGTTTTGCCACTAAATGCTGGCTCCAGGAACAAGAGAACACTGGTGATCATGGGAGACAGTGTTTTTGGCAGCACAGGGGCATGACATCTAGTAGGGCTTTCCAGGTGCTTGCAACATACAGCTTTATTTCCAGGGGCTCTGTGAGAAGAAGACACTGAGGAGGGAACACGAGCAGCCCACGGTGATACAAATCTGTCCACAAGGGGACAAGCAGGATTTTCTATCCCATGTTTACAATAAACAATCTACCAAGTTCAAGGAGCAGTCTGCTGCCCCAAGGGATAGCCTGAGCTGTTATCCAAATACAGCAGGTGAACTTTCCTCTTGTAAATGTGTATTTGTTTCCAGCTATAGTTCCACCAGAAACCAGTCAGCCTTGACCATGCTGAGTTCACTCAGCAAGTACCTCAACTCAATCACTTGTTTTTGGTTTGTCTGAAGAAAAAAAAAAAAAAGAGCAAGAAAAAGAAATCCCAGGAAAAGTGAACATTTCTGAGAATGATGGTTGTTTGCTGTTTCGCTTCAGTTTTATATGAACTATTTGGGTTGGCTACAGTGGAGCTGCCAGGTGGCTAAACATGCCGAGTGAGTGTGGTCAGTGCTTGGGACACGCACTCTGCTCAAGGCATCCAAAAAATTACTCCTGACCTTCATTTAGTCTGCCAATCACTGCAGGCTGCCCTTACATCACATTTTTCACTAGCCAGTAACAGATTCACAGAAATTAAGGATGGAAAAGACCCGTTAGGTCCCACAGTCCATTTCCTCCTCCTTCCTCCTCTCCACCCCGTGAAGGTCAGCCCAGGGCTGTTCCCTGCAGTGTATTTTCTAGTGCTTTGTCCAGTCTTATTTGAAATGACTTAAGTGGTGGAGCTGCCAGCAGTTCCCTCTGGGATCCTATTTTGCAGTCTAATGGGCTTCATTGTTAATTTTTTCCTGATTTTCAGCCTAAAATATCCCTTTGCTAGTTTTGTCCCATTACCCACTTGCACCACCCTCAAGAGATTCTCTTCTTCCTCCTTGCTAGCACCACTTGCACTCCACACTGTTGAAGAACCAGTTAGCTGGGAAAAAAGTGCAAAAAGCAGAATCTTCTTCTTTTATAGGCACTGCAAAAAGAAGTGAAAGAGCTGGAAGAGAAAGTGATCCATGATTAGAGCCAGACACAAAGTTCACTTTTCTGAACTCGTGTCATAGCCTTTGTAGATAAAGGCCTGTTCTCAACTGTCCAGTCAAATTTATACACGGAGAGTTGAAAACAGCAAAGAAGAGGGTCTGAGGTTTTGATACTATTCACAGCAATCCCTTGCTGCTTCAGTTTATTAAAGTGGTGGCTGGGAAGAAGGCTCAGTGACTTTTGCTACTCAATCACCTTCTTCCAGAAAGATTTCTCATTAATGTTTGGACTTGGCAATACCCAGGGCATTTGTTTTGAATAGGATGGAGCAGGTTGCCAGTATATTCTGACTAGATAACATCTCAAACCAAATTTCTGGATGTAAACAGACACCATGGTAGACTGACTTCGACTACAAGCTTCACAGCTGTGTCTTGTCTCTAATGGTACATTGAACCAAAATTCCAGCTTCAAATAGTCACAGCATCAGATAGGGATTTTGAGCCTTGAGCCTCTGTCTGGTCAAAGAAGAGCTGTTTTCTCAAATACTCTTCACTGACTGTTTACAAAATTACTCTGACCTTTTCAGAACAGGTCTTATTGCCTGGGAGACCTTTGCATAGATGCTTACCATGTCATGTTGAATAGTAAACCTGTGATAACCCAGTCCTACCTTTATCATAGCTCTTGTATAAGTGTTCTTTGAAGCAATCTGAAGTGGCGCGAGCCCAACCTGCAAAGGTCCCTTGAGGTCTGGGCCCTCAGAAACTAGAGATGGAAGAGACCTACAGGATTAGCTCATCCTGTTCATTCCCTCGCCAATACAAGTCTGTTCCCCACGGTACATTTTCCAGTGCTGTGTCCAGACTGATCTTATTTTTAAATGATTAATATGATAGGGCTTCCTCCAATTCCATTGGTGACTGGATGGTTGCCAGAACATTAATTCCCACCCCTTTACTTTGACTTTGTGTCTTTGGATTCATCCAGAATTTTGAGCTCTGCAATTTGTACAGAGCATTATTGGCAGTATAGTGAGTAACTGCAGAGAAAACTTTAAGGACTTTTTCCTGGTTTCTTGAGGCAAACAAATCCCTGTCAGAAGCCAAGAAGAGTGTTGTTTCAGAGACTGGGATATCAGTGAAAGTTGCTTGTGAAGGACAGATGTAGGTTGCTTTGAAAATTCTTTGAAAATTTTTCAAAACATTTTTCACATAAAGAATGGTCAGACACTGGAACAGGCTGCCCAGGGAGATGGTTGAGTCACCATCCCTGGTGATTTTTAAGGGTTGTTTAGATGTGGTGTTGGGGGATATAGTTTAGGGGAGAACTTTGTGGAGTTGGGATGATGGTTGGACTTGATCCCAAGGGGATTATCCAACCGGAAAGATTCTGTGATTCTAGGAAAACACATATCCAAGCCTTTGTGCTGACATCAGTGGTAATGGTGATGTTCATAACCTCATGGCTGTTGACTAGGACTGCTTTCTTCTCTGAATTCACACTGATGGTCAGGGTTTCAGGGCAGGATTCTGGGCCTATAAACAGACAGCAGTGACCAAGGAGTGTGGAAAGGATGGAGCTGACCAGGTGCATAGCTGCAAGTGTGGCTTCTTGATTTGCCATCCCATGACCTAAACCCCTCTATTATTGCCACACACTGTTCACCCTCCCATGGCAGTTGTTACTGTCCCACACACTGTTTGGAGTCTTTGGAGTCCTAACAGATTTTCTGAGGTCTTCAGTGCTCATATGTAGGCTTCCCCAAAAGGACAAAAGCTCAGAACGCATCACTCACTGCAGCCCAGGGGAGTGCTGAAACTAGTAGGAAGACTGCCACTATGAAAGTGCCAAGGTTTCACCCTTCATCCTTTTTTCTTCTTTCAGAAACCCTTTCTCTGCTTCCTTCCCAAAACTTCTTTTCAATTTTAGGGAAGCTTCATTTTGTGGGTGGGATATAGGGTCTACCTTTATCAAATGCTGCATGTATAGCTGCAGATAAGTATTGATTGGGACCAGACCTATTTCCTCCTGGCCAATTAGAGATTTATTTTAAATCAGAAGACATCATCTATCACTGAATGACAAGCTACTCTTGTATGATTAGTTTCAGAAAAATGGCTCGGTTTCCACCAGCATTATTATTTACTTTTACTTAGAGGAGTGTCAAAATCTAATTTCTTCTCCTTTCTGCTGGCCAGCTGCAATAGTCTTATCTAATGAGATCTAACAGCACTTTATCTTCCTGTATATTCTCTCAGAGGTTCCACATGTGATTCACATTCATTTTCCCTGTGGGTTTGTCTTGGAGCGTGGAATGATCACTCTTTGACTGGCACTGACTTTTTCCTGTAGGAAGAAAAAGTGGGATCCAGACTGGTTTGGGGGGAGGGATTTTCAAGTGATTTCTAACAGGTGATAGTTGTGTACACTACATGTGACTTATGTGCTTTTTTTTTAGTTTTTCTTGCAGAGATAAATGTGTGACCTTAAGATAAGGGGCTGCTGTTCTAGAAAATTCTTGCTCCTCTTCAGTTAAAAAGCTTCTGTTATGGAGAGAACAAGGTCATGAGGCAACCTGTATGGTTTAGCAGGAGTAAAATTATGATTATAAACACTTTGGTCTGGAAATATGCTGTGCTGTCACCAGATAACCTGCAGAATAGAAATTTTATTCATTCGGTGGTGACTGAAATGAAAGACTGACCATAGCGTAAATAATGAGAATTCTGACACAAAGTGGTTGAAGCAAGAAAATTAGAAATAAAAGTTGGAAATTGGTATGGAGGTTCTTTCCATGCTTCAGGTGACTCTACATACTTTTGACCTGCAGTATATTTCCTGACAACCTGAATGCATTTGAAGTCAGTGGTTGCAAGGGTGGCCTCTGGCTGGAGCCAAGTGGCGTGGTCAACCACATGCAGTTGGATACAACTTCAGATCATCTTCCTGCTCCCCAGGAAACACACTGCTCCAGATGAGATCTGCACACTTAGATTATTTAGCTTGTCCAATTGTAGGAACAAATCATGCTTACTTTATTTTTTTTTCTTAGATTAAACTAAAGTCCAAATATCAATCACCACTGCAGACAGACAGATTAAAATGTAATCCAGTGTCATAGCTACAGAATACAAACTAGAGATGAACTTTATTTTGTTTTAAGTATCCTACACAGTTCAAATTTAATTAGCTTCAGGGTAAAGTCAAGGAATAATGTCTTTTAGCTGGCATATAACTTATTGAAGTGAATGTGGTTTTTGTCTGTTTATAGCACCACCAGTATTGTAGATATGGCGGGCTGATAATTTTCTATCAAAATTGTTTTTTGGGTAAGAGTTGACAGAACAATTTATTTTGGTGAAAAGAAATAATCATTCTTGTGAAAAATGTTCCCCTGAAAAATAACATTTTTCTTCATTTTTTGTGAAATGTTAGAATTTTCTGTGGTTAGAAAGGAAAATTCCACATAGCTTCAGCATGAGTTATTTTATAGATAGGGAAGAAATAATCCTGCCTCAAAGGAAATATAATATAAACTGACAAAGATATAAGAAATTTGGATCAGTAATTCTGAAGTTACAAAAGTTTAAATTCAGCAGCTTTTCATGAGCTTATTAGAACCTCTCTAGTGATGTGTTTTTAATGCCTCAATTTGAGATTGCCCATCTGAGAACATCTCATTCCAATCACACAGTCCTTTTCCATAGTGTTTAAAGTCAGTAGAGAACATGAGATCATCTCACTTGGCACCTTTATATATAACTCAGTTAACCCCTTTTTGAGCCCAGAAATCATGATTGGCCAAATCACAGATAGCGGTGAGGAGTCTAAACTTTTTTTTTCAGGCAGCTCACCTTTTCCATGTATGATTTCTTCTGTTGTTATATCTATCTAGGCATTAAAATTATTAAATGTTTAATTGTAAATTGTTCTGTTTGGATATTTGTGGTAACTACCTTTGTGTATTCTGGTAGATTCAAAAGGTCGTTTTGAAACCCATGACTTTATTCTCAAAAGGTTGTGGTATACTATAATGAAATTACCAAAACTTGAACCATAGAATCATAGAATGATTTGGGTTGGAAGGGACCTTAAAGATTAATGATTGTTAATGCTATATTGATGGCCCCTGCAGTACAATTCTTCAGTCTCTGCCTGTGTTTCTTGGGGATGGGTGGAGTGGGGAAAAGGGCAGTGCAATATTCTTTAAGAATGTCAGAACTTTATTCAGTGTTCTTTGGCCTCATCAAAGATGCAGGAAATATATAATCTTCTGAGAAAGCAACGCCTTTACAGGTTTCTCAGGGCTGCAGCAGCATTTTTTGTCACAGCTTGATGCTAAGCCTGGACCATTCTGACTTTAAAATCCATCTCAGAACTTCTTTTCTGGTTTTATAGGCACAGCCTAATTTTTCTTTTCTTTTTTTCTTTTATTCCCCTTCTACCTAGGCAGATGAATTTATGGAAAGCCTTTCCTTTGAGTAGACTCAGATTACCTAGCAGGTCAGTTCACGCTTGTTGTCCTCTCCTCATTTTTATCTCCTATTCCAGCTGTTTTTACATCATCCACAAAACCCACCAGCAGTAATTTTATATTTTCTTTCACACACTTGGGTACAGTATGGTTTAAGTCTCATGTTTATAGCCATCATTTTTGACCCTCCTAGAAACAGTCCTACTTAGTGACATTACTTACAGATACTTTGAGGTACATCTGTTAGCTAATTCTCAATACATTTTGTATGCAGTTTCTTAGTACAACATTCTGCTGATTTTTATATCAGAATGTCGTGTGGTACCAAGTCAAACACACTATAAAATTTTATTACATCTACACAGTTACATTTATCAAAAAGCAGCTTTTTTAGAGAATGAACTGAAGTTTCTTTAAGCAACACTGTTTTCCATAAAGCATTTGATGTTATATGGTATTCAATATATTATTCTCTTTTATTTTGTTATCAGTTAAATTCAATATGTACTTTTTATTCTTTTGTTTGAGGTTGATGTCAGTATAGCCACTGTTGTAACTCTGGTAGGTACAGTTTGCCCCTCTCAAATGTTTGCATAAGGTGATTATTCATCTGGTGTTTTTAGATTTCCTTGATGATCTGGGATTTAGCAAAAATAAGCAAGAAGTTAACAGTGATTTCTTTAGGAAAGTCCTTTAAGTCTCCTGCGCTGTGCAGGATGATGACTTTAAAATGTGCCTCCTCAGTAGAAATTATGTAATGCCCTCTCATGGACCCCATTTTCCCCTCTTTGAAATGAAAAATTGTATAATTATATTTAGGTGATTAAACACATCATGGTCAAACTGAAAACATATATTTATTTAATTTTTCTGAGTTTTAATTATTGCTATTATGAACTTTACATTGGTCACTGAGAAATCTCCCTTAGTTTTCTTTGATCTCAGGATGTTTAGATTTCTCCTGAGAATGGGTTTTGCCAACGACAGCTTTTTCCTTTTGGAGCTTGTGCCCTTTTTACACACCTTCTGCTTTTTGCAACTGCTAATTTGTATGGTTTGGTTTGTGTTTGATATCTTCTCCCATTTCTTGAATAACACTTGTGAAATTCCAAGCATTCAGTTTACCCCTGAACTGACTCAAGTGTTCAAACAAAGCTGATCTTATTCTGTCTGCTCATCTAAAAATTATGGAAGAACCCCTCACTGTCTTTCATATTTTTGTCTACATTTTTCATATTAGCGTATTTCCCTTATTTTCTTTCCAATATCAGAATATAACTGTTTAGACATACCCAAGTATTTTTGTTATTTAGACTGTACTGTATTTGCCTATGTGAAATAAATAGAAACTGGTCATGACCTGCATTTTCTGATGAAGTACTCTTTTACTGTTCAGAATTCGGTTCACCTTTATCCATCACAAAAAATTACCACATCCAGATACCTTATGTCTTTGTTTCCCCTTAACAGGCAACTGCAATGCCATTCCATTTTTTCCTTTGATGTTACTGGTGGCTCAACTTCTGCCCTTTTTTCTCAAAAGCTTCCTTTGGACTTTGTTCTTTTTTTTGACCCATAAATGTTTAAGATCCTGCATCTCTGACATATGAAAACTCAGTTGTGAGCTATCAGAGATCTGAGTTAGCTTATTTATCTGATTTGTCTTACAATATTATCCAGCAATACTTGCATTATGAAATTACTTTCTTCTGGTGTGGTCAATAGAGATTGCAGATCCACAAATTGAAAATTCCCATTTAAGGCAATGTACTCAGTCAACTAGGGAAAGCTAAATTTAAGATGTCCCTGTTAAGCCTGTTGGGTCTTTCTGACTAACAAAGTACAGAAACCTTTATATTCCACAGACTGAGGCAGTGAGATTTATGAATTCACTAAGAAGTGATTCATGGGTTTGAAAAATAAAGTAAGCAAAAACTTCCTATAATTAATTACCGAAGTGCTAAGACTGAGTAGTTGGCTCTCAGAAAGTAAGACATTCCAGAGTTCAAAGTGTTGTTACAAATTCACCCTGCTGCCTGCACATTTGCTTTTTCTATTCTAGTGTCTCTTTACCTGCAAACTTTACTTGCAGCATAATTAGCATATTGAAGATGTGTGACATGTTACATCACCAAGCTAGAGGTGATCTAACAAACAAAAAAACTGAAATGCTCACAGGTTAATGAGATTTAGGGTTCATAGGTTTTGGGGCTGAAAGAAGATGCTGTCCCAGCTTGTCTGACCTGCTGTGTGACAAGGGCCATCTAATTTCAGGCAGCAGTTTTGTGGTGTGAGGAACTGGCATTATTTTACACTTAGACAAGTGAATGATACTGTGGCTGCTAAGCTGCTGTTGAACTAGTAGAGCACGTCACTTAAACATCCAATCTGCATTTAAAGTCTCCAAGCAATGATGAATTTACCACTTCCCAGGGTAATATGTTCCAATGATTAATTACTCTTTCACTGCAAGGAATTTGTGTCTTATTTTCAGTTTACATTTTTCTACTTTGCACTTAGAACCAATTGATCTTGTAGGGCCTTTCACTGATACAGTTACAGGCTTGCTTATATCATGCCTCTAAACTTGAGAAGCTTTGAAAGCTGTTCTCTGTTTCTTTGAGGGCCTAAACTGATCGAGCTCTTTACGTTGCTTGTTAGAAGATGTGTTTTCCAGAACCTTTCCAGCTTTTGGCCTGCTTTAAAATGCAAATTCCAGAACTGGATACATTGCATAGGGCCCTTACCAAACCATGTGTGGAGGCAGTACTGCTATGTTTAATCCAAAGCATTACTATTTTCAGCATGTAATTAAAGTGATTTCCCCCCCCATGCATTTTGCTGTCACATCATGATCCCCACAGCAGATTCCTGTGATCCACAGCCCCCCTCCACGGTGTCAATCTTTCTCCTGTGCATACCCCTGGAGTTAACAAAGGTCGTTTTTGTGGCAGAATTCACTACATTACAGCAAAAGTAAATAAAGCCTGTCACCACTCTTGCACTGAGAGTAGGTGCTTACCTTGGAGCTGAGCTGGGTGGGTAAATATACACTGTCTTTAAAATACTGTGAATGGCCAACTGGATCGCATCCACGCCAGCGCGTCAGAAAGAATCTTAACAGTCTATTGTTTCATTTGTGCCTCCATCTTTAATGAATGCCCAGTACTAAGAAGAAAAAGCAATTATCAAAGGCAGCTTTTAGGAGTAACTTTATGTATGTGTTGCAATTACGGTGTGAAAGACCACTGGCTTAATAGTGGCAGACAGTGACTTAAAGGGTCTGATTACTGAGGAACTAGTTGCCAAAATCACATCTAAGAAAGAAGCGTATGGGGAAAAAAAGCTTTCAGACTGACCTGCATATTTGTCAATCCACAATTAGTGATATTGGCAAACTGCTGTGCACACCAGTTGGTCCTCAGATGGACATGGATGTGTGGGCTGGCATCCCCCTGTGTCAGAGCTGGGGATGTGGGACTGGTGGGAGGCACAGCCCAGCGCTGTCACCTGAGTGCCTACATCTCACCCAGCTCTGGAGCAGTGGAAGTGGGGTGCTGCATCTTCACACACCCTGCTCTCAGGGTGGCAAGGCTCACTGAGGGCTCTGCATGGCATCTGCTGGTGTGGTGGGGCAGAGACCAGGAGCTGGCAGTGTTCTCAGCAGTCCCCTGTACTTCTTGCATTCCCACCCCAGCTGGATCTGCACCACACCTGTGTTATTCCTAACAGAGGTGCTACAGGGCATTCTGCTTAAGCCTGGGGACATGTATGGCCAACAGAGTTTAGAGCATTTGCAAAACTTTTTCCAGTATTGCCTGGCTGCCTGCAGAGTCTGAAGCTTATCCCTGGCACTCTGTCCCTCAGTATTTATAGTCCATTGCCTATTTTTCTATTTGTAACTTTGACAAACTGTACAGTTTGCTCCCTTTTTCATTTTGACATAGCCTGTGCTAGTACCACTTGTCATCTCAGATTGAAATGTTCAATGATTTTTGCCTTGTTCTTGTTGATTTTTTCACTCTGGCTTTGCTGTGAGCTTGGGGAGTCTAAGATGTCACGGCAGAGCAACTGAAGTCACCACCACAACATCTCTGGGTTTGCTTCAGATTCTTGAAATCACTTCAAAGTTACTGTTTTTAGCGCACCTTGCAGTGTACCCCCCAGCCTCTTGGTCTTCACATTCTCCCCCTCTTCTCTCATGTTTTGTTTTATTACGGTCTCTGCTTTCTTCCTGATTTGCTGCAATCACCTCTCCCTTCAGAGATTCTGTGCTCTGCAACTCAGGGACCCTCACTGATATCCTGTTGATGCTTCTTTTTCTCTTATCTTCAGGCATTGCCATCAAACGTGGTGATGGCAGCAGGGGGATGGTGGCCTGGGAGAGAGTCAGGGTGGCTTCAGGGGGGCTGAGACCACACAGTTCATGTTGAATCCCTTCTGCGAAACTACCAGCATGGTCCGTGGTCTGTTCCTACCAAAGAAGAGGTTGGTGGGGGGAAGCTGAAGCCCTGGTTTATTTCAGTGGTACAGAGTGAGCCCCACGTCTGCTCTCAGCTCGTGCCGAACCAGCCGGGAACCGTGGCTTTGCTGAGGCGCTCGCTTGTGGCTGCCTTGGCTGACGAATCCCTCACGCAGAGTTGTGGCATCTTTACTCCCTGTTTTAATCCTGCTACTTGTCAGTGGATACATGAGTCAGTACATTGTCTGCTGCATCCCGCCGCTCTCATCTGGGGCCCAGTCTCAGGCTCTGATCTGCAGCCTCTGCCGAAAAAGACTCTGTGCTGTTTCCTTTTTTGTTGTGCCTGCCTCTGGACCGAGAGAGATTTCAGATGTTTCACTCAGTGCCTCTTTAGCTTTCCAGTGTGTTTGCCAGGTTGGCTCCTAGTGAAGGATCAGGGCAGGCTCTAACTCACCTGGGAGGTTGAGGGAGATGTCCTATAGAGCGGGCACCTCCTCTCTTCAGAACCTCACCTGGGGCTGCCCAGGCGTTGAGCTTTCACAAGATCCTTGTGCTGATGGAGAGTGAGCTACCAAAGATGTGTCCCTGCTCCCTGCACCCTTCACCCCAGAACAACAGCTGCAAGTCCCTGTGATGGGCCAGAGCTTCTCTGAAAGCAGCACAACCCTACTGTTAGTCCCCAAAAGAACTAGACCAGAAAAATCAGTTGGGCATTCACACAGTGGTTTTTTTTTTTTTTTTTTTTTTTTTTAGATCTAAGAAAAACTTCAGGAAAAAGGTTTTGGGGTTTTTTTTCTTTTCTTTTACTTGGACACCGAGAGTGAAGATGAAGTATGGAAAATCAGACTCATGCATTTTGTTTTTAAGACCTGGAGTGTAACTTTAACAAGATAACCAACCACTGGAATGCCTGCAGAACTGGGTAGGTAGCTCAGTCCTTTTAGAAATGTGACTCCTGATTTTTTATTTGCTACCAAATTTCTATGCCACTGTTTGCAATATGAAGCAGTATTGCCAGGTAATCTGAGTAATTTAACCTCTAGGAAAGCAGTTGTTCTTCATGTTCCATTGCCATTTTTATTTTGAGTATCTCACGCCACTTGGAATCATGGTGATATTGTTGTTTTATGATGTATGCTGTGTTTTGGATAGTGCTGCAATTTTTTTTTCTGTCTTCCTTTACAACCAGCAGATTAGATCCGGAAAACACACTTTATATTCTGATAACAGAAGGAGGAGTGAAATCCTGGTAGAAATGAAGTCAGTGGCAAAAATCCCATTGACTTCAGTGGGGATAGTATTTCACCCCATCTTGTGTTGCCTAAAAAAGGAGAAGAGACCTGATCCAAAGCCTATTGTAGTCAATGGAGAGATTCCCAGCAATTTTAATGGGTCTGTATTTGGTCCAGCATGAGCTTATACAGTCACCTCCAAATTTTACAAGAATATAGCACTTGCGTTCCCTTTTCCAAGTACTAATAAGCTTTCTCTGAGTTAGATAAATTTCTACACATTTCTTCCCCTGGAGTATTTGGGTGTACTAAGATGTTCTTAATGTTTTTATCTTTTTTTTTTTTTTCCCCAGTGTTTCTTTTCAGACACTGTTTTGCTTTGTGGTGATTCTAAATCATCACTAAACAAATCAACCCTGACCAACAACCAGGATATGTAAGTTTGGATTTATAGATTCCAGTTCCATGAACTTTGATTTAATAAACTTACCCCTCTTTATAGCAGAAAAGCACAAAACATGGGCGGGTTTGTGAACTTGAAACCTGGTTCTGATTCTGACCTACATTTAAAAGCTAAATTTGTGTCTGATAAAGTTTTAAAAACACTGGTAATGTGAAAAAGATGCTTCACTGTTCACTTTGTATTTTTAACCTTCTTTCCTAATAAAACTGTAAACAGTTTTATATTATTACAGTGAATTCTTCTCTAATTTACTCCAGTGTAAACCCAGAGGAATGTTTCTGAGGGCAGCAGAGCCGTTCTGCATTCACATGAGAGTGAGGGACAGTGGGTTCTGCCACCCTGCTCCCCTTTCCTTTTCTCCCTGTCACTGTTTATATTTGATAACCCTGGGCAAAAAGTGTTGTTAAATGATTCACAGGTTCCACTGGTGGTCGGCTGTCTCCATCATCCAGAATCCCTGTGACTGTGAGGATTTAAGTGCCTGTGAGATAACCAGAACAAGCGAGGCTAAAAAAAAGCCTCTCTGGTGGATTCTGTTTACCCTCCTCAAAAATCACAAAAGATGACTATTTATTTTCCTTTTTGCATTGGAAGGAAAACAAAACCTCAAACATTTCATGAAAAGCTTTTTGTGGGTAGTGAAAGCTGCCTTTGCCTCATGTATCAGGGTCCAAATAGAATCTCTCACTTAATTTTTGAGAAGGCAGATGGACAGTCTCTGTCCACCTACCTCACACACACACACAGGCAGAGAGTATTTGCTTTGGATTTCAGAAATGTTAACTTCAAAACTCCTTTTTAAATTTGAAGAAATTTTACAAAAAATATTTTGATTCACTTAAGAAATTAGCTTTAATTTAACATGTCTGAAGATTTGAAAGGAATGATGGGTTTTTAATTAAATGTCTCAGACTGGTTTGTTTTCTTGCATAATGAAATTAATTTCTGTGGAGTTCTGCTGAGTTTTTCTCCAAAGATACAAATGTTCTGTAGAAAATTTTGCCTTTTTATCAATTTTTCCTCTTTCTTTTTCACATTTTTCTTCATAATTTTTCTCACAGTAATATATAAAAATTCTGAGGTTCCAAGAGTTTTGGTGGTTTTTCCCCCCTTTGTGTGCCAGTAAAAAGCACAGATCTCTTGTCTTTTGGGAGATATATTCTTGTATGGTTTATTGATCAGTGCTCACTCTTACAAGTGGGACACATCAAGCCCAGCACCATAGACCTGAAGCTGTATCTGAAAATAGGAATACTCACCTTCAGCTCCTGGGCAGAGAATTAGACATCACCACACTGCCCTGGTTGCTGTGCCTATCATAGGATAAGATAAATAGGTTCTTGGAGGTGGCTTCCTCTCTCTTTGAAGAGAGGTTCCCTAAAAGGAACCTAAGGATTAGCTCAGGCTTAGACATCTAAATCTCAGATATGTAAGCTATGGCAGGTGAATCCTACACAAAGTCCTTGGAACTATTATTTGGCTTCCTGGGAGAATCATCTTATATTTTCCACTGCATGAAACGATTTGGTTTATTTGGTTACTATATGAAAATCCTGTAAACATAAAACTGTAAACTAAAGATCCTTTTTGCCTCATGAGGTTTCATTTCAGCACATTCTCTTCACACCTACTTAATAAGCAAATTTTATACATGGTGGTTGCTTTCTTCTACCTCAGGAAGAGAGATACTGAGATACTTCTGTAAAAAGGTGCAACATGATCCAAAGTCCAAATCTTTGCATTGGCATTAGTGACATGAATTATGAGCAAAAGTGTTTAGTCTTTTTTTTTTTTTTTTTTTTTTTTTTAACATGTAACCCCAAAAGTGAACTTTTCCATTATTCAGAAGGTACAAGCTGTTGTCAAAGGTTAAGAACATTGTGATTTTAAACTGAAAAGTAGGGCACTTAGTTATATTAAAAAAAAAATTTTTTTCCCTTTCTGTAACTTTGTATGTCTAGCAGTCGATACTTGTTCATTAATAATGCACATCTGTAGGCAACAGGATTACATCAGAAACAAAAACATTTTTTTCCTTCACAGATTAGATCCTGGTTAGAAACCAATAAACAGAAATAAAATCCAAAAAGATATCATTGGGTGGTTTGTTTCTAATACTGCACACACACAAAAAAGTTGATAAGTTGTTTTCTATAACCAGAATTATTGTTTTGTTATTTAAAAATCTTTTTAAGGCAAAAATTCCAAAGGCTTAGGCTATATTTACATTTTTATAGCAGCCTCCTGTAGTTAATTTTTGTCATGTTATCAGCACTACCTTCTGTAGTTAATTTGGCTTGTAGAAAGCTGTGATTAATGGGCTTTTGCTATAGCATTAATTTTCAGCCACAACCTCTCTTTGCCCTTTGGTATTATGTTAATTACTGGAAAAGAGCCGTGAAATCGTGTATGGCACAGAACTGGGGCATGGCAAAGAACAACCATCAGAACCAAGGTTCTGACATGTGTCCAGACAGAAGAATGGGAAAGTAGCTGACCTGGACAATGGAACCAAAAATGTAAGGGACTTGAGGGAACAGGCAGTTCTGGTTTCTTCTGGACAAGTGTTCCAACTTGCTGCTTCCCATTGCCAATGGCAGCTTTTAGGTAGTTCTGAAGAAAAGTATTGGGCACTTTGTTACAATCCTTGGGAGGACACTTTATTGGAAAGCACTGATCTCAGTATATTGATCAGGCTTCTGTAAGTGCTCTTGGTTCTTGATCCAAAAGCAACTGGAGTCATTGCAGCGAGTTAAGCTCTAGATCTGCCCTGTTCTTACAGAGAATATAGTCCTAAAATGGTCACCTGTGGACAAGTGATTTGCTGTATAAAAAAACCTGCAATGCTACTTAGTAATCCTGTGAACAAACTGCTAGAATAGCGGACAAAATAATTTAGAGATGAGGATAGAATTATTGTTTGTTACTACCAAGAAAAAAAAAAGGTGAGAATGATAAGTCTTAGTAGAAAAGAGAAAGGAGCCAAAAATTAGACTTATCTGAAATATTTTGTTAGGTAAATGCCCAGTTCCATGTCTGAGCATTAGTCTAAACAAATTAAGTAAATGAACTGTTGCCCTGGTCATGTAAATTTGGCCAGAGCTACGACTGACCTTGGGCACGTAAGGTGGGTCTTGCCAGAATGAATGGAGCTGAGTTTAGAAATGTGAGCTTCAAAGTCACTTCTGAAATGGATGGATGTCTAATGTTTGTGGGTAGGTACTGTTTAAAAGTAAAGCTTCTATGCACTTACATTTCTTATCCTGCAGATGCCAGAGTAGCCCAGGGTATCCTCTGTTTTAAGTTCAGCCTAAGTTCTCTGTCCAAAGGGACGTACTTGTTCCTGTAGCCATGCTCAAAATAGTTTTCCCATGAGCTGCCACAGAAAACCCTACAGTTGCCATGATAAGTTCAAGTAGAGAGTACATAATAAAACTGGTGATGCGTATTGCTCCTCATTTATGAGCAATGAGAGCAATAATCCTGGCTGTGGTTATTGGGGTTTCATGACCTCCTTCTTCAGAGAGGGTCCTACAGCTCCATTCCTTGAAAATGTTCTGCTCCTCAGGATGCTTGGAAAATGGGAAAAAGAGGAGAATGTCATACTTGTCCCTGTTTTTCTGGCTTCTCCAAGGGGCAGTAAAAAATGCCAGATTCAGCAAGAATATTTTTAAGAGGGCGAGAGAAAGCAGGTGATATATCCTGCTCTTCCATGGGGTGTTGCAGTCATTGGTACTGAAGTTGCTCACAAGCAGTAGACAAGATGTCACCTTTTTTTGACACAAATATCCCACTTACTGGGCTAGAGAATCCCACATGTTTGTCCCCATAGGCTGTAGCCCCTGATAAAGGTACTGCCCCTCTGAGGGGCTTGGGTGTGAATTGTGTTGTAGGGCTCAGATCAGTGGTCTTGTTAGTGTGAGGGGTGATGGTCCCAGGGTGGAAGGAGTGGTAGGGGAGCTATGCAGAGGCATCAGGCACTTGGCAAGACTTATGACACCCCTAAGTGACAACAATGATGGGTTCTTCCACCTCAGCTTCATCAGAAATAAATGGCCTTATGAGATGGTAAAACAAAAATTTCATCAGCAGAAAAGGGAAGACAGGAGAACAAAGACAAAAAAAGCATATATTACATTGCAAAATGCTGGGATGTTGTGCCTTTTCCAATTTAAGTGCTAAACTTTCCTCTCTGAAGCCAAGAAATATCATTTCAGTCTCTCCCAGTGATGATATAAGACTGCTGCACGACACAGCGCTGTTATAAAGCATCAAACCTCCAGCAATATGATAGTTGTTTTTATCACAAAGCTCCCAACTAACTGCACATGCTGCTAATATGAATCTATCTTTCAGCAGCAGATATTTCAGGCACTGTTTGTAACATAATCTCATGATGTTGCCATAATAGAGTATGCTACAATTGCAAATCTTGCTGGAGTGAATTCTTTAGTTGTATTCCTGTAGTTCTTCTTGGCTTCAGTGGGCCACGTGCCCCTATACTGTCAATATTCTCATCCTTGCTAATCTTTGTGCAGTTCTAAGTCACTCAGACTAATTTTGCAGGCTTGGAGGTGCTGGAAAAGCACTTCAGGTAATGGCATGAGCTTGGGACACTGCAGAGGAAAGGGCAAGCTGTGGCAGATCCTACCAAGAAATAAAATGTGACAGTAGCACAGCTGTTATACATTCCTTAAGAGAGTGTAACACCCTTAACACCCTTGAGGTGGGATTAAGATTCCCAGTACAGTGATTTAAGGGGAGCCTTCACTAAGCTTGAGGGGTTACTTCTGTTAGTGTTGGCTGCAGGGAATGGACAAGAATCATTTATCTCTCTTGGGCAATTAGCCATATCCTTTTGCAGTGTCTATACCAGCCAATTAGCAGTACCAGAGGTCTTGCCTTGTCCCTGAATGCTGTTGTTTCAGTCATTAAATTGTTTGATCTGTCCTTGGCATGGTTTTGGCTTGGGTAACTGAAATTCTCTTGTACTATTCCTGGTCCTGGCTCATAAGTTATTCTGGGCCAGAGACCATTGAAAGGGCAGCCTGGCCTGTTTTAGAGGCCAGGAGAATTTAATAAATACATGTGGCCATGCTATGACATCATAACCCAGGGCTAGAGAATGGGGCTGGGAGATGGGATGACCAGTTTAGTGGTAGGGATGTAGTCACTGTGCCTGAGAACCTCCTGCAACCATGAAGCTCTTGCTATACTCTGATGCAAAAAGTATAACTCTGATGAAATCAGGCCACTGCCAGTCACTGATAACATTTTTTAAAAGATCAATTGTTCAAAAGTTACATTTTTTGCTAAGCAGAGAATAAGGCAAAGAAATTTAGAGGTCAGAAGAACTCAAAGAAAGATGGATCCAGTATATTAGACAATTAAAATTTTGCAGAGAATTAGAAACAACAGAAAGTCAATGCACAAGACTCTACATGTTTGATAAACTAGATCGGGAAGATCTTCTGAAATTTCAGTTCAATTTTAGAAATTAATGTTTTGCCAATATTCTGTAGATATGTTAA
Source organism: Calypte anna (assembly GCF_003957555.1). NCBI lineage: Eukaryota > Metazoa > Chordata > Aves > Apodiformes > Trochilidae > Calypte > Calypte anna. The sequence goes on along the minus strand of NC_044246.1, from coordinate 105,065,553 downwards.
TCCATTACTCTTTCCTGAGCAGCTATGTGCACTGACTTCTGCCAGTAACCCCATTAATTTAAATGTTCTAATATCGGGTTGATGGGACACAGTGCTGAACTGGGTACCAGACATGCTTAGGGATCACTCTTATGTTTGTTGTTGCAGCCTATTAAATTGTTAATTCTTTGCCCTGGGCTCGAACCATTTCAGGAATAAAGGTTTTCCTTTCTGCTTCTGCTCTTCAAGCTGGTAATTCAACTTTACGTTCTGCCACAGACCTGAACAAGAGTGAAAGTTTAATCACTTCCATTCTGTGTCTGCTCCAGTTAAGGGTCTAGCCTGAGCCCATTTGAAAATAAAAAAATGAAACAGAGAACAAAGGAATAACAGTTTTTCATTCGTTTGTTTGTTTGTGTTTTGTTTTGGTTGGTAGGATGTGTTCTTTTTTTCTCACCATCTTGTGTTGGCTGCACTCTCTAAATGTTAACATCCATTAACTTTGACAGAATCAGCTGGAAAACCAGACACATTTTAACTGGTTGTGCTCAAATATCAGCTATGTGGTATGATTCACTTTGGGGAGGAGAATAGTTTGTTTAAATCATGGACTGGTTTCATAGAACATCATAGAATCACAGAATGTCAGGTTGGAAGGAACCTCAAGGATCATCTGGTCCAACCCTTCTAATATTATTGTTTATATGAGATGTTTCAGCACTCCATCGAGCTGAGACTTAAAACTTTCCAAAGTAGGGGAATTCACCACCTCCCCTGAGAGACCATTCCAATGTCTGACTGTTATCACAGTGAAAAATTTTCCTCTTGTGTCCAATCGGAATCGGAATCAGGAGCAACTTGTTCCCATTGCCCCTTGTCCATGGATTTTCCATCATTTTTGTAGCTCCCCTTTAAGTTCTGGAGCATCATAAGAAGATCTCTTCTATGCCTTCTCTTCTCAAGGCTGAACAGACCCAGTTTTCTCAGTCGCTCCTCATATGACAGGTGCTCCAGACCTCTGATCATCCTTGTGGCCCTTCTCTGGTCCTTCTCCAGCCTGTCTGCATCCTTTTTGTACAGTGGGGACCAAAACTGAACATTCAGGTTTCTGCCTGAAGGATGCCTGTAACAGAGGAAGTTTCACCTGCTAAATCTGAGCAGCCTGTTCTCCTGCTAAATGAGTGGTTTTGACATTGACACATTCCCACAAGTGTTGTATAGATGAACTGAGATCTGCTTTATACACTTTGAATTGCAACCATACTATCTTTTTGTTTGGAAGCTTGATCCTTGAGCACAGACCCTAGAAGAGAGGGACATCTTCTTGGGTGACAACCTAGAAAAACACATATTTCTTCCAGAGAAGAACTGTAAATAGTTTCCAATTTCAGAGATGATCTAAATAAGAATCCAGTATATGTTATTTTTAAGACATCAATGTATTCAAGTCCTCTTAACACAGTTTTGGTGATTTAGTGTGCTGGATGACTGAAGAGGTAGACATGTTGGGAATCAGAAGTAGCACATTTTTAGTGAACAGGGAATGATTATTCACTCTATCATGAAGAGGTGTCTGAGAAGCTTGTGGGTTGGCAAGTTCGAAATGAACAGTGCATAGTTAAATTGTGGCACTTATAATCCTGGAAGTTTATGTCCATTTAAGAAATCAATCAAATGAATTAATGGAAAACAGGTACTCAAAGTCTAACAAAACAAATAAATAATGTCTGGTTTAAGAAAACCCTACACCTCTGATTACTGTCAGCAGGAAAGAAATGCCAAGAGAGGCATCAAGATAGCTTTCCCCTCATATTCCACACTTCCTTAGTCATCCTCTACTGCTCACAAACCAGATGAATCTTTGTGTTCTTCTTGAAGAAGGGAATTCTGTAAGCACTACAGTTAATGTAGATTTGTGTTAAAGTTACATCAAGTAAAATATAAATTTAGAGGGCTACCATACCAATAATTGCCAATTACATACTAATCTTGTGAGCATTTAGGCTTAACTTAGTTCACACAAAATTTGCAAGTTAGATTTTCTTAATTCATGTTTCCCTGTCATCTCCAGTTGATGAAAAATTCTTCCACATCTTTTAAAGTAAGCTGATTTTGAATATTATTAAGTTGTTAAACAGATAGCTGGAGAGATTAATCACTTTGGGATTCAAGTGAAGATGAATGATTCTCTCTGTAGTTTACAGTATTATACTAACTGGGCACCTGAAAAAAAGAAGTGTTTATACAGTTAGTTTGTTGCATTTATCTTTGGACTTTTGGATTGCGGATATTGATGTAGGGTAATTTTTTAAAATGTAATTTGAAGATGAAATTGTAGTTTTGAATTTAAAGAACAGAGAAAAAATTCTACAGTAATGCATGTCTAGTAAAAATTTTAAGGCTTCACAATATCTTTATGTAAAAATCCACTATGTTGGCCAGGATACCAAAGGTCTGACATTCAATTAGTTTTGAACTAGTGCATATTGTAAGGTAACATATATATTCCTTAGCTTACACACACATATATGTAGGCACTCATGAGTGTAAGCACATGGACATCTATTTTATACTTACACTTTGACTACAAAAAGAAAAAATACCACATATCAAAGAAGACACATGATGCTTTCCCCTCCTTGTAGGAAGAATCTTTAAAATAAAAATTATCTAGTGTCAATGCCTGTTTTCAGTACAATATTGGTTTGTTGAATTTTTTCATCATAGCAACAGGCTAAGTGAAAATAAGGTGTCCCAATCTCTTTGTCACTTTGTCACTACTTCATTTGACAAATGCTTCATTTTTTTACAGTTTCTTGCAGAAATCTACCATCCTGCCATCAGTCTGATAATAGGAAATGTGCCTGTTAACATGGCAAGTTATATGTGGAGACAGAATGTGCAATATTAAATGCCAGAACACCAACACAACCCATCTGCCCAATATGTAAAGTATAATAACACCATTATGAAGTGATGATATGTTTACATACCCTTGTAACAGGATTAAAGTTTTCTTAATTGTCCCCTGCTTGAACCTAATGTAATGTTTTTGGTGTGTCCTACAGAATAATATTGAAAGAATGAACAAATCAGTGGCGGAACCTTCTGAGATTTGCCTAATTACAACTCAAATTGTTCCCATATTGGAAATTACATGCATATAATGCCTTTTGGGGAACAGAATAGAAGAAGCATATGAAGGTCAGCCAACAGTGCATTGCAATTCTGTCTTCATGAACTTCTAAAATGTCTTTTTCATGCAGTGAGACATTAATTTACTAGAAACAGATTTCAGAATAGTTTTATCCAATTTTGGAAGGCTTATTTCTGCAGTCCCCATAAACCTGTTGCAGAAAACACAGTTGCCTTAAATTTGGTTAAATTGCCACTCATAGAAAGTGCTCAGCTAGGTCATGTGAAGGATTAGGATGCTGCTGCTGCTGCGCTTCAGGTACATGGTTCATTCTGAAAGATTCTCAAGACTTCTACAAGATCAACCATATCTTGACCCATGGATCATTCAAAATAGTGTAGTGAAATGCAGGGGAGCCTTGGATAAGTCCAGAAGTACAAGGTTCATCCAGCTGTGTGTTCCCATGACACTGCTGCACATCCATGATAGGTGAACATATGATAGCTTTTATTCCACTCAAGTGTTTTTACAGCACAGCTGCACATTAACTAAGATGCTGTACTCTTGCTATCCTGAAAGTGCTGACCCCACTGAGCCAAACTGCATGTTTGAGAGTGGAGAGATGCTTGCAGAATGATGAAGTCTTTAGGGAGTGCCTTACAGATCAGTGAGGGTTTGCTGAGCTATTGATAGTGGCTAATGTTTCAGGAGATGGAAATGACTCTTTGCTTGATTGACTTGATTGCTTCAAGTCAAAAAAATCCCTTGACAATCTGCTTCAAAATGTGTACTGTACAGTTTTAACAGTGGTGTTAGGCAATTATTCCAGGTATTAAAAATGATAAGAGTCACTAAAATATTCTAGCTTCTATGTATTGCTGTAAGAAATATTCTAACATCAGTATCCTAATCAAATCCCAGATTCTTCAGTGCTTACATTGCAAAGTGCCTGAGGAATTGTATGTTAGAAACAGGCTCTATACCACTTTGCAACCAAAAAAATTAAACAACATATACAAGTTATAGTTGTTTTTTTAAAAAAGACAATTATTGTTTCTTTGAGACCCCACCTGCCTCTCATGAGAAACCACCTGGAGTATTGCGTTCAGTTCTGGAGCCCCCAACACAGGAGGGATGTGGAGCTGTTGGAGTGAGTCCAGAGGAGGGCCACAGAGATGATCAGAGGGCTGGAACACCTCTCCCATGAAGACAGACTGAGAAAGCTGGGGAGCATGGACAAGAAGGCTCTGGGGATAATTTATAGTGGCTTTCCAGTAACACAAGGGGGCCTACAGAAAAGCTGGGGAGGAACTCTTTTTCAAGGATATGTAGTGATAGGACAAGGGGGAATGGTTTCAAGCTGGAAGTGGGCAGATCTAGATTAGATATTAGGAAGAAATTCTTTCCTGTGAGGAAAGTTGTGGTTTCCCCATTCCTGGAAGTGTTCAAGGCCAGGATGGGGCTTGGAGAAACCTGATCTAGTGAGAGGTGTCTCTCCCCGTGAAGGGGGATTGGAACTAGATGATCTGTAAGGTCCTTTCCAACCCAAACCATTCTATGATTCCATAATAATTCAGCTCAAAAGATGGGCTGCCTGCTCCAGGTGTAAGACAGGACAAAGCAAAGGAGAGGATACGGTTCATCATAGATATGGGTCAGAAAAATATCTAGGAATATTGTTCAATTATAGAGAGAAGCTGGCAGGGACACCCTCTGGATAATACAGTTCAGGGACTGTAGCTTAGGTTCTTTTGCTTTAATATCAGAGCATTAGCTTGGTTTACTGGTAAACTTTATCCTTTCAAGATCAGTCCTGAAACCCATTGTAACTCTGAAATAGGAAAAAATGTTATTCAACAGTGGTTCATATCTGTGATTTGCTCTGCTTGCAAGGTACAAATGAAAGCTGTGATATTTTTTTCTGAAAATTTAACTTTTAATTTAAAGTTAACTGGAAATTTAGGGACTAAGAGACTCCTTGAATGAATAAGAAGGAAAATGAAAATGTAATTTTGCAGGTGAACAGCATATTTGACATCTGATAGCCTGGTACCTGCAAAACTTGTGACTGCTGGGTACCCGAGGCTTTCACATTTCGTTGATACCGTAGGGAGGTTGGGAAAAACATGAACTGGCACTAGAACAGAGACTCAACCCTGAAGCCTATCACTACCAAAGATTTCTACCTTGTGTTGTTATACAGAAGCAGAGTTTTAACCTTCTTAATTTATTCCAAACCTTTGCAGCCTTACAGAACTTTGGAACATTGCAAATGTTTAGGTTTTGACTTGCCTTCTAGCTGGACGAGTGGGCAGGGAGTTCGTGCTCCTGCCCGCGGCACAAGTGTGGATAGCATTAGGGATTGGACTCATTCCCACAGCAGGATAACTACAGCCAGACTCCCTGGGGTGCTCTGGATGTTTTGTGCTGAACCTGTAGTGCAGTCTGGCTCTCCAGCCAGCATATCTGGGCCCATCACATCAGTGCTTGCAGACATGGAGCGCTGGCAGGGAGTCTCCCGTGTCATTCCTTTCCCTGTTCTTGGCCGGCACAAGTTGGGCACGTGTTCATGACACGAACACCTTAATGTGGCTCCAGCTCATGGTGGATGGTTGGGCCCCACTGCTTCTTATCAGCAAAATCAAGATAGCTTCTTGCTGCTTCATTGGTTGTACCAGCTTAAGCTTAAGGGTTTGGGTAAACTGTTTGCAGTGGCATCACCATTTCCAACAGGGAAAGCAATGTTCGTAACCAATGCTATTTGTTTCTGGAGATTTTTAGTATATACTCTTGCCCTTAATGAACCTTATGGTCTCAGGAAAAGTTGGCAGTTTAGTAGGTGTTATCTCAGATAATCAGCTTTAGTAGCAAAATCAGGCCTCACAGCTCTTTTTGGCTTGGTTCAATACAAAGGACCATTAACAATTTAATTTTAGTCTGAGCTAGTCACTTAGAAGGGGATTGCCAAGTTTATGTGCATGCTTCTGTGTAATTATAATTACGAAAATTGCTCTTGAGCTTGTGAAATGGTGGAGCCTTACAGGCTTTTTTAATTAAGAGGCTGTCAAATATGTTCCAATGCACAAATTCATGGCATTTAAAAAAAATAAGTTCTTCTGAGTATAGGGATCCAAGGTTCTTGCCGTACAATTATATTGTGTTTAAAATAATATTCATATGAATTATGGTAATTCCAGTTAAGAAACACTGAAGGAATCTTATGAAAAATTGTCACAAGTTGCATTTAATTGATGGTATTACTCATTAAAAAATTTTAAAAAAAACTCCTTTGTTCTCCACAATCACAGTATTGGAGGATACAATCCTCAGCATAGCATAGGTGGAATTTATGGTTCACATTTAGATTAATGTATGAAAGAGATACTTCAATCTCTACTAGATACAACAAGTCCTTAGAGAGGGAACTCTGGAGTACAATAGTCAGGTAGGCTATTGGCTGAGGCAATTTTAAAGAAAGGATGCCAAGCCTTCACAACATGATCTCTTGAAAGATCTCATTGATCTTTCATGACAGAATGGAGATCAAGTCAGTACAAAATGTTCATTACCAGTACCAAAATTGTCAGTCCTTTTAAAATATTGAAATCAGGAACAAACTTGATCCAAAGAATAGCTAGTGGGGTTTAACAGCTGGAGTTATTCTATCAGGTTGGTGGGAGAACAGCTGGAGTTATTCTAGCAGGTTGGGGGGAGAATCTGGGTAGCCCTTTAATGTCACAAAGCCTATAAATGGAAGAAACTTATTTAGAGGTGTAAAACACAGCTTTTCATAGTTACAGGCTAATTTCAATGTATGGTTTTCTCTAATGCATAATGCAGGAATAAGAGCCATCTTCCTTTCTCTCTGATTAAATCTGCCTGTAGAGCTACATGAAAAGTACAGAAAAAAAATGGTAAAAAGATTGAATGTGGTGAGGTGAAGTTCTGAAAGATGGAAGACTAGAGGGAAACCAGAACTGTACAGTCTTGAATGCCTGTGAATCTACAAGCTAATTAACAAAGGCCAGGGCTGTGCACTAATGCATGTTGGTTACAGCCCCCTGAATTCAGCCAAAGCAACACCTGTCTTTAATATATAGAAAGAATAATTGTCATGAGGGACTCGAGTCCAGGATGCAATGATGGAAGCTCCACTTCATGGAGAGGGTAGTAAAGCTCCTAAAAGTGATGGATGATAGGTGATGGTTTTCTAATGCAAAACATACTGGATTTGACAGTGAGTAATTTTATGCTGGATCTTGTTCTGATGGATGTAGATGAATTAAATGCTGTGCAGCAGCCTTTAGTGGCTACGGGTCTGATGAGCATCGTCGGATTGCAAGTAATATGTAACTTATACTTAATATATTAAAAGAGACCAGTCCCAACAGCTAGAGCATTTGTGGAAGTTAGGGAGAAGTGATGAATACATTTTGTGGAAGTTAGGGAGAAGTGATGAGTAAATTTGCCTCAGAGGAAAACTGGAGCTGGAAAAATATGACTGAAAGCAGGGAGTTCCTCAGCAAGAGTTTATTGTTTGGCTAGTAACTCTTGATTCCACATTTGGAGGATGTAATTTGCTAAAAAAAATTCTGGTCCAGGGAAGAAAGAAGGCTATCCTATCCCCAGATTTCTGACATACAGGGGAAAAAAAAGAGAGAAAGCTGGAAACAACCTGTATAAAGTAGAAATTATGAAATCTGTCTAATTACTAAGAGAAATTAAACCTATGGAAATTAAACCGTAGAAAAATCTCTGGTGAGAGGATAGGGCTAAGGATACAAGGAACAGAAGAAACCTTCAGCAAGAGAGAGCCTTAATGCTAGAGAAGCCAGAAAAAACTGACAGTGATGAAGTAAAAAAGACAGAAGTAATAAGGATTTCTCATCACCATTTGGAAATATATACTGTGACATGCTTTATCACCTTCCTAGCTCATCAGTATGAAAGGAAAACAATAGAGACCTGCTAGGGATAAACATTTTTATATCATCTGTCTTGGCTCACTTGAATCTAAGAATCCTGAAAGTTGGCTGAGGACATCTCTGTTTCACAGATGTTCGTTTTTTTAATAAGTCCTGAAATCTTGGAGAACCTCCAGAATGGAGGAAGAACTGCAATATTGTGCCAGCAGTCAAACAGCTGAAGTGAGCTGATCCAGACTGTTGTAGGCTGGTTTAACTGGCATCACCTTCCAGTCAAATAATGGGCAGTCTAGTACAGGATTCAGTTGATAAGAAATTAATTTTCACTGAAACGTAAGCATATTTCGAAGAAATAAGGTTTAGGGAAGCAAGCTGAGGTTTACTTTTTGAAATGATTGATTTTGGTAGCAGCACAAGACAGTGTTCCAGGGTTTTCCTATTCACCAAGAGTTATTCTGACTAAAGGGTCAGCACTACTTTATACTGACAAGGTGAACTCTGAGTCTTCTATGATCCACCTGACAACATCTTAAAAGACTTGTCAGTGGGTATCTTCATTAAATAGAAATGCTTTCAACAAAGCTCCAGAATGGTGGCTTCTGGCTTCAAAGCCACGTAAAATTTCCCTCAGTGCTGTGGAAAGAAGTGTGGATCCATCACTGCCAGCATTTGTGAAAGACAAAAATACTGTCAGAATGATCTCTTATGATTACATAGGGTAATCCAGATGATTTAATCCAATAAAAAATAATTTGTTTAACTGAGCCAGAGATAGGAAGATATTTTTTCTCTTTGTTCTGTAGTGCTTAGTACCAGCATGTTGTTTCTGAAAAGAAAGATAATGAGTTGTAGATTTAGGAAAAAAAAAAACATTCCAAGCCAGAAGAAAGCTGGACCGAAAGACTTTTGGTGACAGATTAGAAATAAAAGAGCAGTTTATTTTATTTAAAAAGAAAAAAAAAAGTTCAAGAGGGATGGGAACATTTAACAATATGTATTTTATTGGAAAATGCTGCTTTGTGGAATCAAAGCTCTGTTAATTTTTCTTTCACTTGACTGATGTTTTCTTTTGGCAGAATCTTCAGAAAGGTATTTTGAAGATGTTAATATAATTCATATTAACATTTTTAAACCATAATGACCATCTTTATAATTCAAAATGGCTCATTGTTCTGAAATGTAAGCTAATTCTAGTAATAGGTAGTTGTAAAAACAGAACAAGGTATATTCTATGCACTTGAGAATCCAAAAGTCCAAAGAATTATGAAACTCTTACTGTTCACAGAATTTTACTTGAGAGCATTTTTAATATCTTAGATGGGAAAGGTAGCTCTTTTGAAAAAAACATTATAAATAAAACCCCTATTGTTTTATTCTGCAAGACAAAGATCACTTGACTATAGAATAAGGATAATTTCCAACTAGAACAGAATGCTAGGATAGAAGGAGGAAAATAAATATTTACATGATAAAAATCTGAACTTTTGTACAATTTGTTACTTTGATATTGAATAGAATAATTTATGTGACTAAAATTTAGTTTCAGTTTTGAGTCAGTATCTTTCAAAGGGAGTAATCCATCGTTTTCCTTGGTAGCCAATTTCCATTATCATTGGCTTCTACTTTTAGTAAGAAGCACTTTTCTTCTACTTCGAAAACATCTTCCTCTTGCATCCAACTGCTGCCCTTTCTTGTGAAATTATTGTGTTAAAGTAGCCCTTTAAAACATGCTATTTTCTTCACCAAACACGTTTTTATGCATTGTAGTCAAGTTGTCCCTTCTAGCATGCAGCCCAAAGAGGAACCTAACTGGCCACACAGCCCAAAGAGGAAGTGAAAATTGAAATGAAGATATTATGGCTAACTCAAAGACCCAAGTCCAGGTTTTTCATAAAGAGAAATGTTATTTGGAACCTGGTGCTTTGGATGCCTTATGTTGCATGTCTTAAAAATATAGATTAATAGAAAATAAATCAATGTAGACAGCCCTCCAGGAGTCATCTTGTACTGTGACTCAGGGCAGAATCCACTAAGCTTATGTCATTCCTGCCAGATGCTTACCTATCCCACTCTTAAAATCCTCCAGAGAACCTGAGCTTCCCTAGAAAATCTATTTTGTTGCTTTGTTATCCTTACTGTTAGGGAGTTTTCTATAATATCTGATGTGAGTCAATCTCACTGCAGTTAAAGCCCATTACCGTTCATTCTCAAAGACAAGGAGATTATTGCTGATCTCTTTGCCTGAGACTTTAAATATCTTAAGTTGGTAATTTCCTCAAACTTCTTTGTACTAAAAGATGATGGTTCTGGCAATTATCTGTTGTAGGTGATGGCTCTTTGACCTCTGCTCAGTCCTCTTTTTTTCAGCAGTCTTGCCTTTCTTCAGAATGCTCCAAACTAGCACACTAGCTAGAGTATTACTAAAACCGAATCGAGTATTGTTTAGATTTTAAATATATTCCTACTGATATTTGACCTTTCAGAAGGTGTCCAATCAGATAGGGACAACTGTTCCTAAAACCAGAGAGTGTGATCTCTTTGAAATGTTCCTTTGTCTCTGGTGGAGTACATTTAAACTCTCACATATCGCATATATTACCAGAGTACATGCCCTTAGAGTTGTGAGATGGCATAAAATGTAGCTCAGACCTGACAGCCCAGCTTTTCTTGGTTGTTGAAGCCTGATGAGATAGTAACCTTGTTTTTTTGAAACATATTTTTCACATTTGAAAATGTCTGTCACAGTTTGGAGCATCTCACTAGATTACATCACAGTGGCATGCAACACACAGGAAATCTGAAAAATATGCTGCATTAAACTGCCCTTAAGGAAACTGTGGTATTCAAAATAGAATATGTTTTAAATCTTGCTTGTTTGTACAACTGGCTTATGCTACGTAAGCCACAGTGAAACTTGAGGGTTGGGTGTAGCAACCAAGTATCCCAGTGTTATGGGGGAAGTTTACTAATATTGCTATACACTGTTCTGTGGTAAGGGAAGCTGGAGAAGTTGGTGTTTCAACCTGAGATAAGTTATTTGCCAACTGTATTTGTGCCTGATTGATAATGGATCGGGGATACGAAAGAATGAGACTTTTATCATCTGAGCTCAACTCAATTTAGTGAGACTTTATTGACACCAGAACTTCTCTAAGACCTGCCAAGGAATGTTAATCGCTGTGCTATCTATCAAGAGGAAAGGAATAGCTCAGTATAAAAAGACCCTTTTATTAGACTGCAGATAAATATAAATGTAGATAAAACCAATGTACTTTGTTATATTCATCAGAGACTGCACCCTTTCTGAGATGTTACTCACTGTTGCCAAGCAGTTGATCTACTTGCCATGATTTCATCACGTAGCTTTCCTTACAAAATACTGAGAAGACACTGCGAATCCCACTTGACTCCAGGCTTCAGCAGTATGGAGCTGTGTTCCTTTTGTCACCCTCCAGCCTTTTATCCTCAAGGGAAATAAATAGGTGCCTTTCCCTGGCACTGCCTCTCCCTACCCTCTACTCCTTCTCCACTGCTCTCACCTACACCCTCTTTCCATTTCCATAATGTGAACGTGGTCACAAGATGCCTTTGGCTGGACTGCAGCATATCACATTTCTTGGAGGGGAGGGCAACCTCTCCCACAGTGACAGCCTGAAGCTGTTCTGTTTCAGAGCCCTAAATTGTGAACAGCAAAAGTAAAAATAACACACAAACAAAAATAGCCAAAACCCAGAAAGGTTAATATTTTGTATTCTTTTCTTTTGGAACTAGCACACTGAGCAGGTTTGGTTAGTTTCAATCGTTTTTTGTTTCTCATTCTTTAGGAAAGAAGTGGACTGTGGCCAGCTTTTCCTATCATAGCCCATCTGTGTTATGTGCTAGGGAGACAAAAGAAAAGATTAAAGATGTTACTGTGTAAAATGCTTTTTATTTTCAGGGTGGGAATAGAGGAGCTGGGGAAGATAGAAAATTATTTCCAGTTGAAGACTGTGCTTAAAAATCATTATAATCTTTTGTTGGTTCAGTTGTCTAGGGATTTTGAGATGAATGATGCCACAAATTGCTGATCAGATGTGTCAGAATTAATTTCTGCTTTCCACATCTTTTTATTTTAATTTTTTTAATAAAGCCCGGTCTGGTTGAACTTTGGGCTTCTTTCCTTTGGAAATAAATTTAAAAATGGTTTGACGTGAAGGTGTAAGTATGGAAAAATGGAGAATAAATGCTAGCATAGTACTAAATCTCTATGTACTAGAAAATCAAATTCCACTCATCAAAGGAGAAACCTGACTGTGTCAATCCATCATTTTCCCAAATGCTCCAGAGTTTTTCAATGCAAATTAACTGTCCAAAGGCATACTAAAAAGGTATTATTCAAGTTCAGTGTCAAATAATCAAGTGTTTAGAAATTGTTCACCCATGCAATGTGAATTTAAATCTCATGTGTTTATGATACAGTCACTAATTTAATGGTCCAGGATGCTTTGCTTCAGTGGGACCTGTGCCACTTTTAGGAGAGGGGGAATGAATATTACTGACTTAGGGAAGAATTATTCCTTTTCATATGGCTCTGTATCTATTCAAACCACAAAGTCAGAATTATTAATTTTCTCATGGTATTTTCTGTCTCGTGCATAACTTTAAAATGTGGGGCTTCATATTTCCAAACTTCAGGAGAGTTGATCACCTTCCTCCTCCCCCTCTCAGGTACAGGCCAGCATTATCACAAAAGCTTTGAGGCACAGAGATAAAACTTTCTATGTTGAAATTCAGGTGCCAAATTTTAGATAACCTGAATCTGACTTATTCCAAAGTTCTGCCTCTGTATGAAGATTATTTGGTCACTCATTCAATGAAGACTACACCAACAGGAACTGACCAGGTAAAGCTTGGAATACATGGCTTGCCTCCTATAACAGACATAGGGCTAAAAGGTTCTGCAGGGCACATAAAAATCTAAGAATGCTCCTACTGCTGTGACAAAGGTCCTCCTGACCCTCGTTCTTGTATCCAGGAACTATGAGAAGGCTAAAATGTTCATGACAGATGGAGACTTCAGAGATGGCTGCATTAAATGCAGTACAATTTTTTTGTCAGTATGCTGCAAACACAGGCTGTGTTCTGAATCTCATTTTTTGACCATTTCTGTTTCTTTGAGTGGACAAAATCACACACACCCAAACCAGGACAAAAAGCTTTATTCAGTACCAGATTTCAAATTTCTTAAATGAAAGAAGAAATAATTGCTTTATTGAAACAGAGTTGCCAGATACTTTTTTCGCATTTTAATTTTCCAGAGTTGCTAACCATGTTAGTCAAAAGTTAAAGGAAGTTTGTGACAAACTCCTATTACATAGAACAAGCAATCAAAACTTTTATATTGTGGTTGTGAGCCACTGAACAGAGACTTAACACGGGAAAGATTAGGCAAATTTCTTAATAGGCAGTGTAACCAGCCATTCAACTCCTCAAGGTCTAATCCAGAGCTGACTGACAATGCATGCCTCTCCTTTGAGGTTGCTTGGTTTTTAATATAATTTTAGTTTGAAAAACTCTGTGACTTCACCATTTCTGTAAATCCTAAGAAGAATATATTTGCCTGATCATCCATGTAATCACAGCACTTTACTTAAATGGAAAAGTCTCACCCATGCTATGCCCTTAAGAAAATGGAGTCACAAACAGGCTGGAGTAAATCTGTGACTGAGTCAAGGTAAGAATTTAGATCATGTTCCCCAGCTGCCATCCTTTTCACAGAAATCACAGAAATCATACAAAGTTAGGAGTTGGAAGGGACCTTGAAAAATCACCTAGTCCAACCCCAATGCCACAGCAGGGTCACCTACAGCAGGTAAAGGCTTTTCCTTGCAAAGTACCTCCTCCAGCAGTATCAAGTCTGTCAAGGTTTTATGTTCACATCTGTGTTCTGAAACACCTCTCTGGGAATATACATGGACTGTATATATGGCCATATATGGTATGGCTTGGGGTTTTATTTCTAGTTGCAAATTGCTGGCTGGTTTTGTCATATGAAACACTAAGTTACATTGGTTCTCCTGACCTGAGACACCACATTTTATGGTGTTACGTTATTGGAGATTAATAGGATGTTAAAGAGGGCACTGGGTGTTTTCAATAAGCAGTTAAGCTGGAGGCACTGAAACTCATGATATGTGGTCTGTGATATATAAGGAATACTGGTTTTGAGGTTTTGAAAAACTTGAAAAGTCTTTCTAGACAGTTCCTGCTGGGTTAGCTGAAAAGTAACAAGTAAATTATTTCATATGAATTTAACCATCGATATTATAGCTAGGTTTGCAAGAAAATTTTGCAGGATGTGGAGAAACTGAAGGATTGATTCAGCCTGAAAAGAGAGGAACTGCAGAGAAGAAAAAGGAAGAGAAGCTTTACTGAAACTTGTGTGTTTAAGCATGTGTTCATAATCAGCATGATTTGAATTACAGGTGTCACTGGAACTATTCAAAAGCTTAAAGTGATGCTTAAGCATTTGATCGTGTAGGGCATTCTGCACAAGACCAGAAGTTAGGCTAATACAGAAAAAAAATGAGATTGGACAAGTGAATTTTGAGTGTGATGGGCAGGGGTTTCAGAGTGTAATACAAAGTAAGAAACTTATGAGTGGTAATTGACAATGATTTACAGTAATGCTTATGTAGTAAAAAATGGGTTTGTTTCTAAGTGCTATGGTTTGCTTCTACACTTAAAATATTTGAGACTGCTTTTTACTTAGCAAGATAATCTTAATACATTTTAATATATCCTCCTGATTTTAGTGAGAAAGCTCCCTTCATAATTGTCTTAATTACATCTCACTATAAATAATGGGGACAATTACTATCACTGGCAGCATTTCCAGTTAAAATATCTCATATTTAGTATCAGTTTTCTCTGAAATTCTAGCTATTTCAAAAGTAAATATCCTTATTTCCAAGGTCCTCCATCTTCACTTACACTCCTTTAACAGAACACTTTTAATAATAGCTTCAGTACAGTTGAAAAAATCAATTTCCTGAGCCTCAGAAATGCTGAGATGGAAAATTAGTCCTTCCTTTAGGGTTTCAAAAGAGCTCAACCATTGATCTTCTGTATAATTTAAACATGATGGGTTCAGTTTAAACGTCAGAAGTTTGCATACATCGATCTTCTATCAGTGACCATGGAGCCCAACAGCATCTCTTTCAGCTATCGTGATGTGAAACTCCTGAGAGCTACAGCACAAGAGTTCTAGTTAAGCAGACAATCTTCTGTTTAAGATGGAAGAACACACCCTCCAGCTGTTGTAATTTTGCATTTTTGCTGGTTCCCATTTTCCTGAAGCTTTAACTTTTCCTTTGGTTTTCTCCTGCTCCTCTGTAGCAGAATCGGTCCTGTCCACATTTCCATGCCCAGAAGAGGTTGTCTTTCAATTTCTGCCTTGAGCTAGGAGTGTGGCAAAGCCAAAAGTACTTTCTCTGGTATGGGTTTTAGGAAGCACAGTATTTCTGGTTTTATCTACAAGAGGTGGAGAAATTAATTGGGTACTTTTCTCTGGCACTAAGTTCAGCTGGGATCATACAGCTTGTGTGCATACATTTAAAATTGCTGACCTTCCCTCAAAACAGACTGGCTACATTCAAACTTCCTGTGAGGAATGGTTCTTGGCTATGCTAATCCCTGCACCACACCAGTGTGTTGCATGGGATAATCTTAGCTGATGCCAGCCAAAAATTTTCCAAGGACCACTGGCAATGCTTAGCAGTATGAAGAAACATCCGCTGGTCCGTTCACTGGCCTTGCTGAGTTTCTTGATGTAGGTATTGTCTGTGGTTTGGCTTTCATTGTGAAATCAGGGCATCAAGCACTGTCCTTATAAGTCTAGGGAGGCAACACTCTCCCTGCCATGCAGCTGGTGGAAGGAGGTGGCAGGGGGACTCAGTAACCTTCTACACATGTGCCCTCTGATGGCCTCTGCTCTCAGTCAGATGTGCTTCATCTTTTACTGCATGGACCTGTCTAAAGAGAATGAGGATGCACAGCTCTGTAGGCTTCATGTACACAGGTGAAAAGTCAAGCCCTGCAGTACCTAACTTTAGCTGCCTGAATTTTAAGCCCATTAGCCACCACTCCTGGATGTGAATGAATTCCTAAAACTGAAGTTTCCTCTGAAGATCTCCTTTAAAGGAGTGTATCTCATATTGAGCTGACAATAATGCAACTCTGAAAATCTTAGAATAGAAGTTTGTTCATCTTCCTTATTGAGTGTGGGCTGCTGGCTGGAGGGGAGCCCTTTTTGGTGCTGGGTAACCATGCAGCATAATGGCCTTTATGAATTTCAGTGGTATGTACTGTAATAACATTAATCACGATGAACTAATTTGGCACTAATAGGAACGTCATATGTACTTGTATAAGAATATTCACTGTAGTTCATCATTAATTAACTGGGCTATTATTTTAAAGTGTTACCAGACATGGTATGTAAAAATGGTTTACTTTGCAATCTCCTAGTGCTGAAATCATGTAGGCTTTTTTGCTATGGTTTATGTCAGAGAAAATCACAACAGAAAGAGTAAGGAATCCAAGTCTAAGATAATACATTTCAGCTGTATAACCTTTGGAAATATAAAAATGTAGGACTTGCCATACAGGCAAAGTGCTATGAAAGTGGTGGCCTATCTAGCCTGGTATCCTGTTTCTCAACGTGTCTTGTGCCAGATACTTAAGATATAAAATAAAAAAAAAGGAAACAAATGGAGAATTATAATCTGAAAACCAGAATTTTGGTATATCCTACTATGAACTTTTTTGCTGTAAGTACAAAACTCAATTGGTAGATTTCTGTAAGGGCCACTCATTATTATTTGAACATCCATATAAACAATATCAGCTGTTTCTTCTTTATCCATTAGTTTGCCAACATGCTTAAAGAATTCTAGAGAAATCACTTTTGATTTAGGCAGAGGGGAAATAAAAAAATAGGCCATGAAGAAACTCCTGGCTCCTGAGGTCTGGTCCCCTAGTAGTCTATCCAACCTTTCTTAAGTGGATAAACCTTCATCCTAGTTTTCTTGCTACTGGAAGACAGTTGCAGGGCCCCAGTGTAGTTACAAACCTTATTCAACTTGGCAAATGTAATGTCTTTTCTGCCAATTATTTATTGTACTAACAATGACTTTCAGGTTAAATAGTACTTATTCCTCTCTGCATTTACTCTTTTGATATATTTATGGAGCAGGCCATTCTCAAACTTTATTTGCTAAACAACAAACCAAGTTTTTTAATGTTATCTCCTATGAAAAGTTCTTCTTTTCCTCTTAATGTCCTGATGACTCCCTTTATCTCTCTTATGCAATTGTAAGTCACCTGTCAAGAACTGAAACTGGGTTTTTGGTTATAAATCCAGTATAGTTAAATGTAGTCCTGATGCTTTTGACAGTGGTGGGTTTTTTCCCTTTCTTTGCATGAAATGCCTCTCCTTCTACATCCTAGGCCTTTAATATTGCCATTTAACAATTATTGCAGATCATTTTCATCTTAACAATTTCCAGTGGTAAGCCTACAGTTTCAAGAAAGGGATATTATTACACAACTCCAGTAATGTTAGTCATACTAATGGCTTCAAGTTGTTTCTAGGGACTAGAAACTCTAATCTAGGGTCTACAAAGCTTTTTTAAAGTGGATGAAGAGAAGTTGCAGCTTCCCAGGCTTATTCAGAATCCCAGTTTAGACAGTTAACCTGAGCATCCAAGAGCACCACCCTTACCCAGGTGTGACTTAAACTTACTACTGCTAAATTTCTTCTTTTTTCTGCCACTTCTCAGAATCACCTGGTAGGGAAAGTTGTCTTGGTGAAATCCTCAGCTCTGTCCCCTGTAATTCTATGATAGCTTTCAGGTAGTTGCTGAATTGGAAAGAAAATAGGTTTCAAGAGGTATGCTTGAGGATGCTCATTGGAAGAATAAGAGTGAGAGCTCACTTCCTACTTTTGCCAGTTATAATCACAGAATCATAGAATTTTCAGATTTGGAAGGGACCTTTAAGGTCGTCCATCTAGTTCCAACCCCTCTGCCATGGGCAGGGACACCTCTCACTAGATCAGGTTGCTCAAAGCCTTTTCCACTGTGTCCTTAAAAACTTTCAGGGATGGGACTTCCACCACCTCTCTGGGCAGCCTCTTCCAGTGTCTCACCACCCTCATGGTGAAGAACTATTCTTCCTAACTTCCAATCTAAATCTACCCTTCTCTAGTTTGAATCCAGTCCCCCTAGTTCACTAATCTTTCGAGTCCGTTTTCATTAATCCTACTCCATTATCTTTTCAGCTAAAAAACTACCCTCCTAAAAATGACTGCAATGCCTATTATCTCCAGTAATGCTCGCTGTGGCTCTTTGTTTAGTGAAATCTTAGTAGATTAGCTCACAAGATTTCCCTTAGCTACAACTTATTTATTTGGTAATCAGAGAGATGAGTTTTGTTGCTAATAACCTGTTTCAGATATATCTACATGCATTTCATTCTGTCCTTCAGCTTCTGTTCCATAGCTTCACACTTTCTGTTTTCATAATTCATCTTTGTTGAGATACAGGATTCGGAGATGTACAGAATTGAGTAAGAGATACACTTAGTGGTTTTATTTTCCTATTTTTATTAGAGGTTTAACCAGCTTCAACTCTGGTGCTGAAATCTGTCTCCCTGATCTTTATAGTTTCCAGGAACACACTGGCACAACTGCCTTCCATTAAGTACCAAAGCCTTGAAGAGTTACGTGATGCTGTGAAATGAACATTCTGACATACTGAACAGATGATTTATTCTAATAAAAAAACTTTTTTTCCTAGCACAGTTTTCACCATTGTGGACTCTTTAATTGGTAAGGGAATTTCAAAACATAACCTGATCACAGTTACAAACAAAATCCTTTAGAAAAAAAGGATGTCTAATGATGGAGAGAGCAAAGGTGTTTTTAATCTTAAGTGCTGTAATTTTTTCAGTATGTACATTGAAATTTATCATTTTTCTAATTTTCTTCTTCACTGATCTAATTGCAAAGCCAGAAGAACAGAGTTTAAATTATTCTTTATTTGAATTAGTAAATTAAAATGATATATATATATATGTATGTATGTATGTGTGGAAAATTCTTTTGGAACAGTAATTTTCTTGCTTTGATAGCTTTCCTGAAATAAAAAGAGAAATAGAGCTCATTTTTTTTTCTCATTACACACTCACTACTGATCCTGAAGAATCAACAAACTTAGGCTAAATGTAAAGCTAAAATTGCTTTGTTAGATTTATGCACTGAGCAAAAGGATTGTTTATCCCTATGAACCAGGTGGTCTTGCTATAAGCAAACTCCAGTAAATGAATATTCTGATAAGTGAAGTGAAGCAAGACACTTCCACAGCCAAGGAGTAATAATTTGAAATGAAGGTGCTTTTTGGTGTGCTCCAAAGTTTTCTTCAGGTCAAGGGCAGAATAAGTTCTATATCACGATAGTCATAGCTTGTGGTCACTCCTCATCTTCTTGCTGTGTATATCACTAGAGCTTTAATGCAAGCACATCTGCCAGCTTCAGCTAGAACTTAATAGCTGGCTAGCACTTTCCAAGGGGTTCTAAAGGGATCAGTGTCTAAAGTGACAATATGAAAGAATTATGTGGAAAAGATGAAATGTTCCGCTGCAATATCTGGTGATGATAACAGTTGTCTGAACCTGGTTTGGTACATGCACAACTCAGCTTTCTTGACTCATGCTTTGGTCGGTATCTTCAGAAGTGTCCCCTTTGCTGTTGTTGTCTCCTCTGGGAGAGACACTAAGCTCCTACTTAACCTCCCTTACTATGCTACTCTGTATTTTTAATTAGTTGATCCTCAGTTGGTTTACTCTGAATGGTATCATTGTGATGTAGCTCTGTCCTTGGAGCAATACCACACTGTTAATCTATTCACTGTGGTTTATGAAAGAGATGGGAGGATAGAGGCATGTTGCATGAAATTTGTTAAAAAAAGAAAATTCTTTGTTCTTAGTGTTTTTATCTACACCTCTGTGTGGCGTCATCTATATGGTATCACTACTTTTTCCATGTCCCTTTTCTTTTGATATCAGTGGGAGAAAGAGGCATGGGATAGGGAAAGTGGGTTTTCAGAGATATAAATTACACCCAGAAGGAGACTTTTGTCTGACTGGAATAAATTAAACCACAAGATGGTCTCATCACCAACTGCAGGAATATCCAGCTAGAGCAGAGAATCTGTCTGAAGAAGGTGTCCAGGTCAGATGTGTCATGGTGAAGGTATGGTTTTCTCTATTCAGGTCAGTTGAAGGCATCCCATTGCATATTGACACCTCCTTTATAGTCCATCTAATTAGAGACAGCTGGGTAGTTTAGAACCCAGATTTGGTGGCAATGCTAAAAATTTATCTACTGGAAAGTTGCAAGTAATATATCTCACCATTAATTAGCAGTATAACTTCTTGTTGAGCTTGTGTATCTTTTCATAGAGATGAACTTTCCAGACCCCTAGTGTTCCTACAGCTTTTTTCCCATACCTGATTTTTAAAAATGTATCTTCTACTTTTTTATCAAAGGTCTTAGGATGGTCTCATCAGCACTTCATGAGCTTTTCTTTATGTCTCCCCATTTATATCTCAAAAGATCCCATTGTCTTCCCATTCTTTTATTCCTATTGTCAGGAGAAAAGACACATCCTGTGCCTGAGATGCTTTAATCATATTAAAATAATACAAACGGCAAAATTAAGACCTTCAGCTTGGATTGATTCCATCTAACTTTAGGCACCAGACCAAGTTGCCTAGGGGTTCATACTACTCAGCTCCCTACGCAGGCAACGAGAGTGTCTGTCTGCATTTGCTGCTTACAGATGAAAAATAGGCTCCAATTTAGATATCTCACTTTAATGTTCAAATGGTGCAAGATGAAAATGAAGAAGTCTATAAACCTAGTTTCCATGACAAAAAAACAGCCTCCCAGGCAGAATGTACTAACTTTTTCCTAGAAATTCAGCCACATCTCATTTCTTTACCTTCCCTGTAAACTAATGTGACTCACTAGTATTCACACCACCAAGTCCTTTTGGGGTGGGAGACAAGAGGAGAAAAACGGATTTATAGAAGAGTTTGTGCTGATTGTTAAAAGCTCTTCTATAAAATGTGAAGATTTCATTTTAAGATTGTGTCAGAAACAAAAGGTAGAGTGAGGAGAGGAAACTGCTGAGAGGTATTGGAGTTCTGCAAGAGTACATCATAGGTTTTGGCTATTTGCACCAAACAAAGTCCAACCTGTCACCTAGCAGAATGCAGTAATGAAACTGATAAAATGAAACATGAAAATACAAGAGAAAATGCCAATGTGTTTATCATTAAATCTCTTTCAGAGCTATAATCCTCTCTTGACTTTTCCTTTGTTACATTTTCCCATTGTGGACATAAGCCAGAAAAAACATAGCTGTGCAGGCTGAGAAGGAGGATAACAAATAATACTTGTGTGTTCTTGGGTGAGATGGATGAGAGGTGACAGGATGGGGCTTCACTTGGAAAAGATCCTACGTATGGGAGTCCGACTTTCACACTTGGTGTGAAGGACCTGATTCTACAGTGACATTTCTTTCATGGAAGTTGGCAGAGACTGGAGCTGTTCTGGGTTTTTGCTCCAGTTGTGCAAAACACTTGAAATGACAGTTTTAATATTTATTTGGAAACCGGTTGTGACACCTGTTTCCTTCTAAAATCTCTCGGAGAGAGGAAGGCGGCAGGAAGACTGTCCTCTAGGTAAGTCTCTGGATTGAGAATCAGCATTTCTGCTTCCAAGTTTCACATGCTCTAGGCAGGTGTTGTGGGCTACACTTTTGAGGGTAACAAGGTTATTTTGGAGACTCAGCTGGAACTGGGGTTTGAGGGTGCCCAGATCACCTGAGATACAGAGTCAAGCCCCCAGATTTCTGCACATGAAGCTTGGTGTGTTGTTTACTTTAGTTTCTTCTCCCATAAAATGAAATTCATGGCACTTCCTTGAGAGAGAACTGAAGAGCTCACACAAACATTTATACTGGCAGAGGATGGATAATCTAAGAATTATGATATAGCTACACAGATTTCATTATCACATGTCAGCAGTGTGTTGTACTGCACCCATGAAGAATGGTACTTTGTTAAATATTGACACAAATTTATCCTGAGGGGCTCAGAACCTCTTACAGAGGATTTTCTATTAAAGTGCAACTAGTTTTCTTCCTGAAGATTGTATAAGTCTTAGAGACTATAGCTTTTAATTTCTTAGAAACTGTGGTATTTGACAAAGTTATGTAAGGTCCTGAATCTGGGCTTCCCTTGGGTATACCTGTACTAGTAAATCAAACTGTGCCACTGTGCACTGAAACTTGATCATTTATAGTGTCCCTTAGAGTGGCCTGTGACAAGTTTTGAGCCCATGTTGAATAACACTGTCCTTTTGATGAGTTAGGACAGCATTATTCCCAGCAGACAATTTGGTTGTAGCCATCGTGATTTGGAGGGCAGGAAATGTGGAAAAGATGGATGTGGAGCATCACATGCTTGTTGGCCCCTGAGCTAGAAAACAGTCCAGGGTATATTTAATGTATAAAATGTTACAGATGTAGCCTGAAGGTCTAAGATCTTGCACGTTGTGAAAGAATCATAAAAATTCATTGAACATTTTGCCAGGGTAGACTTTTTTTATAACACCTTATTTTATCATCTCTACAGTTTCCTAGACCCTGTTTAAAATATATCTATATTTGTATCTATGTATGTATATGTCTATCTATCTAACTCTCTACGTCTCTATCTCTGCTTTTTATATATGTATATACATATATGTAAAGTGATCTGTATTTTTTGCTACGTAAAAAAGCAGTTTCTGTTCCTTTCCAAACAAAATCTCTCCATCACACAGAACTGTTTGATATGCAAGATGAAGAAAGTGAAACCCATTTTGAGTAGATAAATGCAAAAAATTCTTTGACAATATCAATGAACTGCTTTTCCAGCCTCTCACACAAGTGACTCTTGGGTTAGTGTTTTTGTGTGTCATTCCTCTTGCTCCTTTCCCCCAAAGCCCCACCCTGACAAGACTTCTAGGGACTCAGTTCTTGCTTCTTTCATTATCATTCTCCTCAAAACTTGATGCAGAATCACTGATGCAAAAAGTCCCAAAGGGAGGAGAGATGAGAGGAGACTCACAAACCTGTGGGCATGGTTGTTTCATCCCCCACCAAGGCTCACAGGGCTGCAGAGCTGTGACAGATTTACAGATGTTTGAATTCAGTGGCAGAAGGATGGTCTGAAATGTAAGCAGTGCATGAATGAAACATCACTGATTACTACTGATTTTTGGGTGCTTACGTTACCTGTTCTCCCTGCCATTTTCTTCTCCTCTTCATCACTACTGTCTCCACATTAATGCTTTTTTTTTTCCTTCATTCTCTCTTCATTGTGGGAACTTCTATTTTCATAGAATACTTTACAATTTTCATCTTAGCTCAGGCAGGCAGCTTTCCTGTGTATTTCCATATTGAGTTTTGCTGAAGGAAGTGACACAGCCTGCACACAAGCAGGGCACATGTTGCCTCTCTCTTTTATGGTTCTGTGGTTACTAACACCAGTTTGTTACACCCCCCTAATGACTTGCTTTCACTGAAGTGCTCCCAATTCCCCTGCCATGTGTTTGCTTCCAGGAAAGGTCCTTATATAGGGGCTCAGCTCATGTGTATTTAATAAAAGGGCTTCCCCTTTTTTCTGTTGTCTCCCCATATTTGTTGAAACATACAGTACTGCTTTCCCTTAATAAAGGAATAGCCTTTCCCCCCAATTCCTTTTCAGCAATAGCCCCACAGTGGGAGTTAAGATTGAAAAGGCAGATTGACCATGCTGCTGTCATGAAGCTGAGCCAAGCTTGATGCATATGTCCCATAAGGCCCAGATGTTTATTCTTCCAAAATAGGTTGATATTGGATTAGATTTTTTTAGAGGCTTTTTAAAGCCTATTACTAGTAAAGCATCAGTATGACTGGAGTAATACAACAGAAAAAAAGATATCAATCTCTCCAAACTTCAGATGTGCTTGTTTGTGCTCATCTCTCTTTTGTTAGCAAATGGAAATGTCCACAAGGAGCTCTATTTTTGTTTTCAACTCTTTGTCTCTTTCTAACCATATGAAGGTGAAAAAATCTGGAACAAGGTTATTCATGCAGTAACACCCTAGCCTTGTGCCAGTGGAAAAGACATTCCTGGCTCATGTATGGTCTTCCCAGTGCTATATATGGGGAGGTAATGTGGATGCATCCCACAGTGTGGGGTGTCTGCACTCATCTATAAAATGTGTATATTTGTGTGTGTCAAGGTGCACCAGCATGTGAATAATTGAGATGATCAAATAGGAAACTATTATTATTATTAATCATTGTAGGGAAAAGCTAACAGCTTGTGTTGAGGGGGAGGCTCAAATAGTTGCATCTTTGTATCATCCTCATTTTAGATTTCATAAGGCTGTTATGAGCCTTTGCTGGTGTATACTACTGCTCCTTAATGTTTTATAATGTGGTAGTCATTAGAGGACAGGTAATTTTTTGATTTTTAGGGTAAGTGACTGTATAAATGAAAAAGAAATTGCAAAGCTATCCTAGGTATTTTACTGTCCCATCATCACAACATTTGACCTTCTTATGAAACTTTCAGGGTTTCAGTGGTTGTTGTTGTCCCTACAACTTGCTGCAAAAGTTACTGGAGTGAGGTTGGAATACCAGCAAATTCTCTACCAGACCAATTTTCCTTGGAAACTGTGTTAAATATCCATATAATCCTTTGGTAGAAGATGGAGAATGAATCTTGGCATGTCAGCATACACATCCAGACCTGCTGGGGTTTCTTTTCTCAGTGCTATTGGCAGAGATTTAAAATTATTGTTGTGTAAGACTTTTCTCCCCTGTACCCAAAGTTAGATAGTTTAGCTCCATTTACTTGGCTCATACAAATGGCTCACCTGTTCTTAAACAATCAGTCTGTCTCAGGGTGATTGCCTGAAGCTTATGCTAAAACATAAAACTGAGCAATACAAAATCCTTAGTCACCACTGTCCTCCTTTTATTCAAAACTGGGGACTGGTTTTACCTCGTGCTTACACATATGCCTGTGCTTAGGAGTGCAGATAGTTCTGCTGACTTCACTCAGCTACTCATATGGTTAATGTTATGCATGTGCCCAGGAGCCTTTCTGATTTGTGGCCTAAGGTCACATCTATTAAAGCGCATAACAAAACACTAAAACTTCTACTTATCCAAACCCTGTTAATCTAAACTACTTTCATGTCTCTGTTCCATTTGGCTAATCAAGCTTTCAGTAGAGTTCTCTGTAAGGATAAATACCAAAATCGGTTGAAGTCTGCCCTCGACAAAGTACTTCTGGCTCCCAGTGCCTTTAATGAGAGCCCCGAGTGTGTATCTGAGGTTGGAATTTGGCTCTAATGGAAGGCGGCTTTTTCAAATCTTCTGTGAAGTGCTTCACAAAATAAAGGGTTTCAGCTTTTATGCCCACACATGATATTATACTTACAGTTACCTTTGGCTGAACGATTCTTGGAATTTCTTGCTGTCACATCCAAAAAAATGACACATTGAATTGCGTATCAGCTGCGTATATAAGAAAAGATTGTACTGCAAGACAACATAGGGTTGTCAAGGTTTGTATTGAAAATGCTGCTTGGATTATCCTTGGTGTCTCAACTTCAGTTAAATTTTTTTCTTAGACTGCTTTTTTTTGTGTGTGTGTGTTGCATTTGCTTTTTAGTAACCTTGGGGATAAGAGCGTCTCTGACTTTCTAGATCTGCTCTTGTCTGCTGTGGAAAAAAGGAAAGACAGCCAATAGCTTAAAAAAATATGAGCTTTAGTTTTCTTATCAAGGAATGTTTTTCAGTGACAATGGAAGCTTGATAGATATGGATCACAGAAAAATACATTTAACTTTTGAAATATGAGAAAAGCAACAGTTAAAAAGGTGTTCATTCTGCTGATAATTTCCAAGCAAGGTGTGCTCAGACATAAGACTACACAGACAAGATACTGACACTGAGAAAAAAAATCTTGTGGTTCAAAAGCATTTCTGTTCATTCAGTAGCTGAATACTTTTTCAGTAGTCATATTCTGAGATCCACAGGAGCTGAAGAAGTACTAAGATAGGGCCTCACTCCTCACTCACTGCAAAGTAGTATGCAAGCCGTTTCTTAGAAAATAAATTAAGAGAAATGTCTAGGATAAACGGAGTGAATTCCTCTCTGGACAGATTTATCTCTTCACATGGACTTCAGAGGGGATATTGGTGGCTAGTTTAGACTAGGCACATAACTTTAAAGGGTTTAAAATTAATGGGGTAAATCTCAGCCAAGGTGTCTGGCTGTGTGTGGAAGCTGCTTCCCAGAGCTGAATGTCTTCAACACCCAAAGGAGGGATACCCAGGTAGTTATTGCTATTGAAATCAGAGGGAGTTGGGTGCTCCCCTCCGAAGTGCTCAGCCACTCAAAATAACCTTCAAGCTGCTCAAGCTGGGGAAATAGGTAGACTTTAGATACCTAAATGTCTGACATTGTTTCAGTCCTTATGCAGCTGTTATGCCTGAAGCTCTTTGCCACTGTTCCTTTGTATGAGGTGCCCACATTCACTCCACTAACCCTCTTACTCTACAGGAAGGTTTTGTAGGATCTGTCCTATAGGACCAATATCTGCACCAGCCCCAATCTCACCAATAGAGGTCTTGCAGTGTTCACTGTCTGTTTACACACCTTTGAGAGAAGTATGAGGCCACTTTCAGCACTGTTTCTCCTATGCCAGGCATTCTTTGGGGAAAGTTACTATTTTGCAGTTTTGAATGAAGGTTCACTCAGGTGTGCCCCTGTCTCCATCTCTTCCCCATGTATGACAAGGTGCACCAAAACATGCTGTAGCATTATCCAGCATCCCTGGATGGAACTATGTTCCAACATTACATGGATGAGTTACTCTGAAGCTCTAGAGGAACCTCATTATTTCTGCTAAAGCTCAGTTCCTAACTTAGCTCTTCTTCAGTCAGGAATTTGCTTTTTATGTTCATTAAGTATTGGTGTTAAGTGCCCTAAGTGCATAGCTTGGCTGCAAGTCTAAAAAGCTTTTGCAAATTGTGCCTAATATTTTCAAGGACTCGGACAAAACTGAGTTAGTAACAATTCTTGTGCTTGATGACTGCCAAGGCTTTTAAAAATGGAAATAAGACCTGTATAAGCTCAGTCTCCTTGTGTTTAAGATGCTCTGCTAATTTCTCAATGAGATAATATTTCCTTTCTCAGTAGGAGTATGCCTTAATCTCATGCTATGATCTGATTTCTCAGTAAGAATTATTTTTCAGATCTGACTTTTTTATGAGTCCAGGGTCTCAGAGGGATTTAAGCTTCTAATTTTCAGTGCAAGCTAAGTGTGTAAGTGCTCTTGGTAATCTGGGCAAGAGTCAATGTTTAGTTGGTTTTGTGGCAAGCTCTCATAATGCCATTATTTGGACCACAAATATTCAGAGAGAATATCTGCTCGTTTTAATGGATATGATGTAAGAAGCATTTTATTACTGGTAAAAGTTTCCTATATAACACAGGTTTTGGGTTAGAATAAAAGGAAACCTAATAATGTGTATTCGTTGTTGACACTTAAAACAGAAATTTGTCCTTTTTCAGTGAAGGTAAAAGTTACTCATTCTGTTAATGGACAGAGATATCTGACTTTGGAAAGGGATGAGGGATAATTTTATGGATTTATTTTTATCTTCAATACTAGGACAGCCTTCCTCCCCTTCCAAATTCTTCCTGTCATCACAGCAATTCAGTGCTGCTGATTTAGTGAACAAGATTGAGGGAGACAAGCAATCCAGCATGTTGAATTTGAACTCTGACCTTCATTTTTTGCATTGTTGCACAACTTCTTAGTTTTGCTAATCAAAAAGCATTTGCTCTCCCCCTCTTTTCTCAAACGAGCAAAAGCTAGAAACAGAGAGGGACATGGTGGTTTGGAAATGAGCAGCAAAAAACACCTGTACATTTCTCTGGTTTGGCTCTGTGTTAAGCATTTCTTGTGGACCTGAAATCTGATATTATTTGCATTGTTCTTCAAATATTGAGATAGGACTAAATTCCTTAAGATTCCTATTATGTTTAAACACTGGAACATATCCAAGCACAGGACTTTTCATATGCTGTCTTCATCAATAGTGAGCTTTCGACGTACAATTCATGATAAATTGAGATGGACAAGACATCAAGTGTGTTTTAGCTCTACAACATTTAAATTCACAGAGACTTCCAGTATGGTTGAGCACATCGTGAAAAGCCACAATGCTCTTGCTAGAGCTGTGGTGTGTTTAATGCTTGCTGGTATTCTGTTAGGTCATAGAGTGGGAAAAAGTACAAAAATAACAGACTTGTTGGTCCACTAATTGCAGGCCTGTTAAGTGATATTCTATTTCTCTTTTTTTTTTTTATTTTCTTTTTTTCCCCTCAATCTCCATTGCCCTGATTAATGACTATTCAAAACAAATACAAAGAAGTCTTGAATAAAAAACCAGAAAACTAAAAGGTCTTTTATTGGATTTTCTAATGCAAATTGTGTGTTTGAATATGTAGTTACAGGACTGAAAACACCACTGATTTATCCTATTTGGTTTACTTGCTCAAGGTATATTGACCTCAGAAAATCACTGGCTGAGTTTTGACTTTGATGTGCCCCGAAATTAAAACTTTTCTTCTTCCCCTTATACCTGTAAATTTTGCTTTATGTCTGAAAAAGTTGTTTCCTATGTTCCTTTAGCTCAAACATCATCTCTGAAGATAGGACACTTCTCTCCTTTGTGCTTAATGACAGGAACCTGAATGTAAGTGGAAAGTTTCCCATAGACTTTGAGGACTTGTGTATAGACCTAAAGCAGTAGGAATTCTCACAACTCGTGTTTCAGTGGAAGTAAATAATTTTCCTTTTCGCAGTTTATAAGAGAGGGTTTTTGTGAAACCATCTATGTTACCTTTTTGCTTCAGATGTGGTTTTAAGTGCCTTGAGGATTTGGATAGCAAGTACTCAATAAGCAACACATCATTATTTTATATGGGCACCTAACGTGAAATAACCCAGAATTTTGTGTTAGTCTTTTTCATTCATGGACGACTGTATTTCAGAAAGCACTATCTAGGAACTCTGCTGAGCCATCAGAGAGCTCCTCATCTTCCCGATAGTTTCCTGTGAAGAAAGTATATAAGAAATTACTAGTTTCTATTTGGAGCATTTTGCTTCAGGGTTGCCAGGTCAGATTCAGGACTCACTACATCGGGTGAAAGTATTTCCTACAGGGATTTGACCTTTATGAGTCCTTACAGATGAGACCTCATGAAAGTCTCCTACATTTCAGTTAGAGAACCATCCATACTAAACTTTCTACAGAGAATCTAGGAGTACCACCTCCCACACTGTGCAGACAATTCTGCCATATCCCAGCCCTGTGGGCATCCCTGCTTATGTGCAAAATACCAATTTGATTTCACTGAAATCTTGTAATTTCACAGGTAAAAAAATCTCAGGTGCTGCTACTTCAAAATAAAAGCTTGTTACTCACTGTAAAACTGAAGTTATCTACTACAGAATGGACTCTGTTTTGGATCAAAAGTCAAGCCCCTTCAACATTATGAAAGGCATTTAATTATGACACTAAAATGAAATAGAGGAATTTAATAAAAAATGGCTTTGATAAGAGACCCTGGTCTGTTTTGTCAAATGTTCTGAAATACAAGAGGAAAGACCTGGAGGTTGATTTCTGCTGTGCAAAGACATTTTTAGTCTTTGAAATGCATGCAGCTGGTATTGTGGAAAGGCATTACACAGTGCAGTTGAAAATAGCAATAAGGAAGAGCTCCAGAACCAACCACTGCTACTGGAAGGATACAAGTGAGAAACTTTCTTCCAGCCATGCTGCTCAAGCATGCTTGCAGTCTAACAAGCAATTTACCCTTGTAACTTTACCATTCCATGAAAAATGACTCACAGATGAAATTCATCAGTTTGCCATGGAAGGATGCCATTTATGGGCAGAAAATATTTTTTTTTCATCTGGGGACAAATTTCCTATGAGTTTTGCAATTGCAGCTTGCTATTCTGACACTCCTGGCTTCTGTAGTCTAGTAGGGTTAATTGATCTCATTTTATTAGGTTATTTTCTTGAAAATCTGAAACTAGATTGAAATTTTGTATGTGAAGACACCGAGTCATGTGCTCACACCTAACTTTAGGCACTTGGGCTTTGTCAGGCACAGCCCATGGTAAGAGACAGGCACTCACCTTCCTTAGCTTTAATGCCATGGACTGTTGGTGGTTTCTGAATGAATAACTGGCAGCCTGTCCTTTTTCTACATGAATACAGAGATGAGAGCAATGCCTTATACAGTGAACAGAAAACAAATAAACATCAAAATCTGCTTTTAATCGGGAGCAATATCATTTTAACATGAAGAGTGGGTCTAATGCACCATCTCTTTTTTATCCATCTAAATGGTGTATTTTTCTGCCTTCACTTTGCCATGGGAATATGCAAGAAGCTTTTATGATTAACTGAAGAATTCTTTAAAGTTTACTTTTCATTAGAACCCCTTTGTCTCTTAATTATTCATTTTAACTAGCTTCTGTCTACTTTTTATATAGTTCCCAGTGCTATTTATATTTTAAAGACCCTTTATTAGGCTTTTTCCTCACAGCATACAAGACTTTATATCCTTGCTTAACTGAACTGGCCTTTGTTGCCCTTTTCTGTTTAGATTATAACCAGGATGAATTTCACTTGTGGTCTCTCCAGCTGTTTTTTAAGTAGTTCCTACTTTTCTGCAGTAGATTTTCTTCACATTAGAAGATTCCAGTCCAAATTCCATAGGGTATTTTGCCTTCCCTTTAAGTCAGCTTTCCTTTATGTTTCTATTCCACGGGTCCTAGCTCATATGAATCCTACAGATGCAGTGTTATAATTAGAACTATGTGAACGCAGCACTTCCATTTCTCAGAGGTTCCTGCAAACATTTGCTTTGGGCTTCATCCATATGAGCTCCCATTCCTTGATATTTTTGACTTTGAATTTCAGATGTGAACAAACCAAACATCACTGAGCTCAAATGCAGCTCCAGTGATTCAATTTTAGGGATCTCTGGAATGAAAAAAAACCCCAAATTATTCTTGGTTTGGGGAAAAATCCACAGTCTGGATTTTTACATCAGCAGTTACCTGCCCATAGAGAATCTTCAAACCGAGGAAGTCAGTGCTTCACTTTTATGATATAAACAGCTGACCTGTGTAAGGGCTTCATATCTTGTTTTTTTAGCCTCAAGTGGAGTACCTGGGAGCACCTTCCTGGCCTGTCAGGCTGGCTGAGAGCTCCCCCTCCTGTTTTCATCTCTATCAGACTGTGGCCTTGGTTGTGAACCCCACATCTGGCCAGCTGCGTTTTCCTAATTTTGTCCCTATCTCAGCATGGTTGTTTTCAGGTTAGATCTGAGTTACCTTCCTTTCACAACAATAAACTATTCAGCTCTCTTCTTTTTGGATAGTTTTCATTTCTGTCTCCTGTTAAAGACTGAACTCTCTTTATGAGGGTAACCCAAACTAACACGAAACCATTCAGTCTTTCTTGAAAATATCTTTCAGGATAGGATGGCAGTTTTCACATTACAAGAATGTTTTTTTCCCATTTTTTTGGACTAGTTTTTTAAAACATCAACACAACATGAAAGTATTGGGAATGTTTTGGTTTATTTTTTTAATTTTTCATTTTGCGTTTCTTTGTAGAAAGAAAGCAAGAAAAAAGAAACATCTTCAAGTCAGGGGATTGAAAATGTTTGCACTGAAATCACTAAAATCTGTAAAGGTCTTTCTTCAGAGGCAGAAGTAGTTGTTTCGCTATGGTCCTTCATTTTAATAGCTATAAATGCAGTGAAAATTCAATTACAATATGTTAGTAGTGCCTTTTCTGCAACAATTCTACTCTGTGAATGAGGTAGTGTTTTTAAATTTTTTTTTTTAGGGTTTTTTCCCCTGTGAGGTAGCTCAGCTGTAAAGAAAACAAAAATTGCTCATTCAATCCTACAGTTCTCAGTTGCTTATTCTTACCTTGTGGAGAGACCTACAGATGAAATATCAGCTCCTTGCTTCTGAGTTTGGCAATGCCTGTGAGTTACTGCCCAGCCATCCAACCTAGTTTGTGGTCACTGTGTCTTGGATCTGTAACTGCTTAAAAATGTTGGAACTGACTTAAAGCTCAGTGTTGGTTTCTCTAGGTAGAGGGTAGCAAAAGAGCAGGAGAATTTTAATTTATCTAGTGAGTACTGTTGACATTTTTTGTGTTAACAACAGTAGGAAGTTGCTGACAGTTTGTTTTCTTTATTTTTCTCGTTTTACTCAGAATTCTTAGATGGGAACTGAGCTTCTCATGTGGAATGAATGCTAATTGTAAGTCACAACAGAGTACAAAAAAAAAAAAAAAAAAAAAAAAGGTGGAATTTTCCTTTCCAGACATGGATTTTGCTGGAAACCATAAAAATGAAATAACAAATTACTCAATGGAGATAATAGCATTTTAGAAAGCCACATTAAATTAGAACAGTTGAAAGCAAATTCTTTGCAGCCGCTAATGCCAATTTGTGGACAGAAAGCCAAGAGGCTTCTTAAAGATCTCTCCCTTCATTAAACTTTTTTTTTCTTGTTCATCTGCGATCTGCCAGCGTGAATGTCTTGTGCCTCCCTCAAGGGCTGCGGCTGTCTCGTTTGTTCAGCCTCACCAAATCCTGCGGGTGGGTTTCCCACTCGGGGATGTGATGGTGGGAGCCCACTGGAGGGCAGCCGAGCACCGTCTGTCCCACCCGCTGCGCTCCACCGCCACCCTCGGCAGAGGCTGCCGATCCCAACTCTTAATAACACTTTTCATTTCCAGGTCCGTATTGGACCTGGGGTTCCATAAAGCCAGGCCAACCCTATATGTTTTTGCTCTCTCAACTATTACATCGTCTATTTATCCTGTGTGTTTTTGTAGCCCATGATGTAATTTGACAAAATTTCAGCCATGTGCATCACACATGGAAGCCTGAGCGCAGCTGGGTTGTGTAGCACGGCTGAGGTAATGTCAAGAAATTTCATATTATATTTAAAATGACACCTGTAAAAATAATCTTCAATTTGTAATTTAAATACTGTAATACTCAATTATGTGAACTGACAGGAAGTGTCCCAGCGGTTTTGGAAAATAACATTCTTTTATCCATTGAACCTTTGATGCATTTTTGAACGGTCATAATGGAAGTTCAGACCATGACCTTCTGCTTAGAGAGAACAAAGTCAGGGAGGAATAAAATCTTCTACAGCAAGGTAGAGTTCTCTCTCTGCATGTATTTTTGCTCTCTTCGAGAGAAATGTCAGCTGTACATGCTTTATCATTATGCAAGCCAGGGAGAGCTCAAAACTGTAAATTTAGCCTCATTTCTAATTGTGTGCCTTGCTTATGGCAGCAGATGCATGTCATCTGTAAATATATATCCTGCTTTGCTCCTAAAGAGAGACTTCGAAAGTTTCCCTACGGTCTACATCAGTAGCAATCAGATTCTATTAATGTGGGAGTGAGGTTTGTGACTTGGCCATTGAAAAAGCTCAGAAGCCTTCCAGATGCAGGAATCAGTTTTGGAAATCTACTGAGCTGTTTCTTAACTATGTCTTTTTTGCTTAATTGAGGGAGAGGGAGAAGTTGAGGGGCAATGACATGATGTAGGCTCTGTGCAAGTAGAATGTGAATGTGATAGCCCTGGGATTTCTCCCACTGTAAATTACACCTTCTTCCCTAATTTTGTGGCATTTCCCTTATCCAAGAGCTGTTTCTTAAGGCTCTCATGAGCCTTAACACTTCCCAACCCCCAGCTTGTACCTGTCATTGGCTTCCACAAAATCTAAGAGATTGTCCTTTTCCATCATGTACTTTCCAAACACTAAATGTGACTTCCAGAGAGTTGTGTTTTGTGCCACTTAAATAAACTCTGTTCTTTCCATTCAGCTCTGGTAACCTGATACCGCACAATAAATGCTAATAAGTTTCCTGCAGAGTAGTGCTCTTAAGACAGCTTATTTTTCATCCCTCCTTTCATGTTCTGCCCTTATTGATGACTCAGTCCATACCACAAGTGTTCTTAAAGAAGATAAAATGTAAATAAAAGTGAAAGATGCTGGTTAGATAAGGCACTCAGGAGGACACAGGAAATGCTTCCTAAGGAACATTTTTTCTGCATCCCAAGTTGCCCCCTTTTAAGTTGCAGTTACTGACTATTAGTCTTTGTAGGCAGTTAGTGACAAAACGTTGCATTAAATAACTAAAACCAGCAAATTAATGCTTTGCTCTATTGCAGATCAAGCACATGTACCTTTACTGACCACCTTGAAGGCTGAAGATTGCTTTACTTTCTATCATTAAAAGATTTTCCTAGACATATTCTTTGTGGGTGAAATTCACCCGTAGCATTGCAGCATGAGAAGGCTTGAATGATGGTTCTGGATATCTGTGTGAGGGGAATCAGGAGTGAGAAGTGTGAGAGAGCATGGGCTGACAAGGAGAAACTCTGTCAGTAGAAGCCAATGTGTAGTGACCACCTGCCATGGTTGCTTGCATGAAATGCACCAAGACAGGGCCCCTTTCCCTGTTCAGAGAAGGGTTGTCCATTTGCTGATGGCATCTGAGGATCTTGTCCATATCACAACCGGTCTCACTTCCTCTCGTATAGCTCCCACTTGCTGCCTTGGACACTGCTCCAGAGGGATGCCTGAATCTGTGAGAGCAGGTCCCCAGGAGCATCATCTCCCTGCAGGGGACAGTCCAAAGGGGCCACTGCATAGAGGTGGGTGCAGGAGAGGAAAGGTTGCCCTCTGGGGGGGAAAGCAGAGACAGCTGAGGGCTGCAGGAAACTCCAGCCCCTCTGAGAGGTGTTTGACTATTGCACAGGGCTGAGTGTGGTAGTGCTATGGGGCTGTGCACCTGGGAGGATGCAGAGCTCACTGTAGGCAGTGCCTGCTCTGAAGGGCTCCCCACACTAATGCTTTAATGCAGAGAACACAGCTGGGTCTTTTTTAATGCATAGAGAGGAAGGGGAGCACGTCCCCCTCTGCAGCCTGCTTGCCTCACTTAAAAGACAACAGGAAGGAAGTGCTCTGCTCTTAAAAGTTTGTTTTTGTCTCATGTTTTGAGAGGGCAGGTCACTTCAAAGTGCTACCACAAAATTACCAAATGCCATCAGCGTGTTACAAAGGCACAAGGGAAATTTTTGGTGCTCCTGCCTTGTTTCTGTGATCCAAATGTACATATGTGCCAATTATTTATTTTATTTTTAAACAGACACATTCAGTTGTCTCCCAGTCTTCCAGGTTTCTTACATGGAACATCTTCTTGGGGTAGGAGACCACGTGCTTGCACCACTCTACTTGTTTCATATGTAAAAGGACCACAGTGTCCATGACAAAATCCAGGGAGGGCAATTGTCAGGTTCCATGTGGTGCGAACGTGTTTTCTGTTGAAGCAGGCTGAATCCAGTGGCTGATATTGTGCAGCTTTCTCGATGGTTGTAAGCCATAATGCAGCTCAGGGCAGGGGCCCTTGATGTGCTATTTCCAGGGTTCATGGCAGAGAAAAATTTTTGGTTTCTCCAGCTACATATCCCAGACTATAGGCTTCTACGCATATGCTTTATTAGTAACATTTTTAGACAAAATCTTTAAATCTTTAGCCCACCATAGTCAAGGCAGAGATATCTGCATCTGCAAGGGGCATTTTCCCCCCAGTTATTGATAAATAAAGTAGGATAGGTTGGACATGAGAATTTCTCTTATTTTTGAACAAGAAGCTTCGGTTAGATTGCTGACTTATGCAGCACTGAAGGTGGTACAAGCCCTGCATTTAAACTCTGGCTGTCAAGAGTCCCCTTTTTGTGAACATTGAATAATAAATAATAAAACCTCTGAAGGGATAGTCCTGCTAGGTTAATGGAGCATGGTCTCAATCAGAGCCTTAAAAATGCTTCCTTATAGAAACAGTAACTGATCTCAGTGGGGTTATTCCTGATTTATGCCAGTGTAAGAGAAGGACTGCTTCTCAGGTTTCCTATTACATTCAAGCTAACTAATTTTTCTCAGGGCACATTCATACCAATTTGAGGCTGAGTGCTTTACTCATTTGTATGATGTATACATTTATTTTTAACCAGTACTTGTTAAAAATAAACTTTTCATCAGCGAACAGTCCAGGGTGGACAGATGACTCACATGTACTAGTGGGAATGGGATGAATCAGCACAGTCTCGGGTCGAGCAGCTGTGTCTGGAGAGACTGGACATGCTCCATCTTCCAGCTTGCTGCAGTCTCATCCCCAGCATGACTGGCTTCCTCTGACAGCAAACAGCCACGGGGCTCACTGCATTGCAAAGTGCAGAAGGACCTGTGCTAAGCCAGCACTGTATCTATTTTCATCTCTCTTTGGTATCAATGCATGCTTCCCATGGCAAATTGACACGGTCCAGCAGTTGCAGGGTTGCAGCTCAGGTGTCTCAGTGCAATGCCAACCCAGCCCAGCCCTGGGGAATGCAGCTCAAGGTGAGAAGGTTTGGCTTCTGCTGTGTGCTGTGTTTGGTGGTGGGTAGGACATGAGCTGTGCATGACCTCTGAGACAACACCTGTGTGGTGCCCGAGGCTGCCTGTACCTAACAGCAAGATTGACTTTCCACCTCCCTGCATTTCCCAGGCATTTCCAGGGGACAAAGCACTCCCAAACATGGTGTGGCCATGATCACAGAGTTATTACTGAACTGTTAAAGTTATATTGAGTCTACAGATATATATATTTATTCCCTTTTTATAGCCCAAATGTATGTTTTTCAGGTTTTAAAGCTGCAGAACATTTTTTTATGTTTGTTATTGAGAGCAGATGTTCCCGGTTCCAATCGTATTCTACTAAAGAATGTCAGGGTTGTGAGAGGTCGAATGGTGAATGCCTTTCAATCTCCACTATTATTTTCTCCACTCAATTGCTGTAGCAGGGAGACTACAGTCATCAATAGAGACCTTCAAAATATTCAAATATATTACAGACCAAAACCTTCCTTGAACTCTTTCAGTTGCCTCCTTCCACTTTTGAAAACATCGCTGACTATACTGCTGCTTCAGCCTGGGTCTGGAGTTGAGCTTTTGTCAAATCATCAACTGTGGACACTGAGGAGGTGCTGAACAAGTTTATAGTGTCACGTAACTCAGAAACCAACCCATTGTGGGAAGGTGTGACAAGTGACAGCTGTGGTACCTCCTGCAGGTGTGCACTGCCTCTGCCTGGGCTTTGCCTTGCCTGTATTCACCTCTGCTGTCCCAAAAGCCTTAAATGGGAGGTGACAAAACCAGTTGCACTATGGCTTAAAAAGCTGTTTTCTACCTGCAACATGGGGTGGCAGAGGCCTCTCTAGACTGAAGGGGAAGGACACAGTGCTGGATGGAAAAGGGCACAGGGACAAGGCCTGTGCTAAAGGCCAGCTCAGAAACACAGCCTCAGTTTCCCCTGCTGTGCTCAGAAATAGCACAGAGATACACTGAGGTCTGTCAGAGGCCCAGTGGAAACAACCATGCTAAAGACCAGGAAAGTCCAATTTTAGAGCTATGACAGGTTCTTCCCTTTCCTTCTGGGACCTTGGAAGGATTATGGAAGAACATGTGATTAATGCCCTCTCTCTGTGAGGAAGAAAACATTCTTTCCTAGTCCCGTCCATCATCTTCAGTGATGCTCATGGGGAAGCTTATTCCTTCACATACAACATTTGCAGAACTAATTTCCAAAATAATAGAAGTGGTTTTAAATAAAGCAAACATAATTTTGCAGTTATCTACAATGCTTTAACATTTATTGATTTTCTCACTTGCCCAGGGAAAACTGTTTTTCTCTCTCTCTGGAGCAGCTATTTAATACAACTGTTCTTGTTTTCCTGTGGGACTTTTTCCACTGAAAATGCTCTGTGGGCAAGCTGTCGTCGTGTTGTGATGCAGTGGTTTAGGAGTGTAAGTGGGAGATTTTAATGAATGTAAGATCTTTGCTACTGCTTCTCACCATTTCTCAGTCAGACCCCTGTGTGGTACAAATGCTAAATATTCTTTCTGCTGATTTCCTGAGTTCCTAGCTGAAACAAAAATCAGGCATGGAACAAAGCTCGAAAACATTTCCAGTTTGGAAAGGAGATATAATTAAATGCAATATCCTGGTACAGGAGGTTTGTTGTGTTCAAGAGTACTAACAGTCCTGAGGACAGGCCTGCCAATTGGCTTTAGTGCCTTGGGCAGTAGGACAGACCTCTGCACTTTCTCTCCAAATCAGGGGTTCTTAGGGGACTGTTAGAAAGCACCACTATGGTGCCAAATTCCAGGCTATTAAATTCAGCACTTGCCACTTCATCCCTTCCTCCAAACATTTTGCTCCCATACTGTGCTGCTCTTGCTGTGCTAGGAGCTCTGACGTAAACATGCTGTGAGCTAACATGGTGCTGACAGGATGGTTAACGTCTTGCTTGGTTAGAAAATGAAATAGCTTGGGAAGGGATCTTAAAAAGAGCTGCCCACCCCTTAGTTTATTCAGAAAGTAAGCACAACCCAGTGAGAAGCAGAGGGGGTCTCTGCATAAGTGTCAGCATCAGCTCACTGAAGTCTGAAGCAGGATAATCATCACTTATAATGTTGGTAGCTGGTTTATTTTTCAGTAAATAAATAAAGATGTGAATGGTCAGTTCAACACCTGACAATAGAAAGCCTTGTGACTGGCAAAACTTCTCCGTCTGTCAGAGATAGCACCAAGGCCAGGACCAGGAAGGCCAGCTCCTGCCA
Organism: Calypte anna; assembly: GCF_003957555.1. Taxonomy (NCBI): domain Eukaryota; kingdom Metazoa; phylum Chordata; class Aves; order Apodiformes; family Trochilidae; genus Calypte; species Calypte anna. Next base: position 105,026,565 of record NC_044246.1, on the reverse strand, counting down.
GGCACTTTCAGGGATGCTGGAAAATCCCCTAAGGCTGTATTAGTCCCAGAGGTTGGGGGGGGGTCATGGCTGCTGAGAGATGGACTCCTGATCCCTTCTGCTGCTACAAGCATAGAATTGTAGAATGGTTTTGACTGGAAAAGATCTTTCAGATCAAGTGCAACCATTAACCCAACACTGCCAAGTCCACCACTAAGCCATATCCCTTAGCACCACATCTACATGTATTTTAAATACCTACAGGGGTAGTGACTCCACCACTTCCCCAGACAACCTGTTCCAGTGCCTGAAAACTCTTTCAGTAAAGACATTTCTCCCAATATCTAATGTAAACCTTCACTGGCACAACTTGAGGCCATTTTCTCTTGTCCTATAGCTTGTTACTCAGAGAGGAGCCCAACACCCACCTCACTGCATTCTCCTTTCAGGTAGATGTAGCGAGTGAGAAGGTCTCCTCTCATCCTCCTTTTCTCCAGCCTAAACAACCCCCATTCCTTTACCTGCTCCTCAGAACACTTGTACTCCAGACCTTCACCTGCTTTCTTGCCCTTCTCTGGACATGTTCATTACCAGTCCTGCTTGCCACACACCTATAGGGAGAGGGGCATATCTGGGACTAGAAGTCAGCAACCACAAGGGGAAGGCTGGGCTGCTCCTAGGCTCCTCCTAGGCAGCAAGGGTTGGTTTGCTTAAATTTAATAAATCTGTATTTTTCATCTCTTTTACACCCAACAGTGGTAGGCGTATCACCTCACTGAAATGTGGTGGCCATGGGTATATCACAGCATGGAAAGTGCTCTGATGGTGCAGGATCAGGGGCACTGAGCTACTTAGAAATATAGGTTTCAAAAGACCATACCCACCTCTCAGGGTTAGTTAATAGGAAAGCTCTCACCAGAAGGCTGCTTTCTTAGACAGATGAAGGACTACCCAGGGAGCAATCTGAGATATACATTAGGCTCTCACACAAATCTAGGGAGTCATTTCAGTTAGAGCAACACTGAAGATTAAATATTATAGCTCACTGAAGGGGCTCTGAGTGGCAGTGAAAAAAGCCAGAATACTCTTACCTAAAATCTCACAGCAAAATATGGAGCGGAGTGTTTAATTAAGCTTTTTCTCTGATGCCTTAGGGAAAGACAACATAGATGTGTTTGCTTTTTCAGCCTCTGGGGAACCTGCAGGACAGTTGTTCCTTGCTTCACTGTGAAGAACACTAAGACATGAAGGATGTTTCCTTCTACTTTAGTTTGTGGGAATGGCTAAAAAGTATTCAAGGTGATGGCAGCAAGTGGTTGGGGCTTCTGCCTTTTCTCAGCCCCATGAGATGTATGTTCAGTCTGGGGTCATTTAAAAAGGGGGCACTTGGTTAAAGATTTCTTTATTTCTTTATTTTTTTTTAATGCCTTGCAGCAGTGGGCTGCATTGTCAGAATGCCTCGAGCAGAAATTGTTTATCAAATTAAATATATGGATTTTTTCCCAAAGCAAAACATCAGAATTTTTGGCACAAAGCTGCGATCCACTTAAAAAGATCATTCAGTTGTTTCTCAGCTCTATTTTCCTGTGGGATGGGCTGTCTTCCCTGGGCTTACCTGCCTCTGTATGGCATTTGTAGTGTGTTGTGGGAGTGTGAGGGCACCAAGAGCTCTTCAGGATAACAGAGGCTCATTGAGGGGTTTGGCTGGCAGGGAGCAGAAGTGTTGAAGGCTCACCTGAAACTCTCATTTTTGAAAATGGTGTTTATAGCTACTACCTTTGTTTTTCTGTCTGGAAAACCAGCAACTCTTCTGTCTTCTTTTGGTGTCATTTTAGTACATATTATTTTGGGTTTTGCTTCCAAATCTATTCAAAAGCTATTTAGAAAAGGGGAAAACTACCCCTGCAGACCTCCAGGATATGCTTTTGAGTCTCATCTACTTCTGGAAGTCCTTATGAACCTCTGGAGATGCAGCCAGAACTCAAAACTTCTGTCCCAAGAGGAGGCTTCTCAGGGCAATGTCCACCCAGAAGTGGTGTGAGGGGAGAACTACAGTGGGATCAGGAGGTCCCTAAATGGGTGCTCTATAATGCATGGGTTCATTTGCAGGCAACATCACTACCTTACTGACTAGCCTTGGTTTCTTTTATTCATTCGGTGCCACAAGTAAGTGTATTGATGGATAGATTCCATTTTTTCCCTCTCTAAAGTAAAAGGCCACTCACCAGGGTTGCTTACAGCTACTGCTGGCCTCAGCAGGAACCAGCAAGGTGAAAGGTCCTTGTTCCCCCAGAGGATTGACACATTATGATGGCTTCATTTGATTAAAAGGGGATGTTGACCATTAGTTATGACCCAAATTTCTTTTTTTTGGCAATCATTCAAAGTGTTCCCAGATGCCCATAAGGCTGTTGTTACCTGCAAATAAAACATATCTTTATAACAGGGACATTAATGCTAATGAATAATATCAAAATGTGCCATGTGCCTTTCCCAGGCATTTTTTGCATTTTGATGGATTGAATGATGGAAGGGAAACATATGCTTTCCAGATTGAATCCAAAGAGCTCACTAATTCAGAGTCCATGCTCCTTCAAGCTGCAGCCAAGCAGAGAATAAATTGCATAGCATTTGTCATCCACTTGGGATTAATTATTGAGCTTTAGAGCTTTAGTAGCTGCACCAGAGAAGGTTACCAGTTTGTTCTTTAACATCTAGCTAGAGCACTGAATGAACTAGGAGGAGGGAAGTGGCCAAACAAAAATAACTTGGATTATTTCTGCCCAGAGTAAGCTGGGCAACAATGAAGGAGGTCAAATGTTCAGCTCACAAAATAATAGAAATGTGTGCACTTTTGTTGATGATTAGTTCAATTGTATGAGGCATGGGTACTCCCTTCAGGTTAACATTAAAGAGCATTGACAGAGAAACAGGAAAAGTCTTTGGGTTTTTTATAGTTAGTGCCATAGTTGACCTGGAGCTGGTACTGGCTTGGAAAAAATGAGTCTTGTTCCCAAAAGGACTCTTGTCAGCCTTGAGCTTTGGACTTGTAAGAAAGGAATCTTCAATCTGTCAGAAAGGACAGGGTTAGGACACTGGTCCCCAGGGTCCTGTTTGATTATGTGATGATGTTTTAAGGAAATTAGCTGATGACTGTGATAGGGAAAGAGCTGGATCTGAGCTTGAAAATTAGTCAGTTTTTTGTTTTATTAAACGCACATCTTAGCAGGAAGTTGAAAAGATGAGGTCAAGAGATGAGGGTTGTGCCAGGGGTGATGGTGAAAAGGTGATGGATTAAAATATAGTCTTATTTAGCTATTTTTGAGACGAAATGAAAAATGAGCACTTGAAAAATGAGTTAATTAATCATCATGTCTTAGCTACTCAGAGCATTTCCAGTGATCTGAAAGGTAGCTTTTGATATTTACTGTGGTCACAAGCTGCAGAACATTATCACCCTTTGCCTATTTTTTGTTCTTCAACAATATTACTATAAGAACAGGTGAGGCCAACTGAGACACTGTGAAGGTTATTGAGTTTTCATACTTTTGTAGCTGTCTCTGCTTTAGCATTTTGGCTTGAAGCAAGACTGTGCTTTGGAAGAGATTCTCTGGACTGTCCCATTTGCTGAATGCTATTTCCATCCACAGAGCTGGATTTGTGTGCACAAAGTAGTTTGCTTTTGGAGTAGACTCAATTGGAGCTCTTGTCCCAAGTTTGTACCGAGGAGTTCCCCAAAGGGTAATACAGGGATCCAAACCAGCCACAGGTTCTTCATAGAGCTTCAGACCACATGCTCAGTAGGGAAGCTTGGTCCATGAAGCCAGAATCAACAGAAAGCCCCTGAACTGCATAAAATTCAGATGCAGAGGTCTCAGTAGCAACTAATTTATGCTTTATGCCATAAATTTAACTCAATGCCCCCCTCTCTTAAGTCCCTGTGACGCTCTTTGCAGTTAGCTTGTTGCTGCCTCTCCAAAGCCAGCTCTGCTGTGCTAATGATGATGAAGCCAAAGAGTCTCATTTTTGTGGTCCCAGCATCAGCTCCTGCTTAGTTTTGGTTGCACCTTGTGATAGCATGAAGTTTGGTGTCTTGTGACAGCTGAAGGGGGGGCAAAACTTTTGTTTTCCTTGGCGTGTAAGCAACAGTACAATGTGATGCTTTGCCTGGTGTCTTAGTGTATAATGACACAAGAAATTATTAAACACCGCCAGTCCTTCAACCAAAGTTCTGACTGGTTGTTTTGACAACTGCTACTGCAAATGTCCTGTCCACCTCTCACTCCAACTTCCACCTCCAAATCAATGTCCATGGACACTTCCTTCCTCCTTCCTTTCCTTCCTTCCTTCCTTCCTTCCTTCCTTCCTTCCTTCCTTCCTTCCTTCCTTTCCTTCCTTCCTTCCTTCCTTCCTTCCTTCCTTCCTCCTTCCTTCCTTCCTTCCTTCCTTCCTTCCTTCCTTCCTTCCTTCCTTCCTTCCCTTCCTTCCTTCCTTCCCTTCCTTCCCTTCCTTCCTTCCTTCCTTCCTTCCTTCCTTCCTTCCTTCCTTCCTTCTTCCTTCCTTCCTTCCTTCCTTCCTTCCTTCCTTCCTTCCTTCCTTCCTTCCTTCCTTCCTTCCTTCCTTCCTTCCCTTCCTTCCTTCCTTCCTTCCTTCCTTCCTTCCTTTTCCTTCCTTTTCCTTCCTTTTCCTTCTTTCCTTCTTTTCCTTCTTTTCCTTCTTTTCCTTCTTTTCTTTCCTTCTTCCTTTTTTTTTTTTATTCTTTTTCCCTTTTTTTTCTTTTTTCTTTTTCTTTTTTTTCCTCCCAGATGCTAAATGTGATTAGTGCTGTTTCAATTTTTTTCTGCCTCATTTCATGCTGAACATCTCAGCAGCTTCAATTGCACTCCCTGAAGGCTCATTGTGAGAATGCAAAAATTCAGCAGCATTTGCTCTAGGGAGCATGGGTCTTTGGGAAATGTAAAACAAGCACAGAGTCATGCTGCCCTGCAAAGAAAACTTCCCAGGCTGGAGCCAGAACTTTAATTTCAAGCATTGCATTTTTTTTCCTCTTGGCCAAATTGTAGGTGAACTGAGCCTACCATATCCACAAAAAAGAAATGGCACAGAAAGCAGACCTATAGAAGCCTGAAAGCTATTATTTTTCTGCATATTTAACGTTTTAAAAAAGATTTCCTAGAGGAAATTACAGGTGAAGCCAGCAGATGAGAGGCCTTATACTGAACTTGGTGAAGCTCTGCTGATGAAAGGGTCTGGCTTAACTGCATGTTTAGCAGAAAGAAACCCTCATCCAAATTGACCCAGTAAGAAAATATGTACAACAAACTCCCTTCCTGTTTTACTCTTGCAATTCTGCCTCCATGTTTAGTTTTCTCTCCCTCAGTAGCATTGCACTGGAAAGCATGAAACTTGTAATCATGTCTTTGTCAACAGTTCAGTGAAAAGAATCAAATAATCTATTTTATTCATCACTTGCCTTCTCCTTTGAGCATTTCCTTGTAAATGAGATGAGGTGAACAAGACACTAAACAGTAAGCGCTGGACACTCATGACAATTTGTCAGGAATCGTCTCATTTGCCTGCCCCACTTCCTACAGAATTTTTTCACAAGAAAAAGAATGTGGTTGCTACCCGTGCAGATGTGTTCACAATCTGGAGTCTTGCCCAATGCACCATCAGTCTTAGAGAGCTCCATTCAACACATCATTGCTTTGGTTGAGGAGAGGAGAAGACCTCTGTTTCTCTCTACAGATCAAAATGGTTGTCAGTCATTGCTTCTCTCTCCCTGTTTCCCTTTCCCCTAGTTATTTATCATAACTTGCATATAAACTTGCATAAGCCAAAAGATCTTACTGCATTGCTTGATCTGCAAAGGGATCTGCAGTGTGGCTGCTAAAGAGTAGATGGAAACACTCTCTTTGCCTGTTGTAATAACACATTAGGGAAAAAAACCACATAAATTGGTTCCTGGTTTCCCAGTCTTTATTGCCACTGCTTTATGAAAAAGAATAGGGCTGTCTGCAATATTGAGTATGGCAAGTCCATTTTCCCTCAAAAAACCACATGGACTATACAACATTTAGCCATCATTCCACAATTATCCAGTGACTGATCCCAAAACCTGGATGACCAGTTCCTCAGTCACATGCACAGATAAATATCTTAAATTTCTATTACAAGAAATGTTTTTGTTCATTCCAAAGAGTGAGGGTGTTGTGTGATTGCATACCACTTTTTAGTGAGCTTTTATGTGTTGTGAACTGTCAATACTGAAATTGTTGACAATTGCTTGTCACTCATTGTCATTCCCATACCAGAAAAATGTTACTGAAGCAAAAAATCAGGAACTTGGTTTTGGCTTTTTTAGGTAGGAGAAATCAAATCTGATAACAAACTGTTTCTTAAAGGAACATTTAGCAGAGAAACTACAGCAGAGGTAAGCTGAAGGCTTGGGAGATATATTTCTAATTATTACAGAGGAAGTTTACATAGTTGTCAGGGAGATACAAACTTGCATTCAATAGCAGGCTTGCAGGTTATTTAATATATTTCATTGTCATTTTGGGCCTCAGAAGCAAAGTTAAATCTGGGGTTTTTTTAAAAGAGTAAATTTATTACATCATATTTGCAAAAAATTTGCTCTCTCAGCAGAGTTGTACCTGATGACTGGCAGTCTCTGTGCCTGTAGGCTAGGGAACTGCCTGCAATGAGTCAACAAATGAAAGGTGTGGATGCTGCTTATTGAAGGAGGTAAAACTCTATTACCTCACACACAGAGCTGAGGAGATCTGGATAACCTTAACAAAGTGCTTGTGAGGGAGCTAAAACCTGTTTTCACCTAGTTAAAAAATATTTAATTTACTTATTCATTTATAGATTATCCATTTATCCAATCCTACACTGGATTCCTTATTTATGTATCCTTAGTTTAAGACACGTACACTAACAGAGAACTTGTTTTCTAACAGACTACAGTTTCACACTGCTTTCCTCTTGTTTGAATGCTCTCCAAACATGCAAAACAAACCTCGAAAAAATGACAATTACAGCCTTGAGACAGCTCCTCATCATCTTGAGTCTGTAGCTGTGGCTTGCTGATTCTGCAGACAGGGATTTCCATAAGAGGGAGAAGAGAATGCTCATGTGCAGGTCTATGGATTTTGGTATCTTCCAAGGGCACAGGCAGTCATCACACAGTGTGACCACAGGGAGTACAGCAGACTTCATAAGCTGAACCACAACATGAATAAAATATACCACCAAACCCTCACATTGTGTGCACAAAAATAAATGTTTGTAAGTCAGGCAGTTTTTAAGGGTTCAATAGCCTCTGCTCCTGCGCCTGGAGAGGTGTCAGCAGAGATGCATTTCTGTGCCTCTGCACTGAATTAGACATGCAAGAGCTCACATCTCCAAGCTGGTCATCCACAGGAAGATTGTGTTCAGCAGTGGGAAGGTGAGCTGATGGCTTCTGTGCTCAGTTTGCATTTGGTTTACAATAGGACTACCCTCAGCTCTGGCTTCTAAATGGGAAAACTGCCTCTCCTGCTGGCTCAGCCTCATAGGCTCTTCACCTGTGCTAAGTCTCATCAGCATCAGGTGCTTCAGAGGGAGATGCTGAAAACCCCACAGTACTTATCACGTAGCACAGCTTCTTAATCTCAAATAGCTGGAGACTGAACACCAAAAGACAAGGTTTACCACTTAGCAATGTGCTTAGCTTTAGCTGTTGTAACTCTACTTATTTTTCTTAACTTTCTGAGCATCTGAGCCATATTTCCTGTGACAGTGGATGAAACCAGTTCAATGTACTGCAACAAAACCCTCTGCCTTTTCCAGTGATGAGATGGTTATTTTCCTTATTCAACTTGTGTTGTGAACAGAAGGAATCGAAATCTTGCTTCTGCAGTCTGTCCACACTGTAGTAGGAAATCTCAACTCTCCTTCGTTAGTTCCAGGTAGGATAAAAGTTACCCTGACAGAGAACTGGGGGTTCCAGATACTTATTCCACTGTCAGTGCTTGGAACAAAAGTTAGCACAGTGCTCTCTCTGTTCTGTAAAGGTCTATTTCCTTTCATGGGGAACAATTTTCTGCTCAATTACTTATTTTTATTTACCACTGTTTTAGCTGTTAAGTAACAATAAACTTTTAATACAGTACTTTGGATTTTACAAGGAAAAGTAAGAGTATTCATATTTTCCTTCTCAAGCGTAAACAGTCTCAGCACAAAGATGAAAGGAACTGGTACCAGTCTATACCAGGTGCAGTGATTTAATTATTGTCTTTTCTTTTTTTTATTTTTTGTTTGTTTGTTTGTTTTTTTACTATTTGCTGAATCATAGCTTGTCTTATTAAAATGGAATGAAGTGGCAGATGTTTTCATGAAATAAGATCGTCACTCCACTTTTAGGTAATAAAGAGCATGTATTTTGGGGCATTGATTTAATAAGTTCTATCTCTCATCTTTCATATGCGGTAGGAACATGACATGTATTTTTGATGGAATTACAACTGTGACCACAGTCTGTGTTTGTGTCATGTCACCTAGGAGGTGTAATTGTGGATTGGCAGCCCAGAGTGCTGGATGCAGTAGAAACACAGAGCAGAAGAAATGCTCCATGTCTCAGAAAGTTTACAGTCTAGGTGTTGCACAAGAGATGGTAGATAAACAAAAAGGTGGGAGGTTGTGGAAAGCCAGGAGAGTGTTGCCAAGTATGATGGGCAACCTGACACCTTGCTCTGATCTTCCAGGGTCAGCCAGGAATTTTTTTGGTGCATTGAAGATGTGGGATTGGAAGGATTTGTGAATAAGGAGTCTTTGAAACTGTTCCTGTGTTTAAAAAAGGTCCTGTGGGGGTGAGTTATATGGCCTTGCTGCAATATCTGTAGGTTAGAAAGATCTATAGGTATGACATTTTCTTTTTTCAAGGTCTGTCCTTTTTGAAAAGCCAAGAACTTTTCACTGCGCAGAGTCAGTTTTTGCTAAGTGAAACTAGAGTTTATATGAGGTATATATTTGTTCTTTTAAATACAGTTTTGAATTCTGATACTTGCATACCAAATGGAACAGCACAGAAACTAGAAATGGAACATAATGTTTGGCAAAGTCTTCACAAAGCTTAGTTTATCCATTAAAATGTGAAACTGTAGTAAAACTTAAATTAAAAAAAAATAATCACCGTTTCTGCATTTTTTATTGTTCAACTACTGAAAATTGGCAGTAGTAATTCACTTCTGTCATTTCTTAGCTTTTAACCTCTTGGGTCTTGTTAATGGATTTCGGTTTAAGCAAAAGGAATCAAGATAGATGTTCATTAAATTGCAAGAGGCACTTCTGTGCAGTGATCCTTACCCAGCTGACTGTCAAAAGGCTAAATAACACTTGATCTTCTTTCTGTACCTCTGTCTTTTGGCCTGAGATGCTTGCTCTCTGAGCAGCTTGTATTTGTTCTCAGTGCAATTGTTTTGCACAGGATTGATTTTCACCTTGGACCCCAGAACTCTCTCTATAGGCTGTGTCCCTGCCTGCTGTACTCACAGCTCATGTACAGGCGAAAACCACAGCCCCAGGGCCAGTGAGTAAAACTTCCAAAGGTGCTGCTGAGCTACAAATCTCTAAGTCCTATTTTTAGAAGCACCTCTAGTTCTTCAGAGTTCCTTAGGTAAGCTGTGATCACAATACAGGTACTCACACCTGCCCTCACTACATTTGAAGCCAGGCAGAGGCAGCAAGGGCATCAGTGGTGTGTGTAGAATGAAGCCTGGCAGTCAGCAGGGTGTATACACCAGGGTGGGGAAGGTTGTACCCTACAGGGTCATGGACCACCAGCATCCTCATGGGCCACCATGCAGACCTCACTGGAAGTGTGATGTGGTCTGCTGTCACCGCTTTGCAATGCATGCAACCAGGATGCTTTAGTGCCTGCGTCGCTACAGAGAACATCCCTTGAAGAGATATCCCTTTGTACAGAAATGTACAGAAAATCCCTTGAAGTCAGATATTCTGACTTATAGACTGATATAGGAAATAAAATCAGATTCCTCTGTTTTAAATATATTCCACAACCTTGCTCCAACCCTTCCTCTTTGACCCTTCATGATCAAATCATCTGAGAAGCACTCTTTGCCCTATCATAATGATATTTGTATGATGGTTTTTTTCTTTCCCCTCTATGTTTTTTGCTCATGCAGCTGATTATTTCTCACACAAGACATTTCCTGTTGAAAAAGTAAGTGAATCTTTTCTGTTTCCCATGAGCTGCATACGGATGGCAGGTCCTGGAATCAGGGATGCACAGGTATGGAGCAACAGGATGGCCCCATGCTGGTTGCTGTACCAGCAGCTGCATGGTGGCTGGAGCTCCACCATAAAACCAGTTCTGAGCTCAGAGGTGATTAAGAAATGAGAAGGCCTGTTTCTACATCAGAGTGCCAAATGCAGCTGATGTAAAATGAAAGTAGAAATGAGAAGAAACAAGGCATGTAAGTATGGGAATATAGCTAATTTATTGTGGCAGGTCCATAGCTTGGCTCTAATCTCCCATTTGGAAATCAAAACCAGACTGTTGGAACTCACCTGCCAGACCCAATCTGTTTCATAATTACCTGTGGGTTGCTATTTTTGTTTACCTTAATAGCACAGTAAATACTGCTTCTGCCTTTGTTTATGACCTATTTAAGTAATGTGAATATTTTGAAGAAATTCTGTTTTTAATAGTGCCCCAGTGACTACCTTCATTCACCTCCCAATATAGAAGGCAATGGATCTGGCCTCCAGCATGAACTATATTAGAGGGAAAAGAGAATTTAGTATACTGCCAAGCCTGATGTTTATAATGATCTTCAATTTTTAGTTGCTGCAAGTGATTAGAAAACATAGAGTTTTTCTTTTTTTTTTTAAAGTACCAAGCCCATTTCTTGGTAAGTAAAGGTCTAGCAGTCAGACAGAGTTACTAGAAAAACTTGAAGTTGTCATTGCCCCTCTCTTGATAGCTGAGGCTGGGAGAAGGGACAAAAAGCTCTTCTCCTCCATGTCAGTCCTCCAGAAAGGAGCTGTGTGAGGCAGGAGCAAACCCATTTGTACACCAGTAGAGGTGCCTGGTTTGGGCTCTCTCTGTACGTGCTTAAAAGTTAGGAGTGACCTCATCTGCTCCCATGAAACACTGTGAATCCCAGGATTATTTTATTACTTGGTGGAGTGAGAAATTCATTCCTTTCTTGGGCTCAGATCTGTGTCTCACAGCACTTCAGTGTGTAGGTAGTAAATTAGTAGAGAGAAATATAATATAATCATTGCATGTGATGTTCGCATCCTCCTGCTTTATTTTTTGAGAACCTTTGAGAGGCAATGTGATTTTCACATGTTAAAAAGGATTTCTCTTGTGACCAAGGAGATCTAAAGGATCACACAGTCGTCCCAAACCAACCATGAGGCCCTGTGGTAATGTAATGAAATGAACCCATCTACAGCAGAGGACAGGGGACTTCTGAGAGATTTGGGCCACAGGAGACTTGAAAATAACCCAGGTCATGGCAGCTAAAAAAAGGAAGCATTTATGTGCAGGGAACATTGTGAAACTTTTCATCATAGCTGCTTTTGTATCAATGTTGGATGAGGTAATTGCAAGCTGAGACCAAAACACTTTGCATGTTAAAATAGCTCTTTTCCCTTTGGAAAATCTTACTGAAATGCTACCGTCTGTAAACAAGGTAAAATAAACCAAATTGCAGCTCTGAGAGCCTATTATCTTGGGATTTGGTCACTTCAGGTCATACAAAGATCTGCATTGTGTCTTGGTTAAGGTTATTTAACCATCACGACAATATCTAAGTGTCTTCTTTATAGTCTTCACCACTTCTCTGTCTTGGGGAGTGGTGGTGTCAAAACAGATATTTTTCTGAGAGGATCAGAAATCTGGAATGAGATCTTTTGTCCTATTTAGCAGTTGTATTTTATGAAGATGGACATTTCATGAATTTTACTCTGCAAAGAACTTAGCAGTTGCTGTTTATAAAAATAAGAGGGAACTGAAGAGTCCTCAGTGTTTTGTAATGGGAGGACACTTCTCTGTATAGACAAATTAAGGATGGGTTTCAGAGTCTGATTTTGAAATCATTCCCTTTACACTTTTGATTATTTTAAATTAATCATGATTGGAAAGTAGTTAACATCTGATAGTACTTTGATAATATACAAAAATTTCAGTTTTAGGTCATTGACTAACTGGTGTATTTTTCTCATAAAGAAACAAAATCACACTTAGAAACTACAATGTCCATCTCTACAAACAGAAGATATTAGGAATTTCCATCATTTTTAAATGCAATGAAAGGTTCCTTAAAGCCAAAGGGGAAACTTTTTCATCTAACATTTTAATGGGTTGTACCAGTTTGTGCTTTATGAAATCTGATCATCTTGTTCTATGTTTTTACGTTGAAGACTTAAAACTTTCAGTTGCAGCTATAGCCTTTACAAGATTTTTAAAACTGAGAAGTGAATAAAATTGACTGTATCTTTGCTGATTCCCATATTCCAATTCAAAGGGGCTGAAGTGCAACTGAAAATGATCTTTGACTTTTTTCCTTCCATCCAAAACAAATTTAAGAATGCCATCCACTTTACAGAGGAATAGCTGGAAATATGAAATGCAACACTTGTAGACAACTGGTATTCTTTCTTGAAGTCTTATCTGGCAAGCTATCAAAACTGAATGTTATAAAATGCTATTTTATTTATAAATCTGTTAGGAATTGTGACTTCTAAAATGGAACTGGTAAGAAAAAGAAACAATTAAAATACAAGTTTGTTATTTGCTGCTGTGGAATAATTGACGTCAATAAAATGGGAAGAACTGTAGGGAAATAAATATATTTATGTGCCATCAAATTTCATTAAAAATAAAATCAATTTCCTTCAATCCTAATTATGCTCACTCTGTCTCCTACCTCTGGCAGATTTTCCCAGTGTTGGAATCAGTAACAATAGCTCTTCACTTCTTAAGAAGAGTGATAAATCTGAAATCAACAATTGTTACCATGATTGGTAGGTTGCTGGAAGAAAATGCTTTTTCTGCAGCTTCTTATCCAAGATTCAATCAGGCTTCGAACCAAAGCATTCCAGTCAGGCAGTTCTCATGGAGTTTCAGTAATGAGCAAGATGGGGTGGGTGGGGAAATATTTACCAATGTCTCTAAGGCTCTTAAGCTTCATGTTGCTTTGTATACTTGATTTACCAATCTCAGTTTTTACATCTGGCATTTTCAGTAGATGGTTTCTTCACCCAGATATAGTCCCTACAACATGCAGCAGGGCACGGCTTGAAGTAGCAACTCTGCTTTTCCCACTGAGTTACTCATGTCAAGTTACAGATTGATTAAAGATGAACAAACTCTCCTTAATCTATTCATATTGAGGGGACAGGCTGAAATGTCCAATCATTCCAGTTTCAATGACTTCAAGCCTTAGGGAGTACAGATATGGACACACAAGTTAGTGACTAAGGGCAAAAATGGATGCTTCAGCTCCTATGGTGTGAAAATTAAACTTGGGTGCATTTCTGGAAGATAAAGTTTGAGTTAACAATGGAAAAAGAGTAATGAAAGTTCATAAATCTTTCTACAGCTAACTGGGCATAAACTGTCATTCTGCCTGATTTGACGTTGAAATAACTACAGTCAAAGAACAATTTCTTTTCATCTAATATTCCATTGTTCATCCAGATTTGGATACACCCATTTTGACATGTAATTTTCATCTGATATTCTAAGGGAGAAGATGAGACAAAATACCCAAAATACAAAAAGACCAACCCAGATGGGAGAGGGTGGCTCCTTTCACAGTGCTTTTTTGTCAGTGTGGTGCTGAGCACTTCCACAGAGCCACACTTCCCTCCTTCTGTTAACAATCAGGACTCAGTGTCTGCCCTAGGCCCTTCACTCATTTTCTGGCCAGGTAATATATGATTATATACCTTCTATGCATGGGTCATAATCTTATAAAATGATGGTTACATATTTTTGTGATGAGGCAGCAAAATTTACACAGAAATGTGCATAAAGAAGGACACAGAGTTCCTGGAATGTGTCCAGGATAGAGCAGCTAAAAAGATCAGAGGGCTGGAGCACCTTCCCTGTGAAGACAGGCTAAAGAAATAGGGGTTGTTCAGCCTGGAGAAAAGGAGGGTCCCAGGTGACCTTATAGCAAGCTTCTAATATCTGAAGGGGGCCTATAAGAAAGCTGGGGTAGAGCTTTTTACATGAGTGTGTAGTGAAAGGACAAGGGGCAATGGTTTAAAACTTCAAGAGGGGAAATTTAGGTTTGACATTAGGAAGAAATTCTTTAAGGGTGGTGAGATGCTGGCACAGATTGCTCAAGGAAGTTGTGGCTGCCCCCTCCCTAGAAGTGCTCAAGGCCAGGTTGGATTGGACCAACCCTGGTCCAGGGGGAGGTATTCCTACACATGCAGAGTTGTTGGAACTAGATGGTTTTTAAGGTCCTTTCCAACCCCAGCCATTCTGTGATTCTATCTGCAAAGCAGCTGCAGCTCCTATATCCTAGAGATAAAAAAATCAGGTTGTTAAAAAACACAATGAATAAAGACAGGTGAAACCTGTCAGCTTTTACATTTCTTATACATATTCAGGTACTCATAGCTCCAAATTCTTCATCAATTTACCTATTGCCATTTAATTTATCTACTTGCACTCTAGGAAGTGTGTTGCTACTGAGAGTTCTGCAAAAGCCATTGCTATTAACCATTAGTTAAAAAAAGGCTGTTGAAAAATCTTCCCATAAGACCGAAAATTTATGTTGTACATGTCTGTGGCAACAGAAAGTGAATGTTAACTATTTTTTTCTTTTCTTTGGCTAGTACTGGATGTTCCATTTAAATGCCTGAAGTGTCTAAAGCACAGCATTAAAAGAACAGCTGTTTTATAAAGTATTTAACTTGTGTTCTTACAACTTTGACAAGTATTACATTGAAAATATTTGTTTATAGAAGACTGTAAAATATGAATATTCAAATATATAACAGCTTTTCTTCTAGTAGAAAGGTCAACCCAGCTGAAAAGTCTTCAGGAAAGACCAACTGATGTATGGGAAACTGATTTATATGTGCTAGGGGGCTGCTAACTTTGAATATTGATTGCATTAAAATAGTGAACCATCGTGTAAAAGGAGAGTAATTCTGTTAAGGAGAGCTGTTTTAGATTTACATGAGAATTAATCTCCAGTATGTGTCTAGAAACCAATGAATAGTGCGTTTGCAACAGTTTCTTACTAATTTTCAGTTAAATGTCTCTGTTTCAAAGGCATGAGTTTGCATTTAAAAATGTAAAAAGGAGCCATTAAGTGCATTTTAATATGATTGAAGGCCTTGGTGAATCAGAGGTTAGTTATTTTATCTTCTTTGCACATATTCTAGTTTATTATGTTTAAGTCTTGGATAAATGTTCAACTAACAGGATTTTAGAAGAAGAAAAGGCATAGAAAATTTTGTGAAGATTTATTTCTCTTTTTTTATCAGAGGAAAAAAGCCAGTACATTTTGAAGGTATGAACTGTAAGGAGCTCATCTGACAGACAAATCACCTCTTATGCTCAGGAGAAGAGAGGCTGGGACTCCCTGCAGCTTCTCACAGCTCTCAGGGAGCAGAAGACCTGTCAAAGCCCTGGATATTCAGAGCATATGTGGAGATCTCCAGCACACTGCATCAGGGAAGCAAGATTAGCCCCATGTCATTCCTTCCATTTTCCATGGTGAGCTAAGCACTGGTGAGGAAAAGGGGAGCTAAAAGTGATCTTGCATTTCAACTCTGGCTTTACAAACATTTTATTTAGCCTGTATTGTGGCTTTATAAAACAAACAAATCTGTGTTGCAGAAATGTCAGTTAAATGACTTTTAGTGCTTTTAGTGGGCTTCACATGAGATGCACTGGATTTGTATTGATTTATACCAGCTGATGAACTGGCACAGTGTGTATTCTCTGCAGTTTTTATGAGATAATTAATAAATAATTCAAAATTGCAGTGCTTTGTGTGGTAGTTGTGCCTCACAGAGGGAGTGACTGCCATTGCTGTGCTGAGGGAGATGTTTCAAAGTTTCTACTTTGCAAAATTCTGAACTGCTCCTTGGAAGAAATTGAAACAAATGCAAAGCATGGCAACTCCTGGTCAGATTCTCACCCAATTTCAGGATTTCAGATCTGAAAGCTTTCAACATTTTTATGTGTCAAGGCAATTAATATTCCCTCATCAGCTCTTCAAGATGACATACGTAATGTCATCAGCATCAGACATCCTCCTCCTCCTCTCAGTTGCTGCTTTTCTCTTTAACTTTTCCAGCGCAGGCAACAGGCCACTTGCAGAACTCTGTCTGGGATAGTAAAAGCCTTACCTTGTTTAGATGACTTGTTCCCTATTTTTCCTAGCAGGATGAATGGAGAATTTTGGACAGAGCATATCCCTGGCCTTAGGCTGACCTCACCAAGGGACCAGCTGTAAGACTCTCCACTACTGCTGTGAGCAGATTCCGATCCACCACTGAGCATCCCCAGAATTCTGTCTTCACCCCCAGAATTCACGCTCTGGCATAAATAATTTCTGACAGCAATTGTAATGCAAGTGTAATGATGGTGAGAAATGCTGGGCTGACAGATCTGGAGAGCTGCAGCTTGTGAGCCTCCTTCTTCTCTTTCATGAGGACACAAAGTAGGAATTTGATCCCATCCCTATCTGCAACATCTGCATATGCAGACTTCACCCCAAGCTGGAGAGATCTGCTCTGG
The DNA here is from genome assembly GCF_003957555.1 of Calypte anna. Classification (NCBI taxonomy): domain Eukaryota; kingdom Metazoa; phylum Chordata; class Aves; order Apodiformes; family Trochilidae; genus Calypte; species Calypte anna. Next base: position 105,009,800 of record NC_044246.1, on the reverse strand, counting down.
AGACAGCCAGATAGTTTTCAAGCAGTGTAAATATAGCCTTTGGAGGAAGTTTTCCTGTGTAAGGAAGCCAAGGTTGACTCTTTACAACTGGTTTCCACAGTTCAAACACCAGTTTTCTCTGTTACATAAATTATTTTACTAGAACACTTTAATATCCAGTAATATTTTATTAAGTGAATCATGCAGCTGACAGAAGGTTTTTGTGCTAAAGAAGCATACAGCTGTAAGGTTGCAGGAAATATCAATGGGTGATGTTTTCTGAAGCCCTCCCTTCTGGATTCTTTCTGTTCTCCCTCCATAACTGGCCTGGAGATTTAAGATATGGCCTTGTCAATTCTGAGAAGCACTGAATAAATACTCAATTTCTTTTATGGAACAATCCTCTTAATATGGGACAGAAAGAGAATAGTTTCTTCTGTAAAACACCACGTTTGAGTCCCCATGAGTTTGAGATCTGCAGTAATTCTGAGATCTTTCCTGCTGAATTGTTGCCCAGCCACAAATATTCTCCACTTTATATCTGCATTTTGGTTCTTCCAAACAGGAATTTATCTCTTTGTACAAGAGTCACTCAAAAGCTAAGTATTTTGTCTATGAAGCTCTCTGGGTTTCATCTCATTGCAGAGGCACAGGCATCTCTAGAGAGCAATTCACCCCAACTATCCGAGATGTCTGGATTTCACTTGAACTTTTGCAACTTATCTTTCAAAATTTCATCTTGTTTGGATTATTTTTTCTCCAAAGATCGCACTGAATTCTGAGCTTGTAGCTCCAGATATTGTCAACCTTTTCACCTTGATGCTGTACATGTAGGATATAAAAATTCTATTTATAGTAATTGGTCCCCTTTATTAGTAGGTATGCTTAGAGCAGGGTTTCTAAATAACTGTATAAGATCTTACGGGTGTATTAACTAAACTCTACTTCCTTAGTTCATATGTAAGAAGTATTGTCTGTGTTAGGACATCCAGCTATTTCTGCAGTCCCTGTATCCAGGAGGCTGGCAGTTGTGTCTGAAAAAGCCATTTGGTGGATATGATACGAGTTCTTTTTGATCCATCTGCAAAGTTTTCCTTTTAATGACTTAGTTATTTCCTCTATGCTTTTCAGTTATTTTAAATACTGTCTGAAAATTAGGCTCTGATCTTTTCTATCTACTACTTTTAAAGAGTAGTGAGATTGACTTTTCTGAGATACAGGGTGTCATCCATGAATCCTCAAAAACAATCACAACTTGTTCAGGTTGCTCTATGTTCTCAGTACTGAGCTTGCAGATATGCAATTTCTTTAAACAGATTTTTAATTTAATTTAATTTTAAGATTCTTTAAACAGATTTTTTTCCTTTCTGGAAAGAAAAAAAGTGGGGAACTTACTAATTATATGATTAATGGAGACACAATTAAATTTTTTTGCAAGCAGTGAAACAAGAAGCAGTCTTCTCTCTTTTCTGTGGAATTTTCTTTTTGGTAAGGGTGAATTCCTGTTTTCTTCTGTTTTCTAATTTGTAACTGGATTTTGCTCTTGTTTCTTGTATCTTATTGATGTAGCTTTTCTAATTTTATCTATGTGCTTTTTGGTTTCATCCTTAATTGTTTTTTTCCAAATTTCAGTTCTTATGTTTACTTTTCAAATTTCACGTCTTTAAGGAGTTCCTAATGGAGTTATATCAAGCTTTCACTCTGCTTATAAACCCTCCTTCCTCTTCAGATCTTTGTTTTCTTGTTCCTTTTTCCCAAAATGTCATCTAGTCTTTTGAGTTTTGGGGTAAACCATGATCCCTATTGTGCTATTGTCTCTATTAAAGAAAACTCCATCATCTCCAGTCTGGTCTTCTCACTCATAACCTAAGCTAACCTCTCCTTTTCTGCCACCTTTTGCTTTCTGATGTAACAAATTGTCCTCCAAGTATACTGAAAAGACATTTCCCAATTCGAACTAAAAGGCAGTCAAATAAAATTACTGATCTCCAACAGAGATGCAGAAGTTTGCCATCAGAAACAGTAATTTTCCTCTTCCTTCTTTCTCAGATTTATTGTATGTTGCAGTGTTGACATCCTCCCTTTCTGTTGCCCTTCTGACCAAGAAATACAGGAGCCATTCAGATCTCTTTCTTGACTTCTCCTGGATTTCAGACAATATAAATTTTCTTATTCATTGTGCACAAAGAAGTTTCCTAAATTCCCCATCCACTCCTCAGCCCTTGAAGCTTCTGTACCAATATTCAGATCCTGCAATTTATCAGAATGTATCTTCTCATGCATCTTTGCATCACTTCTTAAGGAGTTTCCTGCAAACACAAACCCTTCTGGGTCAAACCTTTATATTACAAATATTTATATTTATAAAAGTCAAACATTTATATTTTTATTTATATTTATTTATATTTTATTTATATTTATTCATATTATTTATATTTATGTTATTTTATTTTTATTTATATTTTATTTTTATTTTTCTTATTTATATTTATATTTATATTATTTATATTCAGTTCACTACATAAGAAAACACAGAGATGTGACTTCATGCAGGAAGAAGACAATGCATGCCTCTTTTTTCATAAAGTATAATTTCTGTTACTTTGCTTTTTGCTGATCCACATCTTTTGCCTCCTCTATCCCACTGCAAATGGTATGTACAAGTGCTGGTAGTTTCTTTACTTTGCTCTGGAGATAGTTGCTTGGTGCCTACATCATGGATTAGGGCAAATTTGAAACTGAATGGAGAATTTTATAAGCAGTAGAGAACCTCAAAGATATTTCAATATAAAACCTTTTTTCAGCAATATTAGGGGATGTTCCATTGCTAATTTTCCATCCATGACTTTCATTCTCAGTTCTATCTTCATGTTGATGAAATTATTATTACCAGGTAACATCACATGCAATATGGTTAAAAAACCCAACAAACTCTACTGTGGAAAACTCTACGCTTTGCAAAACCTTTTTTGTCTGTTGCTAACAGTAGAGGATGCAAAACATTGAACAGTTGTAAAATAAATTAGTCTTATCTACGCATTTCTGCAGAAATAAATCAGTCACTAGAGAATCATTCTCTTGGAAACCAGACAGTGCGGGTGAGTAGGGAGGTTTGGGAGTAGGAATAATAAGGCATAGCTACATCTGCACAGCAAGGACCAACAATAGTCTCTCCCAGAGCATTGCATAATACAACAAAAGTTTCGTCCTTAACCTTATGTCTGTCTTTGTTTGAGTAAAATCCATATTTAGTTCATTGCTCCCAAATACACAAGTGTTAGTTTACGAAAAAAAGAGGTCAAGTTGAGTCCAGCTGACCTTTTTCTTGCTTGGCTTTGCACTCAGCTTTATTTTTTAAAACAAGTTCAGCACATTACAAACAAACTTGTATGTGAAATAAATCTGGACACAAGAAGATAAGGGATGCAGCATGGTATTTGCTGCCATTTGATCTTCCATTGTGCTTCCCATGCGACCAGACTACAGCTACAATGCCATAATTAAATGAAGAATTATTGAATACCCTCTGCCTCTGCTGGAATACTCCCTCTCTCCTCTCAGCTACTCATGTGAATATTGGTCAGACAATAATGAATATCCATGAGAAACTTTGCCAGCTTTTCTGACATTGGAGATCAGATTTTATTTTCTGCTGCATTAAACAATTTGTTTGCTGACTATTTATGATTCTCTTGCCCTGTTCCTTGCTCCATCTTTGTGCCTCTTCACAGGCATCCAAAGAGAACAGAAATTGGGGATCTTCTTGAAGTAGTGAACCCCTTTTTGCTAGCTGCCATGGTTGTGAACTCCCATCTCTCTTGTTTTCACAGAATTTGCCTACAGGACTGAAGGAGGCTTGAGCTGTCTTGTGTGCTTGTTACAGCAGCTTGGGTAGACCATTACATAGTCAACTATTCCTCCTGATGCAGAGCAGATGGTGGGACACCTTATTTCTTAGTTAACTAAGATATTTTTTGTAGGGCTACAGGACCAGGCATGTAGCCTTAGTCACATCCTCTCATCTCATGTTTTGTGCTGGACCCAGCACATATTGTCCAACCTTTCCAAAGGGATTTATACATATATGCCAGAGGGCAGCAACCCTGCATCATACTGAGCATCTTTGACCTCTACTAAAATCAAATAAAGCCAGGCTGTAAATGAGAAATATATCAAAAGAAAATGAAAGCCCTTTTGTTTTGTTTTACTATGGCTACTATTATCACAGGGAGAGAGAAGGAAAAATTCTTTGAGACTCTCCTGGTATATAAAGTGAATTAATAAACAAGGTAAGTAGACTGACCTGTGGTGAATCTAATGATGACATGTAATGGAAAATTATCAAGCTCCAGAGATTCATTCTGTACAAATTCCTAGCACTAATGGTAGTTCCAAGGTCCAACTGATGTAATATTCTCTGTGTATGTATCCAGAAGGATGTAGGGATATAGGATAAATGTTTATATACAGGATATGACAACCTTTGGGTGGATCATACATTTAAGCCTATGTACTTAAATCCCTTTTCTTGATTTAAGAAGAGAGGATTGTTTAGTCTGTGGTATACAGAAGCAGCAGTCCAGATCATTAAAACAGAACAGAGAGAACAGACCCCTGAAAGCCACAAAATTATTGAATGTTGATTTTTTTTTTTTTGCTATGCCAGGTACAGAAAGTAGTGCTTAATTTCCCTCATAGAAAAAAAAAATTACAAATATTTTTTCAAATAATTCTGAGAGCCATGAAATTGAGGCTACTTCATTTAGCTCTATTTCTATTCGATTAAAGTTTATTTTAATGAGAAACTTTGCATTTCTAATAATAAATAAGAGGTGTCCCCTCCCTCCCCCCCCCCTTTATTTTTTTTCCTTCCAATCATACTTTCTTCTTTCTTTGCCAAATCACATATAACAGCTGCAGACTTTATAACATTATATAAATGTTCAGCCTGGCTATAAAAGATTAAACATAAAATTCCAGTGCACAGACCAACTGGTATAAAGAACAACAAAATTGAATTGACTAAAGGCTGTCCATTTAATCTGCCTTTGTTAATTGAAACCTTTGTCAGGGAACAGAAAGGATCTGTTTTCCTTGCAAGGTGCTGTGGTGATGGTGGTAGTTCTGGAGAAAAAGTACAATGTGAGCAGAATTCTCTCTGGAGATATCTGGCTTGAGAAGAAGACAAAACTATAATTTTACTTTAGCTCGTGGCTCCCCCTTAAGTAGGTTGGGAGTTAGGGAATTCTGTAAGAAAAGAAAACCTGGAGAACATTTAGTGTTTTGTTCCAGCTCTGCAGTCCCACTGGACTCAGCTCTGTGCCAACACATAACAGATAAGACAGTGGGAAGAGAGAGCCAAGAATGAATAAGCTCACAGCTTGGGGATCCGGCACTAAAGAAGATACATTTTGCAACACGCACAGCTCTGCCCTTTCTGCATCTATGCTACATTTAACAGCACATGATCTGTTTTCAAGACAGTTTCCTTCTCTAAGTGGTTCTCACAGCCCGGCGCTGGGAGGTGTTAAGTGCCTTCAACTCCCACTGCTGCCAGCAGAGGCTGAGGACACAGCACCTGGGATGGGGCCCACTGTCCCCTCTGTGCCCTGACCAAGCCTCTCCAGTGACACTGGGACATTTGCAGAACATGGCTTGTGCTTTACACTCAGTGTACCTGCATCTGAATGATGGTGAGATCTGTTTATGGTCACAAACACTTCTGTGCCTCAACTGCTGACACCTGCAAATGTCATTTATCTGTGGATCCAGTGAGTGCCATCTCGCTGTGGCTCCCATTAAAATCCACCTGTGGCATTAAAATGCTGGAAACTGCTGTGGGAAAGCCATTGTATGTGTCCATCTGCTACAGCAGCGGGGTAATTTGCTGAAGCAACTGAAGAACAATGACATTCACTTGGGATACTTCCTTTATGCCTTTCTGGTCTCCCTTCAGCATCACCACGTTCCTTGTTTCTCCTCTGTCCCTAAGCCCTGTGCTTTGGACTTGAAGTGCTTGAAGCCATAAAAGAGTAGAGATGGTTAGAGTAGAGTTAGTGCCTGCTGTGAAAGTGAAAAGCAGTATATCCATGAGAAATTCCAAACAGGAAGAGATGCCTCCAAGGGAAAGAAAAGTTTCCAGCACATTCTGGAAGAGTGAAATTTTGGCTGGATAACCAAAAGGTTATTTGCATTTCTTTTAAATAACAGTCTGAAACTTTTTTGTCTTCTAGAATGATTTTATTGACCGTACATCTGACTATAACTTTTCTACATGCCTAGTAAAGAGACCCTGCAGCAGGGTGAGGGCCTCTCAGAAAAGACACAGAGAAGAAGGCGTGGAGGGAAGAAGGCACAGGAGGATGCTCTCTGTAGCAGGGAGGAGTGAATGACTGAGTGAGTGTGTCACCATGTTACAGGTTCCAATTCCATTGCTCAGGTGCTGCCAAAGTGTCAGAGGGGAGGAGAGGTGACGTAAGGCTGAGCTTGGAGGAGTCCTGTTCAAGAGCAGAGTCATGAACCTCCCTGTGCAACCAGTATAGTGGGACTTGTTTGTCTCTGGTGAAATTGTTGCCATCTCTTCTTATTCCTGACTGGTTGTGGTGAGCTACACCCTTGTCTGAAAAGCTGCTAAACCCTCAGCATCCCAGTGATGGCTGGATATGGAGCTGCTCTGTTGTCTTGATCCTTAATTGTATCTCCTGTCTGGTGATTTTAGCTAGGATCAGTAGTAAAACCATGGAAATTGCATGTCCCTGAATGCCTCCAAGCTTGGACACTGAGCTGGAAGTGGTACAACAAGGAAGGTATAATGATGACTTCCTCAGTAGCGAGTCCTAGCTACAGAAGGGTTAGTGCTGTTACCCAGGCACCTGAAAGATGAGAGTTTTTTCAGCTGCTTAATTATTCAGCTTTTCCAAGCTAGTGTTATGTTTCTCTTCTTTGGCTTGCTCCCCAAAGAAAGTCCTGTTTGTCTAAAAATATTGCTTATGAGTGTGGAAGCATTGCTCTTTCTCAAGTATCCAGATGGTGCAGTTTAGGTCATGTCAACCAGATGCAGAGATTCCAGGACTCGGAAAGACCCGAGCAGTGAATCCACATGTTCCAGCCTGCTAGCTGAATGGGGACTTAGAAGTGGGAGTCTGGAAGTAGTTTAATAATGTTCATTTGAGGCTGTGTGAGATGCTTAATCTCTCTGCTAGGCCTGCATTTTTGGGGCACAGTACTGCACAAGTGGGAGTATGCTGCACCTGAAGCAAAACCAGTTTATGTCTGGTCTGGTTGTGTGTCACTTCACTATTCACGTGCCCGCTTATGAATCTGGAATCACCATGAATAGAATAAGTTATGTCTACCTACTTCTGCTACTGCCCTTCATTTCCTTGATTCCAGGATAAAGCAAGATCTGTGAATACTAGAGATTTCTTTAGTGGATAATCTGGTCGCTGATTACAGGTGGTTTTTGGTTTTGTTTTTGTGGTTTTTTTTTTTTTAGGGCTTTTTGTTTGGTTTTTTTTTCTTCAGTCTTTCAGAAATCTTAAGGTCTCTTCCACATCCCACCTTTTCTCTATCTTTTCTTCAGTATTTAGTTACTTCCTTCTACTCACATCCTGTTTTCACCTTTCCTTTCAAATAGTCTCCTTCATTCCTTCAGTTTTGATACTGACGATGCAGGTGCTTGCGTCCAATATTCTTTTGTAGTTAATGGAAGGATACTGTCATTTTTGCATGTGATTCACCACACCTACTTTTAGCTGCTTGCATTAGGATGAGACTAGTTGTGCCCTACAACTATGTACACTTGTTCAGGTGAACCCCAACACTGTTGCTTACTTCTACCACTTTGCCTTCACTGGGACTCTCTATCTCTTGCTACTTAATACTTCATTGCCCTCACAGGAGGGATCTTGTTCTAATTTCACCTGCTCCTCAGATCTTCTTTACAGTATACCCATAGCCCATTTCTCACTCTTTTCCAGTTTCCTCTGCACTTCACTCTTCATATAACTTCTCTATTAACTTCTGTACCGCAAGCTCTTGTCAAAACACTCTTCTGACTACCCTGACTCAGGGGGACTGACTATAGTCCAGAACCCTTCCCTGCTGTCTTCTTCTCTTTAAACACCCCGTTCCTCAAACATCTTTCCTTGGGGAACTCTTGAACATCTGAACTGGTTTTTAAATTCCTTCAGCATTTTGCTGTTGTTGATGGCATCCCATGATATATGCCCCTCCTTGTCCTCCATCACCCTCCTCTTAGTTCTCTTCCACTTTAATAGCTCATGCTGTCTAGACTCCTCATGTCCCTTGAAACTCCCCAAATATATTGTCCTCTTTCCTTTCTCCTTTCACGTTGAGACATCATCTAACCCCGGAGAAGTAGCAAAACATTATCATTAGAGCTTTCAAAGTTTTCTCAGTGTTGAAATTCCATGTCCTGTGATTCCACCTGACACATCTTTTCCCTCTCCTGTCTTAGTCAGGGGAATGGCTATCACCTCAAGCACTACTTGCTGTCTCAAACTTCACTTCATTGTCACTGATAGCATTTCACATCATTTTCTACCACTCAGGTCTCTCCTCTGTGCTTCAGCTGAGCATTTCTGCTTCTTTCTCTACCACATTTTCCAGATCTACTGCCCAGTCTGTGTATTAACAGTGCACTGTGTTGATGAGATATACCAGCTGTCATGATGAAATGTGTCAGTTAACTGCTGATGTAGAAAGCATAATATATGACATGATGATAGTAGCCAGAAGCAGTAAAACATATCCCCAAAAATTTCTGTGGCACCTATGGAGGGAAACAGCTTGCCCAGTGCTTATTGCACCCAAGTGAAGGGATGAAATTTTTTGATCAATTTGCATTTGTAAGAGACATTCATAATTTTACAGCATTAGAGACTGCACCGTGCTGCTCATATCATAGACTTGGATGTTCACCTATATTGAAGGTGTCACTGAAACAGATCCTGAATCTTAGCTGGAATTTAGGAGTTCATAATTTTTAGAGGATTTGGCATGTGAACCTGCTGACAACTTTAGCTGTTATTGTTCTTAATCATCCCTCAGCAGAACCCACCTGGAACTTCCTGGGGTGACATGCAACACATCTCTCTCTGCTCAAGACTGAAGTTGTGGCAGGCAGTAAAGATGTAAGTTACTTAAACTAATGGCAAAAGAATCCATATTGAACTCACAGTCTGAAGCCTTAAAGCATATAAGTCTAATGTAATGTTTCTTCACTGCAAAAAGAAATAATTTATGTTCCAAAATTTCTCAGATCCAGGATAAAATTAAATGTGATTAAATGTGGGTGGGGTTTTCGGTTTTGTTTTGGTTTTGTTTGTTTGTTTGCTTGTTGTTGTTTTTTTAAATTTTGTTTGGTTTGGCTTGGCTTGGCTTAGTTTTCCCTTCCTGTGCTGTTGTCTCTCTCCGGAACAGAGATCAATGATACTTTGCTAATTTTAAAAAAGTTGAACAATCTCTTTTGCTGCCATATAGTGACAAAGTGGGCACAGTTCACTAGAACCCAGATCTCAGGTTGGTTTTAAATCTAAGAGTGGAAGTGGGAAGAGGAAAAGGGGCTCAAGACCTACAAATAGATCCCAGTGCATCTACACTCCACCACCCTCTGTGGCCCCTAGTTGGATGGTAGCAAGTCCTGTAGCAGCATCAGGTGAAATTTCCAAAACCTCTCAGAACGTCACTTAAGTTTAGGTTAAGGTTCCTGATTTAAATAAAGATTCAAAGAGCTCTTATTTTATCTGAGCGCTTTTCACCCGCCCTTGAAATAACACCGGTTTTTGTTTTGCTTGAGCAGGAAAAAATTCTTAGCATGCATGTGACTCAGAAGGAAACTTGTTTGTTTTCTACCATAAGTAAAGGATGAATCATTGGTAGCTTACCACATTTATCTCACTGCACATGAGATGTGTTGTGCAGTTAAATTTGATAAGTTTTACTCCCTCAGGGCTTGATTCTTCAGCTCTTGCTTGCACTGGTCCCTGTAGAGAAGCTGTCTGCAGAGAACAAGTCTGACTGAAGTGCCAGGGAGCCAAAATAGTAAGTTCATTCCTATGCTATAGGGTAGGAAGGATGAAGTTTTCCTTCCAATAAGTACAACTTTCAATTAGCAGCACAATCCAATAACTTCTAGAAAGGCCGTGATGGAAATAAAAATATATTTCAGAAACTTGAAAAAGTTAACATCCTGATGCTCCTCCCGAAGGGAGAGGAGACTGAGAAGCCTACATTTCAGGACTCAGAAATCCAGTTGTAATTAGCTGGTCTCAGTGAGGCTATCTGACCATACTTCAACACATCAGCTGCACTGTAAGCCACCTATCCCTTCTTCTGGGGTCACACCTGCAGCTGTTAACTTTAGAAGCTTCATCTTCACTTTAAAAAAGGCTGTTTAAAGTGCTTGTACTTTGATATCCTATAGGGAACACACCTATATTGGCAAAAGATGGACCAGACGACTTCACAGTAGTGAAATGAAATTCAAGACATTCACTAGAATGCAATCTAACCAATATTTTCCCTTTGTATTTCTTTGATGACTAACAAGGACCAAGCTATTGAAAAAGCAGCTTTGATAATTCTGATACCATATTTATTTAGAAAGGAAACTTCATCAGAAATATCCTTGTAGAGAGGTCAGGATCAGAGTCCACGATGCAGGGTGTTTAACCTAGTTGATGACTTTTGGATTCTGCCATTACTTCAGTAATGAGAGTGATGAAGATGGTGTAGAATAAAATGAGTAGAACATTTTTTTCAAGCAAAGTGGTAAATGGAAAAGAGATTTTATACTGTTAAAATAATGATAATAATGAGGACGAAAACCATTGGTATCAGGTTGCTAATCATTTTGCCATATGCAAGAAAGCCTTCAGTGTTTCTGTATTTGCTTCAAAATGTTTTACCTGGATAAATGTATTTAAAGGTTTAATGTATAAGATTTAGTGCCCTACAAATCTTCACAGCAGCTGACAGCTTCCTTGCTGCTCGAAGAGATGAGCTTGGAAGATGGAAATAAAGGTCTCCTCAGGGAAAGCAGATGGGGTGAGAATGATGAGGGAACAGGATTTATCATGAGATGATTGGAGCTGAGATTTAGAGTGAAAATTACCAAACAAGATAGGGACTTACAGACGTCACTTTTACAAACCAGTACAATCAGTAAAGACTTAAAAACCCAGTTCCAGCAAGGAAGAAGGGAAATTGATGTCTTGGCTGTAGGAAAAGTGCTCTGGAATTTAACTTGCTTTTTACTATACATGCAAACGCTGTTTGTTTGGGGGGTGTATGAGGGGCCGAATGGCAATGCACTGAGAAACCTGAAAAAGTGAGACTGCAACCTCTGTGCCTTTCAGAAAAACTCATTTGAAGAGGAGCTAAAACACAAAACACTCCTCAGGCCACTTTCTGATCTGCAATTTGGGCTTAGAGAACATCTCCATCTATGCTAGCGATCAAGTAGTCACAGCTACAGTACTGGTTTCTTTCATGGTTAATCTCCTCCCTTATCCCCAGCTCTAGTCCTACAGTGAAGTCATTATGCTGACATCCCAATAACTTCCATAGCAACAGAGCATGACATCCTAAACACAAGATTAGGTGCTTAAGGAGAGCCTGAATGAAAGAGGAAATCAAGCTGTGAGGGCGAAGCTGTCAGCTGGACACACGCGACACACCTGCCTGCCCCACTCCGCTGAGGGAAGAGCAAAGCCACAGTAGTAAAAGCTGGTGAACTGAGAGCCAAGCTGGTGATTCGGTTTGTGGCACTCCAGGGAGGCCTTGCTGGAGCCCTGTTATCCTTCACCACTGAAAGCAATTTTTGTCTGGTTTCCTTCTGCCAAAGCACTGCATACTTGAGCTGTCTGTGCTGTCCCTCGGTAGTCTTGAGCACTGACAAATACAGCACCATGGCTAAGCAGGACTATAATGCTTCCTGTGCTCAATACACTTCAGCCAAATTCATGGTTCATTGTAATCCTCATTGTAATCTAAGATGGTCATACAGTAATTCAGACCCTCTTGAACTCACATTCCCTTATGCAGTTAGATTTCCTGAAGATAAAGCCCTGTTGACATGGGAAAGTTTTACTGGTTATAGAGACAAAGTTAAGCTGGTGTAATCACACCCAGAATATCTTTAAGTGTGTGGAGACTCCTTTGGATGTAAAAGTGATCTTTTCTGTTTAGCCTATACCTCTTCTTGTGCTAAACCAGAAAATTCACACTGATACTGTACTGAAGAAGTACCCTTACTATCTGAGCATAGACATCTTCCCTGAGTTAGTAATGCTAGGAGATTCAGATACTTCAGGAAGTCTCTGGGGCAAATGAGTGCATCTGGAAGGAAACAAAGTTATGACCCTAACCACCATTTCCAAGCTGTTATATGCTAAATTTATCACCATTGTTTACTACACATTGCATTTTTGCATCAGCTACCTAATTAGTTTCTCTTGGTTAATTCAAACATAAAATCAGTGGCAAATGAAACATGTAGGCCACCTTTTCTAACTTGAACTAACTAAAAGTTAGTATTAAATTAGTGTTAGTTGTTTCAGGAAGCTCTTTGTAGTCACATAGAATGATATAATGGTTTGAGTTGAAAAGAACATTAAAGATCACCTAGTTCCAACCACCCTGCCATGGACAGGAACTACTCCCACTAGACCAAGCTGCCCAAAGTCCCATCCAGCCTGGCTGTGAACACCTCCAGGGAAGGAGCATCTACAACTTCTCTGAGTAACCTCTTTCAGTGTTTTCCAACCCTCACACTGAAGAATTTCTTCTTAATATCTAATCTAAAACTCCCCTCTTCCAGCTTGAATACACTTCCCCTCATCCTTTCAACACATGCCCTTGTCAAAAGTACCTCTTCAGTTTTCCTATAGCCCCTTCAGGTACTGGAAGGGGCTGTAAGGCATCCCCAGAGCCTTCTTTTCTTCACAGGAGAGGTGCTCATACATTCTGATCATCGTTGTGGATCTTCTTTAGACTCTTTCCAACAGTTCCATGTTCATTTTATGTTGCAGGCTCAGAACTGGACACAGTACTCCAAGTGGGGTCTCATGGGAGCAGAGTAGAGGGGGAGAATCACCGCGCTCAACCTGCTGGTCACACTTCTTTTGATGCAGCCAAGATACAGCTGGCTTTCTGGTCTGCAAGTGCACATTTCCAGCTCATGCTGTGCAGTCCTTCTCTTCTCAGCCTTTTATAGTGCTTGCAATTGCTCAATCTATATGCAGGACCTTGTGCTTTGCCTTGTTGAACTTCATGTATTTTCTACATTCCCACTTCTCAAACCTGTCAAGGTCCTTCTGGAGGGCCACCCTTCCCTCCATCACGTTGACAACACCTCACAGCTTGATATTGTCAGCAAACTTGGTGAAGGTGCACTCAGTCCTACTGTCCATGTTGCTGACAACAATACGGAACACCTCTGGTGCCAGTAGTGACCCATGAGCAATGCCATTTGTCACTGGAAGTCAAGCCATTGACCACTACTCTTTGAGTGCAGCCATCCAGCCAGTTCCTTATCCACTGAATAGTCCATCTGTCAAGCCCATGTTGCTCCAATTCAGAGATAAGGATGTCATGCAGGATAGTGTCAAATGCTTTGCACAAATCCAGGTAGATGACATCAGAGTCTCTTCCCTTATCCACAGCAACACTTTCATAGATGGCCACCAAATTTGTCAAGCATGATTTGAACTTAGTGTTTGATTTCACCTGTCACTTCCTTATTTTCCATGTGCCTTGGCATAATTTCCAGGGGCAATCTGCTCCATGATTTTGTCAGGCATAGAGGTGACACTGACTGACTTGTAGTTCCCTGGGTCTTCTTTTTTAATTTTTAAAAATGAAAAGCGGTTATGATTCCCCTTGTCCAGGCAGAGGGAACTTCACTGGACTGCCACGATTCCTCCAATATGATAAATAGTGGCATAGCACAGGGAGATCAATATCCCCAGAAGACAGTGCTGCTGCAAGAGTAGATTTTCTTAAGGGGAGCTGACAGCATATTCTTTACACAAAGGGTTCCTGTCCAGTATTATGTACTTTCACAAGGAGGGAAGGTCAACTACTGAAAGAATAAAACCTGCCAGCTTTTAAAAATATGGACAAAAATATGTATTCTCTTCTGGCTGAACTCTTGGAAATCCTTGATATTTTTTTGGCTAAAAAGTTTTGAAAGAATATTTTGTTAAAGGCAACTCAAAATTCAGTCTGAAGCAGCTTAGATGGTTACAGTTTAATAATTTTCTGAGCTACTGTTGTGGTGGGGAAACTGCTAGACAAACTTAATGATAGGTGGTACTGCTGATGGGTGATAATTTAAATTCTGATAGCTGGATAGAAGTAATATCCATGGTTTACAGACAGGGATGCTCTTACTGTGCAGATACAGTTCTAATCCGCTTGGAATCCCTGAGTTTCTGGCCTCTGTCATACCTTGTGATAGTCTTGGTAAATAGTCCAGTGATTAGTGCTGTTTTTGTTGGACTTGGATTCATGGATTGCTTTCTTTTTCTTGTACTACACAGGCAACTCAGTGGAGTCTGGAGCTTAGTTACTTTCCCTATCTTGATCAGAAATCCAAGTTAAATCCAGTTAGCCTAACCTAGACACCTAACATGTTTCATTTTATGAAGCTCATGAAGTAGCTCTCCTGAAGTAACTGCACCACTTGCTGTTGCAGCCAACAGAAGAGGACAAGGGACTTTGAAGGTTTCCAGGAGAGAGTCTGCCTAAATGGTCAGACTCTTTCTCTCTGCAGCCCTTCAAAGACACCGTTGTTTCTCCTTCTGACTGTTAAGGGAATTAAAGCACTTAACTCAGTGTCACCAGGTGCCTAAAATTTAGGTGTCAAGTGAGTGCTTGAAAGAAACCAGTAAAATTCTCTTTCAGTTTTATGCAGTTTAACACTGTATGAATGCATATGTGTGCACATATATATGCATATGTATATCTATATCTATATATGTGTATAAATATATCTTCATATATGTCTTTATCCAAGTTTCTTCTTTTGAGATATTTTTCTTTAAAAATACAAAAAGTTTATATGGAAATTTGACAGGTAACACTGGTTTTGCATTTCTGGTTTCCATTTTGACACAGTTCACAAATGATATGCTCCCCACAAGCACTAACTTTCTTACTTATTAAGTTTGCTGATCTGGCCTCCCTGTGTCTGGTTTACATTCTTCTTTAGCCATCAGAAATTTACTGCCAAAAGGTAGCACATTTCAAACTGCATGAGTTACAGGAGCAGCAGTAGATGATTCATTGGTTGAGCTTTAACTTGAGAGCTCAGCAAGAAAATACCATGCATGGATCTTTGTGGTAAGGGCAGCGGATGCAATTTTTTTCCTTTTGTGTGCAATTACTTTTTGTAAACTGTAGCTTTCAAGTCTTGATTGCACTTTACAGAGGTGTGCTTCCACCATTGTCCATGTATGGCAAAGATGTACTGTAAAATCCATGTTTTATATTTAAACCACCCCTTTTGCCTGCCAGTGAACAGAAGCCAAGAAAAATAGTTGTGAATATTTCATGAAGCCAAATGTTTTGTGCACAACTTTTTCTGAAATTAAACTGCTACCTACTCTGGGTAGCAAATATTATTTCTAACCAGCTATGGAAGAAAACCGAACTAGATTTCATCTTTTAAAGTCACCACAACATTTTAAATGGTTCCTTCTGTCATTTGGAATGGAAAAAACACATTTTAACCTAGTGTATATTTATTCCGAAGCACTAAAAAATCAAAACATATGAAAAAATAAAGAGAAGCTGTTCACAAAATGTAAACATGCAGTATACATTTCACATGTTTTTCTGTTGAGACCGAAAACCTGAATCCCACTGGCTAATTTTGGTAATTAAATATCCCATTACATTCTTCATCTGATAGTGTCAGACTTGTGTATTCTGGCAGAAACCTAAATGTTGAACTCTTCCTAGTGCAAGAAGACACATCTCAGACTTCATTTTGGTTTATCCAGGCACTGGTTATGTGTTTGGTTTTAAAGCATATAAATGGACTCATTGAAACTGATGTGCTGTGAGAGTTACACACTAGACAAATGTCCAAATCTGACTCTGACAGTGGCTCTGTAACTTGACAGAAGTTAATGGTATTGTCGAAGTATAAGTGAGGGCAGAATTTGGCCCTGGTCCCACACGTGTCATAACTTACCATACTGAGCTTAATGTTAATGTTTTTTGTACAGGGAACTCCATGCGGAGCTCTGGTGATTAATGGGATCTGGATGCAGAAAATCCTATGGGCTACAACTGAAAATTCATTCTTCTATTTTGATGGCTGTTCATTTTAATGTAGGACTTTGATACCACATTGTGCCGACAACTGTGGAATAGTCTGGCTACTTATATTTATCACTTTGAGCTTCTGGAGGCTTCCCTTATGCAAGCTAGGAGTTGTGCACTGCATGCAATTCCAACACACCCAGAAGCTTAAAGCTGTTGTTTACCCTTCCCTTGAATTTTGACAGCTACTGAGAGATGGTGTTTAAGCTTCTGGAGAGAGTACTAGTAAATTTGAAAGGAAGGTAACAAAGGATGATTCTGTTTATATATTTGCACCAGTATAACCCTGGAAGACAATTAATAGCATTTTCCTTTGATAATTTACACAAAAACACAACTGTGATCCATTATATAGGGAAAGTTAAACCCCATCTAGCTCTGTGTCTTGTATGTGATGTTTCACTTAAAGAAAGCCTGGCCTTATCCTGATGGGACACTTGAATTTACTCCAGACATCATGAGCTGCTAATTTGCTGTCAGAACAATCCCAAAGGCTTTCCTTCAGATTGGGTTGGCAGCAACAAGGATGTGAGCTGGAAATCTTCATGACAGTAAGGCCATTTTTAGCTGCTTCTTTTTTTTTTTTCCTTTTTTTTTTTTTTCCCCCTCCCACACCTTTTACCTGTAAAGTATTTCTTTTACAGTTCTGAGGTGTATTTCACTGGTGTATTTCACTTCACTTCATTTGGTGTGAAGATCTTTGTTTTGCATAACTTGCCCTATAGAGTGGTCCACTTGAGCTGGCAGAATGGTGATGGCAAGAAATTTTATCCTTGATTCTTGAACTCTGTGGTTACATTTGTAATCCCACTGGTGAGCCAGCCTTCTATCGATGTTTAGCACTGTGTGAGTGAAGGGGAGTAAAGGATGGCAAGACTGGGTACAGTGTGATTACAGCAGATTGGAGACAGCTTACATGTCACAGATGTTACCTGCACATTTTCTAGACAGCAGGGAGCTTTGGAAAGATACTATTTTGTGTCTTTGTGGAGAAGCAACAAGTTGCTGCAGTCTTTCTTCTCATTACCTCCATTTTCTGCTACTGCAGAGAAGATGGGAAGGGTGAAGGAGGAGACATTTCACATACAAACCTCATCTAGATTCTTGATACAAAGCCCAGGAGTGGACACACAAGACAAAAGCAAACCATGATTTGTACTGATGTGGTGTAGCTGAAAGAAGTTGCTCCAGTACATTTTGCAAACTTTAATTCATCTGTCCACACTGTTTATCTTCATTGACAAAACTTCTGAGTGATGAACTCAGGTGGAGACCGACCTCCCTACTCTCTGGCCCAACAGTTCCTCTTGAGTGGAAGCATTGGAAAAGTGAATGTAGGTGAAGTGGAGAAGGTTCTCATCTTCCCATAATAAACAGAACTTGTCAAGAGTGGAGAAGAGAAAAGGAGAGACGTGAAGAGGAGCTGCAAAACATGTTGGCAGGAGTGGAACCCAAGTGAAAAATCGGTACAAGGACTGTGCTCAAGAATTGTGCTCTTAAACTTTGTGAGCCAATTGCTGTTCTCATAGGGTGCAAATCTGGACCAGCTCTCCTGACTCCAATGAAGTATTTCAGGATTTATATCTTCTGAGTGGAGCTGAATTTGGCCCTCTCTTCTGAAAACTGGGGTTATATTGTCACTCCACAAACTCCAGTATTTTTAGCATCAGTTGTCACATCTAATCAAAGACAAAATTTAGCAGGATGAAGTGAGAAAAGTGCATGGTTCAGGAGATTCAAAGCCAAAATTCCAAACATTTTATCCAATCTCCATATGTATATATGATTTTAAGAGTTATTTACTGGTACTCTTATGCTTCTACCAACATTCCACTTCTGAAATCTCTAGCAGACACTTCTTATCCTGACACTGGTTCATTAAAACAACCCCAGAAAACCAAACCCTCAACAATTATATGTTATCTTTAAAGTGAGCCATTTACAATATTAACTCAAAGACTAACCACATTCATTTAGTAAGAGAGAAGATACAATATTATGTAATATATTTTCCAGTGCAAATTCCAAGTCATAAATGTTCACATTTTTAAAAACAATCTGGGACTCAAGAGCTGATCATATAAATTAGTTGATAAAAGAGTTAGAAAAGGAGATAGTGATGGTAATACATAAACAGAACCATGTGCACACATAGAGAAATCTGTAATGGCAAGATATTCATTATTGTCTATTCATTACTGATTATTCACTCATCTTTATCTTTTAATTCCCCATATCAAATATTTTGAATTCATCATCAGCTATGGAGATTGGCTGACATACGGTTGCCTGGTCCAATCTGGCGTGAGGCAATATCACAGCTGGAGGTATTTCATGGAAAAAATGACCTCTCCAGAGTGTACTGTCAGTTATTCAAATGATATAAAGTCAGTAATCTCAAAGAACTGATTTTGAGGCGTTGTTGTTTTTCAGAGTTTTAAGGAAAAGGCTTGGAATAAATCAGGAGGCATCATAGAGGTGCATTAACTAAGAATCCTGAATTCTTGGTGACCACCTTGAAGAAAGCACTAAGTACAGCCTCCTGGACTCACTAATTTTCTGCTGGACTATTTGGAAATTTGTCTTTGGAGTTGGTTACAGTCATGATACTGGTTTGCTGGGAGGAGCTTTTAAGTCTGTGTTGCAAAGTGCAGTACAGGAGTGCCAAGTGAGACTGTGATCTCATCATCCACGTGTTCTTTGAGGAGAAGCTCAAGTTTTGCAGTTCCTGAAGCAAAAAGGCAAAAATCTGAAGGTAGACTGAAAATGAGCTTGGCTAGATTTTCCAAATTAGTAGTCCACTCTTAAAGAACTGATTGTTGTTGGAGACACTCAAGAACGTAAACTTCAAAATTGTTCCCATTTTATTCTTGGGGCATTTCACAGATCTCAAGGTTCCCAATTACTTCTTATGCATCTTTCTAAAATATCTGTCAGTGTGCAGTTGCAGCTTTTCTGTGTGTATAACCCCCACCCCTTCTTGGTCTTGCTGGAATTTCTAACTGAGAAACTAAAGTAATTTTACAACCTGACTCACTTCACACATTAGAAGAAGTCATGCTGCTGATTTCAGCAGCTTTTTTTGAGAAGCTTTGAGAAACCAAATCAATTCTGCCTTTTCCCCATTTCATTTTATAGTGGTACTTAAATGGCAGATATGTGGAACAAGGCAGTCCATTTGGCTGCACTTTTTCTGAGTTTAAATGAAGTGGGTGAACATGCTTTAGTGCATGTTTGAATATCAACAATTTGCAAACAGGCAGTCTCTTTGAGGAAAAAAAAAACACCTCATAGCAAAAGGAAAAGCTTTTGCTGTAAAATTTTACCAGGTAGTTATTTTTTCTGTCTTTTAAACATTCTGGAAATAACAAAAAATTAGTGGTAGGAGTGAGGTGGGGGCTGATGCAGAAGTAAATTTTTTTCAGTGTAAATCTAATATAGGAGAAAAAAGTGTGGAAAAGGGTGGGTGAAACATGCCACACATTATTGCAGAAATGTTGGGTCTGAGAAAAATATCTTCTAAGAGGATTTATTTGGCTATGTGTCAGTCCGGGGAGTATTTCTCTGCTGAAGCAAGCCAGATCACTGTGAGAACAGGGACTGAGTTGACAGTCCCAGTCACAGTTCACTGGTGACAGAGCAGAAGGAACTCTGCCATCCCTGGGCCCCTTCTCCATACTGACTGAGAAGTCACCATCCTCCAAGGGAGCCTCAGACCCTCAGATTCTCGAGGTGAATTCAGTGATTTAGGGTGCTGATAATACGTAGGTTGTGCTTTTCTGTTCCTTCATTCAGTTCTCTTCTGGGTTTTTCCTATGAAGGTGTGTAGATGTTTCCACATAGTGTGCCCATAGATGATGTCCCTTCTCATTTATCTTGCTTCTCCCTCTCAAGAGCCATTGATCTGGACAAAGTCCTCTCTCACCTACAACTCTAGCTTCTCAGGGCAGCTCTGGCAGACTGTTCCCTCCCCGTCTGCTCCTCTCACCTCCCACCTGCATATTCAGGTTTTGAGCCACTTCAGGGACCTGTGCCCTGAGGGTTTCTTCCCTCTCTTTCCTCTCCCTTACCTCACTGCTTTTATTTTGGCTGTCACTTTGCTGTCCTAGAGCTGCCAGCATCAGCTGCCATTTTACTGGCTCAAAGTGTGCCTTTCTGAACATATTCTGCTGGATAATCCTTCTGGAGCAGTAGCACTTGTAACTCTACTTTACGGGAGGTGTCTTTCAAATCTCATCTCATTGGGATCTCCCTAGAGATGCTGCTCCTTTCCTGGCCCATCTTCCTATAACGTTTCTAACAAGATCATTGTAAATATATTGGGTAATTTATTTTCTTTCCATACTTCAAGTTGTCTTCCCCCCCATATATCACTCTTAGACAAGTCTGTCAGATTCCTTTGGATGTTCTGCTGTCTGAGATCAGTGTTCTACACCGTGGCCTGTAATGCATGAAATTGGAGCAAGCTGTATACTTATGCCATGCATGGCTAATCATTCTCAAATGCTATCATCTGTTATCTTGGAGAAGTTAAAAAAAAAAAGGAATAAGACTCAAGCAGCTTGTGGATGATTTAATCTTTAAAATCAGGAGAGACTTTGCACTGATTAAAGAGCTGTTTCCTGACTACATATTGATATGAGTTGCTTCCAAGTCAAATATGATGGAGACTGACAGGCATTTAGTCTTGGTCTGATTGGCAGGTCCCAGACCCATGAACAGTGATCTCTTTCCTGCTCTTGTTTAAAGGTGTTCTGGGGTGGTCTGTATTTAATACATAGTGAGCTCAAGTAATGGCCCTGGTATTTTCTATTGTAATTGACAAAACTGCACACTTCAATTTTCAACATCCATAAGGACAGGTGGAAAGTTTTTTTCAGAAACTGAAGGCTTTGTGTTGTTTTCCAACAGCTTCCAGGAGCCAGTCACTCTGGAAGCAATTCTGCATTCTGAGAAATGCCAGAAAAAAAAGTGTGCTGAAGAATTTCTCCAATATTACTGCAGAGCACAATGTCCTTTTTAACATAAATCAGTAAGACAAAACATTGCAAGCATGAACAACAATAGTGTTGTGGGACACTGACAATTGAAATCTGGAAAGTAACTTTAGAAGCCCTTAATCAGTGTGGGGGCTGCTGCACAAGGGAGTATACCTGGAAACGAGGGTTTGGTCCAAATATTTCTACAGGGCTATTGGATGGTCATGGCTTTGTTGTTTCACCCCCTCCCCCCCCCCAAGAATCAAGTTTCTTCAATTGTGAAATGAAGACTGTGATAGTGACCTCCTTCACAAAGGATTTTGAGATCTTCTTCAAGTTTATAAAAGATATCTGTGCAATACGGCACCCAAAGTAACAAAAACCAAGACTCAGTGAGTCATCACTCTCATCCAGTTCTACATTCCTTAGGATGTAGAAAGGTTTGTGTGAACTCAATGTTTCTATTAAGGATGGCCTGGATTATGAGTTTACAAGAGAGAATCATGTGCAAATGGCCTTCCATTTTTAGATTCCCCTCCCTTCAGAGGCTGCCTCACTGTGCTGACACAGTTTTCCCTGTAAGCTCAGTGTGGCTTTAGGCAGAGACAGAGTATTTGAAGCTCTGGGATACTTAGTGCTGAAGCTTCCTAACTTGCAATTGTCCACGCAGTTTTGTGCTTTCCTCAGAAATCAAGTCACTCCTACTCCCATTACTGTATCCCATATCCTTTCCCTTTGGAGATCCCAAGCCTATCCTAACAAATCATTAAATTCAGAAAAATATCCAGCAAACTCAAGGCAAAACAGCATTAGAGATTTACTCTGTAATATTTTTTTTCTCCCCTCTTGTCCAGATCTGATACCAGAGACAAAAAGGAACTTTGCTGTCCCGATCATCCTCTTGCAGTTATTTACATTTTGTTTTAATGTTAACAGCTAATCAATTCAAATAAAAACATATACTTCTCCAGCCTCAAATGGAAGTAGTTCATTTGTGCTTTTTTACATGAAAGACAGCTGATAGTTATAAACCCAGGAAACCAAAAGACACAAAAAAGACATGAGGGATTTAGGGAAAAAATAAAGAAGGAAGACTTCAGGGAGTCATTGTGCTATTTGCAAAGCAAAATTGCCATTCCTGTAAATGATTATTTAATTGTTGATATGAATTTACCCTGGTGATAAAATTTTTTCCTGGCTCTGACAGGCGTTCTCTAGTGGAAAGAAATAAATCTGGTGAGTTTGAATTATGCACAATTGGATCACTGATTTACTCTAACTTCAACATTGGTTGGGTGTTTTGTTATATATTTCTATATATAAAAACACAATGTGAGAAGTATTAAAACTGATTAAATGTGGCATCCTTCAGCAAACTGCTAACGTAAAAAGGCATTCCAAACTGTGGGACACAGCTCTTGAGTGCCCTGCTATTCTCATGGATGCTGGAAAATGTTTTAGAGAAGGTCTTTTGCTACTACAAGTAATGAAAGTATGTCCCAATGTGGTCTGGTTGGGGGAAAAAGTAATAGTACAGGGAGAAGTTCAGTTGACCTTTTTTATATGTTTGTGGAAATAACAAATTCTGAAGTTATCAATAAGCCAAATAATGAAAACCAACCCAGAATACAAGAGGTATTTAGATAGAAACTATTGTTTGTTTTCAGCTGAGAAAGTAGAGCCACAGAGGTGTTAGTTTGCCCATTTCAGAGCTGTGACAAATGCGAGCATGGAGATAAGGAGCATACGCCTGGAGCTTGAGACAGAATCCTCCTGGTTTCAGTGGGGTCGGGCTTTGTCCTGGTCTTCTTTTATTTTCTTCTTCTTCATCCTAGCTATTAAGGTTTTCTCCCTCGTTTGGTTCAGCAGATGTTGCTTGCTTTATGCAAGAAGATGTTGCCTTAAAAAAATTTCAGAGGAAAGTTCAGCCTGTGGCTTGTTACTGCCATTATTTGTTTTGAGCAAGGTCCAAGATTATAAAGAACATGGACAATCAGGCTATGGATAAAATGATTAGGATAGGGCTGACTCAGACCTGTTAGTCTGGCAAGGACTCAGCAGTGTGTATTCCAGAAAGTGAACTCCCTAGGAGTAATTTGCCTTATCAGAAGCTTTTATAATTCTCTATGAGTTGATAGTGGATGGAAATAATCCCATCTGAATCACAGATATAATTTTTTCCCCTGTTTTTTTAATCTCTAGAGGTGAGAACTGTAGTCATAGCTACACATAATTCTTTTATTTCTATTTCCTCTTATAGCTATAACCTTCACTCCTCTTTCTAGAAGAGCTGAATCAACAGTTTACATTTATCTAACTGTGTGAGCCTCAGGAAAATCTGTCACTGCTCTCCTGACATGACGATGTGTGAAAAGATGCAACACTTTGATTTCCTTACCCAGTTATCTTTAAATGTTTTTCAGTTCTTTTCTTTTACTTTTTAAGTTCAGGAGAAGAGATAAACTGAGTTAAATTTTGTAAGAATCATTTGAATTTGCTTGTGCATAGCATTTGTAAAAGTATTAACCTGACTCTTTTCTTCTTCTTTTTTTTTTTTTTTTTTTTTTTTTAGGATTAATTTCAACAGGTTAATGGAAGTTGGAAAGAATGTGCAAAAAATAGATGGATATCAAAACAATCTACTTAATTGGCGTTTATGATGTTAGGTATTTCCTTTCACTATTGAAAGCAAATTTCTGAGTTATAAAAAGCAGAAACAGAAACTGAAAAAAACAATTATGGTTGAATAGGGCTACTTTGCTATCCATGTCTAATTTCTCTGGGCTGCATTCAGGAAAAACATTCTTAGGTTTTTTTTGCTTGTATTTTTTTCCCTTTTTTTTTTTTTTTTTTTTTTGGTTCTGTTTTGGTTTTTTTTTGTTGGTTTTTTGTGTTTTTGTGTTTTGTTTTGTTTTGGGGGGGGTTGTGTGCTTTTTTGCTTTGTTGCTTGTTTTTTTTTGTCTACGTAGACATTTCTTCATCATGTCGATTATATCACAGCACAAATTTTTAAAACACAACAAAATGAAAGCAACCATGCTTTGTCTCCAGATGTTTCAACACTGAGATAGCTATCCTGAAGGCAATGATAATAAAGGACTTCATTTATTTAATTTACTTGTGTGTTCAGTTTTGCCTTGAGTTACTCATAAAAAATGTGTGCAGGGAGTATTTTCCCTAAAAGCAGCTTCTGCAGAGAAATACTAAAAAGCAAAACAGATGAAAAGTTTCTTTGGGTTACTTCAGTGATAAGAACATTTCATCACATCTTTAACAGTCCTTTTTGCTGAAACTGTTCTGAAAAATTAGGAATTTATACTATGTGAATAAAATTCTCTTTAAACATACAAAAATAAATGTGCAGAATATTAAATAATATGTCTATTAAGTAGTCAGTGAATAGAGAATTTCAATATTTAGAAAAAATTAGAAAAATAATCTTAAATCTTCATGAAAAAATGAATTTATCCCTAGCTTTCAAAATAATACAGACATCAACTGAGTTTTTAATGAAATCACTGTCCTATTCCTAAGTTTCTTCTACAATATTTTTTGAAAGGAAAAACTAACTTTGACACTACAAAACCTTTTTTCTTGATTGTTTAATATGCACTGACTGAATAAAGCATAAAGAACTGTGTGACTCCCATGTTAATGGGAATTTCATACACCCTTATCAGAATATTGTGGTTAAAGAAGTAGAGCCACGTTCTCTCTTTCTTTGCCCTAAGGACTTTTTCTACTCAAAACCAGATGGACATTAGAAAGAAGCACTTGAGCAGAAAGGAGATGTGAGTTTCAAGGAGTTTGCAAGAGAAAAGGTCTGATGACAGAGGGAAATCATCTCCCTCAGTGGTGGTGGCAGGAAGCCACCTCTCTGGGCATCCCTGGGCACAGCACATAGAGCATCCTCCTCTGAGCTGCCAGTACCTTTCCCAATATGCTTGCACAGCCTGCAATCTCAGAGAAAGGCAAAGCAATGAACTTTCTGCTATAATATATTAAAAAAAAATAAAATAAATAAATTAAAAAAAGATGGCAGAGAACTGTTAACTGCTTCAGTTAAGTTAGAACTGAAAGCAGAGGAGTTAAAGGGATTTGGGGGCTCTCTTTAGTTTTATTGTTACACATAATATGGAGGTTTTAGTGTATTTGAAAATTTGTATTGCTGCATAAAGGGCTAGAGACTCTCTTTTAAAGCAGACCAAGAAAAACTTTGAGCACATACTTGAACACGAAATAAAAAGAATTAAAGAGGAAAGGTTGAAAGAGATGGGATTGTTCATTCTGGAGAAAAGCAGGCTCAGGGAAGGTCTTATCCATGTATATAAGCACCTGATGGAGAGAATAAGAAGAGGTGGAGCCAGTTCTCAGAAGTGAGAGAGTAAAAGACAACAAGATGAAATATAAGAAAGTACTTAAACAGAAGAAAACAGTTTTTCACTCTGGGGATGGTCAAACTCTGGAACAGGCTGTCCAGTGTGACTGGGGAGTGTCCAGCCTTGGCGATACTCAAAAGAAATCTGAACATGGTTCTGAGCCACCTGCTCTAACTGACCCTGCTTTGAGCACCAGAGTTGGACAAGATGGTCTCCAGAGGTCCCTTCTAAACACATTCTGTGAGTCTGTGATTCTGTGAAATAGTGGAGGACTGTGTTTCAGTGGAAATTTCCCAAAAACTTTCAGTACAGAAAGAAGCCAACAGAAACACCCTGAGGAGTAAGCTCCCACACCTTCAGAGATGTTCCTCTGACAGCCTCTCAAGGTGGGTCATTGCTCAGCTTCACAAGTCAGTCATCAAAATTTGCTTTTCCAAAAATCTGTCTACAAATATGCTTTACCACAGTCACTTTTCTTCCTCCCTTTGCCCCTTCACAGTCTG
This sequence comes from Calypte anna, assembly GCF_003957555.1. Lineage (NCBI taxonomy): Eukaryota > Metazoa > Chordata > Aves > Apodiformes > Trochilidae > Calypte > Calypte anna. The sequence continues at coordinate 104,983,604 of NC_044246.1, read as the reverse complement.
AGGCTCAAAGCTTTACTCAGCAGCTAGCATTCTTTGGCAAACACTATCTTATCTACAATATGGCCCACTGATTGTCTTGCACAGATGTGAAATTTTTTAGAGCAGGTAACCAACTGAATCATGGACCTGCAGTGAGTACTGTGCTTGGTTCTTCGTGCCTGGCTATCCTGGCTATCCACTTTTAACATTAAACTGCTCCATTAGTCTGCTGGGTTGCAGCCTCTCTGCAGCTCCCTCTCTTTCCCTCCTTTCCAATTCTTAACTCACAGAACATTGCTTATAAGGTCAGAATAAAAGCAGAAGTTCAGAGGGTTTTCATGTTGTTGTGAGCTACCACTTAGCTGAAGTGCACAGTAATTTTTCTTCCAGTGTGACAGTGACAAATGGTGTTTAAAACATTAAAAGTACTTTGTAGTAGGTTACTCAGCATGCAAGTTGAGTGGTGATTGACTTGATTTTCCTTGGATTGCATTGTACCTACAGTAAGAGTGCTTCAGGAGAACATTTATCTCTTTGCTGCCACATAGGAGCAGTCAATCTAAATAAAGTCTATGAATGCAGATTGATCCTAAGAATGAGGAGCTTTTGCAATGTCAATTTGTCTGTGAGAATACTGAGAAAACTGTTGATAAAAATGAAAGAGCAAAATTACATTTGCTTGGTAAACAAATATTTATTATACTATCATCTGCATTCTTCAGGTTTTCCTATCCTTGGGCTAGGCAGCTTTCTCTCTGGTATATACCTCAAATCTTTCTCTTCTCTTCTTACACTTAGGAGGCATAAAGGAAAGAGAAAAATTGCTTTTGCCTCATTTCACCACAGAGTTAACCATCTGCAAGGATAATGTAATCATATGCAGTGCTGCTGAAGGAAATATTCAGAGCTCTTCATGGCAAAGTCATCTAATTACCCATGTACCTACAACAGGACTTACTCTCCCATACTGATTTATCCATGGGTCTCAAAGCTGCATTGGAAAGACCACCTCTGAGGGGTGAAACAGAGGTTCAACCTTTCTGAGTGTTCCTACTTAGCCCCACAGCCAGGACAGCTAATGAATGCCAAATGTGGTGTTGTGGAATTAGTCTACCAGGATCTAGCTGAAGACTGCCAATTTGTCTCACACAGACCAGCAAGTAGCCAGATAACAATCTTAGGTAGTAACTTTTGGGTAAAATACTGGCCACTTCAAAGGCAGTAAGATTTGTGGCCGTTGACACTGGGGCTGTGATTTCTTCCCTGGTTGCAGATGACGAGTTCAGATCTCAGCCGCCTGCTGATGGATTTAAACAATCTTCTGAGTCACCTAGACTTTGCCTCTCCTTGTGCTCACTCCCCTCACCTCATCCATGTAGTTTGTCTTCAGCTTTGGTCACCAGCCACACGGTTTATACATAAAAAGCACTAATCTCTTTCCTATCTTCCCTGTTGGCAGTGAAAGCTGTTTTTACTCAAGCTGTTGTTGGTGCTCTGGATGACATTGTGCAGCACACGGGGAGAGCTGGTGGGGGGAGCACAGCGGGGAGGCTGGGCTGTCACAGAGGTTAAGAAAACAGCTTCCACAGAGCATCCAGCCTCTGCCTTCCCTTCGCCTTCTCTGGCTTTTCGTGAGCATATCTGTGTGGAAGCATGTGCATACTTGGAAAACATTATTTTTTTGATACTTTCCTGCTAAATCTTTTACACGTACCCTCAGGAAAATGTGTTTAAGCACTCTAAAGGTTTTTTTGTTTTGTTTTGATTTTTTTTTAACACAGATTCCATGCTTGCAAGTTCCCACACGTATAAATTAACACTATCTGAAAAGGAAGGCTCTATGAAGTTTAAATTACTCTATCACTCATGAGTAAATACGTTGTTAATGTTACTGTTCTCCATTTCATTTAAGAAGTGAGGAAAACACAATTCAAATGTCTGCAGACTCAGCCTAATAAAAATGATAGATTAGATGTCAAACTGCTCCACTCCCACCCAGCCCCTCCTTTCTCCAATCTTCCCTCTGTTGTTCAAAAAGAAGTCATGCAATAGCTCCCTTGTTGCTGTTGGCTTTTGGAAATAGCCAGCTGATTCTGGTAGCTCAGGGATCAGTCTGTTTTGCTTGCACTCAGTGGGCAAGCATCACTGTGTATAAACCTGCCCTACCTTAATAATTTAGCTCCTTATGCTTCACTGGAGTTCCCCAGCCCACCTTGGCTGTGGATCAGATTTGAGATTAACCTCTGTGTTCCACCAGCTGTCTGAACAGTGGGTCACAAACCTAGAGCTCACAGGATGTTTCTGTAATTACATGAAGGTGGTTTTGCAGTATGAGCTGATGAAAGGAATCCGAGATGGAGATCTTGCGAGCTGGTATTTTGCACTGGTAATCAGATTAAGCCCAAGTTGAATATTGCTGGTATTTTACAGGGACTCTCAGAATACAGAAATAATTAAAAGTAGTATAAAAGGAAATCATCGGAACACTTGAAAGAAATATCAGTGGAGGTGATGATTCTGTGTTGCATATTAACTCTTGAGCATCTGCTTCAGGAGTTACTCAGAGCAGATGGTGCTGAGGAACATTTCCAGACACAGGGACTGGATTTTCTGTACATAAGAAGTGTAAGAAAGGGCTCTGGCTTGGTTTTGGCTGAGATCAGGCATTACCCTGCACACAGCTCACAATTCCTGATAATAGTCAGGGAGCTTGCACAAGCCTTTCCCAACAAACAGTTTGGATATGACTACCCTATTTAAGGGGGTAAAAGAGCTTTGTAATATCAAACCAGACTGTTCCCTCCCAGCTGGCTACAGCACCAGAGTACGGCATTGTGCACAGATAATTAATTTCTACACAGCCAAAGAGGCCCAGAGGAATTTTGCCATGAGCTTGAAAGGAAAAAGCATTTGGCTAGTGTTGTGCAAGCATCACTTCAACCTGCAGCTTTGAAGGCACTTTACTAAAGGTAAGAGTCAGAGAGGTGGGAGAGTTAGATTTGGAGGGGTCGAATGGCTTGAACAGATAATAGATTTCATCTGTGGTAAAGGCAAGAAGAGATTCCTGTGTCAGTTTGACTTCAGGTGAATACAAGACCCAGTAAAAGCTTTCATCACGATGTGAAACCTTCAATTTCATTGCTTTAATTCAGTATGTCCCCAACAATCAGGTTGTTCTTCTTTCTTTCTTTGACTATGACCCAGCCTGCTTACTGTCTCATCTTTCTAAGCTTAAAATCCTTGTGAAATTAGATGTGGGAAAATACCCTTTTTCCTGTATATTGGCCAGATTGTAACTTACCATGCTATACCATCTGTTTGTATTTTCTTTATGTACAAACCTAATGCAAAACTTATCACAGTGAAATCTGTAGTAACCTGCTACTGCTGTTACTTAGTAAGCTAAAGAAATAAGGGAGACAGATCATGAAAGTCACCCTAGTAGTTTTTTATGCTACAATTATTGTGGTTTCTCTGTTCATTTGTTTTTTTTTTAAACTCAGTGCTCCATCTCTGATATGACATCATGTCTATGATGTATCCTCCTCACCAAAGAAACCTGAAAATATAAAAAAGAGTGCCATGTCAATCCCAACAGGCAGCTAAGCCTCACACAGTCACTCCCAAGGGATGGTGAAAGGAAATGGAAGGGTAAAAGTGAGAAAACTCTTGAGATAAAGACAGTGTAGTAGGTAATGTAAAAATCAAGTACAAAAGCAAAGAAAACAAGAAATTCATTCACCACTTCCCATTGGCAGGCAAGTGTTCACCATCCCCAGGAAAGCAGGGCTCTATCAAATGTAACAGTTACTTGGGAAGACAAATGCCATCACTCTGAACACCTCCCTCTCTCCTTCTTTTCCAGCCTCTATCATTGAGCACAACATCATATGATATGGGATATCCCTTTGGTCAGTTGGGTCAGCTGTTCCAAATGTATTGTCACCCAACTTCTCGTGTATCCCAGACTACTCGCTGGTGGGGCTGTAAGAGAAACAGAAAAGTCTTTGACTTGTGCAAGCACTCTTCAACAATAGCTAAAACATTCCTTTGGTTTCAAGATAGATTTCAACACAAGTCCAAAAAGCAGCACTATATAATATGTGAAGAAAATTATCTCTATACCAGGCAAAATCAGTACAATGAGTGAGATGAAGAATTCAGAAAAAATAGAAAGGAAAACAGATGGAGGTAAATTTCTGGGTTAGTAAGATGTACAAAGAAATGCCCAACTGAATCAAACTCAGTTTAAGGTTAAGGGCCTGTACTAGTGTTTATAAGTATGAGTCTATATGCACAATAGGTATCATCATGACTATTTTGGTGTAGTCAGTACTGTCAACAAGAGTCTGTACAGTGACCTGAGCAGTCTGCAGGAACTTTGCTAAGTTACCCAAAGGGTCTTTTTGAGGTGTTTTGAAGCATCTAAGACATACAAATGCAGCTGGAAGTTGTGGTGCTGAGCCAATAGGAAATCTGCATTGGGATTTGTGTCCTTTGGAGTGACAGATAAAGGACAAACATAATAACTTAAGACACACTAAATACTGATGAGTAGCTACTGATTGTGCTGCTACTAATGCAAAAATGTTCAATGATTTTTATGCAACAGTCACCATCTGGCAGTCACAGTCAATTATCTGAGGAGCAAGATTTTAATTTGAAATAATGCTGGTAGATTTGGTATGAAGTTGAAGAAAACATAACATAACTCCCAGGTTATTAATTAAGAAAAAGTGAGTTTAGTTCAAAGGAGTCTGCTGGGTAGGTATCAGTTTTCACTGATGGACACTTTCCTTGTCTTTAAGATGCATATGTACCTGAGCACTATTGATGTTAAAATTTCATATGGACAAAACAAGGGGTAATGGGCACAAGTTCCTCCTGGGGATATTGCTATTGAACAGAAGAGGAAAATTTTTCACTATGACAACAGTTAGACGTTGGAATGGTTTCCCATTGGAATGGTAGATTCTCCCACTTTGAAAAGTTTTAAATCTCAGCTTGAAGAGGTGCTGAAACATCTCATATAAACAGTAATATTAGAAGGGTTGGACCAGATGATCCTTGAGGTCCCTTCCAGCCTGACATTCTGCAATTCTATGATTTTATGAAAAATGTTACTTAAGAGGTTCATATTAGTATTTTTCTTCAATCTCTTCAGCAGCAGTGTTATGGTTGAAATACTCTGACAATAATAATTTGACTGATGTCATCATCTTTGTTTTCAGCAATACCCCTGATTCCCTTGTCCAGTTCTAACTTTCCTTTTATAAAGGTTTGTATTGAAGTTCTGTGCTTTTATTCAGCTATGTATATTCTTTGAACATATGCAAAGGCACTTAAGGTCCTCATAGGAAATCTGCATTAATAGTTAACTCAAAGTGCTGCTCAATAGTTTTTCTGTCACTTAACTATCAAGTCTTGTGTTTTTACAATATCTCTGTCATATAACTGTGATTTTAAAGTATGGAAGAAGATACAGTTTCTAGGGTTTAATCATCACATCTCAGCTTCGTTTCACAGTTTAGGTGAGGTGAAGAAGCTGTCAGTGGGATTCCAGAAATTTTTCTGGCAGCAGTGATGGAGACCAAATTTTGTAAACAACCTAGGATGGAGAGTGTCTCAGTTGAAATAGGAGATATACTCCCAGGACATGTATTTTTAGTATTTTGAAGAATGAAATGATGCAGGGAGCCTGAGTCCATACAGACTGAGCAGAAGCCAGAGCAATACTGGCTTTGATTGAGCCTCCATTTATCAACCCAAGGACCATGCTGTCTCTCAGACAGTTTGCAAATATGGTGAAAGTTTCAAAGCTGTTTGCCCTACCCTGCCACACAGATTTGGGGAACTGACACCTTGCACAGCTGCAGTTCTTCCAAGGGCTTGAGGAAAGCACTGCATTTAAAATTGCCTCATGGTATTTGATTTTTAAGAAAACTTTTATGTAATTCAAACCATCCAGCAGTGGCAGGTTGTTGTAAGGAAATAGACAAACAAAAACCCAGCACAACAAGTAACAAGTGTGGCCATACAATATTTTGAATATAAGACACCTGAAGAAATTTTTGCCTTCCATTCAGCATATGTGGAGTCCCCTCTGAAGTACTGTGTTTGGTTTAGGCCACATTTAAGAAAGAAAAGGCTCTGTTAGAGTAAGCCCTGGGGGGGATAGCAGGGTAAGTAGGTGTTTGGAAGCACACATGACTGAAAATCTGTATTTTTTTCCTTAACACAGAGAAAAGGCTTTTCAGAGGACACATGAACATAGATTTCAGATACTTTAAAGATCATTACAAGAATAACAAAATAAACTCAATAAACTCTTCTGTATCAGTGGAAGATAATATGTGGGAAGATGGCCTTAAATTAAAGCAAATAATTTTTAATTTGTGTTGCCTACAAAGAGATTAAACCTTGGAAATGTTTAGGAGTTGTTCTTTAAGAACAATTAAAATGCAGCTCTTTAGAATGGTGGAGAGGTCAAACTGTACTTGCACTGGGCTGTGAGCAAGAGCATCTCTGAAGGTTTCTTCCAGACTGATTTGTTGCAATTCGTATACACTGTACTATTCATATTCATTTTTTTTTTTTTTTCAGCTCGGGGGAAGGTCTCATTCTGCTGTGTCTGAGCATTTCTACTTTAGGAAAAACATTATGTAGTGAATCCTGACAAACATCTGATTTTTTGTCATAATTTTAACTGTTTCTCCTAGCTGTATTTTCCATTTGTTGCTTCTGAACTCAGATTGCTTTTTCACTTGATGTTGCCAATTAATGGCTTTGTTCTTCCCCTCCTGTGCCCAGCAGCCTGAGCCTCCCCTCTCCCCACTGCTGTTACTCAAGCCTCAGCTTTGAACAAGTCTCCTCAGAGAGAAAGTGTAAGATATTTTCTACATCCATCAGCTTGTTAAATTCTGCAAACTGAGTTTGCCACACAGACCTGGATTTAAACCACCTGACAAAATCAAGTGCAGAGCTACTGAAGGAAGAGACCTCTTCTTCCACTGCAATTTACCAAAGTCACTGCTGTCAAAAATGAAGAAGATGGATTCTGCTCTCTGGCCAAAATTTCTGCTCAATAGCTTAGCCTGTTGGGAAGCCAAGATCCACAACTTTTTCTGGCTTCCAGATTACTGATCAAGGTGGCCCCTAGTAAGTGTTCAGAGCTAAACAAACTAAATGATTACTTCCTTTACCAATAAAGGCCTCTGCTCTGCAGAACTTGCAAATCTGCCATAATGTAAACATCCTTCCATCATAACAGAAACAGATGTCTTTCTATTAGTTATGTTGCTATAGCTGCAGGTGCCAAAAGCATCACACTTACTATTTGCTCTCTGCCTGAAATAGCGATGGGCAAACCTTAGACAGTTTGGTTAAAATTCTGTTATGGCTGGACGGGACCTGAACTTCTGTGACCTAAGCAAATGGGGAGAAAGGAGCTGTAGAAATCTATAGTACTTGTATTTGAAACTGTCAGAATCTGTAGAAATCAGATATTGAACTACTTGTCCATTTTCTGTTACTTATCATCTCTAGGCTGTAGGAAATCAGCCCAGTGGAAAAAAATTTTGGACTGTAAATTACTGACCCCTGTTCATAAAGGAGTAACCTCATGGGTGCAGAATTGGTGTTTTGATTCTTATTCTGTTCTAAAAATCAAGAATTACAATTTCTTTAAGGAATGAGATTTCTTGCCTGGCCCAGAAGAGAAATAATTTTTTTGGGGGGAGAATAGGGAATATAACAAGCAGGGAAACACCAGTCCATATTTTTCAAGAACTTCTAAAGAACATGGAAATCAGAGATTGAAAGGTAATGTTTTTCTCCTCAGAAGCCATCAGTGTCTTAGTTTGGATAAATAAAAATTGTCTGTGGTTTGTAAGCACAGAGAACATATTGATCCTTTGCAGTTTGATCCCTAGTAAGTCACTGGAGATGTATTTTGTGGAGGATAGATTGAGCTATTTTGACTACATCTAAATTCTTATTCTATACTCTTGTTTCGGGGTTTTTTTGTTGTTGTTTTTTAAAACTACATGCACTGAAAATTGTCAAAATTATCATACATTTTATCTTCATATAAAGGAAAGAAATGTAACAAAAATTTCTGCCATGAATGGATCATAGCATATGTTAAAGCATCTCCCACAGCTATAGCTTCTTGTCTATGAAATACTCTTTAAGCACTGCCTGTTTTTGTGGGTCTGCTGCAATGTCTTCTATAACACACCACTTTTGCTGCCCAATATGATAGTTCTGTCTCATATTACAATGTGAAGAGAGAAATTAAATAGAGGACATACAAATACATTCACTTTGAAAAGTTTTTGTTAAGTTTCCTGGCAAAGTCTTAGGCTGTACCCAAGAGATGTTCAAAGTAGCAATGGATCTGAGTGAAAAACTCCAGTCTCATTAATACATTTGCAGCTGGGTTATTAATTTATGAAACACAAATCTTAGTTGTATATAAAAGCTGAATCCCACTTAGATCCTAAAGAGATGTAGGTCCAAATGTCCACATCTCAGTTACATATATTTCTGAAAAATAAAAAGTTTACTATTATTAAAAAACCCAAGCAACTAGTAATTCATGTTATTGTGCTGTGTTTTCTAATAACTTTTTTTTCCTTTAGTGATCAGGTATTGTAGTGGTGGGAATGTTATAAATACAGCTATATGCACCTCTAGGACTTCTGACAATTGTCTCTTGCTACTGCTGGTACAGCTGGTCTGAGCTGATGGCCATATTAGAAAAAAATCTAAAATAAATATATCCTTGAGATCAATATGCCATGTGTTGTAACATCTTACAAAAAAACAGTTGCAAAACAATTCCTTCTGTAATTGATTTTTTTGACATTGTTTGTGTGACTTTCCCTCATGTGAGATGGCATCTGAAGAGCTGGGGATCCTTATGAGACAAAGCCAAATGTTATGAGTTAATTAGTACCTAAATGTGAATGAAAGACAATCCACCCAACCATGCTAAGCTTGGTGAATGAAGGAAAGAAATTTATCATTTTGAAAGTTGCTAATTGTGCCTGTTTCTCTGTTTGGAGAAGGGAGTCTGTAGGTCTGGACCAGTTGCCCTTGGGGACCTATCTGTTAACTCACTGTCACCTTCTCTTGAGATACCATCATCTTGTAATGCTGAGCAATAAAAATTGTAATTGTAGGTCTTTTGAAGCCCATAGCTAAAGGACACTGACACAGTTTGTTTACACTGAAGGAGTTCACAAGAAAAACTTAAGTAATTAGACAATGATAATGGATAAGTACCAAAAATAGGTTGTACCAAATACAAACTGGTATTTCAACCAGAGTTCTGCTTAGCTTTGCTTTGCAGTAAAAAAAAAAATGGAGTGTTAAAATGTGCCCACATTTTTTTTCAAAATTAAGGTACTATTTCCCCCCCCAAATCAGACCATTTTAAAATAAATTAAAATTTTAACTTCAGCTACACTCATTTATTAGTTCTGTTACATTTCCATTAACTATTTGCTCTTTGTACAACTACCAATAGGAAGAACACAGAGATGTTAATATTTGGAATCAGTGGCTAGGTGGCAAAAGGCAGTCCTTGCTTTACAGAATTTTCTTGCTTCTTCACACTTTATTTCCAAAGTATGCATATGGGCTCTGATTCAAGAAACTTACTTTACTCTGAGTCTAAAATTGCATGAGTCTTGCATTGGATTAGTTCACATACAAGATGCTTGGAGACCACTTTGTTAGATTTCTGAACTGATGTCATGCCAGAATCACCTGTACCAATCAGCATGTGAAGAAGTTGTAGTCTTGGATGGCTAAGGAGTATTAATTCTGTTTATTGAGGTTTAATGTATGGGCAGAATCACCACTCTACTTCTTTGACCTCCTTGGAATAATTCTCTCTACTGCATTGCCTTGCATTTCTGGTTTCAGATTTATCTACATCAGGCCATTTTCCTACATCACCAATCATTTTATCTTATTTTGAACAGGTATTGGTAAAACAAACGGGTGCAATACCATCTTGGGTGTTCTGTGGCAAAAAGGAAATGAATAATGGCAAGTCAGAACAGCAATGCTTGCTGGCATTGGGACAAATCTTCACCTTGAACTGGCCCAGGAAGCCCTCATTCACATAAGTCAAAGTCCATTCTATGGACCATGCATCAATAAGTAGTGCTAAGGGGTTGTTATATGACTCTGAGGTTAGTTAGGTGACCCGGGTAGGCTGTGTTCATAGAATTAAACTCATATTTCCCAAAGCAGGGATTTTGCAGATTCCCCATTGAGAATGGCCTGTATATTGTGTGAAATTATGGATACAGTAATTTTTTCTGTAAGTGTGATGGGATAGCCAGAGAAAGCACAGCTGTAGAGTGTGGTGCTACATGTGGAAGCACTGCCAAGTTCTTGTGAGTGCTTTTAGAAAATGATGGTAGCAGTGCCTAGTAAGTGCCTAGTAGAGGTGACAGTGGTTATGCTACTGCTCTCCCTTTCCTCTTGTGTTCTTCAACTTGGAGAGCTAGAATATAAATGTTCAAAATATGAGAGCTCCAAGATGTGAGTAGAAATGAAGACATCCCCTAGCAAGATCTGGTCTGATGCCAGGTTAGTGGAAGAGCCTTGGAGACTACTGTAGGACTGAGCTCAGTAAAATTGTTTTGTCACCTAATCTTCTCTAGAAGGGTGAACGTTTGACAGTGAGCATGATGGTTACTAGAATAAGCCATCTGATTGCATTCACCAGCAGGGACAGAGTTTTGTTCTGTGTGACATTTTCAGAAGAAATTGCTTTTGTTTTTCTTTAAGCCTATATGACATTTTGATGGCATCATGAATATATATCTGTAATTTAGTTCTCCAACATGAAAATTAATTTAGATGGTTTTAAATAAAACTGGACTAATATGTCACTCACTTTCTGTTTTCTCTATATTACTGTTTTAACCTCTGAGACATAGATGTTTCCTTCAAGAATTCACCTTTCCCCCATTGGAAAGCTCATTGCTTCCACACGTTGCTATTGATGAAATTATTTCTGACATCTAATGGCTTTTCTGATAAAGGAAAACCACATTTGAAATATTGAGTTTAATGGCAGATGACTAGATGGAGCCACCACTTGGTTTTGGTCTGACAGCAGGATTTATGGGCAGTACTAGATGAAAGTTAAGGTGGCATTTTTATGCCCATTCCCTTGGCCAGATGCTTGGCAGGACCAGATGTTGCTCTTGTTTTCTTCCAGCATCACCTACAACAGAAAGAAACATAAAACATACCCACTGAAGCCACTGGAAATTACTGACTGTCACCTGAAGGCCTGGGGGATGTTCACAATTACTGGTGCACTGGGTCCTACTCTGATGATTATTGCTGAAATATTGCTTGGCTCCCAGCACCTGTGGGAATATGGCCTGAGTATAGACCATCTATAGCCACTGCTGAGGCTGTTTGCTCTTAAGATGGCACAAGATGATATGTAGATGAACACAAATAATTTTTCAAAACTAGGCACTTGAAACTGCTTGTGCTGAAGCAAGTTCTTGGTTTTCTCCTCCACAAATATGTGTGGCCACTCCTGGAAAAAAAGGTTCTTAAAAAAAAAAAAAGGTGAAAAACAATTTCATCATTCATGTTTCTTTTTTAGGTTAACATATTTGATGTTCCTATTAGTTCCACTTGGAGAGAGAAAAAGGCTTTCATTCTGCATTAGTTGATTGTTTCCATCAGTCTTCCTTTCCCCTTCCCCCCATTTTTCACACCTCCTACTGTGTATGAATGCCTGCTGCACCATTTATTTTTGCAATGTGTAAACTGTTACTTCCTCCAACAAATCAGATCTGCTTAGGGTGAAATTAAAGATCTGAAGAGGTGACCATCCTGCTGTTTCTGACATTTTAAGATTTTAGTGCTATGCAAGAAGCAGCTGCCTTTCCCTGCCTATAGATATTTACTAAATCTCCAAAGGAATTATGGAATTAGAAATTAATTATTCCACTAAACACAAGCTGCAGTTCTTGCAGTGAGATGAGATCTGGCAACTAAATAGGTGAGAAATAATTAGCTTCTCTTTAGTGCCTCCAAGCAGTGGGCAGGAGTGCCTGGAACTCAAATTCTAGTGCCAAGGTTAAAAGTCATGGTATGGTCTGATTTAAAATTGACAGATTTGTGTGCCTAAGGAATGAGGAAGAGTGTGGTCTCCTTGCACAGATACTGGGCCCCATTCTGCAAATCTCTACTCACGTAGAAATACAAACCTCTCCTCAAAATAACTCCCTTGGCATCATCAGGAAGATTTTTCTTGTATGCAAAGGTTTATAGGATGGAGTCTGTACATTATGTATGTACAACATGATGCTTCACTATAGTCTGGTATATCAGCAGTAATCATCTTGCAGCTTCCAGGATGGGAGCTGACACACCCAGAACATCATGCAACCTGTCTGATGTGTCCTGGGATATAACAAGCCATTCACTGGCCCTCTGGATACGACACTGGTTGTAAAGGGGAACTGAGGCTGCCAGGTGGGAGGACAGGCCTGTGTTTTAGGTGGCTGAGATGAATTTTATCTCCAGGAGAGTCTCTTGTCTTACAGTGAATGACAGGATCTCCACACAGAAATAATTCAGTCAAAACTACCTTGTGGCTTTGCATTCAAACTGAAAGATTGTCCTCTTCCTCCTTCCCACTCCTTTATTACACCATAAATGGTTCCAGTAGCATTTATTTTCTCAACTTGCTGTCCAAGGAGGGATTAAATCTAGGAAAGCAACCTGGCCTGCTCCCAGAGGAGAGAAACCCATGAGAAAAAGCACAGAATGTACCCAGATTAATACTGCCCACTGCCCACTCATTAGTAGCACTGTGCACCAATACTCTGCTGCGCCAATACCTTTTATTCAAGTCAATTACCTTTTATTCACTCTGTTTTTCATCGCAATATTTATATATTTTACATAGCAGTGACTACAGCTTAGCCTCACTAGGTGAGGTAAGCATCATAAAGCAACTGGAATCCTTTGAGGTCAATTCAAAGCTCTACTGCATTTTTTTTAATTGTTATATCAATGCTTATCACTATAGTAACCGCACATCTTCCAGTCACATATTAAATATTGTGAGTAACAACTGTTGCATGTGGTTTGTTCTGGCTTACATCCTCTTCCAAAACGATAGAAGTTGAGTGTTCTGCTTTTAGTCTTTTACTTTTAAATGTAAATGAACTTTAAGAATGAAGAACTACAGCCTGGGTTCAGAGGAGGAGATGTGGCTGTGATGGAAACCTTTAATACCTGTGGGAATTTCCTCTGCCCTGAAGAAGTTCATGGTCACACTTTACTTTTGTGCCATAAAGCAGTTGCACCAGAGAGGAGCACAAAAGAGAGAGATAAAATCCTAAACTTGCACAGTTACGTGTTCCATATGGGTATGGCTTTGAGAGCAGTTGGGTGCTTGCTGTCAATTTGTGTCTGTTTAAGAAACTCACCTTAAAAAAGCTTGTCGGGACTCTGGAGCAAATACTCAGGCTCCAGCCCTAAGTCAGCTGTTACTTGCCAGAACTGTGCTAATTCTCAAGATAGCAATTGGAACTATTCAGGTATCTCTACATGAGCCACCTTTGGATGGTAGGACTGTCTGAACTATGGTGAGGCTGGGGGATCTCTTGGATGCAATGACCAAGACAGAAGGTTTGAGTACACCTGAAGTAGTAACCTACACTGTTCTGGAGCACCTCTGAGATCTGCTCATCTCTGTGCCAGCAAACCTCCTTGTCCTTCAAAACAGGGTAGCTTCATGCAAACTTCCTTCTGGGAGAAGTCTCTGGCCTGATTTCATGTGCTGAGGGATGGCTTCTGTTGTTATTAGTGGTGTGTGTTACCAGTGCTTATCAGCGTGAGCAAACCCCACAGAAACAAAGTATAGCAAATGGAAACTTCTTTCCCTTGCTTTGTCTCCTCATTTGACAGTGGCATTTCTGTACCTTTAGATATGGGCTGCTCTTGCTGACCTCAGGCCTTAATCTTGCATGACTGAGGTTAATCAGCTCATTTTAGTTTTGCCAGGATTAAGGTCTTAAGTAATTACAAATTTTCTTAAACTGCTTAAGGATTATGAGGAATATAGCAAAGGTGAGACAAAACACTACACTAAGATCTTCTGTAAGGAGAGAAGACTTCTTTTGCAACTTGCTCAACTTGTTGCTCAAGTTGCATTTTTCCCTCAGTGATGCTTAAAGCTGAGCTCAATGCTTTTGAGCAGCTGCTTCTTTGGAAGCTGGTTTGTTCAGTTTAGGATGTAGGTTAAAGTTTTCCTGCAAAGAGAATAATTATACACTCCTAAACACACAGAAGCATCAGAATTCACAGCATGCTTTTTACAAGGGTAATAAAGTTTTATATGCATACACAGAAGAAACAGTTTGCAGGAAAATACTTAATGCACCCAATTATCCCCCAAAATAAATGGATGGGAAAGAAACTGGCAAAATTTGCTTCACGCTTAATTATTTAACATTTGAACTTTTCTATTCTTAGCAATAAATTCCAATTTCTGCCACCCATTTCTGGGTACTTTACTTAGTCTGGACTCTTGTAACTGCACTCTCAGCATTTAGGAGACTGCCCAATGTCAGTGTGAAGAATATGGGAAAGGCTTGACATCAATTACAACATTACACACAACATAAAATTTAACAGCTTGAATCAGCCTTTCATTGCTATTTAAAGCAACTGTGTATGGGTTTTTTCTAAGATCCTAAAAATTAACCAGCTTCTAAAAGGTCTAAATTTTTCAGCAGCACAGGATCTTACCCTGAGGTTTTTAAAATGTTATTTCAGCTCTGTGGTATAACTGAGGGGAATGCTTGACAGGTAAGTGGATTTTTTAAAGTAAGAAAGAAATTGATCTCCTGGGCAAAGGAGAACTCTGTGGGGTAAATTAAAAGAAATAAAGTTGATCAGATTGTCCGCTGGTTTGCACTCTTTGCAACTCCTTTGTGAGGAGACAAGGCAAGGCAGTGAGCCTGTTGAGCTGAGACGTGGGGAAAAATTGGCCTGTAGATTTTTATGTTTGTTCTTAAATAAGCGGGAATTGCATGGAGGACTCGGGTGGCTCGGTGATAAAGTGCTGGTTTTCCACCTTTGAGGCCAAAGTCAGGATTTACGTGGTGGCTTCGGCTTTGTCTCTCACCAACATCCAATCGTCTCATAAACCACCAGTTTCTGCCCAGGGGAGACCTGGGGGGGCAGGAGCAGGACCTGGCTTACCTCTCACCTCTGGTGAGGGTGGTCCCCACAGGTCAGAGCTGAGGTCACCCCAAGGGCAGCATGGGGAAGCTCGCTTGTCCTGCAGCTGCAAATTCTGGGCTGTGGATAAATAAAAGTCTCAGTTTCTAATTTTTTAACTAAATAATCAGATAAAACTTGGGGAAAAAAAAAAAAAGGTATCTTGAAACTTTTCCTAAGGAAAATAATAATAAAAAAAAAAGTCCTCAGGAGAACTGCAGATATGTTTTTATTCAGTGTGCTGGAGTATAATTAAAATAATTAAAAAACCACTCTGATGCAAAGCGAAATGGTCGCACACAGACCTTGACCATCTCACCTTTAATAAGGAGCTAGTGGGGAGAAATAAATAACCTTTACATTAAGACTCTTTCACTGTTTTTTATTTACAGTCCATAAAATTTTACTTCTCTGAGCTGCTGCTGTCTGCCAGGAGTAGCTTTAGTTTGGACTGGATGGGCAAGGATGTTTAGTGAGTTTTATTTCACACTCTATGAACACCAGTGTTGTTTTTTTGAAAATATTTTTTCCCAACTGAAGTATAGCTGTAACCACGACTTGGGTCACAAGTATTTCCTGGAGGGGTTGTGAAATTTTCCACAGAATCTGATGCTTTTATTGTTGATTTTTCCTCCATTTTAAATGTAACTGGTTTAAAATGGAGCATTTTGTTTTATCAACACTGGGAATCACATGTAAATTTTGTTGACTGTATGGAAAGAAAAATCTGTGGGCCTTTAGCTTAGAAGTCTCCAGATGTCTCAAATCTTGCAAAAGTCATATAAAGGCTAGACATATTTGCAGGTATTCAACAAGCAGCTTTCTCCTGCAGAAGCTGATCACCTTGTCCTTCCACCGCAGTCCTGGAGGAGAAGCCAAAGAACGGATGAGTTTGGGTTGGGACCGTTCCCCTTCCCATGAGTGAACCTCAAGGACACAAGAGGGACTGAGATGCATGAAGCAGTCATTAAGGGCTCTTGTTGTACCCAGGGAGATTGGAGCTTCCATTAGATCTCAGGCCAACACACACACACATATTTTCTGCACAGAATTTGAAAAGCAGTCTAATTCTTCATCCAAACACCACACCCACCCAGAGGGATGACTGGAGTCACCTCTAATGTACATGTTGTGATTTGATGGGCAGTATGAATGAAATTCTCCCTCAAAAAATAAATGTCAGAAAAGAGAAACTGATCCTGAACTTTGAGGGATGAAAACATCCCAGATTAAAAGATCAAAGGTTGGCCATAATGCTGTCTGGAAACTATCTCAGCTGGTCTTTTACCTGGTACATGTTTGGAACATAATAAAAATAAACATGAAATGTACCGCTTTTATATTGTAAATCATCTAAGAATTTGTTAACAGAAAACAAAATCTATTTCATTACCTTAGTGTCTAAAGGCCCCTATGTCTCTGTTCAGTGTAATAGACAAAACAAAACAAAACAAAACAAAACAAATTAAAATTGAATAAAGCATTATCTTTTGGACAGCAAGGCTTTCAAACCAAAGTTTATACACTATGAATGGATCCCAAAAATTCAGCCATTCAAGACAGAAAAAACCTTAATTAATGCATTTTTTACATAAAAAGCAAAAGACTATGTTTGCCATCATAAAATGTTATGGTGTTTATACAAAAGCTGCAGCTAACCTCATAAAACTCTATTGATTTCCCATGTGTCCTCTGAGGACACTTGGCTGTGTCAGATGTCACTGATTTCTAGCACTGAAATAGCCCTGGTTTGCTTTTGGAGACCAAAGTCACAATGCTGCTCTTATCAAGTGGGCCTTTGGATGAGCTCATACTGAATTCCTTTTCCAAAGAGTTACCTCTCAAGAACTTCTCTTCCAGTGGTCTTTTTATGGAGACAGAAAAAAAACCACTCAAAGTAAAATACAAAATTGGGAATATCTTTTATTTTCCTCTGGGTTTTCTTTAGTCGTAGAGGAGCCTTTGTCATTTTAAAGGAGTGCCTCTTGGAATGCCTCTCTTATAATATTACTCAATAGCTACAATAAATAATCCAATTCTTAAACAGTTAAAGATCAAGAAAAAAAAATCAGAAGAAAAAAGAAGAGAAAAGTAAGGCTGACATAAAATCTCCTGCTGCCTTAAGTGAATTTTAAATGAGGTATATACTGAGAATTTCTATTTGTAAAAGTTTTTACACCAGGCAATCAAGAGGACTTTTCTTCAAAGACAAGAGACTTGCCATATTTTCAGAGACACGTCAAAGGATTTTTATACAATAGTCAACATTAAATGTTTCATTTTTCCATGGGGTGAGTAAAATAGAATGAAGTGAAAGAAATAATAAAAATACGACCAAATTCTCTATTGTGGCTTAAAACATTATATAGGATTTAAAATCTTATAAAACCTGAAGTCTTCTGGTAAAAATCATTGTTGTAAAAGAAGAATAGGAAAAAAATTGTATTGTTTATGTTCTTGAATCTTTCAGAAGTTAAAATGAACGAAATAAATTAAATCTTTCCTAGACAGCTTCACCAACTCCAATTAGATTTTGTTGCCAGAAGAACTTACTCTCCCCACCTATTATATACTTAAAATTATTTAATATTCATATCTAATTTATAACAGGATGAGTACTACTCTTTCCAGGGGATGGCGAGTAAGAGTACAGGATCTAGTCCTGCAAGATCAGAGATTGCAAGATCAAATGGGTTGAAAATAAGGATCAATTGTGGCACATCATAGATCTTAATTTTGAGACAACTCATTTCAAAGAGACCAAAACCAGCTAGTTTTAAATTGCAGAGAAATTTTGGAATGAAAAATGGAGAGATAAAACATGTTTGTTGGGAAATCCTCATCTTTAACTAATAAAGACTTTAATTTGTGCTTTTCTTTCCCCTCTTGCTCAATTAAAACTATGTTAATACAATGTTAAGTTTGAGATTTAAACCCACAAGAGTCAGGAAATTCAGAATTAAGACTCCCTTGGCAACCTTAATTCTGTTCCCATTGTGCATATTATATTTTATAGTAGGGTCTTTCATTACGTGATCACATAACACTGGGGTAGTGTGACATGCAAAGAGTGGTATTGAATAAGTGTGGTTTGTTATGGAGGTTAAAGAAATGTCAGTGTCACTAAGTGGTCTTGCAAAAATGTAACAACTGCAGTTTTTATAAAATTATTGTTTCATTATTAAAATAAAATCGATTTGAGCATACTGTTATACACGAACACCTTCCTAATAATGATGTGCAAATGCAAAAAAAAAAAAAGAAAAAGATTTGTTTCTTGACAGACTGTTTCAAATACTTTTGGAAACAGTCTTGTAGCTGTGAACTTAGGAGGTTCTTCTTTCTTTTTTTTTATCTTTAAAAACAGTGTGAATTTTATCAAGCCCTGGGAAGATACTGGGCTACTGTTCTGGAAGATGGATAGTTTTGTTCAGCACAAAAATAGGTTTTGGAGACTTTTTCTTATAAAAATGTATAAAATATCCTCCAAAACTATTTCACATCCTATAAAATGTGAATCTTTCCAACTTTTGAGTTTGGGAGACGTTCTCAGAAGCACTTTCCTCATTTCTGGGAATGACTTTTGCTTTGGAGACAAGGCTGTATTAGAGACCTCAGACATTCCTTCTCAGAACCTCTATACTGTATGGGTACTAACATGCCAGTTTCCATCCAGACATTATGTCCTAGATGAGCAAGTTTGGTATGCCTGAGGTAAGCCTTCTGTCTTCAACAACCACCCAAGTAGTACAAAGATGCATCCATCGCTCCAAAGACTCTCCCAGTCCTCAAATAGGAAATCATAGTAATTTTAAAATTTTTAATTTATTTTTTAATATATATGTAACGGTGAGCACTCTGCAGTGTTATTCTTTTGGACAGACATCGCTCCATCTGTGAAAAAGCTTTTAAAGAAAGAATAGTTATTCCCTGATAAAAGGAAACTTCAGCTATGCATGTGTCCTGGCAAGCTCTCTCTGTGATTGTTCATGTGCCAGTACATGTGCCAGTACCAAAGGCACAGGAATATCACAGAATCACTCTTTTCTGTGAGGGTGCTGAGACACTGGCACAGGTTGCCCAGAGAAGTTGTGGATGCCTCCTCCTTGGAAGCATTCAAGGCCAGGTTGGATGGGACATGGAGTAAGCTGGTCTAGTGAGAGGGTGTTCCTGCTCATGGCAGGGGGTTGGAACTAGATGATCTTTAAGGTCCTTTCCAACACAAGCCATTCTATGATTCTGTGACTGCATGAACATATTTGTAGCAGGATGAGCCTTTCTTGCTCCTGAGGCTCAACGAGCTGCTGGTCTCTCCATTGCCTCACACCAGAGTGAGCTGCTCTCTTTGGGTGTGTGTCCCACCTTTATTGGCCCCCTGATAATAGGGGGCCTGCCCTAACCAGGCACAGGTGGACTCACACCCACTCTTTGGCAACTCGAGGGGCACCTGGTTTATCTTGTTTCTCTACACATATTGTTAACCTTTTGGCTAGCAACTTTTTCAGCTCTGTGCTTTTCCATGATTGCATCTTTATTTTTTTACTTTTCCAAATATTTACATATTCCTTTTAGCCTCTTTATAAGTTTGGTTAATTTATCATACAGAGGTAAGACAGTGACATTTAATGATCTATGGCAAACACAAGGTCAATTTAGACAATTTCACCTAACCTGAAATAAAATTCAAGTTTTTAGGTAAAAAGTCTCACAGTAAGGTAAAGATTGTGGTGCCTTTGAAATGTAGCAGCTTTGAAATGTAACCACATCACTGAGAGAATCTTCTTTGCAGGGCACAAGGATGCAGGAATCTGAAGATGAATGTTTTTTGGTTGAAGAAGCACATGATAGGGTGCCTCTATCATGCAAGACTCCCTTGCCAGGATTTTTCTATTCCAGTCTGTATAGAACCCAGAGGGCACTAAGCCTACTAGGATGAAATTTCTGCACAATTAAAGTAATGTAAGTAGTATCTTAAAAAGCAATACTTTTCTGAATACCTGTAACTTCAAGCTGGCATGGCTGTGGACAGACAGTACGTTTGACCAATCATACATTCTTGGGGAAATTAAGTACAATACAAAGATTCAAAAGTCTGGCTATTTCTTTTCAAATCTTCAAATATGTTTCAGTATCTAATGTTCAGTAAACTCTGAAGGAGTTATGAACCTGAATGAAATAAGCCCCTAAACTAGGTATTTAGGCCTTGATTTCCCTCTTCGTAACATGACAATGACAGAAATACTGAGCTACTCTGCCTGGAGGAAGGCAGGAAAGAGGAAGAGGATTTTTGGCATCTCTTTGAAAAGAGAATCTGAAATTCCTCCCAGCTAACCTAAAAGACAGTGAAAGCTTTGTTCACTGAAGTTAGGACTACAGCTAAGGTATAAGCTTAGGGGTCCAGAAAAGTGATGCCCTTCACTTAGGTAGCTGACATGCAAGAAAATGAAATTAGGTGAAACAATCTTTGTCTACAAATGTGACAAAATATAGGTATCATTGCAGGGTTCTCCGTTACTTCAGTATTGTTCACATTCACTTGTCTTTGTTCTTCTGGCTGAGTTTCTCACTTAGTAAATGGACATTCATTTTGCTGCAGAATGAGACTGCTTAGTTTTCATGGACCATATTTTTAAATAGTTGATGCTGAGCTAGGCTGATGATGAGTATTTTGTTTCCCCCCTAAGAGCAGTGGCTTAGTGAGAAGGCTGGAGGAGTGACTGAAATGTGGCAGGACAACAATGAAAATTGATGCTGTGTTCACAGCCACCAGAGTCACAGCTCAATGCATCTGGCCTCAGCCTCTGGAGGGAATTTGGAACTTCAGGTAATCCAACTAATGTCTGGGTGCTCCTACTATAAAATAGAGGTAGAGTAATCTTATCCCTCCTCCTTTTATGCATTCTCTTAATGTTTTACTTCAATGAGTTCTTTGTAGCAGGCACCATCCCTTGCTGTATTTACCAGTCAGGTTTAATGGCTGAATGATGACTTTAAGGAATAAAGCTAAAGGCTACAATCTCTGAGGGCAGACACATGCTACCCAGTGCCAAGAGGGTTTTAGAGGTTTCTTTTTTCTCCCCTCTTCTTTTGGATGCTAAAGACATAATTAGTTATGTTTCCTGCCTTTGACACTAAGTACCACCTCAGACAAGAAACATAACAATACTGTCAGCAGAGACATAAAAAGCTGATTCAAAATGGTAGCATTCCTCATACTTAACTAAATAGGGTCAAAGAGATTTATAACCAGCTGTAGAGTTTTCTTCGTGTGGCTGCACTTTCAGTTCCAACTTATTAAAGTGTCTGCTGATCCTAAAGCTTTGCATGGTTCAACATTTGAAGTGTATAATTGTTTATTCCTTCAAGTAGCAAGATCCTACTCTTGGAGTTTCAAAAAAAGAAAGGAAGGGAAGAAGAAGAAGAAAAAAAAAAGAGAACCCCCAGGGAAGGATATAGACTAGCTCTAGCTCTCTCACTCAGAAGCAGTTGCTTTGTTGCTTTGCCATGTTTGTTTGCTAGGATGGAGACCACTTGTACTGTAAGTGTATGTAGTGCAAGCAATCTTGTCTCTCTATGCTGGGATTCCCCAATGATCTAAATTTTAGCCTTCTAGCAGCAGGATGTTTCAGGGAACTGTGTGTGCAGCTCTAGATCTTAATAAAATCTTCCAGTTTCCATTGTGTTTTCTGATGCCACCAGCTCCGGTTTTGCTGCCTTCTTTTTTCCATGCATGGTCTTAGTTGGGCGGAGGAGGTTATTCAAAAGACAGCTGTGGGTGTTTATCATGCCTAAGACTCTGTGGAGCATGGATTGATGCAGGACAGGATTCATAATGCATCACTGGTATCACTTGGGTGGAAATGCTGCTCATTTGGTTCTTTCTTTGCTCTGGGACTGCATGATGCAAAAACATGTCTTTGCTTTCAGGTGGATTTTGATATCCATATTCCTCATTTCCCTCTTTGCTGGGAACAGATTGGATATACTAGTTCGGATTTTTGGAATTGGAACCATGAGGCTTCTTTTGTTTGTGTTTAGGCTTTTGTCAACCATGAGGAAACATATACATTTATAAATTTGACAATGTATAAATCTATGTGTGATGTGTAAAACTATAAATAATGTTGTAGAGTTAAAAGGACCCAATGGAAGCTTTTCTTTTGCCTTTGTGTGTGTGTGTGTGTAAACCAGTCTTAATCCTTATTAGAAACTGGTAAGTCATTTGATGTGACTTGTAATGTGATCCATGTCTTCTCTGTAGGGTTTCATGAGGTCATTAACTGATCCAATGACTTGTAATCAATACTACCCCTGTATTACAAGCATTACAGTTTGTCTGTAATTCTTATCTAGCCCATTGGTGGGTTTTGTCAGTCCAGTAAGCTGATAGATAAGCAATCAGAAAAGCATTGACTTTATCCTGATGAGCAAGATAAAGTGGCTTATCAGGTGGTCAGGTGAGGAAAGGAGCTGGGGCACTAGGTACAGAGCAAGGAGGGAGGGGGAAAAGGATAATTTTCAGGGGCAGCAAACTGTATAACAGGTATAAGTTCCCTTTGGCACATAAGATTAAAATGCCAACACTTCCAGGGTGAATCAGCTAGAGAAAATAAACTGTCTGGATAATAATAGTGATTTTTTGTGTGTGTGGGATTAATTCCTTTCTCCGATTCACTGGCTGAATGTACATGCAAAACCCTCATTTAATTGGTGAAGCTTAGACCATTGTCTAAATTAAGTAATACAATGCAACTATATTAAATAAGTGTGATGAATGGCATGATGAGTTACACCTATTCTTTTTAGCTGCTGACATAAACCCCAAAAAAGAGGAAACATAAAATGCTAGAAATTCAAAGTATCAACATTATGTATTTTCAAACAAAAAATTTTTTTATCCACAGGGATTACAATAGTAGCCTCATATGACATTGATTTGAAATAAATTTTGAAATGAAATAACTTAATTGGAAATATTTCTTGCTTTTAGAAAGCATTTGGAATCTCAGAATCACACAATCACAGATTTGTCAGCGTTGGAAGAGACCCTCTAGAGATCACCTAATCCCCCCCTCCCACTTCCCCAGAGCAGAATTATGTAGAGAACATTACACAGGCAAGTTTTGAATGTCTTTGAAGAAGAAGACTCCACAGTATCACTGGGCAACCTGTTCCAGCCCTTTGTCACTCTCACAGTAAATAAGTTTTTCCTCATGTTTAAACTGAACTTCCTGAATTCCAGTTTGTGCCCATTGCCCCTTGTCCCCAGCAATATGCTGGGCTCCTCTTAAAAGACTCTGGATCTATCCTCTTTACATTCACCTTTTAGACATTTATAGACACTGATAAGGTCTCCCCTCAGTCTTCCCCTCTTCAGGCTAAACAGTCCCAGCTCTCTCAACTTCAGCTGCTGAAGTGTCTTAACAACTTTGTTCATTAAATATTATTCTAAAGGCTCATTCATTTTCCATACCATGGGATGTTTGATATTAACCATATATTTTCAATAGTGACATTAATTACTTTTCCTTGCACAGCTGATAATAACCACAATGATATTTCCAGACCCCAAGCTAATTGTCACAAATGGAAGATTTATTTTCTATTCCATCTCTGTAACCAGAATGCTGAGACACTCTGAGCAAGCAGCTTTCATTCATTCTCCCTCTACCCCCTCAGTCTGCAAAATGAACATGAGAACCATTTGTAATTTATCTTACAAAGGTTGAGAGAAAAGTGCTGAATTAAGTATTTTAGTTCTGACCAGACTGCTACACCACTATGGAAAAGGAGATCACTCAAGGTCACTCTGGCGTGATGGCTAGGTTGCATTTTTTTTGCTGCTGTGTTTGTATTTACTTATTAAATATGCCACATGTAGGCAGTAGGAATTGTTTATTTTTCACAGATGTGCTACTATTGGATGTTATAGGGGTCAAATTAATTTCCTGAAATATCTTTCCATGTCAGACATCTTTTCTTTTGAATGCTGTTTTCTTTTTTTTAATGTATGGGGCCCTTCATACTGAATCACTAGCTCATAACACTTGCAGGGATATCTGAACCTGTACTGTGGCTTGGGTGATTCGTCAGTTTAGTCTTCTGCTAACTGAGCAGTCATGGCAAGGGGAGAGGGAGGTCACTCCTGTTAGAGGGATTGGTCAGATTCTCAGGTTATTATGATGGGCGCTAACAGTCACTTCTGATTTCAGAGAAAATATGCATGGTGAGATTTCTTAGCTATTCAGGAAAGGGTTGTAACATTAGGACATGACAGCTTTATGTCTTTCTCTCCACAGCCTAATCCCATTGTGTATGTTCAGTTCTCCCATCTCTGGGACTTTTAATCTAAAGATATAGATAGAGTATTTTTAATTGTAAGTGTATCCTGGATTTTATTTTATTAAATGTGCTGTTGTTAAACAATGTGTATCAATAAGACCTGCTTCTGGGTTCAGCACCCTGCTTCTGCCTCTGTTGCTTGAGCAGAGCTGGCGGAAATGAGGGTAATGCCCCTAAAGCAGCATCATTGCACCACAGAGCTTATATTGCAGCTTGATGGCTACTATGGCCTCTGCAGGTCCATGTGTGACCCTGATTCACTGATGGAACGAAATTCTTACTGAAACATTACAGACATAGCCTTTAACATGATGCGCTAAAAGGAAACTCTGGAGAATGAAAGATATGGAGCTGAGGGTTTTGCCTCAGAGCAACTCTTTTCTGGTTTGTAGACTGAATGTGTGTAGCTGCTGGAGCTCATAAGGTGCTGTCCTGGAGGGAAATTTTGCAGTAAATTTCACCCCAAAAAGCTCTTGTTCCTGCAGCAACAACAGAAGTGCCATAGGTGGGGATGGTCAGGACATTCCCAAACTATGGTCCTGGTACAAATGTAACAGCAGTGTAGATGGACTCTGTCTGATTTCATATTGTTGTGAACTCCCATTCTGGTTTCACTGGACTGAGGGTTTTTTTCTTCTGATTTGATCAACTGTTCTCTGATTTCTATAATTTACTTAAATAGTGTCCATAGGATTCAGACTCACAGAACAATAATCAGATCTTTCTAAAGCTGTTATCTCTTCTTCTTTTAATTCTAGTAATGGGTTTTCAAACCACACCCACAGAGCTCTTTGGAGTAGTCATACTGTGGTGAAAGCAAATAGGACAGTGGTTGAATCTCTTTTCTTTTGATGCAGAAACTGAGGCAGGTTCTGGTGGCTAAATTTAACATAACTCCAGTTTAATAAGACAATACAGCCCTGCAGACTGCAAGCAACCTACAAACATGGCCCAAGTGGGTGAAACAATGCCTAAACTATGAGGGCTGTGTTGTCCTTTCCTCCTGCAAACCAGTAATGAAGAGTCTGAGGTAAAGTCATCTTAAGGGAAATGTCCTGTTAGATTAAAAATAAAATGAGGGAAGAAAGCAACAAAAGGATCTGTTGATTGTCTCTGCTCTCCATCCTGCCTGCAGCCTCCTTTATGGTCTGCCTTATGGTCCTGACAGTCAGGAAACAGGAATTAAAGATCTGTCGATCACAGATAGCAAATAAACTCTACCCCATCCCATGAGCCTTTTCTTCTGTAATGTGGCTACCTTTTCATCAAAGCCATTTCCAGCTGTTTTTGTCTTTTCCTACATGCTGAATGTGTCTGCCGAGTATTTGAAACACCATTCAGCCCACTGCTGGAGAGAGCCTGGCTGTTAAATCTGCAACGTCAAGGGCTGCTGCTGGAGAGGATGAGAGGAGAGAAGTGCACAACAGGATTACACATGCTCATCCTGTTTGTTAGTGCCTGCTCAGATCCCATCCTGTGTCCTGGCCAGAGCACCCTGGGGAGGGTCACCCGGAGGACTGCAATCTCTGTCCTTGCTTTGAAGTGTCCCCCTGTAAGGAAGCAAGTGGGCTGGGATTTGTACATTACCCTGGACTGAAGGATGTTAAATGCTTGTCTTCCTGAAAACTGAAGCCATTATCTCCTCTCCAGGGACATGCTGAGAGTGATGGAAGAAGAGGGCACTATATCAGATTAAAATCCACATTAAAAAGAGATCTTCTTGTGAAAGAACACAACTACCTCAAAAGCCTGAGTATTTCTATGACTGACTCTCTGGAAGTTGACTGTTTTTTGGAGAACCTAAGCTGAATTTATTCCTTTACATTTAGGGGCTGCAAGGGACCACATTTCAGAAAAGAACATTTCATCTTCAAGTTCATTTCCCTGCAGTGTTAGTGGATCCTGTCTTCCCTGATTTTTGGGGATCCTCATGGCTTCTCCTTGAGGCTTTCTCTTTTATCTCTTTCTTTCTCTCATTTCTTCTTTTCTTCTGGGTATTTGAATATGGAATGACTACAGCAAGCTAGACTGTGCAGCAGATTTCTTACTTTTGTTTTAATTCCAAAGATTTAAAAGTTTTATTTGAGATCAAGTCAACTAGAGTTTCAACTCTAGAAGAAACATAATAATTTCTGGCAGAAGTGAGTAAATTGTAGAACTTTAGGGAGATATCAGAGTCTGCTCCTCACCATATGGCTGAGTATACATTTGACTTGCCCTCTAAGTCCCATGGGACTGGTAAAAGAGTGGAGCAGAGAATACTGTGATACCTTCTGTCTTTTCAAAGTAGTAGCTTAGTCCATTCCTATTAACAAAAAAGGCCTTTATCTTCTTTCAGTGGTTGCTGTGGCTACAGGAAAATTGTGAAGACACCAGGATTTTATCCAAGATGACTGCAGTTGTTTTGTCTTGCAAGTCTCCTGTCAAGAAAAAATTTTAGATTCTCCATCAGTCCTCATCCCTTCTACATCTCTAAGCCTCACGCTTGTCTTTGAGATGATAAGGAAAGATACACATACTAAAAATGTTAAATCTACCTCTTCTTTCCCCCAAAGGCCATTTCAGTGCTTAGTCAGGTCTGTCGGGCAGGTGAAAGGAAAGGATGCATGTGTGAGAAAGTATATGCTAGATAAGAATAAAGGTCCTCTTGGCCTGGTGTCTTGGCTCTGATAAATTCCAGAGGAGGTGTACAGAGCCACCTAAGGTTACAAAGAGATACTTTTGTCTTCTCTCTCCTCCCACCCAGCCTCCAGTGATCTGGGGTTTCCTGGACATGAGGTAACATCTTGGTGTACCCTACATTTAATCAGCACAAAAAATTTTTCGGTATTGGTGCAGATTGTAATCAGCCTACCAGAAAAAGTGTTAGGTGCTACAAAAACATGGGACAAAAGGGCTCCCTCTGTGCCACCAGGACCAGAATGACAGTGAAATTACAGTGCTGGTATATAAAACACACTAGAAAATTTAAAGCAGAAGGTGGTAAGGCAGATGTGAAACCTAGTCTTCAGCACCATCAGCACAATAAATATCTATGTATTTACCACTTTTCTGTAGATGTCATGACATAAGAAAGTTCAACAGAAGGGCCTGAAGGATGCGTCTGGCCAAGGAAGGGCAATATAAAGTTTAGCTGTGGTTTTACCTTCTCTTCTTTTTATTTTCAAACTACTTAAAATTTTAAACTATTTTAAACTATTTTAAACTATTTCGTGGCTTCAGACACTTATAAAAAAGTCTTGTACATGCAGACAAATTATGGCAAAAATATAAGGTGCTCTTTTTGACAACAGACAAAGCTCTCAGATGCAATACAGGGGAAGATTGCTCTTCTGGTATTCATAAGAAATGGGAGGAAGAAGGTGGGAAAAATATAGGGAAGAACATAAAGGTACATGAAATAAAGGAATTAAAGCAGAGAAGCAAAGAAAAAACCAAACCAAACCAAAACAGAAATCAGTGTGGCTAAAGTGATGTACTGGGAAAATTATTTTCCAAGTGACATTCTAAGCTGATATGAATGGAAACGATGCTGTTGCCTAGGAAAGTAATCACTGTTTTCATCCTGAAAAACTGCTCCAGATCGTTTTCTCTTTACATTTTCTGGTGAGAAAGAGTGGTAAGAGTTACCAGTCACTAAACACCAGTGGCCTATTGTAAATCCCTGGGATCAGCAAACAACCATGGTGAGTGTCAGGAAGTAATTACAGTGCTGTAGAGCAGGAATTCCTCAAGTGTTGAGTGTGGAAGACTTTGGGGAAAATTAAGTTCCTACCCTCAGGTTTCAGATTTTTTGCATGTCCTGTCCAATAAAAGCTGGGAAAGACATAGGTGCTGTACCCGCACTTTCTCTGACCTGTTAAAATCTTCATGTGCTGTTTTTTAAGATAAAACTGCCATGTTATTGTTTACATGGCCATAAATCTTTAAGGAAGATCCCATGTTATTAGCGTGAAAAAAATATTGAAAAAAGCCATAGTGAAAGATAGTAGTATGTAATATTTTCTGACAGTAGAGTTCATCTTGTCTTTGTGTTTTAGCATCAGCCTCCACTCTAGGTAATTAGACTTCTAAAATTTGTCAGTGATTTTAATGAAAACAGTGGAACTGAAAAGTAAGTATTTGTGTACAAAATCTGCCACTTTCTTTCCATTCCCATGCCTCTCATAATTTGTTCCTTTACACTGGTTACAATAGCCACTCTCCCTGGTAGCAGAAATACTGTAACATTGAAGTCTGTCAGCTTCTCTTCCTTTCTCCTCTCTCCTTCAAGTATATATTTTAATGCTCTTCTCCAAATGGCAAAAACTCCGAAGAACAGCCCCTTGCTTAACATGTCAAAATGTGAGTTCTGGCTGGAGATTGCTTTGGTTTCATTCTCTTGAGATCTGACAGTGCCAGAAATCAAAGCATAATTTTGCAGATGTTGAGATCCTGTAAGCCCCCTAGGTTGCAAAGCTCAGCCCTAAAGCCAGCTGGCACTGTGTACCTGTGCTAAGAATGTAAAAGTATACATTTTTAGTTTTCAACCAACAATGACCGACTGCTGGTAACTTCAACAAAGTAAAGTATTGCTAGCTTTATTTTTGGAGAGTAAGTGGTTCTGTGCATTCCCCTGAGCTCTTCTCCTCTAGTGCTGCTGTTCTAAAGATGCTGTTCAGAAGTACAGAAGTTTCTTTGGTGCCTTTCCAGAAAATCTGCTGTTCTTTAAAGAGATACAGCACTCTGACAGCACCTTCAGTTCAGGGCAGAAAATTTAAGAGTTATTTCAGTGAACCTTGACCTTGTTGATTTCAAAGTGCTTTACCTTTCTTTTACAGGAAATACATTCAAAAAACCCCCACAGTGACCAAATTAAAATGAGAAGATGATGATGGGACAGCTAAAAAGCTCATCTACAAAGAGGAAGCAAAAATGTGTGGGAGCTTAGACAGACAATGGCACAATTCTGTGTTGTGCACTATGGGAAAAATTGAAAATACATATTAAATTTCTCAGCTGTTTGGGTAATAAACAGTAGCATCATATCTTTCATCCTAGACTTTCCCTTTCCTGTATTCATTAGAGTCCCTTCATTGAGTGCAGCAGGTTTTTGTTGAATCTTCTGCCTTGAGAAGGCTGGTTAAAGCAAGGATACTGGTGAGATGTTTTCTGAGATGGTTTACAGACAGGTCTGCACAGAGCAGGGTAGGAAAAAAGCTGTACAGTTCCTTCAGACTTTTAAAATTTGGAAATGCTATTAATTTCCTACTGTACAGAACAAAAAGCTTTTAACTTTTCTCTATGAAGCCACAGTCAGAGGAGAGACTACCTGAATACAGAGAGTTTGTTACAGTCTTGTGATCACTCAGGATTTGCTAAAGTTTGCTTCATCCTGGGATGATAGAATTCACCCCTGGGTAAACATCAGGCTGAGTCAGGGTCTCTGTGTGAATGAAATGACAAACACTCATGGTTGGTTCTCCAGCGTCCAGCCTTGCCCTCTGACTGCAGTGTTACTCTGAGCTTTTAGTTTTCCCGGTTTTGATCAAAATTCCAGGACCAGAGGAACCTTTCCTAAAGCAAATTGCACCCCAACTGCTAGGTTTTCATGCACAGTTTAAATTTCAATGAAGTGGTATTTTCCAATGAAAAAAAAAAAAAAGTTTAATTGAAAAATTCCTGACAAGCTCTAATCCTATTAACTTCACTGTGGTTGCACATATGTTAATGAGAGCCGTGTGTGAGAGACTGTTGCTAAATTTTCAAAACACAATACCCAGGACATGCATATTATATGTAGTTTGACACAGGCACATATGGTTTATATTCTGCATTCTAAAACAATATTATGAACATTTTTATAAGGTTGCAAAAGTGAGTATTGTAAATTCAAGCAATGCAGAAGTTATTGAGGCATGCAGCCTGGACTCTCCCTCTCTCCAATGTAATTGGCCATATACACCTTCCACTTCCTCTTCTCTCCCCACTTGTCCCTCTCATATTCCTCCTCTCTCTTTTCAGTGCCTTTCCTCTCTGGATAGTTTTCCTTTTTAGCAAATAGCACCACTCACACATGGTTCTAACATGGCACTGGCTGCCATCTTGAGCTGGCACTGTTGTATTGCTTTCTCCTATCTCCCCTCTGTCAGGTCAGAATAAATTCTGCAGGAAAAAGGAGAGGTTCCTGCTCCATGGAGTGTGGGCAGTGATACTATGTAGGTGCATTGTTGTTGGATGTTTTTGGGGCACTTTTCATTAAGCACAGATCAAGAATAACCGTTCCTCTAAATACAAATATTATGACATGGATTATTGCCTTTAGTTAAGTGGTTGCTAACTTAAAAGGGATTTTTTTGACAAGAGATATCCTTATGTACCTAAATCATGCCAATTTTCCTATACTAGTGTATCTTAATTTACAGATAAATAGTTATTAATCTTTTGCTAGGGTAGGTCATTGTTCAACTTTGATTCCCAATCTTCCAGGCCTACATAGAGGTCTTTGCTGAAATGAAACTACAGTGAAATCACCAGGGCATTGTTTATACTCAAGGATTTTCCCCTACATTTCAACTTTGAGGCTAATGACAGACACATTTCCTCAGGAAACAGGACAGAGACAGTTGGGTAGGATGTCAACCCAAAATGTAGGAGCAACTCACTTGTTTCAGCAAAGTAAGTGTCTAGTCCAAGTTAGGCATCTGTGCTCCACCATTAATCAATGGAGGAAGGTGACAGTGATGAATTCCTCTTCACTATCTCTATTATCTGTCATTCTGGAGACATTTACTCCTTTTTAATAAAGATATTTTAACCATGCTGCTTAGATACCATGAGTAATTCTTAGGTGGGTAAGGGACAATGAAATGAATCTCACATTTTGTTTCAGTTTAAGGTGACTCCTGAGCTTCCATACTGAGTCCTGTTACTTTCAAGGTGTGTAGTCTTGTGTTGCCACTTGAACAATGTTGGAGAACTCGACAAGAGGATGACTGCTCTGAATGTGTCCTGCAGCATAGGAGCTAATCCAAGCTGCAAGCTCTGTGATGCTCCACAGCAGTTCTGGTCTATACACATTAATGTCATGATGACCTGAAAGGAAGTGATTTTATTCAGCTTGACAAGCTCAAATATTTAGAATCCAGTTGACTTGACCCATAAGAATGTATTTTGCTGACATTTTCCCTATGGAAAACGGAAGCATTTCTGGAAAAAGTAACATTTTCCCACAGAGAAGTGTTTTTCACTAAAAAAAAAGAAAAAGAAGTTTTGATGGATTGTTTCCAACCAGCTGTAATTATAGCACATACATAAAAGGGGCCACATTGATGCTGTAAGGTTATTCCTAGCTGTAGTCTATCCATAATCTTTGATATCTGACAATCTTTTTAACATCATAACTTCTGAAAGTTATGAATATTTGTAACATTCATAACTTCTTAAAAATTCTCATAAATGTCCTGTGTTGAATTCTAGGTACATTGACCTATCCTAAATTAAAGGGCAAGCTCATGATATGGGCAGACATTCATTTAGCATTGGAGAAAGACCACCAAACTGCAGTTCATGTCTGAAGCTATTGCTGCTTCCAAGTCTCTAAATGGTTCAGTTTCATAACACTAACAAGTTGGGTGGAGATGCACATCACAATTTCCAAAGTGTGAAAAATAATTTATCTGTTTGTAGATGAGCTGCAATCTAGTTTTCTTGGAAATATGTACATTCTGGGGAGAATGGAAGGTTACTGCTTTCCTCCCCACAACCCCCACTGGAAGTAACAAGCTTATTGCATTTTACACCCAGGTGTTTGCCATAGAATCTGACACATAACTGTGCCCTGGAAAACTATAAAACAATATAATTTATAGAAATAAACTGAGTGAGAATCATTATTTTTTATTGGTACCACTTAATGTGCAGAAAAAGCATAGTTTCCAAAAATATGGAATAAACGTTCTGTTAGCCTTATTGGGTCCAAATGTTAGGGTTTAAATTATTTTACTATGCAAACTTTCTTTCATATCTTGGCAGTAGTGATTTCCATTTTTATTCCTTTGGTATCCATAATCTTATTAGAATCAAAAACATATGCTTTGAGATCATTGGACAGATCCCTTCTCCCACCCTACCCCCTTCACTCCATTTTTAAAAATGCACCAAAAAGACTGATGCTCTGGTATCAAGAACAACAGCAATGGTGTAGGAGAAGAAGATGCAGCCTGAATGGAAGCCTGACTGGGAAAAAAGTTTCAGAAGGGTAGTTTGGTTTTCATGCTTTTGATTTGCAAGTCGCTAATGGTGTAAAAGCCTCCAAGCCTGCTCCTGGCTGCCATTTGGAGCCCAACCCACTCTCCTGCTTGCCCCAGGAGGTGCTCTCACCAGCATCACAGGTTTACAGTACAAAAGCACAGGCAGATTTGAGCTTTATGACACTTCTGGGGATGTAACACTTGCTGTAACCTGTACATCTTGATGTTAAGGAATGGTATCTGTGGAGCTGAAATGTTAGCTCATTGCTATAGATTTATGAATAGGTTTTTTTAAAATTTTATTAATAGATCAATGACAAATCTCTTAACATGAGAGCCCAGCAATTTGGTAAAGCATATGGCACATTCCACCTGGATGCCTTGTTTTAGCCATGGGACACACTGCAGATGAGGTGGAGTTGGTGGCTATTATTTAGATATTTTCATGGAAGCAGACAGAATTATTTTTTTTTCTAGTTTCTCTTTATAAAAGCATTTAATTTATATTAAGTTAGTGTTCATACCAAGTTCTGAGTATTAGAAATAGAGGCCTAACGAAATACTTTCTTTTCTCTTCTGTGGAGCTACTTCATCATTTTATAAATAATACTGAAACTTCATATAAGTGCACCTTAAAGGTTGTAACTAAAAAGAAACGCAAACATTCCATGCTATGTAGACTCATTGTAAATGCACCCAACCCATCTTAATTCCAGCTGGCACTGATATCATGTAATGATTCTGAAAAAGATTAGAAGTAAGTATAATCCAGTCCCTAAATCCTTTAAGGGAGCTGTCATTTACTGAATTGCATCCCATCAACTAATGATGCTTAGAAATGTCACTGGGCTATGCAAGTTGTTGGGGAAAGATTTTTTAAATACTGTTGTGGGAACAGAACAGAACTCAACCCTAACGAAAGAACTGCATGCTTTTTAAATGACATTTTGAGATGCTATAATTTTGAGATTTCAATTGTTTCTTTCACCTTGATGAAGAATCCCCACTAATTTAATAGAGATTGAAAAGCACCTTCTGGATGTAGATGCTGAGCACTTTCTATCATTTGCACTGGCATGGCTCAACCTAGAGCTGGTCACTGAGACAAGCTCTTCCTTCCTTTGCTCTTTTATGTATCCTGACATCTTTCCATATGAATTGTATCACATTATGATTCTGATGCTTTAGGGAACTAGCTAAGATTCAGACCTACCTCTTTAAAAATGGCACTGAATGTCATGGTTTTGTCTGATCCATCATTTAGTCTGCTTGCTCTACTACTAAGAGCTGTGAAGTAGGATTATACCTTGAACTCTAGCACACAAAGTATTTATTTGAGTGCAACATAAAATGTACAGCTTAAATGACTTCTTAAATGGTTTCAGATTTCTGAGAAAAAGGAACTTGCACTCCAGAAAAAGATTACAGAATCATAGAATCATATATTTATAGAATCATCTATGATCAGAAGGTGAATTGTGCCAGCTTCCTGAGCCACTTAATCCAAAGACTGAAGGAGATCAGAATTGCCCCAAGCACCTTTTACAACTGATGTGGGGATACAAAGGCCTCAGCCTGGGTTCATATCACTTAATTTTACACATGTGAAGGTGGCATGTGCTTCCTCTATGGAAAAACCAGACATATCCAGAAAGTTTGAGATTGACCCTTCTCAGCACTGGCTACATCAAGAGTCTGGGGTGACAGATTCCTAAATGTTACCCAGTTTTAGGCCATGTTATTTGTATTATCTGCTTACTAAACTGAGAAAGAGCAACAGCGATTTGTTTGAACTTGTCAGGAGCTAAAGAAGTTTGTTGAATGTGCAGTTATGTCTGAACTATAAACTCAAGTCAAATTATTCTAAATCGATATGTAAGCTCCCAATACTTGTATCTGGGAACAAAAATAATAGGCATTCAATAGGTATGTAAAGAACAGGACATTGACTTTAGGCAGTACTTAATCAACTCTTACACAAGTAATTTTATGCACCTGAACTGGAAGACAAGTATCATTACTTTCTGGTATTTTTGTTAAACCATAATTGAACATACTTTCTGCGTGATGGAGAAACTTAGCTATAAATAGGAAATTGTTGAAGATAATTAACAGTGATTTTTTTTCTCTTTCAGAAAACATCCATAGAAATAACAAAATTAAAGCAAAAAAAGATTTTGCTGAAAAAGAGTAACTTTTCCCGGAAGACATGAGGACTGTTTTTCATTAGTACAAAGCATGGGAAATATTGCAGCTTCATCAGTGAAGGCCTCACATACGATTTCTATCAAAGACACATTTCATTTACTCTGAGCTTATTCAGCACTACTCTCATACAATGTTCCCTACCAGCTGTTGTTGCTGCTGTTTGCTAGTAATTGATTGCTTTGTTCCTGGCCTTAGAAATAGTGTCACTTGGTGCTTAAGCTTCTAATGGGCTACCAGTTTCTCCCTTTACCAGATATTAATTGTGCCAAAAAATATGGAAAGGCTCCTAACAGAACTTGGTATACAAATAAAGTTTTGAG
The DNA here is from genome assembly GCF_003957555.1 of Calypte anna. NCBI lineage: Eukaryota > Metazoa > Chordata > Aves > Apodiformes > Trochilidae > Calypte > Calypte anna. The sequence goes on along the minus strand of NC_044246.1, from coordinate 104,948,239 downwards.
TTTTGTTGCTTAATTTCACCTTTCCCCACATATTTTATACTGCAATGACTATTCCTGACCCTGTAAAAGAACACAAATTTACAAAAGTGTTTGCTTCCTTATGTATCAGCCACGTGTTCTATTTTTATCTCAGTGGTGAATCCAAGAAGTCAAATTATCCGTTACTAATGGTCATGTGGCTGCAGTAGCTGTGAGTCCAGAAAATGCTGAGAAAATGCCTGAAAATATCTTTGGGAACATACAAAAAAGCACAGGAGTGTGCACTGCACTTTGCAGTGCATTTGTTTAAATGAGGTAATCTAGATACTATTTTTTTGTTTGTTTTTGAAAGCTCTTGACAGAATAGCATCCATGGCCGTTCTTGTTATGGATTTTCATTCTGGCACTACTTACTCATCTAACTTGAGACTACACTATACAGTTACATCACTGAGACTCCAGTACTATGGCATGAGAGGATGTATGTGCCCCAGCACATGTTAAGCCCATGAAAAAGGACAAACTCTCACTGATTTCCTTTTTTGGTAGATGATACTTGCTGAAATAGGCAAGGAGGTGGCTTTGAGGGTTCACAGTTGACACATATTATGAAAGTGATTAATTCAATCACAGAAGTGAGATTAATGGATTAATGTAGGGTTGTTTCTGTTTTCTTGGAGGTTTTTATTTTTTTGGTGTAGCTGCATTTAGTAAGTTGGAATGTCCATGTGGATGTTTATTTAAAATTTAAATGCCTAAATATAATTGATGATGTATTTAAAATTAATTGGTGCTTACACATGTTTCTGTATATGGCTGGCTGACAGTCCCATTGTTGATGCCGTGACCCTAATCCTTGTGATTTCCTCCATAAAATCTGGGAGTTTTGGAAAAATTCCATGGCATGCACTCTCCCTAAAGGGTCAGATTTTTTTATTTACTCAGTTATGTTACTGCCTCTAATTAATGAGATCTTCTACAAAAAAATCACTTCATACACAAAAGAAGAAGCCGCAATTTTTCTTGAAGGTGTTTGCGTGTAATTTGGCCAAATGCAACACAATCCACCACACAGTATAAAAAATGCTTTGGAATTTGCCTACTGACAAGTTCTATAATTAGATCAGGTGTCAGCATTTCTGTTAATGATGTCAAGGAAGCAATATATGCATTAAAATTTTGTTAGTTTTCATTCCATAGAGGAGTTGGAAAAAAATGTTCATTAGTTCTAATAAATCTGAGTACTGAACAATTAATTGGTAAGAATACAAGTCAATTTACTGCTATAGGCATAAGATCTGTACCTAAATATACAGCAAAGAAAAGCCCCACATTTTTCTGCAGTGGTTCTAACCACAAGAATTTAATATACATTATTTCCTCTTCATGTGTGTCCAAAGGCAAAGGTGAAGAGAATTTTTAAATCTCATCAAGAACTTGTACCGTGTGATGTCCAATCTTGTAATGCTACTTTTAAAAGGTAGAGCTTTCTGCAAAGGAAAAAAATCAATGCCATGCTTTGCGTTTAGATGCTGACCAGTGGGTGTTTCTCTTAATTAATGAGTAAAGATTGAACCTGAATATTCTTCTGAAAGGCAGAATGTGGATGTGATCTGACCATTATCAGTGTTCTGTGTCTGCTCATGCAGTTTCATAATGCCTCTTGGATCCCATGTGCTAGACTCATTGCAAAGGCTTGGAGTCATGTAATACTAACATAAATATTTTACAGTCAAGGAAATTGTGACATAAAATGTCTGAAAAAGAGAATGTAGGCACAATACATGTTTTGAAAGTGCATTTGGGACTTGGCTGAAAAACATCAGGGGAAGAAACACTGAATAAAAAAGGCACAAATATCTTTTTCTATTCTATGCCAAGCTGTTATTGAGTTATAGTGTAATTAGCATTTATAAATACTGAGCATTTATACCACAGGATACTTAAAAATATCAAAATACAGATTTTTCAAAATGCACAGTGAAATTTCTATCTAACCTTTTTCTCCTTTTAGATTCCCAAGAGGATCAAATTCCACCATCAGTTTTCCCTTAAGTGCATTTTGCCACCAGGGAGAAGTCCATCATTTTTGTTCTTATGCCAAAGCCAACCCTGGGCTCCCACCGGCATCCCCTTCACTCTTGTCCCTGCCTGGAACACACTTTAAGAACTGTGCATCTTGAGCTTGTTTGTTAGATGTGCTTCATAATATTGCAATAATAAAAGTTAAAACGTATACTACTGATGAAAATTTTGACTTCATTCTTTTGGGAGAGACCAGCATCTGTGGTGGAATCCTGGTTTTATAAGTTCATAGCAAAGTGTAGCGTTTAGCTGAGTGTAGGGTACTGTACTGAAGAAGCCAAAGACCTAAACCTAACAACTTTCCATGGAAATGGGCTTTTTCAGCAGATCTATAAGAAAAGACCATTGAAGTTGGAAAGAGAAAAAAACCCAAACCAACTATAACAGACCACCCAATAGATTGTCCAGAAAGTACAGAGAATCACAGAATGGCTTGGGTTGGAAGGGATCATAAAGATCATCACCATGGGCAGGGACACCTCCCACTAGACCATGTTGCTCAAAGTCCCATGCAACCTGGCCTTGAACACTTCCAGGGATGGGACAGCCACAACTTCTCTGGAAAACCTGTACCAGTGTCTCACCACCCTCACACTAAAGAATTACTTTCTAATGTCTAGTATAAATCGACCCTCTTCCACTTCAAAGCCACTATCCCTTGCCCTATCACTATATTCCCTTGCAGAAAGTCCCTCCACATCTTTCCTGTAAGGCTCATCCAGGTAACAAAATCACAGCTACTGGAAGGCTGCTCTAAGTTCTCCCTGGAACCTTTCCTTCTTCTAGCTCTTTCAGGCTGTCTTCATGGGAGAGGTGCTTCAGCCCTCTGATAATCTTCATGATTCTCCACTGGACTTATTCCAAGAGCCCCATGTCTTTCCTGTGCCGAGGACCCCAGAGCTGAAGACACTCCCTGTGGGTTCTTATAAGAGAATGGTAGAGGAAAAAATCATTGTCCTTGACCCGATGGCCATGCTTCTTTCGATGCAGCCCAGGATGTGGTTGGCTTTCTTTTTCTGGAGTTTTTCTGTACATGCTGTCCAGGTTTTATTCCTTGTCTGTTCTGGTTCAGGTACAGAATTCATCTTCCTTGTTATTTCTAACAAATTAACTAATGGTAAAATTAAATTCTCAGCTTTAGTCAATGTTTTGGGGGATGTTCAGTCAAAACCACTTTTCTTTAGTTGTAAGAATGAAACAATATGTTCTTCACAGCTGCTATGACAATAAAATTTGTACTTAAAACCTGACTTATGTATGTCCCATTGAGTGTTCAAGCTGGAGCCAAGTTTTAAATAGATGGTTTCAGTAGCATTAGAAGTTAGAATGCTTAGCATTCATAAACATTTCCTCAGCTAGAACAGCCTAAACAATTTCCATTTGGACAATTTCAGGACATTCCAAAGCTACTTAGGACCTGATTTGGTGACAGACTAGAGTGATTCATCTGCATGACAGCAGAGCGGAAGAACCTTGGTCAGTGATCTGGACTTCACTGTGCAGAGGGAACATCCCCAAGAGGAAAAGATGCAGTGTTTGCAAACTACCTGCTAAACATCTATCAATATGAATATTTATGACTACTGGTAATTCCTGTAATAACAAAAACATGCAGAGATTTAAAGATAGATAAATAAATCTATGCATAATATTTTTTTCTCCCTGCAGGACAAAACCCTTCCGAGCTCTTTTGTATTTTCTCTTTTTTCATCTTAGCCCTCACCATGCTCTTTGCTTGCATAAACACAGGACAAAGAGATCTAACGTGCACAGAAATATAGTCTCAAAGCCACATATAAATATCAGAAAAAACACCTCAAATTAAAAGCAAGTGTGCAAACTGGATTTTAAAAAAGACTTCATCTATTTTACTTTGCACAGTATAACTTCAGAAGGATTTAACAGATCTTTCAGCACAAAAAAAGAATGTTCTAAGCTCACGTATACCAAGGTTTATTTCCTTGGTCTCCAGTAGCCATATCTTGAGTGCAGAGGGTTAGTTTAGGCTAAAGTATATAATGCCTCAAGAGAGGTAACATGAGAATTAAGGGCACTGAGAGATACAGATGCTTTACTTGTTCGTGTGTAGATCCCGTGAAGTTACATCCTCCTTGTGGGAAGAGATAGGAAAACTTCTGAAAATAATAGTAATTATTTTTACAGTTCCTTAAACTTTACAGATGACTGAAAGACACAGATCTCAACCTGTGTAGCCTACTGTCTGATTTTCTTCCAGAAAGAAGGTAAGAACATCCTTTTAATTTCTCTGTAGCTTTCTTCCTTTCCATTCACACTCCCAACACTCAGAGCCCAGGAAAACTCAAGAAAATACCACTGCATTGTTTTTCCATTTTCATAATAATGAGGAACCCTTTTTATGCTGCTTTAGTTTTTTAGGACTGTGTCTCTCGTGTCTTGGATTACCTTGAGACCACAGTATCCTTCCTGTCATTCAAGTGAAATCCTCAACAGAACTCCCAATGACCTTTTTATGGATTAATAAGCAGGCTATGATATCTATTCTTAACTGTGGCTGTGCTTTCAAGACAGGAATTCCTGAGCGTAGTGTATGACAACATATTTTGGGTAATACTGGAATACATAGAACTGATATGAATACTAGCTAAGTGTTGGATTTCATACATGTCCTTTTGGGAAGATATGACCAAGATAACTAAATCCATGTCCCTATTCATAACAACTAGTTTTTCTGTAAACTCCTTACCTCTTTTTGCCCTTCAGGAAACTCATCTGCAAAACTTACTCTACAGACTGATCTAAAACTAACTTTTAGAAGTAAATCAGTAGATATAATTTTCAAGTGGTATTGAAGACAATAGTGTGCTCCCAAAACTTGTCAGATGGTTTCTCTCAAGTAGTGCAACTAAAAAATAATTTTGATTATTTCTGTTGTCCTAATATGCAGGACAACATTTTTAATTTTATTTTTTACATTTAATTTGTTTTACTTGCACAAATCAGACTTCATCTTCCTCTTACTGAGTTGCATGATGACTTCATCAGGAAGATAGGGGGTACCTCCCTTGTGCCTCCTAGACTAGATAGCTCTTCCATTTTTTAGCTCCTTCACTGATTTACCCGTCACTTTTCAATATTTAATAAAATTGTTGAACTGAGATCTTTATGGTTTGCCATTCAGTATGGCTGAAAATTTCATTTAAGTTAGACAGCTTTCTCAAAGAGCTCTCCTGCCCTGGTCTACCCAGCAGGTCTTCATCTTCTCTTCGTTCAAGTCTTAGAAGATCTGTTGAGCCCATATTGATACCTATTGTACAAACACAGAATCAGAGCCTGGTCTTCGTACTTCCTCCAAAGCAGCCTTGTGACACTGGCTTATTCAAGGCCATTCCAGAAGCTGCCTGATACTGTGTGGATGTCCATAATCATCTGCTTCCACTTATTCAGCTTCCTCTGGCCTATCTCTGAAGTCACTTCTGAAAAGATTCTGTCTCTCAATCCCTCATCTCAAGAACTGAAAAATGCTTGAACATGTCTTGTCTCCACGCGCTGAAAGCCTGAATTGAAGAAAGAGGAAGATTATCTTGGTCATTATAATTATAGTGGTTGTGATGATATAGAAGCTTCCTTTTCTTTTACATCCTAGAAAAGCCCCTATTTGTGCCTGAGATTAAAACTCTCAGAATTTGTTAAAATTCACAGTTCTATCTTTTTTAATTTTGATGGCTGGTAATATTTTCACATTTGCTTTTGAGGTTTTTTAGAACAAGATATACAGATGTCTCTCAAGGATGTTTTGGGAAGAAATGATCTTGTTTTGCCTTTAGAAGTTGGAATAATGATCTCTTGAGATCTGCTGTCCTAGTTTCTGTGAATTAGTGACTTATGATCTAGCAGATTTTTCAGTAACATTGATTTCTAGCTGTCTCCTGAAAAATTTATTAAAAATAATAGGGACTAAGGAAAGAGGTATATTAAAGAAGAGTTCAGTAGATAGGTTTCCCAAATTCTTGAAGATGTCAGCCAGCTATGTTATAGGTAATCATCTTTCCTTTGTAACCCTCTTATGCCTCATTCATGTGACATGGAAACAATTACATGAAAATGCAGATGTAGATTCCAGAAGTCTCTTTGGAATAGATAAATAGACTTTGAAATAATTTACAAATGATGCACAAAATCTGTGGGCCATCTGCTCACTGTTGGGAAAAAAAATCACATTTCTCCCAACAGGCTTTTTATATACAGAATTGCTCTTTTCACACAGCAAGGAGGAAAAGAATAGATAGCCAGCAATCTGGAATGCAACTGACTCACACACGCTCTGAGAGCTGCATTGTTATCATCTCTTCTGAAAGCAGCAAGGGCAAGAGCTGTGTTTATTAAAAAAAAGTGCTTTTTCCTCAGCCACATGTGCAGCCAGGGCAAGGACCACTCACAATAAGAACTGAGTGTGCTATCTGCTCTCCAAACATCAACTGAACTGAGGTGAGTGTAAAATGGAAGAAGGCAAGGTGGGATTATAGGAGCAGATGCTATCTATAGCTATAGTATAGCATCTATAGATGGCATCTGTGGATGCTATCTATTCTGCAATGCTTGCTTCTGACAAGCTCCTGACAAACTTGAGCACAGTTTCTTCTAGTTTTATTCAGGTATGTTGTGGAGCTCTGCCTATGCAAGCAACTGCCAGGCTTTTCTTAAAAGTCCTTTATAATGAGTGTGTAACATAAAAATCTACTCTAATGCAGAAGCAGGAATGAGCTTTGTTTATGCATTGCCCTTGAATGAGCCGATTCAACAGTTAAAATGCCTTTGAAGTAATGACATGTAGACTGTGCTCTAAGATAAATGATCTAGAGATCTTTTGCCCTGTAGGTCACATAAATTTTTCTTAGTATTTGCACAAGCCAAGTCACAGCATTCTTGGTGGCAGAATTGTCAGCCCAGACTCAGATGATCTGCAGAGGATAGTCCTCTACTGTGAGTCATAGTCTGCATGTGGCTGTATCAGCACTTCAGATTTTCCTGACAGTTCCCGCTGTGTCTGTTGGCACGGCTCTCTAGTTTTGACCAGAGTGGAAACAATTCAGTATGATTCTAAAGCAATTAAATGCTAATTGCCAAACCATAAGATTCCCAGCAAGAAAGTGGCTCACCGCAGCTGACGGTCACATTCTTCCTTTCAGGGAGATACCACTGAAAAATCCTAGTGTGAGAAAGATGAAATAAAGGACTGTCAGGTTTTAATGTGAATTACATGGCTTGAAATGGATCATGGTAGAGTGAGAGGTCAGGTGAGCTACCAGTATGTGTCACCATTCTCACTGAAGTGTCTTCATGGTGACTGTGAGACAGCACTCGACCAGGCAAGCATACGTGTTGTAGGCTCCCTGATGTGGTGCACAGTCTCCTCTTGGTGACACATATCAATCAATCAGATGTGAAACAACTGGGCTCAGAGTGCAGTCCAGCATGTTGATAAATTTTATCATAGGTCAAGGGAAGAGCCATGAAGAGATATTCCCAGGTAGATGGAGAACAGTTATTAACTTCCATCAGATTTGATAGATATCAATTTTGGCAGTTTTACTAGATATTGTACTCCTAGTAGGAACAAGGTCAAGATAAGTTTTCTCTATTGTAATTTTCATCTTCTGTGTTTCACAAGTTTTTCTGATTTGAAAAAGTGCTCACAAATAATCAGTATTCAGTTTGAAATATTGGTTTTGGTCAGTAATGAAATATGACTTAGGTATTAAAATTGGGAACGTCCTTATGGTAGCAACTGATCTGAGACTGAGTGCTAAGGCAGATCTCACCTAGAAATTCTGATGATAAAAAAATTTAAAAAAATGGTTGTAGTTCACATCTGAGACAAGTTGCTCAGCTATGACCCTAAGGAGTCAGCCTTCCTGATAAGCTTTGGCAACACTTTCAATTCATTCAGACTCAAGCCATTTCTTACATGACCAAATTTGGAAGAAAATGCTCAAAATCTCAGTCACTGGCCAATGTAGGGCCATCTTTCAGTTTGCCACTCCTGGGGAAAATCCCATTGAGCTTAATGGGATAACTCATTTGAGTAAATGCTTATCAGTGGGAGCCAGTGCTATATGAAGAAAAGTAAAGATGATGAGATTCATGCTAGTTTGTGGAATGAAAAGATAAATTTTTCCCCACTTCTGCCATCAGGTTGTACTTACACTGTGAAATATCTTAGTGCAACTGGTATTACTGCTGCTGTGACAGGGTACAGCCCCAAGGGGATCTTATTTTGGCTCACTGTCATTTCAAAGGCTCTGAAACAAGAGTTGTTTAGATCATTTGGATATTTGGACAGGGAATCTGTAATACAGCAGTGTTGCCACACAGCATTCCCACATACGTTTTTTATTATTCATTGTCTGTTCAAAGTGCTAGACACTGGCCATGTGACTTCTATAAAACTTTCTTTTGTAATTTATTTATCTAGGGAACGACAGTTTACACTCCATGTCTGGTTTCCAATGAAATTTTGTTTTTTTTTTATCTGAACTTGCTGAGGCACAGAGGTCAAATAACTAGTGAAATGTCACCTGGTGATATTAGCCAAGGGTTTAGAAAAAATTGCCACTCGTTGCCTTCTGGCTAGTTGGTAAATTTTTTTAGGTTTGTTTTTGCTTCTTGTTTGTTTTCTTTACTCTACCACTTACCTGTTTAAACTGCTTCTTTATGGAAGCTGCAGTGCAAAAGACTCACACATTGCCCCAGAGAAATGGAACATGACTGTATTTGTGAAAAAACTTAGAGGACTGACCTTGAAAAAATAATTTTTGTTGATGCAGATTGCATAGCAGATGAGAGTATACACTGCTGTATACTCCATAGTCAGAGTGCCCTAAGTTTTCCAGACCCAGTGATCTCCCAGATCTCACTCCATTTGAAACTGCTCTGGCACAGAGTTGCTACGCTTGCCTCAAAGTGTCCATGAATTTGGGATCCACCCTGGTTATAATGATATACAACGTGCTTCAACTAACACTATTAAATTTGATTGTCATTGTAATCTGATAGGTCATGCTTGTCTAACCATTGCCTGTTCCTTCAAACAATCTGATACCAAAAAAAAAAGTTCCCTAAGATAGTACGTGTAGCTTGATTGCCTTACTGGGTTGGCAGAATGACAGCAGGATCACAGGTAAAAGGATCAGGATAAGAAAGAAGCAAGACAAAGTAAAAGCAATACAATTAGGTCTAGTATTCATCCAGTATTTGAAAGACAGAAGAGTAAAGTACCTTTAATTACAATATTAGCAAACCATTTGCTTTGTTCTACTCCAGCAAAAGAAGTGAATTTTCTAATTTAATATGCTGCCAGCAGTCGCAAGAAACTCGACAGCATAAAGAACAAAACAAAAATTAAGACACTTTCTGCCTTTCTACTAAGGTTCCCTTCAAGAATTGTCTGCTTTCATTGTAGCTCTTAACTGAGTGCCAACCTACATCCCTGTGTGTGGTGACAGCAATTTGGCCAATGTGTAGGAAAACCAAGCAGTGTGGGAGGACGTTGGTGCACAGTGTTAGGTAGCACTGAAAAGCCATGTGGGTATGTCCTCATCTTTGACCTGTGCAGTGGAACTGTACAACCCAGAATAAAGAGAATACATCAGAAAGAAAAGAAATGTGACAAGTAATTTTTTTTCTTTTGACAAGAAGAGAAACCCTTTTAACTCTGCTGCACAGTCTTCAGTGGGCTTTGCATGCAAATGAGTGCTGATGGATCACCCTGTTTCATGGACCTGGTTCGTGGGAGAGGAAAATGAAATCATTTTATAAGTGTTGTAAATGCTCTGGGAGACATTTTATTGTTCTTTCCTGTGCCCAATACAAAAAGCTGAATCACATTTGTGGTTATGTTCTGCATATAGTGTTGACAATTCTAGAGGATCAAAAATCACAAATCTGATTTGCAAAACTGTGGAATGAATTTCCAATGTATGAGTATATTTCAACTGATTTACATAAAAATTGCTACATTTAATTGCTTGCTTTGTCTTTAAACTTTGGGATTCTTCCCATCACTTTTCAGACTCAGAGCACTTGGTCCCCTAGAAGATCACCTTTGAGTCGCAACTTCCTCAAATACATAGAATAAGATGATTCAGTGCCTTGTTCTTAGAACTCCCACATCTTTTCCAGTCTCATCAGTTCTGTCATCACCCATTTATCTCTTCATTCCACACTAGTCTTTTTCTCTTCCAAAGACATATATCCTTAGTTCTTCCCTTGATTTCCAAGTAGGATTTTTACTAACTTTGAGATACTGAAAATAGACATCTTCAAACCAGGACACCCTACTGCACCCATCTCTCCATTCCAAATAGTGCCCAGCTTAGGATTCCTCCATTACCTCTGCTTTTTTAGCCAGAGGAGAGCTGATGGAGGGACACCTAAGAACTGGAAATCTAGGAATGAAGAATTTTCTCCCTTAGAAATTGGTCTTTTCCTGTCCTCTCCATTTTCCTGTAAAAAGAGCATCCACTTTTCAGTGGAGAGGAAGAGCAGCTGACTTTCCCCCTTAGGTCCTCTTGCCTGGGGCAGGAAGAGTGGCAGAGAATATGAGATTCTTTTCCCCAGCAAAACAAATTCAAGAGGAAGCTGGAACTGCTCTTGTTGAGCTGACAATAGATCCAGCAAGAAAATTAAACATCTTCCCCTCAAAATCATAGTGATTGCTTCCTGCTGTATAAGAACGCAGAGTCTGCTGAGTGCACTGATAAACCTTATCACCAGCCACCTACAGTTGTGATAGAGAGCCTTGGCTAGAAATTTAATCCTATTTTTCTCCTTTTATCAGACATTCCACACTACCTGTCAGAGGTCAGCACTGTTTCACAGCAGGGCTCTGTCTCCCCTTATGACCATGCTACTGTTTTTAGGTAGAGTTCAACACTTAATAACCTGAAGCCAAAGCACATACTGAGCCATAGAAACTTCAGTGCTGGGACCCAAGCCCCATCATGTCCTGTGCCTGCCAGCTGCCAATACCAGCTGTTTCCTGTTGTAGATCTACCACACCACTGAGCATTGCAAAATGTTTTTAGCAGGGATGAGAAGAGGCCAAAGGAAGCAGACAGGATGAAAGAAAGGAGAGTTAACTCCTGCTTCTGGCACTGTAAAAAGTACTGGGAGTAATTTAGAAGAGAAATATCAAAATAGTTAAAACTTCAAATAAGATGTTGCTTCTGCTAGCTGTGTTCCTGTCACCTCCATAAACAATATTTCTTTATTCAGAAACCTGTAATGGTTTCTTTTTATCTTCCTGTGAAAGTTAACTAATGGAAGCAATGTCTAGCACTTGAAGCCATTCTTGGGACATTTCCAAGAGACAGCAGTATTTTCAACACATATGTATATTCATGTGTGTATGCATTTCAACACAATTGCTAATCTGTTTGAATTTTTAACTCTATATTTATACACATAAACTTTAATACATGCACAGATAGATCTGTTTCAGAGCTGTTTACATTTTTTTGGTGGACAATATTCAGTTAGAAGTCCAGCTCTAGTTTTGGAGTTCAATCTTATGGTGTCTCATCTTACTCTATCATAAATTACAAAGACAAATTCACCTCCCCACAATGTTATTTAGGCCTTGCAACTGAGCTGCTGGGGAAGTATTAGTTATTATAATCCATATAAAATAAAGAAAAATGGGCTGGAAAAATTGATATGATTTACAAACAATACTCAACCTGTCCATAGTTCACACATCATCAAATGTAAACTATGGAAAGCAGAAGGAATAATTAGGAAATACAAAATGCCATGAGATAGTGAACTGGAATTTTAATGATATTTTACAGTAGTAGTAGTGATAATAACAACAACAGTAATAATAGTAATAATAATAATAGTGAGGTTCATTAAAAACAGAACTAAAAAAACTTACCGTCTGCTCCTACTCTGTTGTGTAGTTATAGTAAAATGTTGTCCAAGGGGTTGGATCAATGATCTTAAGTGTCTGATGCATCCGAAAAAGTGATCCTACACCCTGAGCTGGTGTGATATATTTTTCTGCTACTTTTCCCAATTGTACAGCAGAAATTAGGATCTGTTATCATTTTAGTAATTTAAGAAATACTGTGATAATTGGGACTATGTAGTAAATTGAGCCCAATTAAAAAGGAATAAATCCAGTTCAGGCATCCATTTTGATGCATGAAGAAACTGTTTGAGAAGTCATGATTTTGTTTTTAAATATCCAGGAGAGGAAGGAAGGTTTTGTGATTGATGTAAAGACTGAACAGGGAGTTGGAAGACCTGGGTTCAATTTGCAGCTCTTCACAGATTTCCTGTGTCACCTTGAATAAGCCATTTACATTTCCCAGTTCTTCTCTTTCCTTGCATCAAAAAAAAAGAAATAATTATGTCTACTAACATCACAGAAGGTTTGTGAAACTTCAGAAACAAGACTAATAACTTTTAGAGGAGTTCTGGTTTTGGAACTTATTCTATAACCTCATGTTCTCAATATGTTCATAGCATTAGACTTCAGAGCACCCTGTAGTATCTATCTTATCTCCACTGCATATGATAAAGTGTCTTAAGATAAGGTGATTGGGAGATGTTTTGTTAATTGGTACCGTGCATCCAAAATGGTTGATTTTTGTTATCTTTATATTGCTGCTGATAGGGGCTGCTGTCATACTTTGTATGACTTTTTAAGTTAAAAGGTTGTCTAGAATGCTCAGGCTATCTGCAACAAATATAACTTTCAAATACATTAAAAAAAAATAAATGAATAATATCTGTATAGCAAGATGAAACATTTGCAGGGGACTTGCAGAGCTTTAACAGAGATTAAGAGGTTCTTGCATTCTAGGAGATTTGTAATTAAAAGGATCCTCAGGTTTTTAATCTTTCTTTTCTGTTAGGCAAAGGTCAATTCCCTTTTATTTTCAGTCATTTGACATCCAGGTACCTTCACTAACAATGCATAGTTTGCCTATTATGGTGCATGTATATATTTACACATGTGAATATGCATTTGCATATGTAATGAATATGCATAAAGAAAGTTGCCTTTGAGTGCATGAACTTGTGTATGAAAGTACGAACAATAATTTTTGTATTGCAGCTGTGGCTGTTTCCAACATCAAAGCGAAATGAAAACAGTAAAAGTAAAAGAAAAGAAAGGGGGGAAAAAGAAACATAAACCAAAACTATTATTAGAGAAGAACAAAGGAACTGATCCCACAGACAGTTTTTCCACAGCTGGCAAGGTTCATCAGCTATTTTTACTGGTCTAGTGCTGGTCCTGTTAACTCTGTCATTTTTTATGTTTTGTGTATTTTTTGTTCATGAGTATCACTTATGGTTGGATTGATTTCAATTATGCAGGTGTATGTGTTAAGTAAAACCATACTGAAGTCAAGGAAGTGCAAAAATCAGCACCCTCAATAGTTCTGTAGGGACTCGTTGCCTTGATCTGCCAGGCAGGTGGCCTTTGGATAATATGCATTTAAAAACTGGTCCAGTCTTTAAATTATCCTCACTGGATTTTGTCATGTCAAAGTAAGAACCTTCACTCCACTTCTGTAGTGAGCTTAGAAATCCTTAAGACTGACAGCCCTTGACACTCAGAAATTGTATCAGTCATCAGTTAAAAAATGACTCAAAACCCACATGACTAAATAAAAATGGGAAACTCCTGGTTTCTTTTGGTTCATTTTTTTGAGTTTGCAGTTCTTGTCTAGAAACTGGAATCTATTTATTTTATAGGAGGAAAGCTGAGATTCCTGCTTAATCATATGACTCCAGGAGTTGAAGCTTAGTGGAAAAGAAACAGCAAACTGTCATAAGACTCAGGATGCAGATTACGAGAGTTGGCAATGCTGAAGTCACATACTCTTCTACTTCTAAGTATTGGATTGACTAAAAGAGATGGGCTTGCAGCATACTGCAGAAGCTGTGCGTGTATCCAGAAGTTTCATCCATAAATGATTCCTGCTGAAGCAACTTCTCTTCCTTTTATGAGGCTGATGAAAGTATTGTTAACTGGTAGCAAAGATTTTTCACTACCGATGTTGTTCCAGAAATAGATTGTGAAGGAAACCTGAGACCCTGGTTTTCAGAATTTACTGATTAAACAAGCTTAACTGTCTAAAAGATGGGATCTTCCTACTGGGTGCTAATTATTTACAGCTAAGACTTTGGAAGAAATTAATTGCTGGGATAAAGGAATGTAACTGCTGAATAAAGCAGAATAGCACTCTAGTTACATGCTAGAGGGTGCAGATAGAAACAATCAAAACTTTCTGGTTTTGTCACTCATGGGAATATCTTATAATAGTGTCATCTAAATAAGACATTATTTCACTGAACACCAAAACTGTAGCTCCAAGAAAAAAAAATAATAAAAAACCAAATTAGTAAAAGATTGCTAGCCCCTTTTGTGATGTTATGGTTAGTTTGTGGCAGTCACAGCATTATTATTACCACTGGGTCAGGTTCAGAATTCCCTCTCACAGCATCTGTTTTTGGCAGTGCAATGTCTATAAATGTCTATCTGGACAAAGGCATGGAATCCAGATACATGATTTTCTTTCCGTCTCTGTAGGGATGTGATGACCTCCGATGAGTCATTCCTTGCTTCTGAAATTTAAAGCATCTTCACCTTTTCAATATGGAGCAGAGAGAGCTTTTCTGGGGAACTTTATTATCTGAATTTGAATAATTGCTCAGAAGTGAATATTGCTCTGCTCAGCATGTGAGAGATTTAAATCCATAATTTCTCTTCTCTCAGAAGCTTATCCCAGCCAACGGAGACAAAGCCCACTGGCTGTACAGCTGAAGCGAACTCACTGCATCAATTTCTGCTGGGAGCTGATCCACTGCACTGAGTGCAATAGTCATGAGGACAGTATGAAGCCCTAGGGCTGAATGAAATTGATGCCAAGCCCGAATTTTTCACCTTCTCAGTATAGGATCTTGCAGTTACCGATTTTGCTAGCAGTTGCCTACTTCTGTCTGGGTGAAAGCCACCGTGATTGCTCTGCTCTGCATAGAAGACAGTGTCCATGTTCAATACACCAAATTCTGCTTCAGTCTCATGAATCAGGTCTTCCAGGGAGCCAAAGGCATAGGTAGGCTGTTACTTTCCTTGCATACAGATTGCTTAGAGCTCAGATTAGGCTAGCAGTGGACGGGTTTTACTAAGGTAGCAAGAGCAAATGTTCCTTACTTCTTGCCCAGAAGCTGGAAAGAAGTCATGTCTTTCTTTGGGCTACTTTTAATTTATATACACTTAGCCCTTTCAAAAGGATTTTGTGAGATTTTGATCATGACCATTCTCGGGGTGAGTACATTTAGCTTTGGAATTACTTGATAACATGTGGAATAATATTTACATTGGCCTGCTATGAGAGGAAAACATGAATATTTCAAACTGTGTTCCACATGTTTACTTTTTAAATCCTCCTAAGCCAGCTAATTTTTACACTGAGTCTGTACATTCATTACCTGGTATCACACACTCAAAGAAAATGTCTAAATGGGATAGAGCTAAGAGGTTATTATTCTGATTTCCTTACACATACAGAATCATTCCCTACAGAAATGTTTGTTCTTAAGAGTACTATTTTGTTTTGTTTTAAGTAGCTAACTTGGTTCTACCAAGGATTTGCCTTGGGAAAATGTTCCCTTAGCTGAAAGACCTTACCATTGGAACGTGACTCTGGCATTTAGACTATTTTTTCTTGGGAAAATTTGTCCCTTATATTTTATTATTTTTTTCAAATTACCATGTTGTCTCTTTCTCTATGCAAATTAAAAAACCCAAACAAATAAGTCACAAAGCCACCATAAAATGACAACCCTCTGAAGCATCATTGGACTGTTGAGGAGGGTTAGAAATCATTCTGTGAATATTAATAGTTGGGGTTTAGTCAGAGATGCTTTGATTTTGTTGCCTACCAATAGGCATATTGTATCCTTTCAATCTCAGTATGGGATCCTACTTGGCCTCCTGATGCTGATCCAGAAGATCCTATGTCAGACCTTGCCAACCTTTTGTGGACATGTCAGAAGGTGCCTCTGATGGCATTAGGTGCTTGTGTTAATTTAGCTGAGCTGCACAAATAGCCCCCATTTTGGGAATATGAGTGTTTAGAGTAAGTTAAGTATGGTAAGACTTAATGTGAAGTCTTACAAAAACTCTTCTTTCATGAAGTTTCCATCCTAAAAGCTGCGTATGGGAACAGTCTTTTTTTCTGGATAGGGTTAACCTGTGGTGATACCCATGTAGTTTCAAAAAGATGGAAGAGTTGGGGTTCAGCTGCTAGACCAAGATACTTAAATAACTACTACAGTTGCCTGGGCCTGGGCCTCCCTGACTGGATTGACTATATTGGTAGCCTACATAATTTGCTTTCCTGTGTGATCTGAATTTCATACGCAAAATTAAACTGCTGTGACATTCGTGTCTGCTGTCATCTGAAATGCCTTGATGTATCCAAGTTAGTCACACAAACTGTTTTACCTATAACAGAGTATGTGCAACAGACCCACACATATCTGGAGAGGCTTGTGAAGGTGGTGGAACGTCTTAGGCCACCTAAAATGGTGCTAAGTACCCATGTTTTACCTATGTTTAGACAACCCAATCACACCCAGGATTTCTGAAGTGTGAATATCCAGATGTGTCTCAAGATTCTCAAGGATTGAATTTATTCAGCTAGTTTAACCATGATAGACCTTTCTTATTGAAGTTTCACGTCTTCCACAAATTTTTTAGTGCATCTAATTTATAGTAGTAGAGGTTAAAAAAAAAGGGGTACTCCATTGATAATTAATCCAACTATGCTTAAAAATTACAGCCTGAGTAAGGGGCTATTAAGTACATGATTACACCAGTTAAGGGACAGCAGGGATGTTCACATCATCATCTGGCTTAGTATCAACCTTGAGCATGTTTATTGGAAGTGACTTTCTCTCCAGTTGACCATATGGTGAATGGAAACACGAAACATGGGTGTACTAACTATCACCTGAACTGGAAGTCTAAAATCAGCAAAGTGTCTAATTATAACCTATTGAATGTTTTTGAAAAAAACTGTTCTGGAACTGTGTAATTTGAATTATTATATATGAAAATTGGGCTTCTAGTGCACAATTACTGCAATACCACAAGAAATGGACTGGGACAGACACTTGCTGCCAATTACTAGAGATGGAACAAAACTACATACTCAAGACATGAACTAAGATGCTTGCATGGACAAGAAGTTATCTTAAGCTTTATTGCCCAAATTTTAGTTGACTGCAATGTAGTCAATGAAAATAGTAATTGTATAGTAATAGTAATTTAAAAAATTACTCATTATTCCATATGAATAATTTGAGTCAAGTGTTGTGCAACCATTTTTCTTTTAGAATACTCTAGCAAAATTTATTTTGTGGGATCAATTTGAACTTCTGTGAAAATTATAATACCTGTGACTTCTGCATGCCTCCATGTCTGATGGAAAATGTCATATTTATTGTGCTCTCTTTTATTGGCATGAGTTGAATAGGAATTTTTTCTGTGCTATATTTCGTTGTGAAGATTTCTTTGGGTACAGTTTGTTGGTCCCTCTACTTTAATAAACAATGACAAATCACGTTGGTGAAATTTCAGAGTTGGGACTGCAAAGCTGATTTGCATAGCAGCAGTTAAATTCAGGAAGAACAGAAAATTACTCTTGGTTGCTGTTTTAACAGAGGAATACAATCCTTATGGAGGAGAAAAATCCACTAAATATTTATTTGCATATAAGAATGTTATTTATTTATATTAAAGCAACATCTTGCAAACACCTTTATTAACAGAACTAATAATATAGCCTACCAAGACTTATACCCACAAATTCAGCATTACAGTTAGTCATGCAATAATAGCTGTAAATTAGACACTGGAATTTTGCTGGAAGCCCTAAGAAGTAAGGAGCTGCCTCTGGTGTAGTGTGTGTTTTGTGCTCTACATGGAGACTCACAATGCAGAGTATGTGCTTCTGCTGACCCCATGCATTACAAATCAAGAGCTGCATACACTCAGAATCGTAAGTTAAAAAAAAATCATAAATCTGGGTTTCTTTTGATTTACCTTCTCTCATCAGGGGTGTTATCTTTGAAGTCTTCAGGAGTTTCTTTGGGCTTGATCATCCTTTTTAAAATGGGAAAACTGAGGTTTTTACCTAATCCTGAGATAAAAAGCTATTTTAAAAGGGAGAAACAAAAGCAGCCCCTCACTTGAGGGACCACTTATGTAAACAGTGAGGGTCTCCAGTGCTGAGTAGGCAGCCAGCATTCCCCTGGTGTGTTTTACTGCTATAACTGCGTATTTATATTTGTCATATAACCTTATTAACTCAGATAAGAAAATACCCCAGAATGTGTTGCAGTGTGCTCCACCACCTTCTGAACTAATTCAGCATGTCTCTTTTAATGGTTTTGCATTTCCTTCAGGCCATACTGATGAACCTCCACCTCAGCCATTGTTTTCTGGGAAAAGTGAAAATATAAATTACCTCTACTATCATATTCCTACTAGGAATGGGCTGTTGCCCGTGGTTCAAATGACACAACAGCTCAGGGTTTCCCAAGTGTTGTGGACTTGTTTATCTTTTTTAATCACCTTAGGCATCCCTTGTAATAGTGTCTGACTGATGTGTGCATGACAGCAAATGGAGAAATTTATTCTGGGTCACTTAATGGGGCCATAAAATTACCAGATGGGTATATGCAGCTCTTCCTTTGCGGTGCACAAAGGCACTTATCCAAGCTGGAAAGCGATCCAACCACACC
This sequence comes from Calypte anna, assembly GCF_003957555.1. Lineage (NCBI taxonomy): Eukaryota > Metazoa > Chordata > Aves > Apodiformes > Trochilidae > Calypte > Calypte anna. Next base: position 104,929,366 of record NC_044246.1, on the reverse strand, counting down.
CTGCAGAGCTGAGGTTGTGCATACATGCAAAGCTACTTGTGTGGATGTGACTGCAGAGGTTTTCATGCTGAAGCCCCAGGGAAGCAGGGCCAGGGTGTGCCTGCTGAGGCCCTCATGGCAACAACAGGCACAGCTTCCAACTTGGCAGCTCCCTCCAGCCTGCGCTTCAAATGTTCACCCGAGGAGCTAGCAGAGACTGGCTTTGAGGGTTAGGTCAGGAAAGTCATTCCCATTCTTGTTTCTCTTAAATACAAGCCCTTCCTCTCCTGTGTTTACACCATCGTGGACCTGAAGGTTTGAAGGAAGGGAGATGAATGAAACCTGTGCCACTTTTTATCTTGCAGTTGAAAGCAGAGATTAAGTATATTTTCTGCATTTACTGAGTGTTGCTACCCAAAGGTGAGTGAGCACCTGCTTTTTGAGATGAGTACTGAAATAAAAATTACTACATTTTTGCACACACTCCATATTTTTCAATATATATCGCCTCACTCCCAAAATGCATAAATTTCTGCCCATGTAAATATACATTTTCTTCTATGCATTATTATTTAATAAAAAACTTTGCATATTATTAAAATATGTGTTAATTTCATACTTTCTTTTTAAGCAGTAACTAGTCAGCTCTACCTCAAAATTTGGATAAACAAAATTTTGAAAGGTGGAAATGTTAAAAGAAGAGAGATTGACCAGAGAGACTTCTGTCATGACTTTTATCCTTGAGTTGTAACTGCTCTGAATTTTGATGAAACTTTTACTCTACTTATAATTGAACTCTAAATGTAGATCATAACAATATATGATAACACTGCATCTGTGGTACAATTGTTTACCTGGAAACAGGGATGGTTGTGTTTTTCCCATGTCAGTAAATTTTCTGCACCTTTTTATGGATATGTCAAGGTGACAGATATGTGTTCTGGGAAATAATTTTTATCCCCTACTCTCATATACAGAAAAGGGGGCTGTGTACTGACAGATGCTAAGTAAACTGGATTTAGAGCTACACTGGGTTAATGGTACTGGAAGCTCAGTAGGATCAAATCCTCCTGTTTTTGAACTGATGGTAACAAAACCAGGCTCACAGTGTAGCGAGCTTGCATTAAACTTTGGTTCAGTAGAAAGTATGGAAAGAATACAGTTTCTTCTTAAAATGATTTATTTAAATTGGTAGACTAGAATTATACTTAAAACCAAGTGTCTAAATGCACCTGTTTGAGTCAGCTTCTTGTTCTCTCAGGTATTTAGGCATTGAATTTTCCCCATTAGCAGCATGATTGACACTGTGGTCCTTGCAATAACACATGATTATAACTCTGAAAATAGCAATTACATAAAATGGAAACCAGATGTTGCATGGAATTTGACTCTCTTGGTTTCTCAGTGAAGTAGATGAATTTGTAAAGCAGAAAACCACAATCATTATTCAGATGGATTGTACATGAATTAATGACATAATATCTAAATCATATATGGTTGAAAATAATGATTAACTTCAGCTATCAAGATAAGCTAATGGAAAACAGATTTTTTTAAGAAAAAAAGCCAAGGACATGCTCTTTTCAATACATTTTATCTTTATGGTAATAACAAAACCAGACCAGTTTTAACATTTCTTTATCTCTCGGTTATCAAGGGTATATATGTTAGAAATAAAATCTTCACAACTTTTTACTTCTGTTAGTGAACTAGGCAACAATTTTAGTTGTTTCTCGCTAAAGGCTAATGCTTTACCTTTTCAGTCTGGAATAAGTTTGAACAAATCATCTCTTTTTAGTGATAATGTTTAGTGACAAGCTTCTGCAAAGGCTTGGTAGCAATGCTCAGTCTCTGCAGCCATGTTCACAATAGCAACACACCAACAGGCACACTTTGACAGACCAGCAGAGCAGGGTGTTGCTTTAATGCAATTATAGCAACAAATATCACACCCAGATCTTGTCCCTCAGTTAGCAGCATCCTAAGTGGTTAAATTCATGAAAACCTTGGCACATTATTTTCGCTATCGTGTATTATCGATGACATCATCATTGTAAAATTAGGAACTTTCTTTCTCTCTTTCCTGCAGATGTGGAAGTTTGAAATTGCATTCCATGGTCCTGTGCCACATATCATCAGAGTTTTTCCTTTGCTTTCTCGAAAGACTGGCCACATGTGGTGCGTAGATTGCTGGTGCTGTTTGGGATCTCATATCAAATACTGCTACCTAATCCCAGGCGGGCCTTGGCGGGCCCACACCTGCAGCTGATTGAATACTCCCGGAGTACAAAGGCCTGATTTACAGCATCAAGGATACAGGGCCTGGTTGCAGCTGGGCTCCAGCAGGAAAAGGAAGTTGTTCATCATCTTGTGTGCATTTCATTAACAATAGTGTACCCAATATGTAGCTTATATAATAATTTCAAATCACTGACAGGGAGCATTATGGTATTTGGCATTAGGAGGAAAAATACTTCAGGATGGGCAAATTAAATGTGAGCGTGAGGTTTTCATGTGACCCAGTGAAGGTCCACATGCTGATTTACATTGGGAGGGCTAATCTTGAAATTTTTTCTTTAACTTTATCCCATTTCTTTCCCTTTGTCTGATGAGTGGACTGACACAGCATCATGAGCCTCAGCGTGCAAGCATGGGGGAAAGACACTTGAAGTTATAACTCTTTCAAAAGAAGAAAAAAGAAAGAAAAAGAGTGACAAAGAAGGGGTATGGTCATAGCTAGAAACCTATTGCTGTCTTTAAAATCAGGATTTTTAAGGTTGAGAAATGAGCCCTGAGATTCATTCTGCAGCAATCTATTGGGGAACAAAGGGATTCATGTAATAACATGTTCAGGTGCCTGAATCTGCATTAGTAGTTGGCTGGAGAGCCACAGGAGGAAAAAAGGCACAGATAGGATGATGTTTTTCAAGCCTGAGTGCCCTACCCATACAGTATATATGGTCCCATGATTTCAGAATAGGTTGTGGGTACAGCTTCCTGGCATGAAAAATATTACACTCCTCTTAGTGGTCTAAAGAGTCTCAGTGCTTTGGTCAGATAATTCTTTACAAGAAAGTGGTGTGTTTTGTGAAATTGTGTCTTTTCAGTATTCAGCTCACTCCCCCTGCCTTTTTAGAATTATCTGTTTTCTTATTTTAACAGAAATATTTTTCTTAAAAAAAAGAATAAAAATTAGGTATTTTAGTTCTACTTTCACCAATCAGAAGGCTTACAAGCAGGTTCCCCAAAACAACTATTGCATATCTGGGAGTTTCAAATTCAAATGACAGAAACCTTGGTTAAAGAGTCTCTAAACTGAACTCATAGTCTTTTTTTCAGAAAGAATTAGGTAGTTTTCTGGCTAAATTACACTAAATACACTCAGAAGTCATTTAACTCCTGCAATTTCAATGTCAAATAGAAATTAGATTTGAAGGTGTTGAGCTGAAGAATCTTTAAAAATTGCACCCAATATCTGTACAAATTCATCATGGTTTTGATGACACTCGGACAGATAAAATAACACTAAGAGATTTCAAAACTTCTTATTTCTTGGTGATCAGGAAATTTAAAAAGTATCTTGAAGGAAATAAATTTTAAAAATTTATCATACATGCAATTTAGATGGGGTAAGCTTTGCAGTCAAAGAATCTTAGTTTTCTTATAACACATCACAGTCTGCATTTCTACCAAACCCCAAGAAAAATACAGAAAGCATTTCTACTTAAAAAAAAAAAAAAATGAATTGTTCTTCTATATCCAATTATTCCACTAATATACAACAGCAATATTGCTGGAAACAATTCTCTCTGATTTTTAAGTGCAGTTGATGACTGCAGTTGTATAATCAAGAAACTATTTTAAACAATACAACTTTAAAAGCATCCCAAAGGAAAGACAGTTTTATCCTCATCTCTTATTGTTGTGACCACACTGTACATGTGACAATTTCATTAATATTATCACATTAATTAATGTGATTTACAGGAATAAAAAAAATATAAATAATATTGAAAATGTGTAAGGGTATTACTCCAAAGACTCACTTGGGTAGATAGTTTTAGAAAACCGAGCTATACCTGCTGGTTTGCTGTGGGATTCCCCTTAGCTTCAATGCTGTGAACTTCTGAAATCAGACTAAGAATTGTTCTTACAGGATATATAAGAATGAGAATGCAGCAGTGAGGCTGTTTCTGTGTATTTCAGATGGTTTTCTGACTTTATGTTTCCTTCAGTACCTCCTGCTGAGCAGTATTTTCAGACCTGTGTTCATGAGGAGCCAGTTATGCAAAAATAATCAATAATTCATTTACATTGGTCACCTCAGCTTTTTTTCTCTTGCTCCTTATAGTGTCTCTTCATACCTCAGTCCTAAACTTATTGACAATAAGGTCTGTGCTAAAGAAACTTTAAATAGCTTCCTACTTGCTTTTTCTCCCCTAACAGTTTTCTTCTCCTTATCTCATCTAATTTAATTAGTTATACTTGGTATTTTTTCATGTAGCATGAAGTACGTGTGTCATGTGTTTGTAGGGCAAGAATACTTCACCAATGGTTTGTAGTAAACAGATACCAAGCAAGGAGCTGGTGCCTCATAACACAAACTCCCAAGGTATCAATTAGACTCTTCATAGCTTCACTCTGTGAGAGGCTGTGACAGTCCTCACTGTACCCAAAAATACCTTTTTCTTCTGCTCCCATAATCATGTACCTGCCTACCCTGCTAAACACTCAAACTACTTGGTTGTCCGGGGTATGTGATAATGAGCAGCATAAGCTTTGGAAATACCCTAGACACTGAACTGGATACCATCTTCCATGTCATTTTTCTCATGGCCTATGTTTTGAAAACATTATATTAAAATAATAGGAAATAGGAAGACTGAGGAGATTTGTCCCAGATTAAATATCGTGATTTCACAATGGGATGAGTATAGGATGAGTTATCTTACATTTCTGAATCCAGAAATATGAATCTAATTGAGTACTGGAACAAATCCATTGAAATTGTCTGTAAAAATAATTTCCCTTGACTACTTATCCATACAGTATTGTTGCTGATACAGTTGTAAAAAACATTTAGCACTTTATAATCCAATCTCTGCTCCTATGAAGGCTTGGGAACATATTCTGTTTAGAAGGGTAACAACTTTTACAAAGTGTTCCTCATGGAAATCGTCTGGAACACATCCAAGATGGCATTCCAGATGTTATAGTTTTAGCAGTCATAGAAATGTATTGCACTGCATTTCCAGATCCTACATACAGTAAAATGATTGTATGGGGTAGCACCTTCATCTTAACCCAAGAGCTGTGTAGTTGAATTGTTTAGCATTTGATATGCAAGATGGAATATTCTAACGCTCACAGTCACTGCTGGCCTACCTTGACTCACAGGGAAGCCAAGGGTAAGACCTGAGCTGACTTTACAGAAGGCAGAGTTAGAACAATACTGAAAACCTTTGACAATTCCACATGCATTCTCAGATCGGTTATATCCAGCTCACAGTTCCATATGTCTGGGCATGCATGGTGGGAAAAGGCACTGCAAATTCTCTTTGAACACGGTTCTTTCGCTACAGATATTTATGAAGTACCCTTTCCATGTTTTGGCAAAATAGTTATCTTTTCCATGCCTGTGGTGCCAAAATTTTATCTGGCTGTGTGCACACAATATGATGACTTTAAATAGTGCAGAAATTACTCTGAAACCTACTGCTCAGCCTTTAAAGAAAACTCATTTGATAGCAGGCCAATAAGTTTAGCTCTCTTAACAGATTTTAGCCTGCTCCATGAGTAATGCGATCAGAGTTTGAACAGTCTATCAGACAGGCTGTTAGGCTTTTATCTCAGTGTACAGCAATATAGATAATATTAAAATCAAAGAACAAACAAAGCATGAAACTAAACTTTTTCTGGAGTCATGACAAACTCAGAGCTTGCATGTATCTGAAAAAATTAAATTTGCTGTCTTTGATAGGCTGTTCTTCAATAAATCTTACTGAAATCGAATGCAGATCCAGTAGCCTACTGTTCTATCCACTACATGAAATGAAATTATTAAAATAGCAATATCTGTCTTTAGAAATGACTACAGAAATATAAAATAAGGAACAGTTACTAAAGAGTCAAAGAGTCTGAACAAGACTGTACGAAGAATCGTAGTATGATTTCAAGGACTTTAAAGAGTGACATTTTTGTTCTTTTCTGAAAAGTAAATTTTACCACAAATATCCAGAATATCTACGGGCACAGATCTTATGCTTCTTTAGTGGGAACTGAGTTTAAATGCAACACAGCAATAAGGTAAGGTGACTCTTAGGTGGAACCAAGTACAAAAAATGATGGTAAGCAGTTTCTTCATGTTACAAAGTAATTTAGAGCTAGCTTGGATGTCACCTCATACTTTTTTTCCCATTGTGCTTCTTCAAAAAGCTGTGATATGGGGAAAAAAGTCTACTGGTTTACAAAATTGTTGAACGTAGTTTACTGGCATTTTAGTTGGTAGCACACCATCCCCTCTCCTGATCCAATCTGCTCTCTTTTAAAGCCCCTCAAAATATATATATATATATTTTTTTTTCAGTTGTTCAACATTGACAAGTATCCTAAGACATATTTTTTGCAGAAAGAGGGAGGCATCGGAAACTGCAGGGCATGTAGAAAAGACTGCAGGAAGTAAAGGACCTTTTCATTTACATAGGTACATATGATCCCTTAATGATACTACAGTGAGGATCTTTCTATCCCCTGCAAAGCAACTATACTTTGGAGAACATGTCTCATTAGAACCATTTCTATAGGCAGTCTTTCTCTTCTTGAACATTTCTCCAGAGATTCATCTTTCCTTCTTTCATTTCAGTTCACAAATAATTATTTTTCCAGCCAAAGGCTCCTTTATTTGGTAAGTAGCAGAGCAGAACTTTATCCACATGTTGTCACCACTGCTTTCCAAAATAGCCTATTCAAGTGGGTTGGCAAATTTCAACTAAAATGTGTGTAGAACTGAAAACAATATCTGGCTTCTTGAGTTACCAGACTTAATTGTGCCAATGTATGCTTTCATTGCCTGTTGCTGTTCCACAACTTTCTCAAACATAAACAAAACAGTGTTCCAAAATATTAGAACTTTCCAGCTTTGAGCAAGTTGTTTTCTTCCTAAAATCGGGTAAGGGATTTTCTAGCTGTCAAAGAATGGAAAAAGTGTTAAAAAATATTTTTTCTACCCAACCACCTTTTAATGTTTCTTCCATATTGCATATTCACACATCATGTTGTTGGGGCAATAGAACACACAGCAGAAGACAACTGCCTCCCACTGAGCACCTCCCTGTGTTGTCTGTATTGGTGTAATTGTCTGCCACCATGAAACTGTGGAGGAAGACATAAGCACTCACAGGCCATAACTGGGTGACCTCTTCACTCATTTAATCAGAATATGTTTATGTATGCTAATTAAGAACAGCTACTGTATTCTATGGTATTGTATAATACAGCAGAACTGAGCTTGAAGGATTTGTTTGATAGCATTTTAACTCTGTGTTGAGCTTGAGAGTCATCCCTATCGTAACTGGCCACTTACCTTGGGCTCCTTGGCTCTAACATACCATCAGACATGTGCATATGTATGTACTCACACATGTTTTGTTCATGCTTCTTTAACTATGTGTCATCATACTGGGTGGAACACTCTCCAGGAATGGAGATAGTAGTGGGCAACTGTGTTTTAAATTTCTTTTTTCTGATGAAAAAAATACTGGATGAGAGAAACATTAAGATGAGCCCAGAAAACTCTATAGTAGTGCTAGGCAGGGGTGTGATTTGAAATTAATTTGATTTCTTTTTTATAATCAAGGTACTGGTAACTCGCATCTGTAAATGCAAATCTCTAGCAATGATGCCACAAATAACATTACACCATCCATGTAAAACTTGATTCATTTTAACAATCCCAGTGCCTAGGGTTATGGTTCTCAGGTTAAGCAAAGAACTAATTAAAACAGCTGCTCTGCTCTGCTTTCTTCAGTTTCCAAACTGCTTGGATTCTTCTTCATTACAATTGTTCGGAGTATTTTTCAGGTTTGAATTATGAGGGTGTGGATTAGAAGCTGCCTACCCTAACTACAACATCTGTAAACTCTTAATTTCTGCTGTAGCAGGTGTGAACTTTTCCCTAGATAACTGTCCTGCTGTTGTTCTGATTACTTGTAACCTTGTCAACAAGCTGTTTGTCAGCTGATTTTCTCATGTTTCCTCTCCTTCACAACCACTGATAAAGCCAACAACTGGAAAGGATCTAGGGTGGAATTCCCTTTAGTTTTGTGCTGGTTGATTTAAATTGTAATCAGACAGGTCTCAGAGTAAGAAATGGCTTATGAATAATTGTGAGTGACGCTGTCTTTTGTGATACTAGATTTTTCAAGGACCTGCCCTGGAACCTTAATACATTGGAACTAAGTTGACTTCCTACTTAGCAATAGCCATAGGAATTCCCTGGATGTCTGAGTATATGTTTCACTAAAAAGGCCAATATGATGAACACATTTCCAGTGATGTTGAATCTACTACAGCTCTTAGTGTGCTGTTCCTTTAGTTACTAATCTTCACTGTAATTTCATGCCTAATTGTATTGCTCCGTTTTCCAGCTGTTGGAAGGCATTTTATCTGCTAAAATACTATTCCCTTGTTTGATGCTATCAAGTTCCTTTTTTTACAGATTGAAGAAAAATAACTTAGTTTTTGTCTCCTTGTTATGCTCATCACAGTTAAGTCCTTGTTCCTAGTTAATCCTTGTTCCTAGTTAATCACAGTTAAGTCCTTGTGACAATACTCTGAACCACCCTCAAATATCCCCATCCATTTATGAGCATGCTTGGTTAATGACTAGGTTTGAGACTTTCTTGGGACATTCTGTGGAACAAGGAGTCCTGATGAGATGCAGAGTATGTTAACCCAGGCTCAGTGCCATGCTGATAGCTGTGTGCTTAGCTAACAGTGACTGTGTTCCAATGCCTGTTGAAATCAGTGGCCAAGCTCCCATCAGTTTCTCTGGGTTCTGGAACAAGCCCATGCTTTTAGGACTTTACAGATTTTTTTAATAACAAAACTACTTTGTGAGGCTTTATGTCTGATGTGAATCCTCCATATAGCCCCAAGAGACTTGTTTCTGTTATCATTTTGAGTGTTAATTCCAAGTAATAAATGGATGAAAAATGATTAGCAAATCTGAGTTGAAGCCATCACCTTCTGCCTTGTTTTCTTGTCAAGTATAAATAGTTCGATTTCCAGTCTTTTTCTAGCTAACCATTGATTATTAACTCCTAGTGATTTAGTATTTTCACAGTAATTCTGATTAACTTTCTCAAATTTCAGCCTGATTTGCCAAAAGCTTACCCCTAATTCAGTCAGTGGTGATTTCAAAGGAGTTTCTGCTTTCTCTCAAGTCTACTGAGCAAAAAGTTTTGTAATACTTTATTAGCACTTCATGGAAGCACCAACTAAATGTGCAAAGAAGCACCAAACCCAGATCAAATAGTGGTTGGCTAGCAACAAACTCACAGGTAAGAAGGGCTCATCCAAACAAGGTGAATAGGAATCTCTGGTTCTTGCTCATAGTCAAATGCTGGTGCAGTTGTCCACCCTGCATGGAGATCCTTTCCAGAGCTGGATGCAGAGCACTGCACATCTGGTCTCACCAGGGACCAAGCAGGAGAGATGAGAAACTGATCTAGAAGTTGCAGTGCTGGTTTTCAGTGTCATGCAGTCCCTGATACAGTGACTCCCAAGGCCGGGCAGGATGACTGATGCTTCTCACCCCTTCTCTGCTCCAGCACACTTCCAGGTAGCAGTGGGAAGCCACCTTCAGAAGATGCTGATGTTATTTCACAGTTTTCTACAGCTGAGTGTCCAGGTGAATTCTCCCTGCCTGAATGTATATATTCCAAATCTTGTTGAATTCAGTGCTTTCTGAATGGTTTCTCTGGGCAGCAGAACAAGCGTTCAGGGCTTTTATGATTTGGAATGGCCCCTTGCTTTCTTGGACTACAAAGTTTCTGAATCAGTAAGTTCTGTCTGTCTATTTCTGCATGATTCCATTCTTCTGAAGGAAGCAGAAGATGGAATATGAGCTGAACTGTGTGCTCACTATGTGGCAGCTGATGTGTGTGCCACAGATTGGACACTGCTTCTGGAATAAAGGAAAAATAGGTTTATGGGCAACTTCATGTCTGTAAAAATAATGTAAGTTCAAGAAGGACCAAAAAATACAAGAATCAAATCCCAGAGATATTTTTTAACAGAATTTGAAATCTCATTTTGAAAATACTTCAGTACCCCTACAAATAATTTCCCATTTTTCTTGTAATTGCCTTGAACTAATAGTCTATTTTTTCCTATTGCTCATCCCTCTCACAAGCCCAACTAAAATCACATAACTGCTGGAGGAACTCTATTTTCCTTAAACAGGTTCTCTAATAAAATCTACCTCAATGAAGATGTATTAAACTTGTTTGCCTAAAAACCAAAGAGTCAGTGTGGAGGTAAATGGATCAGTCTATTAGACTGCACCCTGGACTTAAATCAGGCTTGTTACAATGACACTTACTGATCTTATATTTTTTTTATCTGAAGGTGTCTCTCTGCTTTTCATAATTCACTAATGACCACACAGTATGTTATTTTTTACAACAGATCTCTAGGCTGATACAAGACTTCTGCTGTTCTCGCACAATATTTTTTTTTAGCATCCTTTTAGAAGTTGGAAATCTATAGGAAAATTCAGAAAAACAGCAAAAGCCTTGATAAATAGGAGTCTCAACTTGTTTCTGTGATGAATTGTCTCCAACAGCCTGGTAAGTAGGGTCATTCAGTGCATATTTCCACGATTAACTAAACTTTCATTTTAGCTTTGCAGTTCACCTTTAAATATTTAGTTTGGTTCCTGTGAACAAATGTTGATGTTGGCTCTCTTGTCAGACTGATGAAAATGTTACACAGATGTCCTTTGGTGATCCAGTACCACTAAAAGGCCTGCAAATTGCTAAATGATGAACTCCCTTCCTCCACCATTCCTTTGGTTGGTGGCTTTTAGTTAAAATCCTTTGCTACGCATTCTGTGTGCTTCTCTAATATCCCTGCTCTCCTTTAATACAGTCTGTCTGACCATTCTGTTTGCTGGACAAAACTGCATTTCACTCTTCCAGGGATAAAAATGCGTTTTACTGGTTGCTGACTAGAACTCATTGCAATGTTCTACATTTTTTAAGAAATATAGTATCTCAGATGTTAAAGCAGTTTTCCTGGTGTCTCATAAAGGGCCCATCCTCTAACAGAACACCAAGCTCAAGCTCACATGTCATTTCAGGAAATAGAATTTATTCTGCTCATGGCTACAATTTCTCAATCAGGTCTTTTACCTTTTTTCTCACCACCACCATCCCGTGCCCCACCCCTGGAAAATGTGAATTCCTCTTTTTTCTCATTGGTTTCCATAGCTGACTTGCTAACAAAGGCACAGGGATCTCCGGCCCTTTTCCCTTTCTGGTTGTTTGGGGAATGTTCTGCTTTACTCATTTGAGTTAGTCCCTCAGTTTTTGAGGATCTTCAAATTGCAAGGCTGGGAACAAACAGGGGAGAAAGCAGTTTTCACACTAACTTAGATGCTTAGAGTTAGGAGCCTGTTTTCCTCAGCTTGCTTGCTCTAAAGCCATAACACATAATATTCCTGCTTTATTTATAATACAGATTGTTGCCCTTAAAGAGAAGGTTGGAATTTAAGTCGTAGTTGCATTCAATTACTTCACCCATCACATCACAGCCACACATCCAGCTGCAGAACACTTGAGAGAAGACAACTTCTGATTGGCACTTAGTATAGAAGGAGTGAAGCTATTTTATCAAAACAATAAGACTGAATCACTCAAGGAGACACCACTCCTATGCTATGGTCTCTAAAGACCATTTATATTTTTAATATTTTTCTTATATTCTTTCTTAAGAACAGGAAAGGGGGGCTCATGAGACCTGTCTGTTCAACACTGTCCCATTGCCTAAAGATTAGTTACAGTTTTGATTCTTCTTTCAAAACTCAGAGCTCTCACTGACACTCTTGGCACTTTCTTATTGGCACATGAGAGCTCTATTTTCTGAAATCAAAATAAATGTTTTTCTCACCTTCCTCAGGCTCAAGTAATTTTCAAGCTACACTTTCCTGAACTGCAGTACCTGAACTTGGCCTGTAGAAGTCTCAGTACATAAAAAAACCCCCAGAAATCCCAGCCATTCTGTGTCAATAAAGTTCTTACAGCACAATGCAGACACAGAGAGAGCTAAACGTACTTTTTTGTTTCTTTAATCAGTTAGCCCAAATCAACATTCAGTCTTACCAATGTAGGTGAGGAATAACTTTATTCACTGATTTGGATTCTGAGCACCATAATTGTGCAATGCATAAGAAAAATTTTCAAGAGATTTATCAATTTTGTGTTGTCATCTATGGACTGTTTTAAAAAATTCTCAGTAAAATGTAGTTACTCATGTCTTGAGCATTGCACCTAGCCAAAGATCCAATGATTTCACTTCACTTAGCAGCTAGAAAAGGTGAATGCAGACATCAGAGAAATTTTTGATTCTTTCCACCATCTATAATTTCTCGAGTATCTCTGGGAGTTTTTTTCATGCTGTTTTCTAAAATCTTCTGGACACCTTCTGAAACCTAAACTATTATTTATATTCTTTAAGAAAAGTGTCCTAATTCTAGCAGGTGAAGTTTTATTTCTTTAGAGCACCTAACGCTTGGGCTGTATCTACACTGCACAACAGAGCACTGTTCTTACAAGATGTCAGCTTGCACTAAAAAAGCCAGCATGTCCACAAGGAATAGGTTGGTGCCACGTAGGATACCAACCCAGCTTCTTAAAGCACAGCAGCTCAGAGGCTACATAACCCCTGGGTTGAGCCCTGCTGACACAGCTGTAGTTGATGAGATTGCTTGTTCAGAGCTACTTTGGTTAGTGCTTCCTGCACTTGCACTATGTGGTTATAGAAATATCCCACTTCATGGTAAATCAAGGGATTTTTTACTGGTTTGCAGCTAATTGTGTTGCTTTTTTTTCCACGTGCTGATTGAAAGTTAACCTTGTGTTGATTAATTGATACAAACAAACCATAATTAGCATTTCTCCAGAGGCTAACTTTCATTGCTGGCAGAGAGGTTTAACTTCATTCACTTTTGTGGACTTGAGCCTGCTTATTTCAACACCAACACTGGCCTCAGAGAATGAAAACAATAGTCATACAAAGGAGAGTGCTCTTTTTCTATCAGTGTATTAAACAAAGGATAATATTAAGTTTGGATAGTGGATAAAGTTAAGCTATGCTAATACTTATAATCAACTACCAGTCTGATGAAATTAGAAATCACACATTCCTGAGGTTTCTAGATATTTTTCCTGCCAAGAACATGTAGTGCTTCTACCAATTGCATAGTAAAAACAAGAGACGGACTTTCTTGCACTAAAGCAGTCAACAGTTACTATAGGTTCACCTTTAAATCATGGACACCTTTGGTTATTGATAATTTTAAAAATATACAGAGGGTGCATGATACAGAGATACTTCATGATAAAGAGCAGTGACAGCATTATGTAGTTTGAGAAACGGCAGCTGAAGGGTGGTTTTCTGTGATGTCAAAAATCTCACTGCAGAAAGTAACAGAGGGGTGATTAAGCCCCTTTCTTTTCCTCTCTCTTTTTCCCTGTTTCTCATTACTGAGAGAAAATTTGCCTGCTCCCTTTGAAACTGTCACGCTGTCAAACTGTGGATGCGGGGCTGTGGATACTGTGAGTGCACTCTGGGGTCCTTCATGCTAAGTTTGGTGGGAAGATGGCCTCTGGAACCTCACCTAGTCTAGAAAAAGTAAGGTCAAGATTAGACAATCAGAAATACTGGTGGGATTTCCATCCTTAAATGAATTTTCAGCACTCAGACAAAAAAAGCCATGATTAACCTGATCTAGTGATGGGAATTGTCCTGTAGGAGGCTGGACCAACTAGAAGTCCCTTCCAATCAACATTTCTGTGCGTCTATCAATTTATGCTTGTCCAGATTCAATACAGACCCTTTATATAGATGTACTTTAACCTGGGTGTTTCCTAGAATGAAGTTCACAGTGGAAAACACTTTCATATGTAGTGCAGCACATCTAATGGAAGATTATACAAAAGTAGCCACTTTCCTCTAATTAAGACATTGCAAAGGCACCATTACAATACCACACAGTCAAAGAATAAAACTCGTGTTAGAGACCTAGAATTTTCCATAATCATATGATTTTCCAGATTTAGGAAAAGATGATATCTATAGCTCCTCTGCCTCTTCTCCCTCCAGAGTAGTAGAAATTTTATATCTGGGCATTGTATTTGTGTTGACTGCTCATGAGAGAGGAGATAATACTTTTAGATACACTATGGCAATGCCTGAATCTCATACAGGATTTGAAGTCTATTCTGGATAAACCATTAGTCTCAAGGTTTTTGTATAGTTATTTGACCTTTGTAGGCAATGTGGAAGGAAACATAACATTTTAACAATGAGAAATTTCTTCAGACTCAGGCCCAATGTTCAAAAACTTCTGAGAGGCAGACTTTCCTCCCTCTGTTACAGCAAATAATACAGAAAGAAACATTTGTTCAATTCTAATCTAAAAAGACTCTCAGCTTTCAGAACTAAAGCACAAATCTGACCTTCTAACTGGAAAATGCTAACTTATAGGTGGAGCCAAATGATGTTAATTTTTAGTGCTCCACCCAGGATTACAAGACTTTTATGTTGTTTATATTTTTTCCACTTAATATAATCAATACCTTACTTTTAGCCTGCTTCTTTTGCCCTAAAGATGTAAACAGCTTTATTAACTTTTTATTAAGAAATAATGGGCTTTCTATAATTGGAGTGGTCATCAGCTTCCATTGCAAGGCTTTATTTTTGCCACCTTATAACTTTCACTTGGAAAAAAACCAACAAAACATTGGCTGATAATTGGTGATTTTACTTCAGGGGCAAAGGAGAATTCTTCCATGGAGCTTGAGGAAAAGCCACCAAACCGCACCTGAGTTACAGACCATTAAAAATCTCCCATATTTCAAATTTGGGAATTTGGCTTGAAGTTTATGTTTGACACCTTTCTTCTTATGAAAAGTGTCATTTAATCTTTAATGATGAACAGTCAAACTCTAGACCTCGCACTTTATGTCCCAAGCGAAAAGTGGTACCTCTTGTAACATATTGCATCTTGATTTAGAAGTAACAGGGCCTTAAGAGCTATTCTGCAGCTCCCACACATAGCACTGTAAATTCTGGATGGCAATCTGTTTGGCCATGGGGGTTCATGACAGTACAAAATTATTTAACTGTATCACTAACATGTAGCAGGAAGAGCCTTTCTTGCTCCTGAGGCTCGACGAGCTGCTGACCTCTCCCTTGCCTCGCACAAGAGTGAACTAGCTCTGTGGGTGTGAGTCCTACCTTTATTGGCCCCCTGGTCTTGCTCATGCCCAATAGGGAGCCTGTCCTAACCAGGCACAGGTGGACTCACACCCACTCTTTGGCAACTCGAGGCACCTGGTTGTCTTGTTTCTCTACATTTCCCCCCTTTTCTTTTTTTTCTCTTGTTTCTTTGTTCATGGGATTTAACCCTTCCCCATGGGATTAAATTTCGTATGGGCTTTGTTCACGGGATTTAACCCTTCCCCATGGGATTAAATTTATTTATTTAGGGGGAATTAAACCTTTTCCTGAGGGATTTAAAAATGGGATAACAGGATAGCTTATAAGTGCCTCCTTCAAATCGTGATTCTTTTGCTCTTTAGACTTATCTTGGCTTCCCTCTGCTCAGGGGTTTCTTGCCCAAAGAGCTTGCTGGTCATACCTTTCAGGGAGAATGTTCTCACAGTTCCTGTTGCCAGCTCCTCACACTGCTGCTTCTTAGACATCAGATTTTCTTACGGGATTTAACCCTTCCCCATGGGATTAAATTTTCCTTAGACATCAGATCCTGCGCAGTCATTTCCAATTCATAAGTTTTCTGCAAGTTGCCCGCATTCTCCACCAAACGTAGCGGGAGGAGCCTTTCTTGCTCCTGAGGCTCAATGAGCTGCTGGTCTCTCCATTGACTCGCACAAGAGTGAGCTGGCTCTGTGGGTGTGAGTCCCACCTTTATACAGGTGGACTCACACCCACTCTTTGGCAACTCGAGGCACCTGGGCTGGTCAGGGAGAATGTTCACGGGATTTAACCCTTCCCCATGGGATTAAATCTTCTTCTCCCTCCTGTGCAGTCAAGTTGCCTGCATTCTCCACCAAATGTAGCGGGAAGAGCCTTTCTTGCTCCTGAGGCTCAACAAGCTGCTGACCTCTCCCTTGCCTCACACAAGAGTGAGCTAGCTCTGTGGGTGTGAGTCCCACCTTTATTGGCCCCCTGGTCTTGCTCATGCCCAATAGGGGGCCTGTCCTAACCAGGCACAGGTGGACTCACACCCACTCTTTGGCAACTCGAGGCACCTGGTTGTCTTGTTTCTCTACACTAACACTTGTTCTAATATGAACCAATTTCTAGTGCTTGTCATACCTTTCTGAATTATTGTTTGTTTCCCCCCCTTTCCTATTGGTATCTTATTTTTTTTACCTATTAGAAGGAGAGATTTATTGATCAGTGGTCTCCAGATTATTATTACTTGATTCTTTTTTTATATTTTTAAGGTTTTCACGCAATCCCAGAATCCAGTGGAGATTTCCACTTCTTCCATTATAGCAAGACAAAATACAGAATTGATCCAGACCTGGTGTGAATGATAGAGCAAAGACCTCCATATTTCTCTGGAGAAGATAAAAACCGTTGATGATACAGAGCAGCCAGAAGGAGATTGGAACCTTTTCCAGTAACATATTTGTTCTAAGAGGTTTCTGCCTTCTTTAGTCCTTTTTTTCCCAAGTGTTTCTTCCACAGACATTCACTGAGACATGTCCATGCTTACGTCTCTGTGTGCACTAGAAATCTGCAACCCCCTTGTAGTCAGTAGAGATTACCATCAAAAGAGTCCCAGCCATGCATATATGCTAAGAACAACATACAAATTTAGGGTTAGATCATAATTTTATAGGCTTACTTATTAGGGGCAAACACGATAGCTTTGCTGTAGTATCTAAAAACCACAGAAAACTGCAGTTGGGAGGAGACCTCTGGAGACCATCTGGAACAAACTTCTGTTGAATGAAGAACCTTAGGTTGAGTTATCCTGAGCAATATGAAGCCAAATCTTAACTGTTTTCTGAAGGAGACTCCACCACTTCTTCGAGCAACCTACCCTTAACTTTTATTGATGTCATGATGATTTTTTTTAATATCTATATAGAATTTCCCTTAAAGCCACTTTCTTATATCCTGTCAATGTACATTCGTTGAATGTGCATTCGTCTTCTCTAAAACTGGCTTTTAGGTATTAAAAGTCTGTGATTAGATCCCCCTTAAGCTTCCTCTTCTCCAGGCTGAACAAACACAGTTCCTTCACTCTCTTGTCAAATATCAAATTCTCCAGTCCTCTAATCATCTTAGTAACCCTCCACTGGACCTGCTCCAATTTTTCAATGTGTCTCTGATACTGCAGGGACCAAAATGGATATAGGATTTGAAATATGGCCTTACAAGGGTTGAATAGAGTTCATAATCACAGTCCTTGATCTGCAGGCTGTTCCCTTGCCAGTGCAGGCCATGATGTAAACTTCACTGCTGCTGGGGCCCACTGCTGACTCAGGTGTAGTTTGCTACCCACCAAGGAACCCCATGACCAGCAGAAATGTTTCCCGGCAAGTCAGACCCCTGTCTTTATTTCTAGTTGGGATTGTTCCACCCCAGGTGTAGGACTTTGCATTTACCTTTTTTAAACCCCAAGCAGTTCTTGTTGTCACTATCTTTCAGTCAGCTAAACTTTCTCTCTGCTATGTGTTTTCCTTCTGGTGCTTAAGCTTTTCTCCCCCATCATCTGCAAACATGGTGATGGAGCTTTCAGCTCCATGATCCACATTATTAACATAGGGACTAAACAAGACTGAGCCTACTATTGACTTCTGCAGAACTCTGCTCATGACTGGCTACAGAGTCCAACTCTGGGCCATTGCCTACTACCCATTAAGGTCAGGATTTTAGCCAGTTTTCCACCTGTATTATGATTCATCTGTTCAGTACATATCTTACCAGTCTATCAACAAGGATGTTGTACAAAAATGTGTCATACACCTTGCTAACATCAGGGAGATGATGTCCACAGCTCTCCTCTTGCTCACTGAGTAATTTTTTTTCATCATATAAGGAATAAGATTGGTCAAGGAGCTGTGTAAATCTGTGCTGGTTTTCACAGTCATGTATTTTTCACCATTCATGAGTCTAGAAATACCTGTCATGAGGACCTGTTTCACAGTTTTCTCAGGGACTGAAGTAAGACTGGCTGGTCTGTAGTTTCAAAGATCTTCCTATCTGTCATTCTTGAAGACAGGCATACTTTTTGCCCTTCTTGTAGACAGGCATAATATTTACCCTTTTCTAGTAATCTATAACTTTCTCTGATCTCCATAATCTTTCAAAAACTGTGGGCAGTTGCTTCTCAACAATGAAAACCAAGTCTATTAGCACCATTGTATGCATCCCGTTTTGTTCCACACACTTTTATACGTAGAGCTTCTAAAGATGCTCACAATCTTGACCTTCCTCTACTGTTTGTGGTTCACCTTTTGCTTTGATTTACTGCTTGACACAAAGACTTAGAGAACAACTTTATTTGTGAAGACAAAGACAATTCTTATCTATATAGTGTTTGTCACAAACATATCCCAGCCTCTATGGGCTATTGCTATGCAAATAGTAGTGATAGCAGTGGCTGCATTAAACCTCACAAAGTAAATCAAATTGCTATGCCATAGTGAGTCACTGAAGGAAACAGTAATTTTACTTGACTTCTGGTGTCTTCATAAGTGTGTCTATATGTGAGCTATTCATTCCAGGCTCCTTTTACTGTATTGGAGAGAAATCAGTAGTTTTAAAATGATTCACCTGACTCACTTTAGACATGTGTTACAGGATGAGAGAACCTTTGCCTTTGCCTTGCACTAGCTAGACAGATCAGTGATCATAGGCAGATAGCTACAACTGTGAGATAAAACCTCACCCACATTAATTCAGTCAGCCTGTGGCAATTGTAAGGTAAAATTCTTACCTCAGCAGCAGAGAAAAAGAAAAAAAATCTGACTATAATCATGTGCTGTCACTCAGTTTATGCCCAGAAACCTGGCCACATTAACCCCATCATACACCTGAGCTTACAGTGGCTTCACTTCCAATTTCTTAGCAAAGCTGGGCTGAAATCAGCTGGAAAATGGTAGAACTATTAAATGAGGCTTTAAACTAAATGGTTAAAGTGAACAAATTTAAAATGCAGAAGAGAATAAATAGAAAGCTATTTAGCTTCTAGAGCCAAATAAACCTCTTGGGCTTCTTCAAAAACTTTTAAAAGAGAGCAGTGGGTCTTATACTATTAGCAACACAGTACTTCCCAACCAGCAAACCTACTGTTGAGCATGACATTGGAAAAAAATCAGCACCTTCAGCCTCAGCTGTGGCAGCTGCAGAACAGATGGAAACTGGTGTTGCTTGGCTCCTCCTCCACTTCTAATTAACCTGTACAAAGGCAGTCAAAAGACCCTAAGTGAAAAACCCGGTGTCTCTGCTAAGGCCTTTTCTCTGTAAGGGTGGTGAAAAGCAGGGAGAGTTCTGTCTTAGCAGGTCCAGCTCCTGCCTTTCAACACAGAGACCACACGTAAAGGAGATGCTTGCATTAATTCAATGCATCTCACCTCAAAACCTAATGCTATGGACTAAATTAAAGAAGAACTTGACCCTAAATTCTCTTGTCAGCCATGAATCTCATATTCAGGAGAAACTTCGGTTACCATAATAAAGTCTAAACTCATCTACAGATGGACAGAGGAGTAAAGCCACAAAATCTGTGCTGATTAGCGTTGCAAGTACTGAACTGTAGAAGTTGTGAAACTGCACATAATCTGGCCTGGCACCTTCTGACAGTGTGGTGTTCTATACAAACACATATGTGTGCGTATGCATACACACATATACATATATATGTGTACTAAATGCTTGCACTATAATAAAGTTTAAAACAGTAATGTGTTTCAGGAATTCCTGTGTAACAGAGGCAGAGCTGACTAAATATTTAACTTGTGTGCGTGATGAATGATAGCCGTTTGCATAGCCATAAATATTAATATCTGTGAATGGAAATGGTTCTCATCCAAATTCTCATTTCTTTATAGGTTCATGTATTGTTTATTCCAAAATGGAACTATATGAGAATAGGAATCACATGAGGAGACACACGTGGTGTTTCAAAGTATAAATTCTTTAAAATTTTACAGAAGAAAAATAGAGGTTTGGAAATCAGATCTAAGAAGTCAGAATGAAGAATTACATGCAAATGTCATACTATTACCATGCTTTAAAAAATATATAACAAATGTAACAGTATCATTTAAGCTTGTATTATGTTGATGTTTTGGCAGTTGATTTGGTCAGATGTTTATTTAAAATCAAATTTTAACAAATGTACTTTTAAAAATAAATATAAAAAGCTAACCCAACACATCCGGATTAATAACTGCAGATGGTGTAAATGGGAAAAAAATGTTTAGCAGGTGTTGATCCAGCCAATATTCCAACAAATTTTATGTTATTGCCCAATATAATGACATTAGACAATGACATTGCCATAGCACTTCAGAGGTGTAGGTATTCACCAGAGGGTCATTCAAGATTAGATTTTCTCAGTGTTGCACAATTACAGAAACAGTTGTGTTGGATATCCATGTGGCTGTGTGTTGGAATGGCCCAAAAACATTCTGGTCTTTAGCTATATGAAGCATGTAGAAGGTTGAAATTTAAGGCTATGACAGCTGGTGACAAATTTGCAACAGTTTTGGTTTTGAAAAAAAAAAAGTCCAGATTAGTTTTGAGATTCTTAATAGTGTTCATTTCTTGCACATTCTGTGTTTTGAAGTTGTTGTCTTCCATCTTTTAATTTCCGCACTCAAATTCCTTACCAATTCCTTTTTCCTCCATCCAAACATGTCCCTGCTGCCTTCAGGTTCACTTTACTTCTCCTGGATCATATTAATCACCTGTTGAATTTATTTCAATCTTTTCCTCCACTCAGAAGTGGACTCAGAACATTGTCAGAGCCTGGATCTTTTCACACGCAGTCTCTCACTCCCTAGATTGAGGATAACATCTTTCCTTTTTCCACCTCAATTTTTGGACCGTGACTTGTAAGGCAGTTTAAATGAGTTTGATTTTAATTAAATTAATTGCTTTATGCTTAAAGCAAGCTTGTATTAAATACCTTGATGGATCAGTGTCATTTTGGTTTCTTTCAAGCTCTGAGAAGCCTCTAGATTTACTATAATTGATACTTACTGCCATAGCCATTATTACTATTATACTGGAAAAACCTGGCCAAGAGTCCCAGCCACAGACAGCATCCTGTTACAGAATATAAGGACTCTGTGCTTTCTCCTCTCTCTCCTCTTATGCAAAGAGCTGGACTGAAGATCCCAAAATATCTTCCAGGAGCATCTCAGCAGGAATGGGCAACAGACCTGGAAATAAAAGATACTCAGTTATCTTTTAGAGGGTTGGAATTAGGCCCCACCAGAAGTAGGTTAGGTAATTTCACTGTGTCTGGATTTTCTTGCAAAAAACTACCCTGTGTAACCAGGTAGAAGTACAGTTTAAACAATTGTTAATCATCATGGTTTGGCTTTATGAACAAAGATTTCAGAAGGGCTCTCCCCTTGCTTGCTGCAAGCGTGCTGATGGCTGATAAGGTCAATGCAGGACAGGCAGTGCAGCTGCAAAAGGCCCAGCAGAAAGTGTCCTGTGAGGGGACAGCCAAGGCACGGCTCTTTCTGTGCTGCTTTTTCTCCTCAAGACTGATTCTAGGTGTGTTCTCAAAGGAGACAGCAGCGTTATGGATGGTGTGTCTCCAGGTCTCCATATTGGAGACCAGAGTGGACACTGATGGCAGTCAGTATGGCCAAAGCTGAGGGATTGTTTCAGGGTTTTGTCTTTGAGAAGCATTTGGCCATCTGCACTGAGTAAGGGGCTTTGAACCAGGTGAGTGGGTCCATACACTGCTTTCTGCACTTCATAGAGCCCTCTGTGGTCACCCATAACTGCACATGGTTCAGTCTTCTCTGTTAAGTTGATCCAGCACTTGTTCTGGATGTCTCAAAGTTTCTGTTGTAGCTTACTGTATGCAAGACGAAAAGCTGCTTTTCTTACATGGCAAGATGGCTGAGCAAGGTGTGCTTGGTGAGCAGTTCTCTTCTTTTTCAACAGTTATTGGATCTCTTGGTTGTTTTCATCAAACCAGTCTTTGTTTTCTTTGAGGAGAACCCTAGGGATTCTTCAGACAACTGCAGGATGAAATTTTTATGTGTTGCCAAAGTGCCTCAGGAGAGGCATCTATGGGATGGTCTAAAAGTCTAGCTTGAAGGTTTACCTGGAAGCTGTTTCTCACTGTAATTTTTGTCTCCTTCTTGGGATGCCACCCCTCTTATGTTTGGGCTTAAAGCAGAGGATAAGTTTGCCTTTCACAGGGTGTTGGTCTGTATAACATTCTGTACTTCACTGGGCATTGCTCGGCTATGATGGACATTGTGAACATTTCTCTGACACACTAAGACACAGTCAATGATGTGCCAGTGCTTGGATCGAGGATGCATCCAGGTTGTCTGCAGGCTGTCTTTCTGCTGGAAGATAGTGTTGGTGATGGTGAGCTGCTGCTTAGCACAAAACTCTAGGGGGAGTTGTCCATTGTCATTAGTTTCCAACACCATGCATGCCTAGTAGCCTTTTCCAGGCTTGATAGTTCTTTCCTACTCTGGAGCTGAAGTCACCAAGGATTATGATCTTATCATCTGCAGGAACCTTTTGGGTGAGATGGCACAGGTTAGTGTAGAATTTGACCTTTTCTGCATAGTCAGCTTGGAGTTGTGCATATATACTGAAGAGAACAACATATTGCTTGTTGTGTAGTGGGATGCATAAGGAAATAATGCGATCAGAATAACCTGTGGCAAATTTTCAAGTTTGGAGGCAATGGAGTTTTTAATCATAAAGCCAACTTCTGAGAGGTGTCTTTCAGTTTTGAGTTTGCCTGACCAATAGAGTGTGTACCATGTTCTTTGAGACTGCCTTCCTCAAGACAAACTTCACTGAGAGTAGCAATGTCTATGTTAGGTTGTGACAGTTCATGGCCAATTAGAGCAGAATGATTCTCAGGATGTCCACTGTCCTCTGTATCAAGCATGGTTCTGATGTTCCAACATGTGAGTGTCCATCTGAACACACCTTTAGAGGCAGGTGTATGACTTTGTATCTGTCTTTGTTTGACCACAACAGAATATGCCCGTTGACCACAGGTAACTGACTGGTTGGGGGTGGACATGAGCTTTAGTTAGGCCACCTTTTCTAGGCCCCTCTCCATGTCAAGCAAGTATTGCTCTCCTTGGTCAGTCAGTATGCTGCTGAACAAGAATGTCATCTCCTGGGTCAGTCTCGAGTGACCAATGTCCTGAGCTGCCTGCACACAGGGTTGGGTCTCTGGCTTTCAGTGCACCTTTTAACTGCCATTTTGCCCCTTGCCTGTCACTGCAGGGCTTTACAAATGTGGGTAATACCCTTTGAGCTTGCTCAGTGGCTTTTTAAGTGAGGCACAACATGAAAGGAACTGGCCCCACCCTTTACTCCTACATTTCATCTGCCATGGCCCAGCAAGCTTGGATGGTGACAGTGAAGTCCTCAGAACATAGGTTTAGATAGAGCATCCTTCTCATGGCCTTACAGGGCTAAACAAGCTCCGTCTGCCTGGGTTTGGAGTTAGAGTTGTCCTTTTCCTAGGATGGTTGCCTGAATGCTAGTGAGCCCATCCTACCCATGGACACTTTTTCTGACCCATCAGTTGTGACCTGTCTGGCATGGGAGACCCTACTGGGGCATATGCCTCAGCCAGCAGAGCTCACAACCTCACAAGGGCACATGAGCTCCTTTCCCATGACACGGTTGTGCCTGTGGAGGGACAATTGTTTATACAGCCCAGACAAAATCTGGGAGCTTGTTCCCTCCATGGGAGTGATACAACCAAATGTGACAGGAGAAGCAGTCCAGCCACCATAGTTACTAAAAGGTTATCCCATTTTTTTTTCTTTTGTGAGAGTTAGGAACTGCAGAATAATATATTCAAGAGTTAAAGTCTGTGGGGTCTGCAGTTCCTCCTTTCAGAAGTAGCACTGGACTGGGTGTAGTAATGTGTTGGGTTTAAAGGGACAGCAGTCCTGGATAAAGTATTCCACTGTTTTTAAAAGAGGTTCCCATGTCAAACCTCCTGTATTTTAAAAACAATTTTTACACAGTTACATCAGCACTCCTACAACTTCTTACTTATTAAATATAGTTCCCAGTGCGATTCCTTGGCTTAAATACAACAGGTACTTTTATGAAACCTGGTTTGAGTTTTTAGTGCAGCTGTGCAGACCTTTTGTAATGAAACCCAAAACCCACCCAGGCTTGATTTTCATTACAAATCTGAAACTCAAATCAGGTTCTCTAAAGGGTTTGTCAGAGTTCACAGCTCTAAAGATTTGAGGCTGGATGAAATAAGTCTATGCTGAGTTATGATTTCAGGTGCAAGCCAGGGAAAAAGCAGTGGTTTGACCCTCAACCAGATATAACCTGATGGTTTAGGTTAAAAAGAATGTCTTTGTAAAGAGAAAATAGGGGAGAAGTTTCATAAGCTCTTCTGAAACAAAGGAATCAAGATTTTGAGCTGCAAACCTGTGTAGGTGAAAGTTTCACCAATAGTTCTTTAGCATCTTTTGACTTTCTCTTATTCACTTGTATCTTCTTGGCATTTGTTTTACTGAAGCTTAACCTGTTTGCACATTTCCTAATCAGTCAGATAAAGGGGTACTATGAACAGATCAGATGAATTCTGCACATGTTTTGACAAGTGACTCATTACTTTATCTTGAGCAACAGCGTGAACACTTCAGGCTTTATATTTCCTGAATATTCAGGCTGTATATTTCCATGCCTGAGAAATACTTTTACCCTTTAAATTAAAGCAACTCCAGCATATCTATCCTGTGTGATTGAGCAGCGTGTCGGAATTCCTGCAGTAATCCAGAAAGAGCTGGAACATCTAGAGGGCCCCATCACAATCTGTTTTTTCCAAATGTGAGTCCATATCCCCAGAGAAGCACAAGAGAATCAGTACAGAGCACTAAGGGGACCAGTGACAAGGATGCACTGCAGGTCCTTGATAGACCCTGTTGCACTGGGTACAAATCCATGCTAACACAACCACACTGTTTCTCATTCCAGGTGCTGCTTGCTCCAGGATAGCCTGCATGCTTCCACATTGTTCTCCACCTAAGGTGTGAGAAAAGCATGTTTCAATTCAACAAGACACTAACATCACAGATAAAAAGATATGAAAAATGCTATCTCAGAATAATTAATCTTGTTTGTGTTCTTGCTTCAGACATTTCCCCCATTTTTCTTTCTCCTGATTCATCTATTAAGTGTCCATTGAGGGTATTTATAAGAAATGCCATTTCATACTTTGCTTCCATAGTTCCTGGAAGGAAATTTGCACTTTTTTTTTGTGGAATTTTACAGCTATTGTTTTTTGCCAAGACCCAAATAAAAGATCTAATTGACAGTAGGCCCAAAGGTAAGCTTTAAAACCATCTCAATAAATTATGAGACTAAGTTCCCTATTAGAAAGTGCATTAGATTTTGAAAGACCAACTCTCAATAAAAGCTTCTGGTGAATCAGTCACCAAAAATCAATAAAATGAGAAACTTTTCCCAATAATATGAATGTTTGATGTGTTTGTGGGTAGATAATGGTTTTAGAAATTGAAAGTATTGATATTATGGTTTTTGGTTCAGGTCCATCATTAATTTTAGTTAACTGTGAAAAGATTCATGCCAACTCTCATGTCTGCAGAGCTTCAGTATCAGTGCAGACTCAGATTTGTGTCTCCCTCATAATTAAAAAACTTAACAGAAATAAAGAGACATTTTACTCTCTCTCCAAGAATTGTCTGAGAGAGAAATGAAGACAGTGCCAAAATCCATCTATCAAACTTCACAGAATTTACAAGCTCATCTTTGTATCATGAAAATGGAGTGAACTGCAGTTTTAATCTATGTAAGTGACATTCATTCTGTGGGCAGGTGTCACTGCATATACTGAATCTTAAACTGCAGCTGTGCTGGTCTACTAAGTGGACAGAGACTAAAGGTAGAAGGATTCTCTCCAGTTCTCTGCCTATCTGTTCCAATATATCAGAGCTAGTAAGTATATCATGGAGGTTGGGATCTAGTAGCCTGCAGAGATCTGGAGGTGCTGGCTGTTCAAATCCTCCTTCTGTCACTCCCTTTCTTAGTGTTCATACTGCTCCTGACCAAATTAATGATGAAGAGGCCAGCTTAGGCCAGGAGAAGTGAAAGGGGGTTGTATGATCTGTGGGATTCTTCCCACACAAGATGCTAAAAATGCTTGAGATTTTATTCAGCTTCCTTAAACCTGTAAGTTTAACACCTGGGCACTGTTGTGAACCAGAATATGGTGGTTTGGTTTGTGACTGGATCTGATGAGGAAGAACATCTACAACAGTCTTTTAAGTTGCAGAAAGAAAGTGAGCATATATTGAGTTACCTCTGGTATGTGGAGCCACTTGTTAATTAAGACTGACCACCATAAACTTCATTTCAGAACTGGATTTTGAGAGCACGCTTTATTTTATAAATCAAAAATATTGCTTTTATTACTATAGTCACCAATGAGAAAGATGATTGTAAAGCATTTAGTGCTCTGTGTATCCAAAGTCTTGCAGTGAAGAATCTCAAAATCTACACGATGATCCATATTATTGGATATTTCATGTGACTTTCTGCTTTTCCTGAGAGATGAAGAAAAAATAATATGTTGTCAGACTGCTCCCAATTAGTCACCCATCTGAGAAGAGTCTGTGATTGATCTAGTTTACAAGAAAAAGATGTACTTGGGGAATGACTGCTTGACATGACAGAGTATGAAAAACTAGACACAAATCACAGTTATATTTGTATCTGAATTACTTTCCTTAAGGGGATTGTCAGATAGATATTCTGTATATATTAAAGACATTTTTAAAATAATTTGGAGAGCTGTTGTTGTCATGAACATCCAAGGTGTTCATCCCTTGGACATACAGATCTTTCCACTCCTTGAAGGTGAGTAGCTGTCTTTGAGGTCAGATCAGAAATCTATTCAAATTTTTAATGGTTTAGAAACAGTAATGAAAAAAAAAATTGTCAGAAAAACAATAGAGAAAATGAATCTTTTACACTGATTAAACCTGCAATATTAAAGCAAACTGAATACCTGTCAGCATATTGTTTTTAAACAGTAAAGATACAAACTTCTGCAAATAGTACTCATTAGAAATATAATGGGAATGTTACAACTGAGTTGTAATTGTCCTGATTAAACTTTAATAGGTTTTCAAATATTCTAAGGAAACCACTGAGAGAGGGTATGTTAAAGGATAATAAACTATAAGTTTATGACTGAACTGCTTACTTTTCTTCTTACTGTGAAACAATTTCATTTTTGTACAAATTCAAACCATAATGCATTTTGGTGCTCAATTAATTTTTCAAATTAGAGGAATTCTTATGGACTGTATTCACCTCTGTATGATCACTTTGAATCCATAAGGAACATGATTCCATCCTGGAACTGGTAGAAGTCTTTCATTGAATTCCTCCCTTTTCTTGTGAAAAAGGAAAATTTTCAATCTACTTCACTCTTGCTTGTCCCCTTAATGCCTTGCACAGAGTTGCTGTTTTTTTCTCATCCCTTTCTGTGAAGGAGATGAGAATTCAGAGAGGGATGAGAAAAAACCCAGAACTGTGTGCACATATGCAGAGAAACCACAACCATTTCTTCTAGCCCCAACCCAAAATGACCCATTGCAGCTCTGGTGTCAGTGGAGTGATAAATCTGCATCTTCCTATGATGATCCTAGTCCTGAAGGAGTAGTTCCTTCTTATGTTTCCTTCTGAGCAGTGGAGCTGAGGGCACACCCAGGTCAGGCTGGAGCCTTGGTCCATAGTTTTTTTGAATCACAGAAGTATCTTCCAATCAGAAATAACTTTGTGAAAGACATAATTTAACTTGCTTAATTGTATTGACTTTTATATATACTATAAGTAAATAAGTAGCCTGCATAGAAGGGAACTTGTTAATGGAATAAAGCTTAGCTCAACTACAATTTGGAACTTTTAATACATCTAGAGTATATTTTTAATGATTTCATATGGCCGAATAATACTTCCACATTGATATTCCCCCTTATTATTTAATCTACTGTACAGTGAACATACAACAATGGCTCATTGATTTATTGTGAGTGTAGCAATAGGTTTATAACTGCATGAATCATGCAGATTGCTCAGTTCACCACATGCCTTAATAAAAGTTTCACTTTAATAAAACAGAGCTAAGGCAAATATGTCCAGACCTTGGTCTGACATTCCTTATACATTACCCTGCCTCAGGAAATTATTACTATATATTTTACAGCAGCTAAGTAGATTGGAGACCAGGATTAGAGCATAGTAACTACTGTGACATTTAGCAGAACTCCTGTGTGTGCAATTAACCCTCACAGGGTAGACTGGCACAGAAGTATTTTGGGACAGTGATTAGCATCCTTTTCTGATTGGTGGACTTGGGTAGAAGATTTCCTGCAAAGGTCTGACTCCTTGGTTACTGTATTTAAGTCCCCAGCATTTCATTTCTACCTTTCAAAATGTCTTTTGAAGTAGTTCATGGACCTCACAGGGGCCTACAGGTTGTAAACAGAAAATCAGTATACTAGGACAGCTTCTGTCATTTGGCTACACAGAGATGAACTTGACCAGTCTCTACTTAATTGTAATAGCCATACTTGAAAGACATAGAATATTTTCAACAGTTACAGGTACTTCTACCTAGTATCTCAAACTAAATATGACAATTCAATGTCAGCAAGATTGACTGAAAGTGATTGAAATATTTCCAGCTGAGGTTTAAGAAAGTATAATCCACGTATCCAAACCTGCTCTTTCTTTACAGGAATAGTCTCATTTTGACGCTGTTAGACAAAAGGAAGACCATAGATGGGCTGATCTCCTGACTTTGCTTTAGTCAAAATCATCTCATAAAATTTCAGACAGAAATAATGTAGCTCTTGTGACAGCATAGATTTCAGAATGTATCATCCAGTTTGAGTCAGTACTGAACTCAAACCATGGATGGAGCTGAAGTATCTAATTTTTTCTTTATAGCAATGAAGAAATATGTTCATTTCCTCTGTGCACATTTCACCAGTAATGTATCTTTCCTCCTTCTTAATTAGTAGCAATCAGAATAACAAGCACAAAGGTATTAATAATTTATGTCACATATGTAGTTGCAGTAGGATTTTAAAAGTGTTGAGTTTTGGTCTCACTAGTGAACTCAGTAAAAAGAGAATTACATCAATGTCAAATGATAATGAAAACTCTAATATCTATGGGCATATTATGGTGGTCTCTTCTTGCTCTGTACATTGCTTTCCTCTGTAACAATGCCAAAGTTCTCATGTGAATGGTCATAGTTTGGCAGTCCTATTTTATTTAGTGATTTTTATGTTTGTTTATTTGCTTTCAATAAGGAACACAATTTCCATGTCTGCAGTGATAAAAAAATTTCATTTTGAATGTTGTTCCACAAAGGTGATGTGTTTACAAACAAAATCAAATCAAATCCATGGGCTTCACTGTTCCTACTGAAATTCCCCACATGGAAAAAAAGAGAATGGGGAACAATCAGAAAATTTAATGAAAACCAGCTCTGGTGTTACTGTATTCCAGTACAACAAAAAAACTTTTTACTATTGGTAGGTTGTCAGTACTGCAAAATGTTTTTTTTAATGCATAAACTTCAGGCATGCAGATAAACCAAAGTAATCTGGAGCCAAGGTTAGGAACTGGTGCTTGAAACATGTCCTTAAAACATCTTCTTTTGTCAGGCAATCTCTCTCTCATTCGGAATTAAGGAATTTGAAGCAAACCTTGGCTATAAAATGACCAAATGTCAGGATTTCACCATTATTCCTTTCTAGCTCAGTATTTGAATTACTTCTGCCTTGATAAGTCTCAGTTCTTATCCCAGTGATAATAATTTTAGACACACTGCTTCAGAAACTAACTCCAAAATGGCTGAAAGCCCATATGGTTTCAGTTCATTGCATCTTCCTTTCTTATTAATTCCCATTTTCTCTCTCTTTCTGTTTTTCTTCCCTTGGGTCTGAATCAAAATGAGAAAGGAATTCTACTCTGAACCAAAGAAAAACCAACCAACCAACCAACCAATAAAAAACCAAACCAAAACAAATAAAAACAAAAACAAATCAAAACAAACAAAAAAAACTAAAACAGGGAAATATTTTTTTATTGTTGTCAGTTATCTCGGCAAAACATTAACCAGAAAACAGGAAAACTGAATGCCGAGGTATGGTTTGCAAAGCAAAATGGGAGTAAACAATGTAAATTTATTTGGAAAGTCCTGTTTGGAGTTCGTTCAGTTTGGTTGTGATTGGTAGTAGAGATGGGTCTTAGCAGGGTCATTCAACCTGCTTGATTTTTGTATAGCTCTGTGGATGCATCTGCATCAGCCTCAGTTTGATGCCAAAGTCATGAAGCCAGACAGTGCTGTGTTATTACATTATTCTTGGATGGTAGGCAAAGATGGTTTTCCTTTGAATGACACTGAAAAAAGACAAATCTTTAGCCCTTCTAATATTTTCTAAAATAAGCAGGAATTGGTTTTTTATCTATAGATGATATTGGAAAAAACTCTACGGGTATAAATTACATCATCTCTTAAGATTCTTTTATTTGAAACATTCTTAATATGTGGTAACAATTTTATACAATTTTGAAATGCAGCATCATCTGTTTATTGCATTTCATGAATGAGACTTTAACATGTGCAAAAAGAATATTTTCTAGAATCCAAGAGAACATATATTGGTATTACCTCAAGTATGGCACATCAAATATTTTGTCAATGATCTGCAATCTGTAAAAAATCAAACAGTGGATCTTCAAAAATCCACTAGGTTACCAGTAACCTTCATGTGTGTCTTCCAAACTGTTTTAAAATGCATGAGAGGGAGGTGATAGCAAGTCTAGGAGATGATTGTGCAGTTGCTCCACTTGGCAGCTCATTAGAAATGACTGGCACGACTGCAGCCATACTTAATTTTCAGATGTGTTCCTCTTACACCCAAAATTCTCAGCCTGATTAGGGTGTGAAGCAGCCCTTGCAGGTTC
Source organism: Calypte anna (assembly GCF_003957555.1). Classification (NCBI taxonomy): domain Eukaryota; kingdom Metazoa; phylum Chordata; class Aves; order Apodiformes; family Trochilidae; genus Calypte; species Calypte anna. The sequence continues at coordinate 104,897,854 of NC_044246.1, read as the reverse complement.
ATTTAGATACCTAGCAAAGGGTCTGTGAAGCTGTGTGAGTCAAATTACTCAGTGTGAAATGCTGAAGGGAGTATTTTAAAATCATGCCTCTTTTTTTTTTTTTTTTTTTTTTTTTTTTTTTTTTTTTGGTGGCAGGTAGCTAAATGTTCCAGCAGGAATGCTACTGAGTTCACATGATGCTTCTAAGGCATTTTCAGCAGCCATAGTCACAGATAAACTGAATTTGATGTGAAAGTCCAGAAGCTGTCAAATGAAGTGGAAAACGGGATTGCACTCACTTATCAAATGTGATTCAAGCCTATGTATTAAGCTACTGAGAAGACTCATTTACCCTATCAAGCTACAGATAAAGTGCTGCTTTCACAGGAGACAAAATGAGAACCATAGGGAAAGAGAACCAGAAAACATCTACTTCACTAGGGACACTGGGGAGAATTTACCTTCCAGCTCATATTTCCAAATGACAATTTTGTATAACTATGTGTAATTACACACTGTTCAATGTCTCATTGAAAAATACCAAGGATCAAAGAGCAAAATCCATTAGCCAGGCCTTAGCCTTGAGTTGTGTTCTCTTTTGCCTTGTCTTATTTTATGGGATCATGGATGTAGTGTTTGTTTCTGCTCCACTACTTGATTTGGGCAGGTGAGGCTATTGCTGGGCTTAACAAGGGCCTTATGGGGACCTGGTACATCCTGCAGTAACAGCAGCTCTAGCTAGTGGGATGTTGCATCACAAAGTGGAGGAACAACCTCTGATTGTAATTGCTTTTAGAAGTGGCTGTATTGCGTTTTATAGGGAGTTCAAGCCCATCAGAACACAGATAAGACCTGCCCTGGACACAGAGTCTAAATCCCTGAAGGTTTGTTTGTTGGTGCTCTGCTGGTCCATCAGCAGTATACAGGAGAGGTTTACCAAGCCTACCACGTGGGACACATTCAGAAATTACATTAAACATCTACAGACCAGTCAAGAAAATGCTATGAGCTTAGATACTTACTGAATCGGCAGTTCAGTGCAAAGGTTATGGATCAAAAATGTGGAGTCTAAATTCTGCAAATCTGCTTTAGCTTCTTTTAAGAGTCTTCCATTTTTGATTGTATGTATTTTGTTTCAGTTGTATATACTGAACTTACTGGTTTGAAGTTACACAAGGAGCCAAAAGTCCAATAAGATGTTGAACATGCTTCTTCCAATGACCTGAAGGCCTCAATATCTTCAACCCCTTCTCTGACTGCAAATAGAGAAAACCAAGTATTATAGAAGAAACTTGAACCAAACAAGATATCTTACACAGCCTACATTAAGGATATTGTGATGTCTGCCACCAGCCCTCTTTCTGCTTAATGTCTCTGCCAGTGCTCTACCACTACCCCTCCTTCTGTTAAAATAACTGTTAATGATGGATCAGAGTTGAATTTCTATGTTGTGCAACATTTGCTTCCCAGGCAGATAATATATTGCCATAGAAATGCAGGCCATTTCTCGCTTCACATTTCAAAATGAGAGCATGGCACTATGCCATGTTATGGCTGTTAGCATCACTATATCATCCCTTCAGAGTGGTCTGTTCTGCTACCACTTTCCAAGGGATTTCTTTCAGGGCGTGACATTGTGAAACCAGAGAAATGATGTTTGGAAGTAACAAGGGTTGATGGCAAGATATGTCAAACAGCTGAAACTGTAGGCTCCTTTTCAAAACCTGTCCTCTGCCCCATCACTGCTGTTGATGGTTAGATTTGCTGGTCCCCCCTCCTAGTTTGCAGAAACAGGATAAAAGTAGAGAGGCAAGGCAGGAGCACAACAGACACTGTGGGATGTGTGTAAAACATCCCTCAGCTTGAGCTTGGCAGTACAGATAGCATGTAAGATGAAGTGAAATAAGTGTTCCTTTGTGAATAGAGGCCCTCTGCCCAGGCTTTGCATCACACTGCTTAATCTGGCCTAAAGCCTATATAAAGATACATAGATTATAAAGAAAACAGCCCTTTCAGAATGCAATGTGAAAACTTGTTAAAAATTGCTTTTGTCCACCCAACATGTATTCATTCTGGAATGTCAAATAAACACAGGGACTTGCTGAATCTCCTTCCTCTCATCTGGCATGTTGGGGTCCAAACATAAAATTGATACATTGCTAAGCAGAGCTAAGGAAGTAAAATCTGTGAAAAGTAAAACATCTTAAAGAGAGACTGTAAATTCTTCCCTGCATGAAAGTCCAGGAATCAAAGTGTGACCTACCCAGCATGGGTAGAGAATGGAGGGAACATGAAGACTTGATCTCACTCTGAGCATCATCCAAGGAGATTTAACTCAACAAGATGGATCAGCTGTTATCTGAGCTTTAAAGGGCATAGTCCTATTAGCTACTCTGCTGCCAAGTGAAGCAATTTAAATACACTAGAAGTAACATGAAAATCTGGTCAGGAAGGAAGACTATTTTGATAAAATGCATGAGGGTTTTTTTGACTTATTTGTCCTTTAGGAAAGACTATTCTGCCTGATGAAATTCTGAAAAATACCTTTCCTTCCCTGTCCTCTGTTTTATGCCCTTTCTGTAATTCAGAAATTCATTACTTTCTGTTCCTTCTTGTTTATAAACAGTATGCAAACATAGAAAAGGGCTTTCCCTATTTTATATAGACTTCTGTTCAAAAAAGGTTCTAGAACAGAAATAAAGGGAAAAATAACACTTTTTTAGGGAAAACTAGAAAGTCTCCATACCTTTTTACTGCCTCAAAAAATATATATTTTCAAAACCAAGAAAATGAAAATTATGGTTTCAACTATGCTTTATATTCTGCAAAGTATTCTGCTAAAATAATAATAATCTGTAGTGACATTATTACTATTTTTTTCATGAAGATTACTCTGACTTTTTAACTTGCAGCTTCTAGAATAAGTTCCTAGACTTTTTTCCTTAAAAGCACTCTTTGCTACAGCTCATATGATATAAATCATAAGCAACATGATATGATTCTCACTAAACTTTTATTTTGACTATCATTTTTTTTACTGAAAGGCTTTCCTCTGCATTTCCACAGTCAAATGAATGAAGGGTCAATAATACTAGCAAAGGGGGAAGTCATATCTACTGTGTGGATGTTGATTTAAATGTTAAAAATAAATAAGGCTGTTATCTGTAATAAGATATTTGCTTGTTTTCAGATAACCTTGGCTAGTGCTAACTATCTTAGTAACTTCATTTCCAGATCTTGCTGAAGAAGCCAGCGTGAAGAAAGCTCTCCCAGTGTGGTGTTTCTGTTTTTTTGCTTTTGCATTTCTCTAGATACTTGCTTTATGCACAATCTGTCTTAGGGAAGCTCAGTGTAAAGCCTAGGATATGTCATCAGGAAGGGAAAAAATGAAGTGACTAGCATTTGTCAAATATGCTTGATGATTACATTATCATATGTTTCTTATAGGATGTTCTGCTAAAGAAGGCCCACTTACAAAGCCTCTTCCTTTCTCCCATTCCTCTACCCTCACCCCATCAAAAAAATATTCTAGCTTCCGTTGATCCACATAATGCTTAATGTAATTTTAATGCATGGCCCAGAGCTGGCACCCTCAGGTTGTGAAAATTATGTTCTGGTATGTGATGTGGGGAAGGGAACAAGTGAAAGATACTGCCTGGATTTGGCAAGGATATCAGGAAAGGGAATGGGATTTGGAAAAGCTGTTAGGAAATGTAGATTGGTAAGAGTATCAAACAAAGACTGAATGGGAAGGACTCAAGGGGGAAACTGAAAGTTTTGTGGAGAATATATGAGGTGATCGGCTGAGTTTGAAAGCATCCCTATCAACCTTTTCATGTCTGCTCCTCTCTTATTTCAGCTTCTCGTTTACTCATCATTCATTACCCTGGTGGTTTGCCTCTCTGGTGACTTTTTCCTGTGCAAATGACATTCCATGGCTTAAGTCAACCAGGTGTCCAGGTGCTTCCTCTCTTCTACATTTGAATAACATCCCCTGAAAGCCAGGGAGCAGATAGGATACCTCATCATCTTCCTGAAGCCCAAGTTAGTGTTTTCTTTTGCATTCAGTCTTGTGGCACCGATCCATGCTTGGGGAGGCTAACACTGTTTGACTGTTTTCTCTTACTGCTCGTGCCTCTTTCAGACACTGGGATTCTGTAAGCTGTTTGCATGGTGTTCAGTTTATTTTCTTTACCCCTAACTTTCAGAAAAACCTTCCATTTTTTTCCTAAAACATCCCTCTCCCTGCTGACACCTCTGTCTCTTTGTGGGATCTAATCTCTCTCTGCAATTTCCTCTTCCCGTTTGCCCGCTACTCCCCACTTGACAACAACAAGTACTTCCCCCTGCCCCCTTGCTGGGTAACATTTACTATGACTCAAGCCCCATCTCTTTTTTCTTACCTGACTTGGCATCCTATTTGGATTCTGTAAATAAGTGTGGTTATGAAACATCTTGGACGGGTACTTGGCTGGCACAGGTGTCCAAACATTCTGTTCTTTCATGTGCAGCACATCAGTTGCTTAGATCTTGCAGAAGGGAATAGGGGATCCAAGATGTCCATATGCTTCTACTTTCTTTGTTTTCATCTGTAGGTAACAATTTTCAGATTGCAAACCCTCTGACATACATGCTGTGTTTCATACGTCAGCCCTTACTAGTTGTAGGCACAAAGGAGCTGAAGATGTCTGATAGCAAAGGTGACTATAAAAATAGTTCTCAAAAAATTTCTATTAAATGACTTTATTTTGTAGTGCAATACTTTACAAAATATTATAAACAAACCCACAGCAGCTTAGCAGCTTTAAGACTGGAGAACAGAGAAAAACTTACACCAGGAAACAGAAGTAAAAAAGGAGATGAAAACCCAACACTTCTGATTTTAAATTTGTATGACTTTTTTTTTTGTTTGGGACTGAGCTTAACCATCGGTCATTTCCTTGGTTTTGGCTGATTTGCTTCTCTTAGACATGTGGCAAACTGCAGCTCCCATAATGGTTTATATCAATGGCTAGACCACACTCCCATTTCCAACAGGGACTGATACCAAACATGCTTTAAATACAAGTTTCTTTCCTTTTTTATTAGAAAAACACAAACTAATGAATGTCTATATCAGGCACTATATTACAGTGAAACTCAAAGATGCTGAAACTCCTAGGTGGATATGCTAGTACTTTGACTCTAAGAGATGTTTGATGTTGAGGACTGAATGATGAGGTTTTGATATTTCACATAGTTTCCAGACAAACTATTTGTCCTTAAGGCTATTCTCCTTAGTTTTTTAAGGTGGGCAACCCCCCTGGGATGCTAAAAGAGGGGGAAAAGCCAGTAGATCAATTGATATTATCAAGCCTGCAAATGTTGCCTGCAAAGATCTGCTGGGAGAGATAAGCTCAGTCAGAGAGAAAGAGAAATTCTGTCAGAAAAGTTTGCTCTGTGATTCATTTTGTGTATTCATAAAGGCATGAGATGAGACCCTTCCTTGTTTTTATGAGATAATTTATCCTATGGTAGGTAAGTATTGGGAATGGGTAGCCTTTTTCTGGGCTTTTGTACACACCATGGTTCAGAGGGTGAAAATTTCTTAAGAATTTTTTTAGCTGCCTCTGCTATTCAGAGGTATCTGAGTGAATGCTTCATACTCACATAGGAGAAGTGATTACTGCTTGGAGGAAAAATCCTGGGAGTAGAGCACAGTTTGAGACACAGAAATGTCTCTTACATGTACTCAAACTGCAGGTTTTCAGTACAACACGGGAAAAAAACCCCCAACATTCTGATACTAAGTTGAATTTGGTAGTAGTATCAATGATATTAGAGGAAAACCAGATAAAATATAAAAATCACATGACAGTTTTTGTGATGGCAGTTTTTTTTCCCTTGTGAAACTCCCTCTTTTAGCTCTAGCTTCAAGAATCTTATGCTGCTATCAAAATATTCTGGATTAGGATGTTCTCATGAAGAGGAGAATAGATAATTTTTACCTCTTCATTAGGAAAATCCAAAATATTTTAAAGAAAAAAATCACTTTCTCTTGTATTGCAAATGGAGACAGGTCCATGCACAAATATGTGATTCTCATTGTGTGTCTGAAACAAGCTAAAAGTTGTCAATTACCTCTGACTGCAGCCTTACATCTGATTTGCCTGGTCTTATCCTTTAATGTTATCACTGGTCTGTTTTTTCTCTTTTTAGTCCACACCTCTCCTCACCTTGTGTGGGCTATTGGAAGTCACCGTGTAATGTGATCACCAGAGGTAATTTCTAGTGCCACCATTTGAGCTGCAAATTCTCTTTACAGCACAAGCTGTTAGGTCCTTCAGCTGACAGTCAACAATTTGAATGATTCTTTGGGGAATCCTGCTACAAGCCAAGCAATAAACTAGAGCTTTAGAGTATGCATAATGGATCAACCTTCTCAAATGTCTGCCCTTCTCAAGGTGCTGGAACCAGTCCAGAGAAAGGACATGAAACTAGAGCACAAGGATTACCAGGAGCATCTGAGGGAACTTGGGTTGTTTAATCTGGAGTAAAGGAGGCTGAGGGAAGATCTTATTGCTCTCTACAACTACTTAAAGGAGTCTGTAGCAAGGTGGGTGTCAGTCTCTTCTCTGAAGTAACAAGCAATAGAAAAAGATGAAATGGCCTCAGGTTGTACCAGGGGAGCTTTAGATATTAAAAGAAGCTTCTTCATTGAAGGAGTTGTCAGACACTGGAGCAGGCTGTCCAGGGAGGTGGTTAAATTGCCATACCTGGAGGTGTTTTAAAGATGTGTAGATGTGGTGCTTTGGAATATGGCTAAGTGAATAGTTGGACTGATCTCAAAGGTCTTTTCCAAAGAGAATGATTCTGTGATTCTGTTATCACTCAAGACAGAATTCCAGCACTGTTCTGCTTCTGAAGGTCTTGAATGGCTTCAGGAAAAACAGATGCTGGAGATCCATTCTACAAGACAGTATCTTGTCTGTCAGGACATCCTCTGAGAAGTGATACTGACCTAAATGCCTAGGAAGATTTGGAAAGGAAATGATCAGTGATGTTGTTAATACTAAAGGTGTTTTCAAAGAGCAAGGCTCCAAGATTATTCCATTTACACCCTTTTATTGTCTGACTACCCAGGAGTGAGTGACATAGAGGAGCTGAGCTTGTGTTGACCTTTAAAATGGATTATGTATGAATGAGCTTTACCTGTAACTATAGTGACAACTTGCTCAGTGGATTCATCTGCATCAAGCTGCCATGTAAAATTAAAACCTAAAATAGGTATTGAGAACAGCAGGAAGACAGATAGTATGTCCAGAGACTGCACAACTTTGCTTTTAGTCATTTATCACCTGCATGAATAGCCTTGTTGGGGAAATGACCCAACAATGATTGAAATCCACAAGAGGGCTTGATCCAAATGAGCTACCTACCCAAAGGAATTTCTTGAACCAAACCCAATTTGTGAACAATGAATTCAAATGGCTAATCAAGTTATTTTGCTGAAATTTATAAAAGAGTAACATCCAACATGTGTGTGTTAGTCTCTTCTTCCAACTAACAAGTGACAGGACAAGAAGAAATGGCCTCAAGTTGTTCAGGGAGGTCTAGATTGAATTTTAGGAGCAATTTCTTCATGAAATGATTTGGGAAGCACTGGAACAGGCTATGACCAGGGAAGTAGTTGAGTCAGTATCCCTGGGGCTACTTAAAACACATGTAGGTGTGTCAATTAAGAACACAGTTTAGTGGCAGACTTGCAGTGCTGAGTTAACGGTAGGACGAAAGATCCAAAAGGTCTTCTCCAAGCAGAACAATTCTGTGCTTCTGTGAATAAAATTGCTTCTTATCACATCCCTCTGAGGGGACTGGTAAATTTGAGGGCAGTATTAGCTTCAGGCTCAGTGTCTACAATGCAAGAGGCTGTATGGGAACTGGGTGTTAACCCCCCTCCTGCAGTCCATGGAAAGAGTGTTTGATTCAGGTGCCCATTCTAATAAAACTTTTTGAGATACCTAAGGTACCTGCACATAAAAAGTGTGGCACTTGACTGTGGCAGACCAGTTCCTTTCTGAAGTTACTGGAAGATAAATGAGATGATTTAGGGGAGAGGCACCTAGCCCAAGCGCACTATCTGCCTGCGTATGAACAAATGAATTAATCCTTCTTTCACACAAACTGAAATCACTAAGAACAACTCACCTTATCAAAAAGAGAACCTTTATCTGATCATCTGAAAATCTGTAGATTTTGTAAATATAATCATATCTTTTTCCTTATTACAAGTCTGTGGATGTCTATATGGACTCTGGAGCACCTAACTATTCAGCTGGTCATGTACAATTTAGGAATTTCCTTTAAAACAGAATTCCATCTCACAAACACTGACATTTCAAAGGAACATAATGTGCACTCATCCTGTGCTAGACTGATGCAGAAGAGGGAAAATTGCCTGATTAGCCCTTTAAAAGACTGTATAAACACTGGAAAAGAGTAGGGTCAGAGCACTCTGCTGGTGTTATTAGGGTTTCAAAGACATGTCAGGGCTAAAACAAAAATTTGAGTAAATGGACCAGAGTCTCTTGTGTCCCTATCCCTAACACCCACTCCAGTCCTTCAGGAACCATTGCTCAACTCCGTTCCAGAGAACAATAAAAAAAAAGGCAAGCTGTTGGAGAGGAGAAATTCTACTGCCTTCTCTTGTTCTCTATAGAAGACTGAACATTAGTTCACAATCTTGAATATCTGTCACCACATCATCTGTCTTGCTTGAGTATCAAGACACAGTTAGTGGGTAATAAATGCCCTTTAACTGAAGGAGAGGGAATACCCTCTGTACCATACTGTCACAGAATTTTCTGCTTCATGCAACATTTTATTATGTTAAGTTAGACTATATAGTTTTCACCAAAGGTTGTTTATTTAACCTCTGCCTCATGATATATTTGTCAACTCAGTTACATATTCCATGAATTCTATTTCATCCAAAAAACACTAAAACTGGTATAAATCAATTTTTTTTTATTTTCCCTTTTTTTCCTAATATTTAATTACCTGTTCTCTTTTTTCACCTTTTCCCCAGTTTCCTTTATGAAGCTCTCACACACAGACTAGTTGATGAAGAAGGCTGGCTCCAAATGCATTTTACAGGTCCTTTGAGGCAGACCAAAACCAACCATTTAAACCATGTTTTCTCCAGCCAAGCAATACAAGGTTAATTTTCAAGGTTGTCCTTTGCTTGGATGTGTGGTGCGAGCTTTTGATTTCTATTAAACATGAAAAATAGGTCAGCAGTAGCAATACAATTACATTGCCACAGTTTCATCGGGAAAAAAATAAAATATCCCACCAAGACTTTTGCGAGAAGTCAGATGAACTCTAACATTTTAATTGTGGTAGGCTGAGGTTCAAACCTGGGTGAAACACTTCAGAACTATAGTAAACCTAAAGTAGTTACCTCATGTGAAATAAAGCAAAACTGTAGAGTTGGTTACCACACAAATTAATTCCACAAACATATCAATGATTTTTAAAAAAATCTAATAGTAGTAGCTATGTTGCTGATGAAGAAGAATTAAACCTGAGCTTTTGACTGCCTTCTCTTTGCATATTTTGCAAGAATATTGATGTTATACATATGGTACTAATTCCCCTACAATATTAAATCAGACATTGAGTATCCCATGTGCCCAAGCTCATCCCTCTGAAGGCTTTAGCTCATGGTTATGGTCCAGTCATGAGTCCCATTCCTCCACAGCAAAGGTCTTGGTGGTGAAGCCATCTTTTGATTAGGTTCTTTGGGAGTTTCAGACAGTAGAAAGCAATGCTCAATGCCTTTCATTATCTGTTGTGATAGACCACAAGCTGTTATCTGATACTGAGCTGTAATGTGTGCCATGGCTTCAGGTCACAGTGGCACTGCTGAAGGGAAGAGGCCTGCATCTCAGCCAGTGCTGGACATAGTGAGGCTGCTTTCCCATTACCTAGGTGAGGTAAAGGTCAAGTAAAGGTAATTGTTTGTTTGTTTGTGTGTTTGCTGTAACAAAACACTGCAGCCAGTGACATGGAAACAGCCTATGATCACAAAAGAGATCTTGGTTCTACATTTCAGACTATCACATCAAAGTTAGAACAATTTGCAAAACCGTTTCCCTCTTTCAGGGTTTTTCCTGTGATGGCAACCAGGTATGGATGCTCAGAGAAACTGCAACTGTACAGTCCCTGTGTCCCTCAGAAAGTGGCCTCAATTCTCTCTTGATTTAAATTGGTATTCAGAGAGAAAAAAAAAAGAAGAAAAACAGAAACAGACAAGAATAATTAAAAAAAACAAACAACAAACTAGGAAATAAAAAATACAAATAAGGTGATTTTCTTCCAGATCTTCCACTACATTTTTTCAAACATATGGGTAAACTCTGGCTTAGGTGCATAGTTTTGATGCCTGACTCTAGAGGGTCTCAGTGAAAAGTAGAAAGCTATCTGAAGTAGCTGGTTGCATTAGGTGCCTAGTGCTCAGTGGTTATGAGTGCTCTGTCTCCTACTCCTAGACAAGCTTTCTGGACACTGGACTTCCTTTGTATTTGTCTTGCACAGAACTGAACAGGTTTGCAAACAATAAAAACAAACAATATAATGCATCCAAATTAATAGATTAACAGTCAGTTTTCACTTAGTGAGTCTAAACAGCAGTAACAGAGAAAGCTGTCTGCTGTCTCAGAGATGGCAGACTTCTTGGGACACATCATAAATGTGTAACACTTCAAGTCATATACAGACTCACAGAAAAATCTCAGCATGTGAAAAAATTCAAAGTTTCTATCATCACCTCAATGAAAGCACACCTAATAGAAACACTGCAAAATGAATGTTGAGTCTAACTATAGCAATAAACAGGACAGGGTGATCCTTTCTGAAGTTTCTGGAGAACAACCTTCTGGTACATATGAGGATCTGCAAACACTGGTGCCTGTGAAAAGACCATTATGGTGGTGATCACTTGAAATTTTCCACGTGTCATGAAACAACCATTATGATGGTGATTGTCTGAAATCATCTACGTCATATGAAAGAGATAAAAATTTCAATGTTTTAGTCTGTAACATATTAGACAGATTTAAACTTTTCACGTCCTGTGGAGTTTGCTTATATTTACTGCAGAATTAACTAGGTTTTATTGTATAGCAAGACATGAGACAAAAGGGGTTCACATCCTTGGTGAAGCCCTGAGCACTGTGTACATCAGTGTATTCTGAATGTGGACAGTGATGAAATCTTCAAGTTCCTGGAGATTCCCAGCTTTCAGAGCAGTATGTGAAGCACAGAGACTGATTCTAATGGTGGGTATGATTATTGAAAGTTATTGGTGTTTAGGTTTGGTTTTATTGTTTTTTTGGTTTTTCTCTTAAACATAATATTACAGAACCAAACAGAACTTTGTGTGATAAGTGCATTTTCTCAAGAGCAATGTCATGCTTATCCTTTTCAAGTGAGCAAGATGGGGTATTTGGGCATTGCTAACAGCTGTGAAAGAGCATCATTTTGGAGCCAGGAGATAGGAAACAGACTTGTTATTTGTGCTGCGACTTTGGCCAGTGTGAGCTTTGTTAAGAAAGCCAGCATAAGAGAAAATTAATAATCACTCACAGCCTCAAAAGCATGGGGACTGACATTTGTGAGTTAAAGGCAAAAGTACACGGCTTCTTTTCCAGATATTTGGAGATCATACACTTAGTGCATGTGTCATAAATCAGCTGAAAAATATATTGGCAAAACAGAGAAACCCAGATGAAATTATTGCAGTCCAAGGCATCCTGTTTGATGAGGAAGAACACGTATGATTTATGGGCATGCATAACTTTTGTCACGTTACAACTGGGCTGTTATCCTCTCAGCTGAGTGGAGAAGCTGAGGAAAACGTGCAAACTGCAAAGCACATTCTGAAACAAGCCAACCTAAAGTGCTCTGCTATAAAGCAACTCTCATACATAACCCAGACATTCAGACTAGTTCCACAGTGATTTAACAATCACTGTGAAGATGTCAAATGATGAGATGACAAGAGCTAAACAGAGGCAAACTGGCTGATAAAAAGTACCTTGATCGCTCTTTTAACCAAAAGGAAAGCTGTACTTAAAATTTGGAAAAATAGACAAGAGAGTTTGTAGGTACTTCTGTCATGTGAAAATAGTTAATTTGCTGCCATGGTCATTAGCAATAACAAGCTGCAGTTGAGTGTTCAGACAAGAGAAAATGTGAATCACACGTACTCCTTGTAGCAGGAGATGATATAGAATGATTCATTTTTCCAATTACACTGTCGCCAAGAGCCAAGGGTTCCTCTGGGGTTGTACAGTTCAGTCCATTGTTTATGTTGATCTTTTATTGGCTTTAATCATAGATTTTTGATTATAACTAATAGATAATTAAGTTTCTAAGTACACAAGACCTAAGAGACAAAACCAACAGCCAGGTGGGATTCATCTGAACTAATCTGAGCTGTAAGGCATCTTGACTCAGCCCTGGCTAGCATTTCTCTGTAGTCAGTGAAAAAAAAGGACTTCTAAATAGAAACATTTTAGTGGTACAATTGGTCCTCTTCTAGTGAAATGTCTGTTTCTACACTGGTAGTAAAGTAAATCTGGATAATTATCTTAGAGATTTTAGACAGCTGAAGTTCATTGTCTACCATGATCCATGAAGGAAAGTAGTTTTGCAGATTCCCATGAATGGTTACATGATGATAAAAAGCCATTTTGTTCACTACTGTGACTAAACCAAAAAACTGATCAAGCAAGCCTGAAAAGTTTAGGCATTTACATGTAAGTGAAATAGTAATCATTGTAACTGTAGCATTAACATTTACTTGTTATTACCCATCTATTTTAAAAATATGAAAAATAACAAATGAAAAAACCCAGGTTTTGTTATTATGTCAACTGCCTGCATTCAGAATTCATGAGAATTTTGTAACTGAATTAAAGTGATTTCTTATAGCTGCGTGAGAGGTACAGACTGGTAAAAGTTGTACTACTGGAGAGGGAATGAAAATTACCTGGTGGTCCATAGAGTACATCTGCTAGGAAATTTTCACAGTGAGAGTGTCTGTTATGGAGACACTTTTGGAGAGCTCAGATTTCTGTCCAACTTCTGCACCATTCAAACCAACTAGGATGGTTTACTTCTGTTGTACTTAGTACTACTGAAACTGAATATTTATGCTGCTGGTTTCAATACCTCTTTCCCCAGGAGTTTCTTTCTCTGCCTACTAGAAACTAACCCTTCTCCACCTCTTCCCTGACCAGAGTAGAATTTTTACTACAAAATGGAGATTCATGTTGATGCCTAAAGAAGTAATATGGCTTAAAATGGAGGCCACCCTAAACTGGACTGATTTAAAGAAAGCTTAGAAAGAAGTGCTAATGGATTGTTAGTAGTTTGAATTTTTCTCCAATGATGTCATAAGTCCAATACTACCATAAGTGGACTTTATGCAACATATTCTAGGTATTTAGTGTAAGTAGGGTGAATATCAAAGAGAAAGTGTTTGGTTCTCACACCAATAAAATTAGATACCTAAATCCCTTTTTTCTGTTGTTGGAGGTAAATTCTTCTGTACAAGATTTTTTTTAATGCCTGAGAAAAATATCCTACCCTTCCAATTTAATACTATACAGCACCTAAATTAGACAATCTGAATACATGCTTTGATATATGAATACATACCTAACCAGTCAAGCTGTACCAGAGGCAAGAAATGAAACTGGATTTCCTGACTCTCCATTTCATTTCTTAGCTAAAACTCTTTTTCCTGGTCAATAAACTATCTTAATGCCATTATTTCAATACTAATAATTTAAGGCTGAATCAGGAAACCAGTCTTTTCTAATAAATATACAATATTAACCTGATACTGCCTTACCTTTTAAACTAAAAACACAATGTTCCTAAAGCTAAAGAGTGTGTCAGGAGCCAATAAGCTGTCTTAAAAATCTGTAAAATGATCCTGGGATACTTTGGAAGCCCTGTAGTTCTGTTAAACTCATTCTGCACGTAGTTATGAAAAATCAGTTTTTCTGAAATATACTGTACATTTTCTCACTCTGACAAAACAAAAATTAATAATAAAAAAAGAAAATAATTGTTTTGTTACATGGTTATATACAGAACTAAGAGTAATTTTTTCTTATTTAGGGGATTCTAGAAAGTACTAGTGCTAGTGTTGTTTTTTTTCTGAAATGTTATACTGTTGTATCCTAAGAGGTATGAAACTTTGAACTCAGCTTTCCTGCATCCTGTACCTGGCAGCTGGTTTGAAATGGAGATCTGCCACCAGGCGCAGACACCTGCTCATTAGAGCAAGCTTTATAACTGCCACAAGTGAGAACTAGATTAATTAATCCAGAATTTCTGATAGAAAATCAAAGTAAAATTAGACAATAGATCAGTACAGTTACTAGACTTGTCTGCCTTTATTAATTACAGGTTTGAAATGTGGGGGGTTTTCCTCTCTTTTTCATTCTTTTGTCAGACAACACAGTACAAATTCAGAACAAAATATCAGCCCCCATTACAGTAAAAATTAAATATATAGATTTTGAGATATAATTACTGTCACAATGTAGTGTAAAGCAAACTGGAGCATGTAATCACTCAAGAGCTATTACCTCAGGCCAATATTTTCTGCTTAAACATTAATTTATATTTTTTAGAAACTGACTTAAATTTCATCACAATATTAAGGAGCCCGTCACATCCTTAGGTAAGCTGTCACAACATAATTATCCTCATCTAATGCTGAATTATCCTCCTTGTTTAAAAACAACCACACATCATATTTGAAACACATGATCTTGTTATGCTTTTTTGTTGTTAAACTGACAAGTCCTTTCTTCCTAAATGCTGAGTCAAGCCTTTCCTCATCAGATGTGGGTGCTGGGCTTGTACTAATTAATTTTTTAGGACTTTGACCTGACACAAGTGGTGTCAGTTTTTGGAAGTCCATGTTCAAAAGTGTAAAGTATAAAAGGTACATGGCCCACCTTCAGCCCTAGATGACACAGCTGCTGTCTTTCATTACTGTGAATAGCAAGAATGAGAGTCACAGAATCAGAAAGTTAGGGGTTGGAAGGGACCTCAAAAGTCCAACCCCCCTGCCAGAGCAGGGTAACCTACAGGAGGTAACATAGGAATATATCCAGGCAGGCTTTGGGTGTCTCCAGAGAAGCACACTTCACAATCCACCTGGACATCCTGTTCCGGTGCTCTGTCATAGTGAAAAAATTTTTCCTCGTGTTTATATTGAGTCTTCTATGCTCAAGCTCCCATCCATTGCCTCTTGTCCTATCACTGGGAATAACTGAGAAGAGCCTGGCACCATCCTCTTGGCTCTCTCGCTTTATGTATTTATAAGCATTAATTAGGTCATCCCTCAGCCTCCTCTTCTCCAAGCTGAAGAGACCCAGCTCCCTCAGCCTTTTCTCATAAAGGAGATTTTTCACTCCCTTAATCATGTTGGTCACTCTGTGCTGGATTGTTTTAAGAATTTCCCTGTATTTCTTGAACTTTGGAGCCCAGAACTGGACACAATATTCCAGATGTGGCCTCACCATGGCAGAGTAGAGAGGGAGTAGAACCTCTTTCAACCTACTAACCACCCTTCTAATGCACCCTAGGATGCCATTGGCCTTCTTGGCCACAAGGGCACACTGTTAGCTCATGTTCCATCCTCCCAAGAGCATCCTTTCTTGAATGGCAGCACAGCCTTCTGGGGTGTCAGCTACTCCTTCCAACTTTGTGTCATCAGCAAACTTGCTGAGAAGTCCCATCATCTGTCCCATCATCCAGGTCATTGATAAAGATGTTGAACAGGACTGGAACCAGCACTGACCCCTGGGGGACTCCACTAGTCACAGGTCTCCTGCTGGACTCTGCACCACTGATCACCACTCTCTGGGCTCTATTGCAAAGCCAGTTCTTAATCCACCTCACTGTAGATTCTTCTATCCCACATTTCCTGAGCTTGCTCAAGAGGATGTTGTTGGAAACTGTGTGAAAAGCCTTGCTAAGATCAAGGTAGACTACATCCACTGGTCTCCCTGCATCTAGCCATTCAGTCACAACATCATAGAAGTCTATCAGATTAGTCCAGAATGATTTCCCCTTGGTAAATACATGCTGACTACTCCTAATAAACTTCTTCTCTTCAATGTGCTCAGGGATTACCTTCAGAATAAGCTGCTCCATCATTTTTCCAGGGATGGAGGTGAGGCTGACTGGTCTGTGATTGCCTGGATCTTCCTTCTTGCCCTTTTTGAAGACTGGAGTGACATTGACTTTCTTCCAGTCCTCAGGGACTTCTTCTGTTAGATATTATTTTTTTAAAAAGTACTTGGCACTTTCAAACAACAACATTTATGTTAGGATTGCAAGTTTTAAGCTTTAACTTTTTGTCTTGTTTAAAATTTTGATGTGATCCTTAAATTTGATCCATATGCCAGATGGGACCATTAATTTATCTGAGGTTTTCATAGGTGAGAAACTCTTCCTACTGGCATCTTTCTCCAGGAAAGGACTGACAGGAAAATGAAAACGAAAGTTGTGGTGATGATATACAACAGGTTTTCTATGGGAGAAAAAGAACAAATGAAGCAAGAAACAGCTAAAATAGCTTGTTAAAACTTCTCAAACAAAAGGTGTGAAAATGCTAGTTCTCCAGGAAAAAATCATACAAGAATAGATCATATCTTGATGAAAAAATGCTAAAAAAACAGGAGCAAAGTTTCAAGCTCTGTAGGAATGTATTTCTCCAGAATTATCAGAGAAATACACAGCTAAGAAAAGAAGTCAATAAAAGGGATCTTCCTGAGTCCTCTAAAATATAACACCTCGCTCACTTGCAAAATAAGTGGTTTCAAACCATTCCAAATTAGCAGCAACACTCTAGAATCTCCAGTGAGATTTTTATCCAATACACCAAAATTCAGAAGTGGTTTACTCTTGTAATTTTAAATTTTTACTTCTCTAAAACATTACAGTGGAAAGTATAAAGCAGGTTGGTTAATTAAAACTAATGGAAATCTTGTAAAAATATTTGACAATAAAAAAGAGGAAGAGAATTACTTTAAGAATGTTAACATTCATTGGATAGTGGGAAAAGGCAAATACAGGCAGAATATCAGGGGAAAAAAATCCTGGCATAGGGATCCATAGGGATGTGGGGAAATGTCAAAAACCCCATTCCTCATGACATTTAAATCCAGACTGGACAGAGAACTAGAAACTGGGCTGTTTGGAATGATTTTATATTAACTGGGGCATTGACTGGATGACTTAATATATCTTTTTGGTATCTGATTTCTATTAGTCTAGGATTCTCAGCTTCTTTTTCTTTCAAATCCTCTTCCAGTCTTTGGATTTTTTTCTTTGATATTGACCAATTATAGCACTTTAACCAATGGCCCATTAACCAAACTTCAATTTTTCTTAAGAAAATAATAAATTGGCAGGTGATTAGAGCTTTCTAATTCTCATTCCTCTTAAAAAGTGTAAAGTAGAAATGTCTACAAGAGTAGCTGAGACACTATTGAAAATTCCATCAGAGTTAATGCCACCTGAGCTTAACACAAACCCTCACACTTTGCAAGTAATGAGAGCAAAGGGTTGAGAAGTCTGAGAAGACTGACAAACAGATACAAAGTATTTTGTAGACTATGTAATGACTCTGAATAGATTCTGATCAAAATTTATTGCTGCACACAATTACTTTCCTTGTGTTTTGTTACTGACCTTCACTTGAGCTTGTTGGTAGTGTCTCTTGCTTTGCTTGGTTCAGGTCTTCCTGCTCATAGGTTGCTGCTATTGCTCTCTCAGAACACATCTCAGGGAACATGGTTATGAAAGACATGACTGGGTCTTCTCCTTACAGAAGCATTACCCCTTGGGGACAATGAACCCCCCTGAAACAGGACATCCAGTTCACTCTGGTTTTCTTCAGATTCTCAAATGAGCACTGAAGTTAAGTGCAGCCCATCACATTTGCATTTTATTTTTAGTTGCTCACCAAATTTAATGGCTGTGCTGGAGGACTTTGAGCTGCAGTCGATGGAGGCTTTAAGAAAGCAATGGGAAAATTATTGTGGTGTGCCAGCCAGTTTTGTTCTTACAGCCTGTCCTAGGCAAATACACTTCATGACTGTCAGGTGATCCCACTTCTGTATGGTGAGTTTCTGATACGTGGTATTATTTAGCAGTGTATTTAGACCATGGAGAGGATGCTTTTGGTGGAACTTAGGTTGTCTGGCTTATGTTTAGCATGAAAACTGTCTTCGAAGTATTAATCTCTCAAAAACATTTTAAGTTTAGTAATTCAGATAGGAAACATCAGAAGTTTGAATGGGTTCTTATTTCACTGAAAAAATGTATGTTTAACTTGAGAATCAGCAAGCTGAATCCCACTGTCACCTGATTGTCATCTTCCCAGATGGGTGAGTAACTTTTATCTAGGAATAAATTCTTCCAGTGATCCTAGTTCCAGCATCTTCTTTAGCTTTGTGCTCTGGAAATGAATTACAAACTCAAAGATCAACTTGCAGAATCTAAAACTAGTTAAATTACCCAAATCATTTGTCTACAATGTCTAGGCACCAAGATTCCTTCTAAAATGAGTGCTGAAAAATCTTTTTCCAAGGGACTTGTAATCTCACACACTTTGGAATTTTGTAATAGAGGGTAAAAATGAATATCCCTTATACCAGCCATAAATCTGAGTCCACACACTGAATCTCCAATTAAATTTTTAGAAATTCTACAAAACCCAAAGGAAATAGGATAAATCTTCTTCTTAAAGTGTCTCTTTTTCCACTGAATTCTGAAGCAGCATCAATTCTTGATGTACATACAATGCTCAATTTTTACATTATTAAAGTTAGAAATCAGTATTTTCATGTTAGTATTCCATTTTAAAATAAATCACACTAAATAACCCTAACAAATAAGAAGCAAAAAACAAATTCAGAAAACAACCAGAGAGAAGATATGAGATGGTAATGCCATTCTCTATTCACTTCCTCATGCATGGTAAGGTTTGCAATGTAATATCAAAGCTAAATACAGTCTTGAAATGACTGACCACATTTAATTTGAATGTCCTTTGGAAAGAGATTAAGTGTGAACACATTTAAATTGTGATAAAGACTCAAGTTTTCCTCCAAATTGATTCCTCTATGAAAACATTTCAAGTCTGAATCCATGGGTAGAGATGACGAGTAAATGACACTGTAGGTTGCACTTGAAGATGACGATTCAATACAAGATATTGATGGACATTAATAGTGAAGAAATGGAAAGAAACAACAGTATGACAATATTGTACAGGGAGACAAACAATTTACAGTATTTATAGTAAAATGGGAGAACTTAAAAGAAGGACATTTACAAAAAAAATTATTGTATATCAGCTAAACCATGATACATTTTTGTGGTGGCTGAAATACCATTTCAATAGTATTTTAAACCCTTGGTTTAATTTCTCAAATAACCCTAGAATGAGTCAGTAAAAAAATCTGCAGTGCTAAATAGGCCTCAAAATACCTCACTTCCTTAGTGTGGTTTAGTTGTTGAATACTAAACCATTATTTAAAACCCTCTCACTGTAGGGAATTAGGACTAAACTCCAACCGTAGTCAGTTTTTCTCAAAACCACCTGCTCCAGTGTTTAGTAATCCAGGAAACCAAACCAGAACCTGGAGCCAATGTCCTGCCCTCCACTGTTCCCTGTCTACAGAGCACAAAGTCTGCATGCTGTGATCAGGGCCCAGCTTGCATGACTTAGTTGTTCTAATACACATATTAGTGCAGATTTTTACTCTTTTAGATTTTTTTTCCTATAATCAAGGGTAACAACACCAACAAACCTGAGGAAAAAAAAAAAAAACCTTCCAAATTTATGTAAAGGTTTTTAGATCTGAACTAGCAAAAGGATCAGCAGCAGGAACAGGCCTCTGGCCTGAAAGCCAAAAGTGATGGGCTGGATGCTTCTATTTCTAAACTTTCCTGCCCTCCAGAACTGGGCTGCTAACTCTAGATACTTCATGAAAGGGTTTGCTATCTGAGGCTTTGCCTGGGAAGCATCCAGGAGAGTGTTGATTGGTGCAGGGATCAGTCCTGCAATTAAACAGGACTGAGTTTCAGTGTCTTAAAAGTGTTTGATTTAGTAGTGAAAGAGGGTGCAAACATGGGCTGCAAACTTATACTGAAATCACAACCCTAAAACTCCTGTGCCAAGTGGTTAAAGCTGGCACAACCATTGCTTCTTTTTCTGTCCCTGTTTCTTGCCCTGGATGGACATCCTGTCATAAGAGGAGCACAATTTCTCACTCCATTCCCTGGCCTTTGGCTCAGTTTGTGTACAAGTTGGGTGGGATCCTCTCACTTAGACATCTGTGTATTGACATTTCCATCTGACACCATTTATACTAGGTAGGAAGAATCAGACAGTTTAGCTTGCTGTTCTAGCCTCTCTGAGAAGTCTGTGTTAGGATAAGATCAGTCACACCCAGGAAGCACCTCTTTCTTCCCAAAGGGAGGCTCCAGTGATAAGGTCAGATGCAAACACATCTGTTTGAACAGATCAGTTTCCCCTTTCCTGCTTCCTTTTTAATTTGCACCCTTTTACCTCCCACACCCTTGAATCACATTGCTGCAACAGAGCTCACAAGGTTGTGACTAGTGTATAAAAATCCGAGAGACACAGTTAACATCTTTAAAGTTGTGTTTATCTACCCAACCTTGTCAAAGCAGTTTGTGCCTGTTAGACTTGCAACGTTACCAATGTGAGTGATGGCTTTATGGGGGAATATACATGTTCACTGCTCTTTCATATTGGTTCATCCAAACTTTATCTATAACTCTGCTACATAGATTGAGAAGTGAAAAAACAAACGTCTACCATCTGCTCCATGTTATTTATGATGATTTCTCCAATTAGGTCCAATTAACTTGCTGTCAATGATTAAGTGTAATGGGTAATAATAACTTGACTTCATTATTACCACCAGTATTATTAGCTCATTGATTGCAATAATTTAAAAAATTACCCATCAGAATAAAATATGTTTAGCACCTGGTTTGTCTGTGTAGGAACATCTGCTATAAATGTGTGATATATGTGGAATTTAATGTCTCTTGATGTGAAGGGGAAGCACATAATCCGTACTTTGAGAGTCAGTGCTGGCACAAATTTATCACGAGACAATGAGAAGATCAAATAAAAATTGGTCTAGAATTTACTGCTGGACTCACAGAACTGTCAAAACAGGAATGGAGCTGTCGTATATTTACCAGCCTGAATTTTCATGTCTAGAAAGCAGATAGTTCAAATGATCTGAATTTATGTGCCCATAGTGTGCTCTAACCTGTGCTCATGGATGAGTTAAGCATGGGTGAAGAGGCTGCTATCTATCCTGCTGATCTTCAGCAGACTGGCTTCCTACTTGCCAAAGTAAGATGCTTTTATCTAAATCCATGGGCCTAGAATATTTGGCCTTGGAGTCTTTGCATAAAAGCATTGCAGCGATGGACTGCATCTTCTTAAATGTGGTATGCAGCAAATGCAGGTACAGTCTGTATTTCCTTTCTCCTAAAGGCAGTGTTCCTGCTCCATGCAAACCAAACCTCTTTGTCCGTGATGAACTGTATTTGCCATCTCCCAAAATTGCCATGTGTTTTAGGTCAAATCTCTTACTGTCATGAAGTTCTGCTTTAATATAACCATATGGAAATACTGTGGAGTAAGTGCTGTCTGGAATGGCTCACAACAATCTATGTTCAGACAACTAATGATTCCCCAGTCTTTAAGTGTGCCAGTTAGTTCCCCTTCCTGAAAACAATTTTTTCTTCAGCATCATGAATGCTAATTCTCCTAATTGTCCTCTGATTTGCATCCTTCAGTGGGGATAAGGGGGTTGTTTAGAAGAGTAAATTTTGGCCTTAGTTATATTTGGAATTCTCTTAACCACCGCCTCAAAAATGCTCAGGATATCAACATTTTATTTTCAAAAGCACCTAAGAAACAAATCTCAGTTTATGATTCCTGAAAACTGAAAAAATTGGAGAAAAACTAATGAAATGTCTGGCTGTTATTTATACGCTGAATGTCTCACTCATTGGCTTGCCAGATCTGAGAAACATAAATTCTGGTGGTGTATTTCTGAGTTGAGCCACACTTTTTTTTTTTTTTTTACCTAACCCAGTCTTGGAAAAACAAGCAAGGCTTTGGCTTTTTCCTATCCCTTTATAAGACTTCATTGCCCATTTTCCCCAATTTTGCCATCTGGAATGTAACTTAAGTGGGTTTAGTTTTTGTTTTGTTTTTTTTTCCTTAAAAAAACCCAATCATGTCTTATCAAATTTTCATTATTTGGCTATTTAACAAAATGCAGATTGGTAAGCTAATGCTTATGCAGTGTGATTATTTCATTGAATATTTGGCGCAAAGTCCTCAGGAAATTCAGTAGTCTGGCCTTTAAACCTCTGATCTTTTTCCATCGGTTGTTCTTAAGAAATACTGAACCACCAGAAGCTAAGAAACTTTATGGATATTGTTTGACAGCTTGCTTTAATGCAAACATGTGAAAAGGCTCTCATCCAAAATCCTAGTCCAAAGTGTAGGACACTTTTTCTGGAAATGCAGAGAAGTGGTCATAAAATGAAATTCAGCCTACAGTGCTTCAGCTCTGGTGCTGTTGCAAAGCAGAAATAATGTTATTTCTGAAAGCTGATTGCTCAGGTGAACATGGAAAATGTGAGAAGAATCAAGTGCTTTTTGACTCGCTGATATTTATATACCAAAAAACGAACTTGTGATTTGTGATTTTTTTATTAGATTGCATTCAGAATATAATACAAAAAGTCTGCCTAAATTATTCTGCAAATTTTGATTAGATATTTTATTGTTAGTGAAAAGTGTATATAATATTTTGAGATTTTTGTTTTATTCTGATCAGAAATCCCACAAAAATCTACCTGAGAATATAGCAATATTTTTCACATGCTTTTTTCTGTAGTGCTGAGTTTGTTTTATCCTAATAGGAGTAAGGTCTAAGCCCTATAATGCCACAGCTCAGGGGGTTCTTTTCTGCAGATAATGTGTCACCTCCTCTTACTGGGGCTGAATATCATTGTATGTTATGGAGATGTAGTTCAGCCTAAGAACATGAGCTTCCCATGAAAACCAGAAAGCTACAAAACTAGGTTTTGGTTTGGTTTGGTTTTTTTCCTGAAATGTGACAACAGAACTTCAGTTTTTGTTTGTGTAGTGAGAAAAATAGCATGCTTTATCTTCCTCAAAGAGGCCAAAAAGTAATTTTCAGTGACTGAGCAGTCTCACAGTGAAGGAGCATTCCTTTTGTCCCTTTCTTTAGGCTTCTAAATTGAAGTATCTAAACCCCTTCTTCTAAGGAAGCTTGGGGAAAGGTGTTACACTCAGATTCATCACACAGTTTAAGGCACAGATATGAGCTATGCAAGACGGCTTCCTAATCCTTCTATGCAGATATGTCCAGAGAAAAATAACCACAGATAAAATCTCTGACAATGCATCTGTCCTTCATGTTATTTGAGTGGCTACTTTTTAATTAAGAGTCTGTAGATGATGTGCGTTTGCTCACTACTTAAAGCACTTAATATCTCACTACTTAAAGCAATGTGGGATGTATCTGGAGCAGAGGAGAGAAAACTAATTTGCCCTGTACCTTATATGACAGCCCAGGCTTTTAGTTGCTAAAATCAGTACACCCAGCTGAAGTGAAAGGAGCTGTGTGGTTTTATTTCAGCTGAACCTCTGGCCTTAGCTCTGGATTTTGCATATTTCTGTGGTCTCCCCTTTTTAATGTTACATACAAAATCTTTGTTGGTATTAATGTCTGTTTCTGTAGGCAGAATAGTAACAAAAACAACAGGTTTATTTTCAGGAAATACTACATTTTTGGCTGAGATTGATTTTTGAAATAGAAATAAAGAACACAGTAATTAAAAAGAAAACCCACAAGAAGCCCAATTTCCTTGAAAAATGTAATCCATGTAGATCAATAAATAAAAAAGACAATTCATCAATGATGAATGTTTATTAATAGTTAGGGGCAAGTAAACCAATCTGGATAGTTCATGCTCCCTCAATTAGCCCCTTTGCACTCTTAAGCAGAGAAAAAAACATGGAGATTACAAGTTAAAAATATTGCTAAAATCAACACCACAAACATCTGTGTTTGTGGAGACAGAACTTGCATTGAAAAGCTATGGAAAAATCATAGTTTGTATTTCTTCAAGGATAAACATGGAAAAGATTCTATGGGAGGCATTTGGTACAGCAACAAGAAGAAATATCTTTCTTCACTAGGAGTCATAAAGCATGTGTTTGGAAAATCTGCTTTTCAAAACAGTCTTTTGGGCTTAGATTTCCTCTCCTATAGGTTTAATTGCTGTTTTAAATCCTCATCCTGTTTCACTGCAGTACATGAAAAGTGTATCCACCTACTTGCTGCTGGGAGATCTTGGCTTGCACTCTTTTGGGAGCTTTGGGCCCAGGAACCCTGTCAAATTCCATTTCCCAATGTGCCACTCATCACACTGAAGGGTGATGCTGGAGGCAAGCTGGTGAACAGCTAGAGATGTTCTGCAGAGAACAGACATATTCCTAAAACCTGGCAGAGAATCTATTGCACATCAACAGGATCAGCTGGTTAAATAATCTAATCAAGAAGGTTTCTCATAAGAATTTTCAGTGTCAGCTTAATTCTCTGTCACCTGGTGGCACAAGGCCTTCATAAAATACCATGTCCCTGTCTGAGAAGCAGCAGTGGGAGTTAAACCTATGGTTGTTTTCTTTTGTCCAGTCCTAGGTAACAAATTGCTATTTTGGTAACAAACTTGATGATGGCACATTAGAAAGATATCAAATGCATCTGGAGACATATTAACCTGATACTGGAGATGAAGTACTTCTGATTCACAGTAAATGAGGGTACTTTCTGTGCTTAACATGCCAAGAATATTTACTTCTGAATAATACTTCTATAGCTCTTCACATTCTGTGTTTTCACAGAAATTCACAACTTTAACACCTTTAACCTCATAGATCCTGTTGGGTTTATTATCTCTGTTTAACAGAAATGAAAACTAAAACAGAGGAAGCACAAGGATTTAAAATTTAAAAAGATCCCAACTTTCTTTCATTTTGTTAGACTGCATTTCTGTCCAGAATGCATCTTGATCTACTGTTTAATATATTATTTTGTACATTCTAGTGTTTGACTGTTTCCTTTCTTTACCACAAAGGTGTTTTCTTCAAGCAAATCCAGCAGATCAGGTCTACTTATTACTGGCATTTATAGTTAGTTAACCACAACCTGCTTGAATCCACACTCATTTCACATAACCAAACCACTTTCCCCTGTGTTCTTCCTACTGCATAGTTTAAAGACACCAAGAGTTTTCTTCAACAGATGTTAAACTTACTCATCTCTAGTTTCTTGGTCTTTGATCTCTTGACCCTTTTTAAACTAATAGAGTTGTATTTGCCACTTCCTAATCCTCAAGAACCTCCTTCATTTTTAAGAATGTGAATTAATCTCATGCCTCTTACTAGTGCCTATGAAATCATGTTATTTGGACCTGAGGCTATGTCTATCTTAAGTACACTTAATTTTCCTTTTTATAATTACAAATTTTGCTTTTAACTATAGACTGTTCTCCTTTTGCCTCTGGAAAATTGATCCATTGTTTAGTCAGAGTATTGTTCTACCTTCTTCTAAGAGAAGTAACTGTTAAACAGATCTTTTTATTCCCTTGTGCCTCAAATGGTAAGCCTTACTTGCACAGAGGAAAATGAAGTTGCAGAAAGAAAGGCAGTTCCCACACACTGTGCTATCCTCACTGGAACATGAACATTTCCAACATTATTCTAGAAATGAAGTGAAGCCATAAAAAAAACCCAAACAAACAAACAAAAACAAACAAACAAAAAAAAAACCCACCAAAAAACCAAAAACCAAAAAACCAACCCAAAAAACCTACCCAAAAAACCCTCACTCTGATTAAAAATTGTGAGATAGCCAGCAGTTAGGAGCAGTTGGATAACAAGTAGAATAAACAGTCTCTCTGATTTTCTTACATTTCCTTTCTCCCAATGAGATCTTAGTGAAGGAACAACCTAAAACTCACAAATCAAGTGCTCTGTTGGGTTGAAGACCATGTATGCTGAAGGGAAAGGTGTTGGTATATTGGCTTTGATAACTGAAATGTTTTCTAGGCCACCCTCACCTTCAGACAATTCTGAAGAATGTCTCTGAGCATTCTGAGACTGATTTTTTTCCTGGACTGTCCAAATGGGTGTTAAAAAGTACATGATAACAGTTCCAATAGGCATATTATGACATTTACTTGAGAGCTGTGAAACCTTTTCCCACTGTCAGTTTTCTCTAGGTACTTTAAAATGTTTTTCCCTTGTTACAAAGTATTTCTGACCTTATTTTTTGGAATTCCATCTCCTCGTAGGCAGTATTAAGTAAATCTAAAGGTTACATTTGCAGAAACAGTTCATACTTCATCTAGTATGAGTCAGATCTTTTGACTTCAGCTGTGTTCTCAATACCCTTAAAATAAAGCTCTCTCAAATGTGATCCATCCAGTTTCTGAAAGCTCTATTTATGTGTTATTTCACTGGTGTAGGTTTTGGACACCTAGACATGCTCTGGACATTAAAGAGATTTAAAAGTTAAACATTATTTTTTTTTTCCCGGATGTTTTGGAAATTTCATAGGCTCTAAGCTGAGTAATGATAATTTTTATCTAAGACCAAAATTAGATCAAAATTCTACTCATGACAGACTTCTCTGATTCCCTCAGGATTATAGACAAACAAAGGACTGCCATCTAAGGTTGATTAGAACTAATTAATTTTAGCATCACTAAGCAAAGGAAATCTAAAAAGTGTGAATATTCAAGAAGTGCTGGTGTACTCTATTGTGTTCAAACCTCCACAGGATTGAAGGTCTTTAAATGTTAAGTAGATCACAAAGTTTTTGCTTTCACATGCTGTCACAGGAGAAGTCACTGGTATTGTGTATAGAAAAACAAAGGATAAATTCTATTGCTAGTCTTAAAAGCTCAGCAATCTCATCTTTCAAGGTACATTTTGCATTGAAGAACCTTATAAAAGAGGAAAATGCAGCAGAAAATAAAAAGAGCATTTTGTATATGCTTTGTTTATAGAATCAATCATAGAATCATAGAATCATAGAATTGGCTGGGTTGGAAGGGACCTCAGAGATCATCGAGTCCAACCCTTGAACCACCGTTGCGGTTGCTAGACCATGGCACTGAGTGCCACATCCAGTCTCTTTTTAAATATCTCCAGGGATGGAGAATCCACTACTTCCCTGGGCAGCCCATTCCAATGCTTGATCACTCTCTCCGTAAAGAAATTCTTTCTAATATTTAACCTAAACTTCCCCTGGCACAACTTAAGACCATGCCCTCTTGTCTTGTTGAAAGTCGTCTGGCAAAAGAGACCAACGTCCACCCGGTTACAACCTCCTTTCAGGTAGTTGTAGACAGCAATGAGGTCTCCCCTGAGCCGCCTCTTCTTTAGGCTGAACAGCCCCAGCTCCCTCAGCCTCTCCTCATAGGGTCTGTGCTTAAGTCCCTTCACCAGCCTGGTTGCTCTCCTTTGGACCTGTTCCAGGACCTCGATATCCTTACTGAACTGAGGGGCCCAGAACTGGACACAGTACTCGAGGTGTGGCCTCACCAGGACTGAGTACAGGGGCAGAATCACTTCCTTGGACCTGCTGGCGACGCTGTTCCGGATACAGGCCAGGATGCCATTGGCCTTCTTGACCACCTGGGCACACTGCTGGCTCATGTTCGGCTTCCTGTCGATCCAGACTCCCAGGTCCCTTTCTGCCTGGCTGCTCTCTAGCCACTCCATCCCCAGCCTGTAGCGCTGCATGGGGTTGTTGTTTAGATTACCTGCTGGATTTCTACAATGATAAAAGGATCACTAATCCTACAATATTCATGTGGTATACTTGTTAGATTGAATAAATTTAAATTTCACCAAGAAGACTAGTAACTCCAAAAAAACCCCTAAAGATCAACAACCTGAAGACTTTTCAATCCAAAGGCTTGCACTGGCAACTGAAAGTGAGAACTGCCAAGAGGGCATGAACATCCTTTGGATAAAAGAGAAAAAGGAACAGGAGAAATCTGAGTGTCTGTTATCTGAGGTATTTTGTTGTTTTTTTTTAAAAAAGGCTTGCTCTGGGTTCATGAATGAAAAAACAAAGTTTTGGAAGCCAACTGAATTACAAAGGTAGTAGGAGAAAATGAAGGTGATTCACAGAATCCACCACCTCCCTGGGCAGCCAGTTCCAACACCTAACTTACCTCTCAGTAAAGGAATTCTTCCTCAGACGTAGCCTAAACGTCCCCTGTTACAACTTGAGGCCATTTCCTCCAGTCCTATCCTTGTTCACTGGAGAGAAGAGTCCAGCACCCACCTCTTTACAGCCTCCTTTCAGGTAGCTGCAGATAGCAATAAGGTCTCCTCTCAGCCTCCTCTTCTCCAAAGCAAACATTCCTTCAACCTCCTGTCACAGGATTTGTTCTTCAGACCCTTCGCCAGTTTGGTTGCCCTTCTCTGAACTCACTCCAGCAGCTCAAGGTCCTTCTTGTAGTGAGGGGTCCAGAACTGAACACAGCACTTGAGATGCAGCCTCATCAGTGCTGAGTACAGGGGCACCATCACTGCCCTTCTCCTGCTGGCCACAGTATTCCAGACAAAAGTCAGGATGCTGTTGGCCTTCTTACCTCCTGGGCACACTGCTGGTTTATATTTGGCCAGCTGTTGACCAGGACCCCCTGGTCCTTTTCTGACTGGCAGCTTTCCAGCCACTCATCACAAGTCTGCAACGTTGCATGGGTTTGTTGTGACCAAAGTACGGGACTTGGCACTTGGCCTTGTTAAACCTCAATTTACTGACCTTAACCTCATTTTACTCACCTTCAGTCTCCTAAAGGAGATGGAAAGCTTAAAGGTTTGACTAGAGGCAAACTACAAAGTCACTGATAAAATTTCTACAAAAATTTTGTCTGTTATAACTAAAATATTGTCATTTAATACTGTTTTACATAAGATACAAAGTATTCAGTTGTAAACTATGGTTCAGAATTATTTTGTACATCATTTCTGTGAACTATTCCTCATTGTATTTTTCTTTGTTGTATTGTATTATCACTGTATTCAGAACCAGAGGTCTAGGTTCACTATATCTTATTACTTTTTGGATTCCAGTATTGCTCTGAGTTTTCATTTTCTTGACCATAAAAATGAGAGGATCTAAGAAACCTCTTCAGATATCATCTTGAATAGTGTCTTGGTCTATATATGGCCACTGTGATTTTAAAAAGAAAAGATCATCAGTTGTTATCTGAAGTCTGGATAAATACAACTAACCTTATATTTCAGAGCTATGGCTATACTGCTGATATAAATAGTCCTTTATTATTTCCATGAATATTATTCCACTATTATAGTTAATATTTACATGGTTAATCAAATTGTCAGAGGCTTAGCTTAATTAAAGGCAAAGGTGTCAGAATGAAATTTATGAAGAGTTTAAATGACCTGATGTTGAATTTCCATTTTCAGAACAGATTTAGGCACTGAAACATTGCAATAGATAACACCTTAAATGTTATACATGATTTTTTGAAAAATGGTATGTAAATTAAGGACTTTTGAATGCTTACCACTTTTCGTAGCTCCATAGAGTCCAAAGTCTAGAAACTGTTTTGCCATTACCTTCTCACATTTGTTCTGTCCTGAAAATACTGTACTGCTGTGCTAGCCACATGCAAATACACCCATCTTTTTATGACCTCCATATTGTGCTGGTGTCTCCTCTCACCCTCCCACCTGCCTTCCTTATTTGGTGTCACATCTCTGAACCCCATGGAGCATCCGGATTTAACTAAGTCTGCAACTCCCCCTGGAATGCATTCCTCTGTCAGCACATATGCTTCTCATTCAATTATGGATTCAATTTCTCCCCCCTCTCTTTTACTGCCACTACCTTGTTGGCAATGTGAAAAGAGAATACCTTTAATGGGCCCTGAACCACTGTCATTACACGGTCCAAACACCAACCCAGGGTGCAACCAACATCTCACCACAAGTAGGAAATGAGAAATTCTGGGCTATAATGAGAGCTATTCAATATTTTTACAGCAGCTTAACATAGGTTATTTAGCTTAGGTGTTTCAGGAGTTGCAATGCACATGGAAAAAGTAGTGGTTTGGGTCCTTAGGCTTTTTCATCTCTCTCCCATCTCAGCATGTGAATCAATGTAATCTGCAAGGAGTCACAGAAGCTCAGGTATGATATGGTTTCACGGTATATATGATTTCATATATACAAGTAGATATATATATGCTATATACTTGCTGGTATTATTACTTGTATATCTTTAGTAGCTGCTTGGTTATGGGATTTTCCTTCATGCCCTGTATTGTGGGTCCATTGCTTTTACATACTGTATTCTCTGATGCAACAATCCTTTCCTTCCAAACACTTTCAATTAACTTTTTAGAAGAGCTATAATTTTTTTCTCCTCTTTTTATTCCCCTAATACAGTAAGTAAACCCTTTATAAGTGAACAGCTTTACTTTGTAGAAAGGACTCATGCTTTGTATTCTGCAGCCATGTCACCTTCTGCAGCACAGCTGCAAAGCCCAAAGGACTCAAGCGTGTGAGGAGAAAGCCAGTATGGGCCCCTCTGGCTTCAGTATAGCTAGGATTTCACCCCCTGTGCCCTGAAACTGGAGGTCAAGGCCAATGCCTGCAATATGAGACTGAGATGAGGTCACTAATCTAATCATGACCCAAGCCTATGCAGGAATTCCTGACTTTGGAGAGACAGATGCGAAAGAAACCAGTTTTGGGGGCCCTAATAAAGTAATTAAATTGTTTGTAGTGGTTTCCTCATTCACCAGATTTTTATATTCATTCAAATTGTCTTCTCTGAAAGATTCAATAAGAAGCTGGTCTTTTTTTTACTCAAAACTGTCAGGAAAAGAGTATGACTTTGTTCAATGAGATGGAAGATCTGTTGAAAGTTTTTCAGGACAACAGTTATCCCCTTCAACATAAGTATATATATCCGTTTGCCATATGGAACTCTGCTTTCTTCTAGGACCATTAGGATCAGGAACATATTCAATATGAAAAAAAAAAAAGAGAGTTGGTTCAACACTGAAACATATCAACATCTGGTCATAATTTAGATATCCAGGGAAAGAACCATGTCTTTTGTTACCCATATTTGATGTTACAGTCCTGTCACTGTTTATGCATTTAGAGATACTTGCAGAAGGTTTTGGACATTGATTTGCAGAATAACATTTCAGCCTAAAAATTTATTAAAATGTAACTAGTTTTATACCTAAGGCTTTAGGTGATCCTCCTCCCACCCCTACTTCTCTTGTGGAGGAGTTATTAATGAAAGCTTTGATGTTATTTCAAGTACTGCTGGAATGTACCCAAGGATGCTAAACAGGGGAAGAGTGTAGGAAACCAAAGAGAACAAGAAATCCTTTATTGCTATTGATGCACAGTCTGGGGGATTGTTTGTAAAACTGCATCAGATAAAAATGTTGTGTTCCTCTTTTGTCTTTGTTGTTAAAAAAAAACAACTCCAAACACAACAACAAATCTCAGTTGGATATTTAAGTGCACTTCTATAGAGAGGTCTGTATTAGTTCTTTTGTGTCAGAAGAAATGACTAACTCTGGCATACTTTCAGAATACACAAGCACTGAGGTGAAAAGTGTAACAGAAATGCTTACAAACAAAATTTATAGACAGGTACAGGAATTGCTTTTTCCTGACACTGGGAAAATCAAGCTTTTTGGGAAAACTTAGTGAAATATACAGAAGAATGTCTATGAATTCCTGTAATATTCCACCACAATGCTTTTTCAGTATTTTATTTAACAATATGAGGTGACACCGAGTAAAAAAGTGTGCCTTTTCTCTAATATTGTGAAGAATACTCATCCAATCAAAACATTTCATAATCTACTTAGGCCTGTAATTTCTGGATATATCTGTAATTATTTGATGTCAACAAAATTGTCTTTAAATATAAAATCACATATTTTTTTTTGTCCTGTGGAAGCAGATTTGTTTTAAGACCACTGAAATGCACAATGAAGAGGAGAAGAAGTGATACCTCCACTGGACTTCTTATTTTCAACATCTGTTTGTGGTCCATTGGGAGAAATGTAAGTAACAGTTTACCACATGGATTACAAATGTGCTGAATTGCAAGAATGAATATTAAATGAAAATATCCATAGCACCTGCAGCTTGTCCGGGAGAATTCCCCTTGTGTGTTGTGGGTGGGTTTTCTGAAAAAAAAACCCTAGTGAGATGCAAACTGCAACTGCAGCTGCTTGTAGTAGCAGCTTGTCTAGTGTTACCAAAGAGTTTGCAGATTCTATTCCCTTCAATGAATCAACATTGATCAGGGCTGCCAACACGCTAAAAAAAGAATGGGAGGGAGCAAGAGGAGGGTTGCAGGGGAAGTATTATGATCATTATGATTATTCCCCTAGGTTTTAGATGGCCAGGAAAAAAATTAAAACTAGTGTTTAAAAGAAAAAAAAGAGAAAAGAAAAGAAAGGAAAAGAAAAGAAAAGAAAAGAAAAGAAAAGAAAAGAAAAGAAAAGAAAAGAAAAGAAAAGAAAAGAGAAAAGAAAAGAAAAGAAAAGAAAAGAAAAGAAAAGAAAAGAAAAGAAAAGAAAAGAAAAGAAAAGAAAAGAAAAGAAAAGAAAAGAAAAGAAAAGAAAGAATAAAAAGAGAATACAAGCAAATGCATGATGAAGTATAATGCCAATTTGATGTATCTGGATGAGATATCTACTTTTTTTACAATAGAAACCCTGCAATTGTGTGTTTTGCTGACCTCATATAAATTCTATACAGACTACTGAGCACTACACATATATGACACTTGTCTATATTTCAAATACTGTGTTAGAGGAGATTAAACAGTGGAGAATGTTTCCCCCTCAGTATTCTTTTTTTTCTTTAAAGAGACTGACCTAATTTTAAATTAACAAGCCTTGAAAACAGAGTGGCTCTTTAGGATGTGTCAGACTCTTCATTTTGCTTTACCATACAACGAAACAGTGAAGAAAAGACTCTGCATGCTCCACATCTTTTTATCTGGTCTCTGAAGTACACTTTCACATTCAGGCACAACAAAGTGAAAACCAAAGGCAGATCAATATTGGCAGCACAAAAAGGGAATTTTTAGCTTTTCCTTATGATTTCACAGTGTCAAGATGATAAAAAATATGAACATCAAGTGGTACTGAATTATTTTTTTTCTATAAGAAAAAAATTTAGCTATGGGAGGCTGCCAGCTTTGTTCTGGAAGTTATGTATGGCCTTGCTACTGTTAAATAAAAATGAAAAACTTTACACACATTTCTTTGTATCTCTTCCATAGCAGAGGTCACAAGGGAACCCCAAGATTAGAAGATGACACTTGCTATCCTGAGGCAGCTCTGGCAGGTGACTACCTCCAAATGGTAGGTGTGCTCTGGAGGTTACACTTCTAGCTTTGGTTCTAGCCTGTTGTACACATATTTGGAGAATGTCTAAAGAAACATGTTAAAACAAACTGCCCATATGTAGTTCCAGTTTTTGCATCCCTTGATTGTATATCCCTGAGGATCACAATGTAGTGCTGAGGGATACAGAACATACCAGCTTGGTAGTGGAGATCCCATGTGGGTGCTGGTCAGTGGGTGTCATGCCACTTCTCATGTGGATTTTAAGGTCCACACCCCAAAGAGGAGGAGTGAGTGAATCAGAAAGAGGGAGCTCTAGTTCTACTAACAAGGACAGAGGGGGATTTACGTTTGAGTAAATCCAAAGTAGCAAGACAGAGATCTTCCTCTGTTTTGCATGGAGAGGGATTCTTTCTGTATTTCTTCTGTATTTCTTTCTGTCCCTCTGGAAGTCCACGCTTTCATCCTACTTTAATAGCTCCCAACAGGCTCTGCAGCACCATATTGTGCTGTGTTTCTTGTCCCATCCCCAGCTCTTCTTTCCTTCCCAGACAAACCCCAGGCATTCCACCAGCAAAGACTTCAGCTCTCCAGGAGTCTCTGATGAAGAGACTTGATGCAATTTGCTTAAAACATTTGGACAAATTCAGTTTCTATAACTGTTGTGCAATATCAATTAATCTTCATGGGAGGACTTCTACATAATGGTCTTCAGAGGCATTGCAGAACTTGGGGCAGTATCTTTAAAGGTATTGTAAATTGTAAATGTTCACAAATAAGGGGCAAATAATGGCTGTCTCTTACAATGGATTAGAATGCAAAGGAGAAAGAGTCTTTTCTCTATTGTGGTCTTTTGTAGGTAATTCTTTCATGAATGAAGGGAGGTTCAACAGAAGAAAATAAGTATGATGTTGCTTCTGAGAATCACTGTCCTGGCTTGGACACTGGGCACTGAGAGGCACAATGTAGGACACTGAAACAAGGAACAAGTGCTTTTTACTGTTTGGAAGATTTGGGAGGTGTTTGGTGTATTGTCCTTGAGGGAAGGGCTGTTGTGCCCCATTCCAGCCCTCTGAAGTATTGTGTTCAAACAGCTATGCCAAGCTGTGTGTACACCAGTGTTTTCTGTGTTTCATAAGTTGTTTGTGTAACATTTTAAAGGCAAAATACTTTCGGGAGATTTGGATAAACTGCTATATTGTGTGCTCAATGGAAAGATGTTTAAGAAACAAAGAAATGTGCCAGCATCCTTAAGTTCTCTTGTACAAAGGCTCCTGGGTTTTGACAAGGAGCAGGTGCTCTGCGCACTAACAGTCCTTTCTTTTGCTACTGATTATTGGGTCATTAGAAATTGAATTAATCATAAATTTTAGCATTATGAGTCATACAGGAGTTAATAAAAAGCTTGAGTAATCACCACTGGAGGTGCCTCAGCTTTCTCTGAGGGAAATCAGTGGCTTTGACTTTACATATTCTTCTAGTATATGCAGACATGCAGTCATCCAAAGCAACTGGAGGCTGCTGCTGCTCTGTAGGGATGCAGGAAAATTTAGTGATGAGGAAAGGTGTCAAGGGGTCTATCACATGGCATAGACTGAGTTGTACTGGGTAGGGCTAATCAGAGAGGGGTCTTAATTGACAAGAAATTTCTAATATGGAAAAGTAAGAAAGCTACTAGTATCAGGATACCAACTTTCTAGAACACTGTGCTTTTGTTTATAGCAATGAGTTCGTTCCAAAAGACCTCCTGTTGACAGACAGCTCACTCTTGTCCTGAGGCACCTCCAGAAGGGTGATGACAATGATGGTGCTCTCGTACTGTGCTCTTGTTCAGCTTGCCAGGGAATTCTCAGCTTCTGAGGCACAATGCAACTACATTTTCTAAAATCTGATTTAAACAACTAATACGGCATGCCAGCGTCATATTTTTCTTCCTGATCACTCCAATGGATATAATTTTCCTTGCTAAAAATACCTTTCATGGACACCTGCATGTGAATATGTGGCAGAGCTCATGTGGTTTTACATAATGAGTAAGGTAATTGGAAGGTTAGCAATTTTTCCTTTGGGTTGGTTTTTAATATTTCATCATGAGTTTACTGGAAGTGCATAGCTGAGATCTATATTGCCATAATGCTTACATGTGTGACTTTTAATGGACAGAAATTGAAAGAACCTATCTTTCTGGTTAGTGAAAGCCCTAATTACTCATTATTCCCTGCTCCTTACTTCAGCGCACTCCTTGGAGCCTCCTTGGAGCCACATAGAGGTGTTTCTTTTACAAGGGTTATTATAGAGACACCTGCTAGGATTGATATAGTTAATGTTGCATCAACATTTCCATTGATTTGTTTTATGACCCAGCTGTTAAAACTCCTTTTAGTATGAGATTTGATGAATGGTGACTGAACCAAAGGGCATGGGGAAAATAATAATTCTAGCTTACTAGAGGGCAACATCAAATTAGTTGAATTAGACAAAAAGAATTTCAGAAGTTTGTTTTACATATCTATAATTTAAAAATAATTTCTTCCCACAATGGAAGTTTGGAAGCTCTTTAGGCAAAATAGTCTAGTGTCCCTGTGTAGATTAAAAAACCCCAAACTACTAAATCAGGGGATTTCAAGATGAGCAATGGCACCAGTGCTCGTTGGTTAATTCTTTTGAATTTTGGAAAACGATTGGCATTTGAGTATAGAATTCATAAAAGGATAGGATTTAGGGAACTTTGTATTTTGAACAGATTACAGAAGCATTTGATACTTAATGCAGAGTGTGGAAGAAATATCACTCCACACATTTTCTCCTCTATCTATAGGACAGAGAAGTAACATGGAAACTATAAAGACTCACAGCACTTGTGTTTATTAAGTAGTGGCACAGAAGTTCTGCATGTTCTGTCAAGAGGCAACCCACAGAAACAAGTGACCCATGTAAAACAAAACTTTGTGAGGTGCTTCATGTACTAAATAATATGTCTCACGTTCCCCCTTCTCTCAAGATCCAAAACCACAAAATGCAACCACATGTTTGGGTAATAGCTTTCCATTAATAGAGGTCAGATCTGGTTTTAAGCTCAAAAGACTCAGCCTTTACACCAGTAACAGACACATTTCTGCAAGTGGTCCTGGTGTGGGACATGTGACCCATCCCATCAGAGGTGGAAGCAAGTAATTACAGGCTGGGAACAATTTTACCTGTAGAGTAAGAGCTAAACTACAGCAAAATAAGACAAGAATGTCCCATGGATATGAGATTAAGGAATACTTGGTCTTAACATCTGAGCTAATCATGTCCCTTTGAAAGCAGAGGGTGATGCATGTGTATAGCTATTGGTACTGAACCTGAGCTTGTTCACTGCACCTGACTTGGAGCATGCACTGTTAGTTCCATTACAGTATATTGTAACTTAATATTTACACACGGAAATATTTGAGTGAACGGCCTCAGCCTTGGTGACTTATGCTACACTCATCAAGGCAGTCAATATCCTGGAGGGTTCACGATTCTCTTCTCTCCTGTGGGTTTGCTAAATGTGATATAAATAATGGGGCTGGCATCACTTTCATCAGGAAAAAAAAAACAAACTGATTTTCATGGTAAAAAAATATCCATTTGTGAAGACAATATTGTCCAAGGTAAAATGTGAGAACTGAGGTCTCAGAGGATGTGGAAGTTTAAGGAAACATGAGATCTGATCCAGAGTTCACTGAAGTCATGGAAAGATTTCCCCCTCTCTTCTAGTGAGTATTGAATGAGCCCCTTGGATCAACAGAAGCAGAGGAAGAGCCAGAAACAAGTTATCATGACAGCTCAGAAAGATGGCAACAGAACTCAGAAAAATATGGAAGTGTAATAAATGGGATGTAAAAGGAATGCTTTTATTTTAATAGTTGGCATTCTGTCTCCTAATCCTCTTGGTTAAGTGCCAGGGTCAAAGTATTTAATATCCATTAGGAGTTTTAGGTCTGATTTTTTGATCATTATTCACTTTCAGTAGCACATGTTCATTTGATGTTAGTTGTATGGTAACTATGGCCAAGTTCTTGCTGGCATATTCCCTGTTGGACACAAGTTGAGAATTTACTCCAACAGTCAGTCCCTGGAATAAAATATATTCAGTTTAGCATATCTTCATTAATTTCAAGTTATGAGCATGATTATTTTTCACGTATTCATTCTAACCAAGTTCCAGGTGAAATAGTTGGTTATACACACATGTGCATGTACTCACATGCACAAAAGAACCCTCTGTAGAGTAAGAAAAAATTCTTGCGAAGAAGACTATGTTATTGCTTTTATTGAGTTCAAATTAATCAGAGACTGAGCTATGCCATGAAGAAGGGTAGGGTTTTTATGGGACAGTACAGTCTCCATATGAATTACAGCAAAAGGCAGCACCATTTTTTGACCATGGTCTTCCCAGCCCAGATTTAAGATGGCATTTAGACAGCTGATTTACAGTCAATGGGAAATAGGTATCTAGGACTTTGCACCTGACTGGGAGGATTTTGAATAAAGCATTTACATTTCTAGTATTTTATAACTCTATCAAGATCAGGATTAAAATTTTGCCATGAGGTTCTCCATCAAGGTGTGCTGTCACAGTTAAGGCAAGAGGTGATGCTTACAGCCTTCTAAGGAGAAACTCATGGACAAGTAAACTGCATCCTTCTGTCTGCTAAGGACCAGTCTAAATGAGATAAGAAATGGAAGAATAAGTGTGCTTTGGCACAGAATAATAACCGATCCCTCCTTTTCTGTCAGTGAGCTTATCTGTTTCAGGCAGAGGCTACAAAACCATTTCCATGAAGTTCATAACTCTGGAAGAGCTTTATTAAAGCAGAGTGGAGAGCAGGGTGGTTTTATGTGCTTGTGAATATAAAGAATTAATTCCTTAATTCCTTGTTCTAGTTTGTGAGTGACTTTGTCTTTCCAGGAGAGAAAAATGCAGTAATTTAAAATGTTACCTGGGAGAAAAAAATTACCTTGTATTTTTTTCTGAAATGTACCTTGCTACCATGTAGAAATATACAATTCTGATATCAATCATTTCAATTTATTTATTAAATGGTACCAAATATCCATAATGATTTGTACTTTATCTTTGCCTTATGAAGTCTGTTGAATTTACATTTGAAAATAATTTTATCAGGAAGTTCATATTCAAAACTTGTTGAGTGTCTGCAATCTGTTCTTACCCATTTGTATGTAGAAAATTTTATTTCTACTTCTTCATGTGAGGTATGAGCGTAGATAAAAGTTTTTTAAAAATTAAGAGAAGTAGCATCAAAAAATAGAACATTATCCAGCTCCTAGCACAGAACTTGAATGCTACAATGTATTTTACTGAACCTTTTAATGCTATGTAGTCCTCATATATTACTTTTCATCAAATTTCAGTTTTCAATAATCCTTACAATTTCCTGAAAAGGAATAAAAGGTGGTTGAACTGGATTAACATAATTTTGTTTCATGAAATCAAAGTCTGAAGTCAGATATTTGAGAACTAATGTATATCACTAAATGAAATCCTTTCCTATTTCTTCCACTTCGCCATGATTTGTTCTGAGATAAGACTTATGTTTATGACTGGAGAAACTGTCATGAATTCTTTGATAAAATTTAACCTTCTGTGAATAAATGAATGAGGTAATGAACTTCAGCATGTGGAAAATCAAACTGGTTTAAACTGCATCATATAAATCTTATAGCAGATTTTGTGAGAAATACAAGCAACATTTGGTCACTGAACAGTTCTTTCTGTCACCACTGACTGCCACCCTTCCAGAATTAAAAACTGCAACCAGGCCTCTTTGCCTAACATGCAGAGTGACTTCTAAGGGCTGGAAAACACTTCCTTCCAGCTGCAGAGATAATCAGCTTTTAAGATCAAATTAAGACAAGGTTAAATCATGATCACGGTAATGTCTGCTATTATGCAGCATGAGAATTACACAGGTAGTTGGTGTTGCAAGACGAACCTCTTCAAGGTCCAACCAGGTGTTCCAGCAGAGACTCACGAACAGTGCTCTGAGCCTATAGCCCACAGGGCTGACTCGCCTGGATCGGTGCTGTTGCTCTGAGAGCAACTGATCTCTCTGCTGG
This sequence comes from Calypte anna, assembly GCF_003957555.1. Taxonomy (NCBI): domain Eukaryota; kingdom Metazoa; phylum Chordata; class Aves; order Apodiformes; family Trochilidae; genus Calypte; species Calypte anna. The sequence goes on along the minus strand of NC_044246.1, from coordinate 104,858,149 downwards.
CTAGCTCAAGAGTGAGCTCCACCTGTGTCTCAGGCCTCACCTTTTATTGGCCCCCTGGTCCTGCTCATGCGCAGTGGGGCCCACCCTAATTGGGCACAGGTGGGTTTGACACAAGCTCATGCTCACTCCCTGGCAATTAGTGGCACCTGGTTGCCTCGTTACACTACAAGTTGGACACCAACAACCATTTTCATTTTTGTTTTGTTTTGTTTTTGCTTTGTCTTAGTGGAAGAGTTAACAGTGTTATTTAGTTAGAATATTAGTATTATTTTGTGTTAATGTTTATTCCTTGTCAAAATATCAGAGACATTAGGAAGAAATTCTTTAAGTTGGGGGTGATGAGGCACTGGCACAAGTTGCCCAAGGAAGCTGTGGCTGCCCCCTCCCTGGAAGTGTTCAAGGCCAGGTTGGATGGTGCTTTGAGCAGCCTGGTCTGGGGGAGTTGTCCCTGCACATACAGGGGGATTGGAACTAAATGATCTTTAAGGTCCATTTCAACCATAGTCATTCTAAGAAATTCTAAGAAATCATCGAAAAGGGAGTTACTAGACTACATAATTTTCACTAAGGGCCAGTCCAGGAAAAAAACACGATGTATTTACTCTTAGAATGAAGTAATCTATAGGAATTGTTCCAGCTAATGTTATAGTAGGCATTTTTGTAGGTGCTCTAGTGTCACAATGTCAGTATTGTCCTAATAATTCCAAAAAACCTACAAGCTGCTCCTGCTTTGAAGCAGTCAAGTTGAAGTAGAAAAGGAGTTTTGACATTTCATCATTACATTTGTGGTCAGAGTCATCATTCATGCACAGTTTATGTGAACAACTGAAAAGATATAGATAACATTTTAATGCAAAATTGTTACTTGTGGTTTGTTTGGTTTGGGTTTGGGTTTTAGGGTTTTTTGGGGGGGGTTAATTTTGTGTGTGTGTGTGTGGTTTTGGTTTTTGGTTTGGTTTATCTATGCATATTAAAAAGATCAAGGTCCACTTATATTTTCTGAACTTAAAAAAAACGGTTGACTCATAGAAAAACTGCTTTTCTATGATGAGTACATTGTGTCCATGAGACAGGTCCCTTTTAAAGCTCAGAATAAGCTTTCAGTTTAGTCACTTCTGAAAAAGAATTTCCCAGAATTTGGTTGCCAGATTCTAAGTCTCCAGTGACTCCTTTCTCACTTCTCTGTTTTCAAGTAGTATATCCTTTTTGTGAATTTTGGCTTGGGAATGATGCTGACCTAGAAGAAAGTGAGGTGGGGGATTGTAGTGGTTTTTGCCAGAACTTTGGCTGCTATTCCAGTGTTGTAATCAGCTTATCTATGAGGTTTTGTATTAACCAATCAAACCAACAAAATAAATAAATACTCCAGTAAAATGCATAACATGTTATTTTACTTCACTAATTTCTTGAAGGATTTTTGGCTGTAGTTAGTTGGTGTGGCATGTTTTTTTTTTCCTGATATCATGCCTGAGTTTTATTGAATATCATTTTTTGTCTGAAGCCTGCCTAAGAATTAGTGACCTGAAGAGAAACCCACTAATCTCCAAATAATTGTAATGATTCTACCTATGCTTATTAGGTTATAGTCACAGAGACACTACACTTTGTTTAGCCTTTAAATTGCTCTTCCTAAAAAGCATATTGAAGGCTTAATCCTGTTTAGACTCAGTTGATATGAGTTTGGCTTTAATTCTTCAGTTGTATTCTGTGCAGACTGTGACTTAAAATAGCATTTAAGTCCCACCATGTCACAAAATGCTCTGAAAGAATAAATAGCGAATGGTCTTAAGTCAGAAGTCACTTCTGGTTCATTTATAAATTACAAGAGGGACAGTCAAGATGGTTTGTTGATCAAGCAAACAGAATTAGAGCCTGTTCACTCTAAATACTTTTATTATTTATTTTAGTCATATGGGTTCATAAAGCACCAATCAGTAGTACTCTTACTTATAGAGAGCAATGCTTTTTTTCACAAGCAGGAGGTCTTCTCAGTGGCAGCTGCTTGGTGAATAACCATGTTCTTATCCATGTTGCAATTATAGATTCATTTGCTTCATACTGGACAGGTCAACACTGCCACAGGTCTGTGTCTGTGAAGGCTGTGGATACCATACAAAAAGTGCTGCACAGAAAGGAATGTACAAGCTCCTTATAGTAATGAAGCATAATCAGCTGGGGTTTTGTGAATTAAGTTCTTCCGATTTTTATTTATTAAGAAGTTTTGTGGTTACCTTTTTTTTCTTTTTTTTTTTTTTTTCTTATATCAGATGTTGAAAAGGAAAAAAAGAACTAATTTGTGAAGAGTCTGGTTATGTGGTTCAGTAGTTTCTTTCTTTTCTGCAAAAAGGCAATGGATAGGACAGCATTACACTTCATAATACAATGATGATTGAAATTTCCAAGTGCTGTGCAGGTGAGTGGAAGTCTCAGACCTGCTTTTGCTGTGTGGGCTTCACCTTGTGATGCATAGGGACAGTAGGACTTCCAGAAACCAGAATACCAAGCAAAAAATCTGCCCAATCTGGAAGAGTTGAATAGAGGCAGAGTGTGAACAGTGACTGTGACTTAAGTCCTACACTCTGCTGCTCTGAAATTACTATAGCCAGATGCAAGTCAGTGAAGCATCTTCTAGAGGTAAGTGAGCAATCCTTTTCAAATAAAGTACTGCCTTTCTAAAGGTGGAAGAAAATACTCACTTGCACCTTTTAAACGGATTCTTGATAGCATCATTCCTGAGGTTAGAGACCCTCATTTAACACCACATATTTGTACCTACATCTTTCCTTGCCTAGGGGAATCAGTGAATTACATTCTATTATTAAGTGCTAATGGCTTTAGTGGAGGGAAAAGGAAACAAAACAAAACATAACTAATCTGTAACCAAATTGCTTCTGACAAAGTCTCTCTGTTTTGCATAAAGTTTTGCACGATTCCCATTCTTTTTGTTTGACTAAAGAATAAAAATGAAGTAGATGAGTCTCTTGAACATGTTGCATGTGAATATTAAAAAATGCCTTGTGACTGCATTCTTGAGATAAAATGCAGTGAGCTAAGTGCAATTTTGGGGCATGAACACCAGAACATTTTATTGCATTAATTCCTTTTGTCTGACCAATGGGAGAAATTGAAGTTTCTCTTTGGTAAAGTATTTCAGACAAAATGCATAGCATGGAACTAAGTTCTAGGAAATAGTTTGAAGTGTCTTCAGTTTTATAACACTTATTTTACATAGCCAGAAATATTGCAACCTTTCTCCCTCAAGTTTTGCTCCTGCCTGGCAAAGAAATAAGCAGTGGTTTCAGAATTTCAACATATTTGTGAGGAAGCCTTATTTATTCATGCTGATAAATTTGTAATGAAACATTTTTGGTTTTGAAAAGTATATTAGGTTGTGTGTATCTATGGAAACCTTGTCTCTGTTTGTGCACTTATGGATTCTTGCATTGCTGTGAGAAATGGATATGTCAGATAAAACACTTTGATATATCTGTGCTAACAAATTAAACAGCCAGAGACTACTCTCGTTTCTGGTGCATACATTATGTTGATACAGTTAAACTCTCTTTACTCTGTTGCCTCCAAACCATCATACTGAGATAAATACTCCACCCAAGTTAACACCCGACCACACCCCAGCTAGAGTGTGGGTCAGAAGTAGCCAAGCCCAGTGAAAAATGGGTCAAGGTACAATCCTGCCCATACTGGGGCTTACTCCCAGGCCCTGCTCTCTGCACCACTTGAGATGTGACCTGATAACTGAGTTTCCATGAGTAAATGCTTCCCTGAAAAGCCTTCAGTGATGAGTAGGAAAAATAATGCCTAAACAGAACAGCAAATATAGGTTAAAAGTGGCTTTAGGATGAAGAACTGGGTGGCATAGGGGACCCAGCCAGGGTCTCCTTCATCTTTGCTTCCTTCTGAGCAAAGGAATTATTCTTTGAAGGAGGAAAAGGAGGGAGAGAAGTACATGGTCTTTCACCCATATCTGTAACCTCTGAAGCTTCTCCTGCTAAGGTCAATATTGCAGAAGTCTTTGACCTTACTAAAGATGATGTATCCAGCTTTCACCGAAGAAGTCAGCAAGAAATTGCTGGTTTGAATTCCTGGTAAGTTTAACAACCTGGAAGCTGCAACCTGACCCAGCAGAGTACACAGTCACCCAGAATGGATTTTTCCAGTCAGTGGAAGAGGCAAAGGGCAGCACAGAGCCAGCTGGGTTAACACTATAAACATTGGGGTTAAAGTAACTCTGAAGTTTTCTCTGTTTCATTCCAGAGCAGGGTACTTAGGGACAGAACAGATCAGAACATCTGCAGGATTTTTGTCCTGTTGCAAAGCTAATGTAGCTGTTGTACTACCTGTACTTTAGGCAAGGAAATAGTGAAGGAATGACCTATATGTTCTTATTGGACAGAAAAAAACAGGCAGGAGGGGGTTTGTTTTTTGGTTTTTTGGGTGGTTTTTTTTATGTAAACCAAAGAAAAACAAAAAACACCTGCACAAAACCAGTGCATACAGTGAATGATACATGCAATTTATCATAATTGTGAGTAGGCTGGAGTTAGTTCAGCTTTCTAAATACTGTTCTTGCTGTGGAATGCAGCCATTCTTCATGATAATCTTTAGGGCATAACTATTTCTAAACCCAAAGTGTTTCACAGCATACTTTAAATAATCAGTCATCATATTAGATGTTTTCAGTGAGTCTAGTGTTTCTGCATTTGAGCTACTTCTTATTACAGAAAAATTACACACAACAGTAGAGACAAGAACTATTTCATCCCCAATACTAGCTAATCAAATCTGTAAGTATTTTCTTTCTTATTTTATTACAGTGTAGATTTCTGAAAGCATATAAATGTGTTGGACATAAGAAATACAAGTCTTGAAACAAACTTTTAACCAGCATTGTCCTTGGAGCTCTAGAACTAGCTAAAAAGCAGCTTTGAACCAGTTCTCCTGACAGAGAAAACTGTAAACGGCATTGTTTAGATCCAAAGCATGTTTGTAATTTCATTTATCTCAAATGAATTTAGTGTAAACTGGTTGTTTTGCTCCCTGTGAAGTCTGTGTTAAGGGAAATGCACACAAAGACACACTCATTCACAGAACAGTTTATTCCCCATCTTTTAGACACATGGTTGATGAAGAGTTGTACTCTGCAATTTTGCTTGTCCCCTCACTATTGACTCAAGGAAGAACATAAATGATTTGGAATGGTTTGATAGATACTTATCAAAAGATAGGCATGTCATGGCCTAAATGCTCAAAAATAAAATTAAGTATTTAACAGAGAAACGATTATTTTATATATACATATTACATACAGTAAACAGTATCCTGCAAAGTTAAAAGTACATTGTAACAGATGATTATGATAAACATAGATAAATACAACCTCTGGGTATAACTCTCAAGCCACAGAAACTGCAGGCACTACATGCATGAGGAAAAAAAAAAAAAAGATACATGGGAGCTTTGTTCACATGTTTGCTGTTTTTAAATAACCCAGTCTGAGTGAGCTGGAGTACTTTTGCTTCTAGAGCCAGTCTAGAACCAGTCAAACAGAACTCCTCTGTTCAGCAGGCCCAGTGGATCCAACTCTGAAGGTAATTCTTACCATTTAATCAAATTATCACCATATTCAGTGGAATTTTGGGTTCAGTCTTGACAACTCAAATGAGAGCAACTGTCACATAAAATTATGAATGAGGTGCTAAAAGAAGGTTTATGGAACCAGGAGAAACATATTCTGTGCTAGTCCAATTTATGTAAAACTCATGTGATTTCATGTTTAATAAAAATATTAGATTTTCTGATGAACCTTAAGCACAGTTTTGAGTGAACCTTGGCTGATTTATGCTTTGCATTCTCACATGATTTTGGCAAGGAACCAGATAAAATTTGGCAGTTTTGACTGTTTCATTTTGAGTTTATTTGGACCTGAAATACAAGGCAAATTTCTAGCTGTGAACCCGCCCAGAAAAAAAGAATGAAGAAAAGAGTGACCCTCCAAATTATGGATTTTCACATCACCTGACATATCTTAACATCTAAAAGATATTACAATTAGGAGAGATTAATCCAGGAGCACAAACTTTGGTGACAAGAAGCACCACAGGAGGGAGCAATAGCTTCCAGCTCCAGCCTACATGGGCATGAGGAGAGACACTTCTGTATTCTTCTCTCAGTTGTTTCTTCCATGCAGTCAGTTGAAATGTCAGAGCTTTATCAGACTGAGAACCCATCTGTACCCCAACACCAACACCTCCTCTGCCTGCTATGTACCACCAGCTTCACTCACCAAACCCATCTCCTGATCTACTTAAGCTAGATTTTCCTGAGGAATGCTTCAGCAAGCTTATACTTTCCAAAGGCTTTTTGACCCTGCTCCCACATCTTGAAGGCTGGAGTAGTGACCTTGAAAACAGCTGGGTTCTGGCACAGGAGGGAGAGCCAAGATGTTTCTGCAGTCAAGTACTTAGCTGAAAGATCTGTCTGCAGCTCTACTAAATGCCTCCATCTAGACAGACCTGGCAGCTACTGCTGTTCTGTATCACTTTAGCAGTCTGGAAAATTCTGCACCACACCAAGCAAAGCTGTGTATCAATATTAACTTTTCCATTCTGCCAGTAAACCTGGCATACCTCTCTGAATGGTATAGCTCTCTGTCATATCTCTCAAAAGATAGTTTCCAATTTGCAGTATCGCATAAGAAACAGAAGAAATATAGGTATTGACCATTAAAGGGACAATAATTCCCTGCTCAATTGAAATAGGATTATAGGGATAAAATATTTTACATGCATAAGCAAATTTTATGTCTCGTTTCAAGCCAGTTATAATTTATGAGTGTATTTCTGTTAATTTCAACAGATCATATCCTTTGCCATCTTAACTATAGCTGCAAATGATGATGAACTCAGCTGTCACTGGTGATAATCCATCTATGCACTGTAACACACACCAAACTGACTTTTTTCTTTTACACCCTTGGGCAGCCTCTGGGTCTTCATTATTGTTTTGAGAGATCCATTAAAAAAAAAAAAAAAAAAAAAAGAAAAAGAGAAATACTAGAAGTCTTCTCAAGATGCATCAGTACGCACCAGTATATGAAACTTCTTACTTGTTTCTGATCACTCTTACTGAGTGCAATTCAGACACTTGACATGTTATAGACTTCAGTATCAAAAAAGTAATACGTTATACCTCAGATTTAAAAAAAAAAACAAAAAAACAAAAAAATCATGGTAAGCACACACTATGTAATCTGACAAAGATATTTTTCCAGGACATTTCTTCTCAAGACGTGAGGTTTGTAAGAGATTTTTAGAGCACGGGTGAGTAGAAGTCATTCAAAAAGATACCTTTTATTTATGATTAGTAGTAATTCTGAGGAATCAACTGTATTTTCTGGTATGTAATACGTAATGAAAATTTAAGGGATGTTCTCTCCAAATTAAATTCTTCAGAGCCCCAAAGCATATTGTAAGCTTAAACATGACAAAATTTCAGGTATCATGAAGAAGAAAATCATAAGCAGGCTTAAAACACCAGTTATATCAACTTTAATGACTAAGGTTGAACTGAGGAATAAAAAGGTCAGGAGAATTTGCCCACTAAAACAGTGGCAGGGAGAGAATGAATGAGAAGTCATGTGCCACGTTCTGTCACTGTAATGAACAATACTGCTTATGAAATTACTCGAAAGGGAGAGTTTTGCACCTTGAGGAAACACAGCCCTGACCTCTCCAGGAAAAGTTTCTACAGCACAAAGAGATCAGTGAACTGTTACATAAAGAAACATACACTGGGGTGTATGAGAATTCAGATGGTCAGCTCACCATAGTGTTGGCTACTTAAAAATGGTGGGACACTGGTGTGAAATAGAAAATATAACTGATAGGGAGAAAATTCAAGGAAAAATACACCTCTTTTCCCCTTCCCCCTCAGTTTCCTTTTCCTCATCTCCTTCCATTCCTTATGACTGAGGAGGGATGGTTTAGCTAGGACATCTTTTTGAAGGCATGAAAAGACATAGACTTCTGATGTAGACCATGTACAATGGACAACTACCCCATGAAGCCTAAAATACAAGGGTAACCCCTAAACTTTGCCACAGAAAGAGACTGAATTCAGAAGGGATATGGGGCCTTAGGACCAGTGTTCTTCAAAAAGATGCCAGTGGTAGGGGAAGAGCCTACACTGAACGGCAGAATGCACCAGGCTAAGGGAGAGAAGTAGCACTCTGCCTCGAAATACAGTGAAAGAAAAAATGTAAGCTCAGAAAGCTTTCCAAGGTGAGGCCAGGCTTTGAAGAAAGAAGAAAGGGATAAAAGGGAAGAGAGAGGAGAGAGGCATTACATTGCCAGACCTTTGCACACATTGTAGTCAAGATACTGGAACAACTAGAAAGGAACTTTGGAGTCAGATATATTTTAAGTTTCTGTTTTCATATTTCATTTTTTGTTTCCAATTTTGCAGTAAGGAATTAATCTCACTGCTTGCTAGGACACATTTGTTTCCTTCTTTAGGCTTGTCTTGTGTTAAGAATGGACTGATTTGGCAAGAAGTAAGCTATGGAGAAATAACCTGTGATGCTGGATTAACTCATGTTGGATATTGTCATTTGCCATGTAATGAAGGAGAATGAATGATTAGAATGCTGAATGTTTTGTGAAGTTCTTTCTAGACACAGCCCCTGCATGGACTCAAAAAAACAACCAAAAAAGCAACCTCAGAAACTCAAAAAATGAGTCTTCTCGGAAACATAGCTGAGCCAACAAGGAACTGTGTAAATGAAGTCTATGAGTGCAAATGAGGCAGAGTGGAAATCATTAAACAAGACTCTTTTTTTTAACTCTCCCAAACCCTTCCAGATGTTAAAACAAGTAAACAACATGTGACAACTATGTTTTATTATTAATCCTGGTATTAGGGTTATATTTACCCTGCTTTTCTGCCTTGCCTCCTTACAATTATCTCTTGAGGTGTTAGTTTTAGCTTTCCGTTAAAGCTAAACGTGCATCGAGTTACTTTTGTTATAGAGTGAGATACAATTCAAATGTTGTTCTTCTCAAATATAGTTGGGAATTTTTGTATTTGAACAAAAAAGAATTTGTTCCCCTTTGTGTTGGCGTCAGTGACAGTTCTTATGTGTAATACAATTAGCACTGGTAGCTAAAGTTCCCTACAAGGAAATAATTCAAGACAGATGATAATAAAAAGTGAGACAAAAAAAGGGATGTGGTTAGAGCAGCAAAGAACTCATTTATTAAGGGTATGTCTTCACTGTGGAGTTACTCAGCTGGTGCCCCCAAGTTTGGCAACAAGGAAAACCTCTGAACCCACTAGAGTGATGCCTTGATCTAAGATAGATGAATTGCAGAGCTATAGGTTACAGTATGTACTTTACTTATTCATCATCTTATTCTGAGAAATAGCTCCCTTTGCAGAGGATTCAGACATCTCTCTTGTGCCATATCACAGTTCTCTCTTTGCTTCACGCAGTTAAATAGAAAACACTCAGCATCTTCAGAACCAAGTTCTGTCTTACACCTGGGACTCAGACCTAGTTATTGTTTTTCTGTGAATCATAATACACTATCATATAGCTAAAGTTATTGGTGCAACAAAATATAAAAATGTTATGTACCTTAGCAAGGAGAGATTAATCTTCCTTCATTTATAGTATCTATGGTGTGGTGACCCATCTGATGTATTTGAGGTGTCTATGTGACACTGAGATGAATATAACCTCAAAAACACCTATTCATTGTCCATAAAGGCATCAGTCTTTAAATCCTTATCACAAATAGAATTTAAGTAATTGTAATGATAAAAGCAATATTTATTTTTATAGAGCTCTGATAAGTGTATTAATGATAAACATGGTGTCAGACAAGTCAGACCATCTCTTGTATTTAAGGTTTTTGTTATAGCATTGCCCTGGAAATGACATTGCCTTGAAACTTTCTTTGACAAGCCGGGGCACGGCACGGCATTTCTCCATGGATCCTCTTGAGGCTGATGAGAGTGATTTCTGTCATGAATTCTGTTTCTAGATTTGCATGACTTTTCTGTTAGTTTGATTAGAAGATCTATATGATTATAGAAGATCTATATGATTAGAAGATCTATATGGCAACTGTTTTCCTGTTCTTGAAGAGCTTCCTTAAAACCTTGTAATTGACATGAAAACCTCTGACTTCATATGCCTGAAGAATTTTGGACCATCTTCATTGTGGCCCTGGTACTTGGGAATGCTTGTGAAAGAGACATTCAGTTATATTTTGACACTGAATGGCATTGACATTTGCAACAAAACATAAGAGGAAATGTTTGCCAAGTCCCTTTACCATGGTCTGCTGGTGGTTGAGACAACTATATTTCCAGTGAAAAATAATATGTTAAGTATAAAAAACAAGTCTGGCCTTCAGTTCATTCATTTTAAAGCTGGAGACATTATTAGAATTAATTCTGAACTTCTCTGTCACTTGTGAGCTGTAGGTTCTTATCTGTCTACTCACATCAAGGCTATAGCTTGCTATTGACCCAGAATTGTTTAGGGGTTTGGGGTTTTTTTGCTGTTGTTGTTTTGTTTGTTTGTTTGACTATTTTCATTTGTTGTCTGTTTTTTAGTAATCTGATAAGAAAAAAACAGAATCTTAAGTTTTAGTTGGGTAAACTGGGACTTGGAATGATCAAGTGGCTTTGTCTAAGACAAGAGACAAGTCAGTGGCAAAACTAGCCCAGCGTGCTGACTTGTAATTAAGAATCCTATGTTCTGATTATCCCAGCAGACATTTAGTCAGATATCACAGTGCTTTAGAAGGTGAATGTCACCAACATTGTGTAATCAATTCAGAATCCAGGCAAACATACAAGATCTGTGTAGTGTAACAAGGCAACCAGGTGCCCCTAATTAGGCACAGGTGGGCTTAACACAAGCTCATGCCCACTCCCTGGCAATTAGGGGCACCTGGTTGCCTTGTTACACTACAGATCTGAGATATAACTGAGCTCTTTCAATATGCTAAGAAAAATAGCAAACCAGTTCAATGAAGCAGTATGAGCAAGTGATGGAGCAGATAATAAAGAAAACTTTGATTTACTGAATCAGAAGCAATTATTTAGATATATCACTGCTGAATGTTCTTCTGGAAATCATGTATTGTCTAGTGATGGGTTTCTTTTTAGTGTAGGCTCCTTTCCCATTCACATTTCGGGCAGTAGAGAAAAACTAGGATCATGTTATTTTCATTGAGGTTCTCAACTATTGAATAAGTATTCCAGTGGTACTCTACCTGACATTTTCACCATCAGAGCAGCTATCTTTTACTTCCTAAAAACCACTGGGCTCTCCAGAAATTTTCTTAACCACCTGCTGAAGTGCTAAACCAGGCTTTTGAAACTGAGGGAAGGAGCTGGCAAGACAGCAGTGCTGCTAACCAGCCCTATTTTCTTAGTAACCTGACTTCTGAGGCCAAACCTGTTGTTACCTTCTGCTGTCAGGGATGACAATGCTCTGAGGATCATTTTCTAGGTCCTAACCAATGCTACTCACCATTGAGTCCTGTCAGTCCATGAAAACAACTTAGAAACTGCTAAGATTAGGCAGTGAAGTAAGGATTTGTAGCAGTGGTAAAGCTGGGTGTCTTTTTCAAGATATTTTATACGAGTTTTAAAACCTGGACTCCAACTGTGTGTGTTCCTACTCCTTCTGCCTTTGCTCTGCCTGGATGTTGGCAGTGCTCCTCAAACCATGGGTCATGACTGCTCTAGGGAGAGTTCAGAGAGGATCACAAACTCTTAAAAAAAAGATTAGGGAAGTTTTTTAACAAAAAAAAAAAAACAAAAAAACAAAAGCAAAACAGAACAAAAAACAACATGCCACAAACAGAAAAGAAAATGTGAACAACAAATTATACTGATTTAGCATTTGTTCAAAAGAAAGAACCCTCCATTCAAACCCCACCATTTCACTCCTGAAACGCTGTACCCTATGGAGACATTCAGAGAACTTTCAGGAAGACAGAAAAGTGAAAGAGCTCACAATTTTCAAAAGTGATTTTCTTTTTTTTTAAATTTCAGCTAATTAGCTCCCCAGATGGGTTTGGAAATTAGACTGATAATGAACTCACAGCAAATATAGAGCACTTTTGCAGAAAGGGAAGACTCTGCTCTGAAGGTTATGCTCATTCAGTCAGGGAGCAGCCTGCCATCTCATGTAATCATATTAAATTTCAAACTAAAATTTGTGCCTCATCAGCATCATGGTTTTAGTTGTGAAATTAGTCCATAACTTATTTTTTTTATAAAAGTGATCACTAGTGTGACTTGAGCTGCAAGTCCAGTGAGGTGGAGTAAGTAAAATGGAGGGAGAGGCAAGAAGTAGCTTATGAGAAAGGGACCTAGGACACCACAATGTCTCTGGTTCTGTGTGAAAAGATGGGACATTGCTTGCTAGCCCTTTCTACTTGGATGCTTTTGAAAACTCTTTTGATTGTAGATTTAGATGTAATGAAAGGTGAAAGTCTGAGGTTACCAGAAGAGTTACTGAACCTTATGCCAATTAAAGGTTTTGCCCCAAAGGCCACACCTTGCGATGGCTGAATTTCACTGCCACCCCTTCCAGAGTGTTTTCCCTTTGCTACTTTGTTATTGTAGTGATGGTGGCATTGTAAATTATAGTCCCAGCTGGATGAAGAACCCTTCTGAACTGATCCTAGCACCATTCCCTGCAGTATTGCTAATGATTACACAGCTGCCTACTAGGCATTCTAGAGCCTAGGATTGTGGGTCTGCCTCCAGCACACGTTGCAATAAAGTTTATTTTCATTCAAAACAAAATATATTGGGATTATTGTCAGAGCAGCCCCAGAGACTTGCACAGGGGGTCTAGTAAGCATTAGTAAGAAAATTAGAAGCCTTGAGGTTATTAATGTTTCTAGAACAGCAAGCTTAGTGGCCAGCAGAGGTGTAATTTACCTACACTAGCATCACATACTGGAGCAAGGCAATCAACTAAGAGGTCAAGGGACTTTAACATAGCATAAAATACATATATATCCCCAAGCTTTTTCGGCCAGATTCTCAGCTGCTGTAAATCAGTGCAACTTCATGGGAATCAGTGGACCTCTGCAGTTTTCAGTGTGCTAAGAAACTGGCCTATACCCTTTATGGAAATAATCCTGAGATCTGAAATGAATGCAGCAGCAAAACTCAATTTTCATTTTTGCTTTGTTTTAAAGCCAACACATGACATTTTTAGCTCAGCTGTACATTGGTTTGGAGAGCAAGACTGTAGTTTAACACTTTTGGCAAGTACACATCTCAAAATGGTCATGAAAAAGCTGATGAGATTCCATCAATACACATTAGCTAATAGAGAGAGAACTTAAGTAAATGCAGAAGGAGCAAATAACTATTTTTAACTGATTAGTAACCGAAGTTCAGGTAGCATATAGTCTTTTTGCCTGCAGATGTGGTTTCTAGTCTATAAAGCAGCAGTTCATATTCCTTTTTATAAAAATGAGTAAGCACATGTTTGACCTAAAAAAGTAATATCAGCTTTTGGTGATTTAAATGACATGAGAGTGTTTTGTGCATTCATGCCAGGGGATAGAGTGAGGAAGCTGCCAGAGATAGAAGAGAGAGTGAGCAAAACACAGACAAGTAAGATGCATACACTGTTCACTCACAGATACACAAGGTTCAGTCCTTCTCCTGGGTATGTATAGATATAGATCCAAACCACAATTTTTGTTCCTGGACTACAGTCCAAGTCTCTGTCTCAGTGCAGTCCCAAAGCTGATGGAGTTTCAGGGACTGGAGAGGGAATTGTGTCTAGTGTTTTTGTTCAGAATAATTTGTGGCAACTCATAAATATAAATCCTGTGGTAACACTTGAATCCCTACCAGACACTTTAGCCTCCAGTAGTACTTCTTCCTGTTCTCAAGAAGTCCTTATATTTACTGATTTATCACAGTTATGCATAGTACCTGTCACAGGAAGAACCTCTTACTATGTTCCTCTGATGAAAAATGTAGCATCAAATATTAAGAAACTCAAAAAACATAGATATTTTCCTGAAGAGAGAAGATTATTCTGTGAATCAATCAATTCACTTGTCTTGTGTATCTGTAGTGACTGAGCCACTTAAGATCTTCTGACCCACAATAAGATCTTGTGCTTTGTAGGTGTTCTCGTCCTTCATTTAGATAAGGACTTAGCTCCTATTGTTGCATGAGAGGAAACTTAAGGCTGTAGCTTGCATTATGCATCAGTATTTGGAATTTTTATGAGGCATAGCTTTTTGTGCATTTCAAAACTTCTTATGGGAAAAAAAAAAAAAAAGTAAAATAAGCTTCTGTACTGTGAGCTCCTATACTTCTTCTGTACTGAGAGAAGACAATGGAACAAAAGGTGACAAAAGGAGGTTACAGTTTTGTCCTCAACATAGTCTTTCTCTTTTGCTTCATCCTCTTTAGAAAAGCAGTTTACTCCCAGCTGTACTTCCCAGCTGCCTTTCTGTCCAGCTAGAGCTGGTGTCCCCCCTCTAAGACCTCCTTTTCTTTTGCTTTCTCTCCATTTGCTCTCAGTAAATATAACCAAGCAGGGACTCTGATGAAGCTTCCCCTTCATCAAGTATGACTGGGGTGAATTGAGACCTTCCCTGTCCTACTTGCCCATGTCCAACACAGCTGGTGGCTTTTCCTTCTCCAGCAGCAGCAGCAGCACAGTTCACTGCTAGCTCCTCTGCTAACAGAGTTCACAGATCATCATGCTCATTAACACAGACTGAATTCAACTGTGACTTAAATTGCTATAGCAGAGAGTCACTGCAGTTGCTGGGGAACCAAACACTGTGCTGTTGCCACCACTGCTGCTGGGGAGGAAATCTCTGGGCCCAGAGCTGTGGGAGGAGAGCTGAGAAAGATGACTTCTTGGGTTACACCAAGCTGGACCACCATAGAGCCTTTGGAAGTTCCCTCTGTTGCTGTCTGAGTTGCCCTGGAACAGGGTTGTAAAGCACATGCAGGGCCAAGGAAATCTGTTTTGCCATGCTCCTTTGCATGGGTAACCAAAAACCTACAGCCTTACTCAACCCATCTCCTCAGAGGATTTGTGCTTTCTGGAAGGGGATCTGCCTTTCTGAAGCCAGAGCTGGTGATGAAGGACCAGCTGGCATGCTCGTAACCCCTTCCTTTTACGTAGGCAGTCTGCCAGGCTGATCAGAATCTAAATTTAACTGTACTGCTGCAGGTATTGTGAAAACATTGTGTTTCTGGATCACCAAGAATGCTGGGCTGTGGTCCATCCTGAAGACCAGGAGCCAGAAGGTTGTCTATTGGCATTTTCCATGGAAAGCATATAGCTGATCCTTTCTTGGCTGTTTATCTCTCATCCCAAACAAGGGACAGAAGTTTGAAGTGTTAACCCTTCCTGATACGTACAAGGAGGTGTCACAGGGATTCATTGACCATTTCAGAACCACTCCTGTGGGCCATGTCCTGTATAAAGATGGAAACATTGCTAGTCAGGATGCAACCTTTAGCTACATGTTATGCAAAGGTTTGTTTTCACCGATCTCAGTGGTTTTTTCTCCATCCATACTCACAGAGAACCTGACCCACAGTTCTACAGAGCTGTGAGTATGGGATAAGATTCCATACATTGTGTTAAAAGGATCTCTTGCTGACTCTCAAAGCACTTGCAAACACAGGATAGGATAAAATATGAGATGAATGGGAAGCTTGAATGAAATAGAAATTGTAAACCCTCAGGAAGAATTTCTCTCTGGAATGTTTAGAGACTCCTCTTGCAAATAGGCCAGAATCACACAGGCAGTGAGGACCATAGGCAACACCACAGCAAGATCAAAATAGAAACATGATTCCTTTGTTATTTTAGCTAAACCAGGAACAAATCTGACACCATTATCTCTGGTCTTTCAGCTCTGAGACAGGGCAATAATGGTGCTCATGCCAGCTGGCTATCTGCTCTGCAAAAGTCAACAAGTTTTTTGACATGCAATGTCCCTCTATCTCATTTGTTGATTGGATCAGTGAAATATTTATGCACTGCCATCAGTGTCCAGCTTTTGAGTTTTGACCCAGTGAAGGATAAATATGGGACAATTTGCCTTTGGCCTTTCACTTTGGCTAGCGACCAGCTTTCTGTCCGTTTGCAGTTTCAGCTAGATGGGGAAATAACCGTCCCCTAGGTAAAACCCTTTCCATATCTATGGCTTACTCCAGAAATAAATTATTTTAAACCCAAACACATTGAGTGAGAAACAAATCCCCCACAGTTGTCCAATGGCCTTCGACCTCCTGATGGCCTAATGCCATCTGGCTGCCAGCTGACTACTTCACTACACTAGGAAATAAGTTTCTCACAGACAACGCTCCCTTCCATATTTAGTCCTACCAAAAAAGAAAAATCAAACACACCTTTCCTATAACACCCTTTAGATTCAAAAAAAGAGAGAGATGTGGCACAGGTGGCTGTTGAACTTTCAACTCTGAGTGGCAAACTACCAACCAGCTACTGCTGGACTCCCACAGCAAAACAAATACTTGCTCTGGCAAATCATTGTTCCTTGTCATTTTAAAGTAATTGTTTAAAAATGCAGAGAAAATAAATAAATAAGCAAATAAGTTGAATGTATTGGGAGGAAGTGCAGACCATTTGAACATGGCAAACTGTGAGTAGAGGTGTGCTTTTTGGCAGATATACAAAGAGCTCGACTTTCCATAGAAATCTCTGTGGATGAGGATGTGAAGGTTCTTCACTTTGCTGTGGAGATTTTTTTCACAGCCTGGTTCTGCAGACATTTGCTTAGCTCCTGGAAGCACAGTAAGTGTGTGCTTCCTGTGGTGGGCATGCAGCCTTCCTGACCCTTCCAGCCACCTACCAAAATCCTGGTACTTTCAGGACCCATGAGATTCATAGCTATGCCTTGGAGAGCTGAAGGAAGGAGACCCTGGGAATAGTTCTCAGGCAGATGATGACAGGGGCTCCCAAGGGCTCCCGTGCCCTCCTGCAGGATAGGGTCAGGCTGGGCATGCAGCTGGACTGGGGGGTGACCTGCTGCTGCAGCTCATTTCCTTCCACAGCTGTGTGTTGGAATTATCTGACAGTCCCTACATCCACACACACACTTACATGAGATAGCTCCAGCCTAGGAAATGGGAATGTATGTATGCTGCTCAAAAGCAATTGAACACATATATATATTATTCATGCAAGACTGATACTTTATGTAAATTAAGCACTATTTTTAGTTTTGTTGTTTTTTGGGGTTTTTTTCCCCCCACTGGTGCAGAAGGCCAGGCACTTTTAATCAACATTAACTGCTATCATTCAAACAATTTTTTAGATCCCACTGAATCCCTAGGGTTTTCCCTTTCTCAAGATTCCATTTCCCTTTCGTCCTTTGGCCCCTATACACAACATCCACAGACAATAAGAATCTTCCCATTCTCTCCATGTTCTGTCTACCCATGAAGACTCCAAAGGCTGCAGGAGATGTGATTCTCCCACTCTTGTTTTCCCATGACAGATTGTCTGCCATCCTGTCACTTACACTTAGAGCCTGACTGAAATCCTGTTTATAGCCAGAGAATTCTTTTCATTGACTTCTGTGGGCTTTGAATCAAGCCTTTATAAACCACACATGTATCCAACAGGTATTTATTAACAGGAGCTGGCTATGTACTGTATGCCATGAGTGTGGAAAAAACTAACGATAACTTTACAATTACCCACCTAAGCCCTCGAACAGGCTCCAAAGACATGTCTTTTTGCCAAGCAGGCATTGAATCAAGTTGGACATTTCTAGGGTAAATAATTTTTGTGTTTTAAAAACTGTAAAAAAAAAAAAAAAAAAAAAAAAAAAAAAAAAAAAAAAAGACACCCTCCCCCCAGAAAAAAACCACCACAAAAAAAAAAAGGGTTAGGAAAAAGTCCAAAGAGTGAGAACATCCCCGTTTTTGGACAATAATATCATCCAAATGTCCTATCCAAATGGCTTCAAATGTTCCAGAAACAAATGTGCATTCTGACATGAGAGCACTGACTGCTAGGTAGAATTTCAGGTGGGTCTGCTTGAGGTTGGCAAGATTAATTAGGGGTCAAAATGGGCTTTATATTTTTTTTTTTAATTTTATATCTAATTAGCCATGGAGATTAGTGTTATTCACAATCTTTCCAGAGTGTTTAGAAAGCTCCAGTTTGTAATATCTTTATGTATTGATTTCACATTTTGATATTTCTGTTCTTTCACAGGCTTCACTGAAACATATTTTAGTTTTGAGTTGCAGAACATGAAATCAGATGTTATTTTTTGGTCTGTGCTTGAATAGAATGGGCAGAGTCTGTACTGTCAGGAAGGACAGCCCAGTGGACATAGAAAACCCTCAACCCACTGTGCGGGTGAGGTGTCACAAAGGAGCTTCCACACTTCTATCAGAAAGTAGTTCTGAGCCAAAATGTTTGGCTCCAGACCTAGATAAGAAGTGTCTCCAAGGATGAGTCTGATGGGCTCAAGGGTTACTATCCAGACCAGTTTCTAGCTGTGATGTAAGAAAAGGATATTTCCCTTAACGTATGAGTTTTGCATCATCCATCTCTTATGCTTTTACTTTTTCACTTTCTGCAGCAAATCAATCATTATAATACTAGAAAAAAACAAAACTAACCTAAATTTTGCTATGTGTTTTAGCTAAGTTTGGTATGGTCCTGGTGAGATATACATCTCTGAGAAAGATTTTTAGAGACAGGTATCTGCTAACAAGTAGTTCAGTCTTGCACACAAAGACTAAAGTGCTATGAAAGTAGATGTCAAAAACTGCTTTTTCTCTGAGTACTGAACAATCATTTACATGAATATGAGTGTATTGCTTTTTTAAAAAAGCTCATCTACCATGAGTCCATCTTTATCAATCCTTTTTGAAAGTCATGGCTGAAATAACTCATGTGTTGTCCATACACCGTGGCCACCTTTCTTTCACTGGCTGCCCCCTGAAGACATTTGGAATCAATGACCATACCTCAGTCATTTCTTCTTCTGTTGCTTCAGAAGCTCTTTAGCTGCAAGGGTTAAATTCAGAATCGTATATTCACAGATGCAAAAATACTTTTTTTTTTTTTTTTTTTTTTTTTTTTGCAGTGCAAATGCACTAGGCAACTTCTGCGTGTTTGTGCTTTGAGTAAGGAGGCCACCTGCTTCTAATGTTACAGGAATATGTTGGCTAGTGGAAAGGCAGACACCATTTTTTACTAATTGAATAATCTGTGTATCTTATCCAAATGCCAGGAGATTGCTTCTATCCCATGATTAGCTTGGAGTTTTGATGACATATTTTTAAAAAAAAAATATATACATTCCAAAGTCAGTTTCCTGTTTGGTCCAAATCATTTTATTCATAGCAGAGAGTGATGAGAAAATGGGTGTTGGATGAAAGAAATGGTAAATAGGAAACAATCATTTGCTTGGATTACGAAGTCAATTTCTAGATATGGCACTGTTTGGTAGGTGGGCATTTTCAACTCTTTGGCACTGGCGCATGGAATAGCAAACACATGTAGCAGTTAAAATCAATCTTGCATTAATGATTTCATTGCCTGAACTAAATTTGTACTGTAAATCATTTGGAGGTGCTCTAAGGCATTTCTATTCTTAGAAGAAAAGTCACAAACTGGAAAGTAACGTCACCTTTGCAATCAGCACCCCCTTTAGCCTGTAATGTGGAACACATGGTGGTTGAAGAGGTTACAGTGTTACAGAAATGTCATTACAGAATTTCTCTGTGTTAACATGTATCATCTGTCACATAATTGTTTGTTTTACAACCCATACCTATAATGGGCTAAGTGGGGACTATTTATATCAGTTAACAATGAGTGCCTTTAATTACTATTTCATGCAACTGGAACATGTTAAAGATTTTGACACAAATCTGGCTTGAGTTGCTAAATTCCATATGAATTTCATTATGAAATTGCTAAGACATTACAGTTGTGCAGGTATTGAGGTTTATAAGTGCACTTCATCTGTTTCAAAACTAGAATAAGTAATATGCATGTTAAAGAAAAATCTTCAAAACAACAGCTTGGTATCTGACAATGGAATGAGAGTTAAACAGGAAAGATTAAAATTTTTACAATTTGAAATGTGCCTCTATTAGTTCTAAAACTGCAAAGTTACTAACATCTGCACAGTTAAACATTAGATAAAAGGAGGAAAAGTATAACAACAGAGAATCATATCGTACACACAAATGATAATGAAAATTTACTGAAAACGGGTCAGGCAAAAGAGATGTTCACAAGCTGCTGCAAGACTGCAGAATGAAGAGATGGTTTTCTGCCAATGGTTGTGTGGTTTACAAGCATGCATCCTATGGTTTCTGAGTGAAGTTCATAAACAAATATTTAGACTGAGATCCTCATGCCCAGCCCAGCCTCTTTTCTGTCACTGAGCTGGTCAAAAGAACAGTTTGGAGATGCAGTTCACACTAAGGAGACCTCCAGCCCCTGTGGGACTTTCCTCTTTAGGCACTCACAAACTTGCAGCATGAAGAATGTGCCAAGGAGCAGAATAATATTCAGGAGACGTGGAAGGAAAATGTGCCTGAGGTTACTCTTAAAATTTGGCTAGTGTCACAGTCATAATGATCAGAAGAACATGCTAGAATTATATTTATGTCAAAAATAGAAGAGTTCATGGAATTAAGAGCAGGAACACAAAGGATGACAGGAAACCCCAAAAGCTCCATGTCTCCATGTTATTCTTCTCAGATGTATGGGCAGAGTCTCCATGTGCCCCATTTCTGAAATTAACATTACTTTTTCTTCTACACCTATTATTAGACTTGTAAATTTACATTGTAATGGCACACTGCTTCAGCAGCTACCTCTAGAACCTGTCTCAAAGTTTCTTCAGAATTTTGAGATGCTGAATAAGGAAAGTGAAGAAACTCAGGATGTAATTTTTTTCTTCTCCCCCATTTTTAATCAGCTACCTGTATCAGCACCTACAATTTTCTGCCTAAACCAGTTTCTGACAGATAGCTACATTATTATTAAATTATGGATAAGTTTAAAGGGAACTTTCTGGATCACAGCTGATCTATCAGTTAGCATACAGATTAAAATAATTTTATTTATGTAGTGTGAGAAGATAGTAGGTTGTTGTAAGCAAACTAACTCCTTGTGAATTACTAATTCAGAATCCAGAAACAAGCCTCACACTATAGACATCTACTTAACTTCTATATTTATAGACAGAAGCCCCCTCAGTTTAGTTTTTCCACACAGAGCATTCTAGCCATCCTGCCCCATTGGAGTGGACTTCCATATGCTATGGACCTCATGAAGTAAAATCTTCATGGTTTGTTACCTGTGTTAAAAGAAAGGATCTCATTTCTGAAATGTGTTTTCAGTGTTCCAAAGAGCAATAAAGTAGGTCCTGCAATGACATCTTTGATCTTTTTATATTAACTACGTTTTATCATTCTTTTAAATTGCTTACTAGCAGTTTGGTGCTGGAGTTGCATTTGGCTGCTACCCTGGGTTCTAAGATTTGAAAAAAATGTGGCTAATTTACAATCATATTCTCCTCTATTCACCTGCTTCCTTATGAAATGCTTTGTAGATTTCTGTCACTCAAACTACAGACTGTTGGGGTAGTAAGAAAATGGTTTTAACAAGAAATTATAAACAATGGGTGGGAAAAAAAAAAAAAAAAAAAGATATTCCAAAATTCTCATGTCATACCCAGCTTTCATCTGTGAGACCAAAAATTAAATTTTAGTTGAAGTGAAAGGTAATCCTTTGTTAAACTACATTTCTATGAAGAACTATAATAAAGTGTTTTACCAGAACTGTCAGGCTTAAGACATCCAATCTGAGTCTGAATATATAGAAATAGAAAAGAATTTGAAGAATATCAGCTGCAATGAGAGGACATAAAATATCTGAAATCAAATATTCTGAATGCTGTGCATGAGAGACATTTTCGCCTATATCTCCTTTATTTTTCTTTTATATTCTCTGTCCTCTCCCTTCCCAAATAATTTTATCTCAAGATCTCTTTTTTTGACTGATTTTCTCTGTTACTCTGGAACATTATAAAAACCTTCTAGACATTTATTAAAGGAAAATATCTTCTCACATGAGAAAACACAAATTTTAAGGAAACAGTAGGGAAAATAGAATTAAAAATATATATTAAAATGTATATCTGTGCATAATTTGAGTGCTGTTTTTAAAAGCTTAAGAATGAAGAGATATAAGCTGGTGGCAGTTTGCTGATTTTTGGATACTGGAAAAAATATTTTCCACAAAGGATCAATTTGGGTAGAGCACATTGAAGGAATAGTGTTCATGAAAAAACCTAGTGAGAAATCATGCAGCAAGAGAAGGTTACAAATGAGCAACAAGTCTTGCTCCTTCACGATCCAACGAAGACTATGAGGGAACAAGAGCAAGTCTGACCAATAGTGGTCAAACCTTAAAGGTGACCAAACACCTTGAAGGAAGCTATATCAGGGAGAAAAAAAAAAATTCAGGACCAGTGAGGGCTTTTTAGAATTCTCTGCTGGTAATAAAAAAGCATTTGTGTCCCAAAGAAACGCTTCAAGGTGTGATTTACTGCCATATGCTATTGTGCTTTCCTCACTGCCATCCCATGGAAGATCAGTATTTATCCTGGCAAAAAAACCCTAGAATTACACAGAGGTATCTATCTGGCTTGACATTCCCCAGAATTGTCACAAGTTTCAGCTGTGTCACTGTGAGCAGTGTTGCTCTTATTTTAAATGTCACAGCATAAGGCACTTTTTGTCCTCCCCTGCTGTCTTCCCTCTCATTTTTTTCCCCCCTTATATATGTGTTTACTTAGGGTTTTTTATCTCTGATTCAAACACACACTCTTTCACACATCTCAAAAGCCACGGGAAATACAATGTGCACAGTAGTTTGTAAATTAAATATGCTTAAGTAGCAGAAAACATCAGTAACTAAGGCTGATATATGGACTTGGAAGACTAAATCTAACTTTGTGGATTCAATTATAATTACAGCTGTATGAGCTGGCGCATTGGCAAGATGATCCTGCCAAGCCTGGCTTACTAGAAACTGTAGGAAAGCTGACCACATCATCAAAGAATAGCTCTCTGATGACATAGCACCTGCAGCTCTCCAGCTGATGGCCCACAGGTCCAGCTGAAGACATTGGGAGGCAAGGAATGAGAAAGGTTGATGGTTTGCTGCCAGGGTCAAAGGTAAGAGGGGTGTTTCCTCTTAGAAAGTTCAGGGAGAAAACCTACGACTTCAGAACAAAGGGGAAATTACAGAAATATATTGGATTTTGGAGGAATTTGGATCGCTGAGGTATGTCAGAGCCAGGTTACAGTTACTCATTAGGGAAGAAAGGTTCAGAAATGTGGTGTTTAACACTCTCTCCAGCTCTGCTAAACTATTTATGAAGGACTAACTATAATTAGAAATCCAAATTTAAAAAATAGTAAACCAAAGATTTAGTTTAAAAAGTGGGCAGATAGCCAACTATTTTTACTGGACAGCACTGGAATGTTAATGCAGAACATACGGAAAGCTGTTATGAAAAATACACCTCTTTAATGCTAATAACCAAATAGAATAAATGCTAATTGCATTAAGAACCACTTGGGAGTCAACAGTGGTCCCTGAGAACTGTAAACCCTAAATATTACAGGATAAATTGTTACTGACAGAACCAGTTTGAGATATTTTTCCACAGAAAAAAAATAAATAAAAGGGAGGAGGAAACAGTTTCTCTTGCAGAATGAATTAAAGCTTTTGTCAGTTAGTAGTAACCAGAATAACACCCGTCTAATTTTACAATTTTTAAAGTGCCTTTGATCTGAACTGCGTGGGATGTGCATAACCTCATAGCAAGTAATGGAAGTTGTGAATAATCTGCATAGCTGTTTTCCCAACCTGCTTCATCCATTTGCTTCAAGTTTAAGAAAAGTCACCTAAATCAGCAGCCTGATTTTGTCCCTTAACATATACCCACATGGAATCCCACTGAAATTTATGGTGGGTGGGACGCAATTATCTGACCTGGAATTTGCCCAGAACACATGAGGTTAACAATGTGAGGCTTTCCAGGCACATATTTCAATTATCAATTGCTATATTTCTGTAGTGGTCTCAATGATGGGTAAGCCAAAACCACTAGGGTGAGAATTCATGCAAAATATTTCAAAACCTGAATGCAAAACTTACTGCTCTAATGTGGCAAGATCCACATCAGAGTGATTATAATGGATCAGACTTCTTGGGTAGTGGCTTATCCTGAGTAAAGGGGATTCCATTACAAAGAGTTGTGGCACAAAGCCCAGAGAAAAAAGCTCTGCTGGATTTGTTAGACTTCTCTCCAGAACCAGCCTGAGCATTTCTGCATCCTGCTTCTAGAAAGGGCAGCTAATGCGAATTACTCAAACAGGGCCAGCCAGTGCTTTTAGTTTTGTCTCAGCACTGATGTCATCAGAGGTAAAAGTAAAGTTGGTTATGGCAAGGACAAAGAGGATCTGTGTGCATGGTAAGGAAAAGAAAAATTGAGTGGTCATTTTTTCCAGGAGAGTTAGGAGAACAGCAATTCAAGAGCTAGAGGGAGATGGGAATCAAACTAAAATATATTTAATATGAACCTGTGACATTCAAGGTAAAGTAATAATCTTTGGAATGCCACTGAATAAATGCACAATGCATTCACTTATTCAGTTGTGTTTGGATCTGGTTCTGCATCCACCAAAATCCATAGGAAAACAGAGAAAAACACAAAAGGAACAGAAATTATCAGAAATATGGAATAATCACCATATGATGAAAAAAACAGAGAAAAAACTCAACTGAGAGAGAACATAAAATTGTGTTCTGTGTGAAATTTAGGTGTATGAAAAGATGCTTTCTCTAAATGCACAGGCAGCAAGTGAGCCCCACATGTATTTCTGGATATACAGAATCTGAGTTTGATGTCCAGGTAGATAGAGCTACCAGACATAGGGAAAGCCCAGACAAACAAGAATTGTGCAGTAAGCCCAGCCTTAGGGCAGTCCTAAATGTTATAATGTCAGCAAAATGGAAAAGGAGGCAGCAATCTCACCTGTTCCTATACCACATATGAAAATAACTCTATATGCTATTAAATCCATTTTCTTACAGGAAAATCAGTGTGTTGTACACAATCTGCATAGGAAAATGAATTGGTTCGTTTGTGATCTACTACATGCCAGAAAAAAAAAAGCAAATTGCATCATCCTGGAGAACTTTAATACTTTCACTGGAAACCTCATGTTTAAACACTGAGTTTTTGAAGGAAAGATTTCAGGAGAGTCAAATTCACAAAATTGACAAGAACAAGGAATGTAAATTACCAGTAAAAAACAGTGTTCAAAAAAGAAGTGATAGTCAAGTAGTGTTTAAAAAACTGTTGTCTCCCTAATCCCAGATTCACAACCCCAGAATTATATGATGTTAATTGTGATAAATTAAATTAATCAGGGGGGAGAAATTATGGCAAATTTGAAAATTAAATTTGAGGAAGAGGAATAGAGTGAAAAAGAAGCAAAGCATAGTATTAGACAAGGAACCGTTGCAGAAATTATGAAAGAAGCCAAAGTATGCAAGGAGGAACACCTTGCCAGAGCAGAGAAGTGTAATAGCACCAAAAAAAAACCTGTGAGTGTCCATGAAATTACGTAGTTGGAAATATTATTCCAGCTGCTACCAATGACACAAAAGTAGTAGTGTTCAACAGGTTTTTTTTCTTTTTATTTAGGACAGAGATGAAGGACACATTATTATTATCAAAGGATAACACTGGAAATCTTTCCAGTTCTACAGCAAAGCTGGAGGCTCTTAAATAATAGGTGTGGGTTCCCATGCCTGCAGGTGGGAAGAGGGGAAGCATTAGAAGAACATCAGGTTTGGCATTAGTGCTCAGAAAAATGATGTAATAGGTAAAGCATAATTTCTTTAATGAAGACTTAAAAAATTACAATGAATATCAGAATAAAAAGTTAATGAAAACAGGTTTTGTCTGAGTTGTCATGTGATATCTGTTCTCTCATCTATCTGATGAAATATTTCAGTGATTAAAATGTTGATATTATGGATTTCTGTGGGGTATCTGACTTGCCATTTTCTTTTACTTTGACAGAGAATTGTGTAAATTGTAGATTCAGGGTATTTCACCATTAAATAAAGCACTAGTTGAGGAGTCATATGGAACTATGAACAAGGAATCAGTTGTGAGACTTCTCTGACATAGTCCTACAAACTTTAGTTTATGACAATCTGTTACTTAATATTTATATTAATTAACTGGAGGAAAACACAGAATTATCATATATAAAATGTTGAGATGACCTTGATAGGAAAGAATGACTAATAATAAAGAAAATTAATCAGATACATTGAATAATTTGGACTCTGGCCAGCTGCAGGCTACTGAAATGCTTTCCAGTAGAAGCAAGCCCTATTTACAGGCTAAGGGAAGAAGTACCTCTGCCAATGGCTTGTGATTTGAAAGAGATAAACAGCTGAGCTCAAATTCACAATATAACGCTGAAACAGAAAGGACAATGCAGTTCTTATATATATGAGGAGAGGCAGGTGGAGTAAGATAGACTTCACATTATCTCATCTCTGGGATGCTGTGCTCTGAGTTGAACCTTAAGGCCTGTAGTATACTGGGGAGGTAGAAAGAACTTGGACATTAAATTAAAGGATGGAGGAAGTTATTTTGCAGTTAAGACTTAGGTGCCCCAATTTATCTGCAATATCTATAAATGAGATTGTTGACAAGAATAAGCTTTGATATCTGTCAATGAACAGATAATAGTGAAGGCTCTTCAATTTATCAGAACTGGTGACTGAAATGAATACAATCAAATTTAGCCTCCAAAAAAAGCAAAAATGTGGTCTTTTGTGAGCTAATTGATCATTGAAACTGCTTATAGCTTTTGGTTTATGTTTCCTCTGGAAATCATTAAATTTTAACATTTTTTTCTAGTTGAAATAAAAATAATTTGACAAAGATTTATGGTGTATTTGTTGAGTCACTATAGCTAATAATACCATATTGTCTCACACTGTAATGTCTAAAACTAATATTTCTTCTCTATTAATGTCATTTTTGAGACATGTTCCCAATGACTTACCACACAGTATGGACATACACCCAGTGTTGGAGTTGGCTATAGTTATGCATACTTATCTGGGACAGCATTTTGCTCCAGAATATTTGCAGACAATGCAAACAGAGAGAGACTGACTGGGCCTATATGGAAAATCATCTGAAATAAATCTGGTTTGTTATGTACACTTTCCTGTGAGCACACAGGGTTCTTGTGAATAACCCAATAACAAATTAAGAGTGATCAATACAGCTTAGAGAAAACATTCCATTTGTCACCAAGTTTGCTCCTTGTCCTTTAGGGGAACTCTCCATGGATTCTCCTAATGCTTATGAACAGCGGAACTGAACTGATGCTTCGAATTACCTGTGAGGTGTAAATGTTATCTAATTACTTGAAGGGAAAGAGAGAAATTAAGAAATTAAGAGTGAGATACTTTTGACAGCTTGGTATATTTGATGCAGTTCTAAGTTCTTACAAAGCGCCTATGAAATCTGTTTTTTCATAGTACCAAAGAGAAGTCAGGGAAGGCATCCACACTCCTACCTGCATGACCCTTTCAGAGAGAAGTCAGTGTTCAGTCCTCCAGAGCTGTCTGTAATCCACCTCTCAGTGTTTCCAGAACACTTCCACACAGTCTCCTGCAGAGAGGGAGACCCATTAAGTACAGGTCCTATGGAGTGAAAAAACTTTCTAGCTCCAGGCTGGTGCAGGTAGAAAAGAAAAGGGAACAGAGAGATCTTTTGATGCACTGTGTATGGAAGGCACCGGCGTGGGAAGAGAAAGCAGAAGGAAGCCAGGTGCCCTGGAAGCAGAATACAACTGAAAGTGTGAACAAACCAGACTCAGCTGCCTACAGGAACAACCAATATGTGGGATTTCTTCTTCTTTGTGCTTCTGGAGACTACCAGGGCAGCTGGAAGAACTGAATCACTAAGTGTAGCTTGTTAGTCTCCAGAGGGGCCGAGGGGCTGCTAAGAGTAGAGCAAGAAGATAGAACAGTAGAGAAATGGAAAGGGATCTTTCACCCAAGCTTTCCTTCAAAACATGAGGGTCTCTGCAGTATGTTCTTTTTTTTTCTCTCTCTCTGACATACATGTACACATGTACCCTTCTAAAACATATCCAGCAAAGTTTTCCTCCAAGATAGTTCAAATTCCTTAGTGGCCCTGGGTGTGCCTTTGTTTCAATTTGAATTCTGCTATCATAAATGGTCCTGTTTCTACTATCTTAAATGAAGAGTGACAGTCACACCCAACATTTCCAAGTAGATTTCACCCAGCCTATAACAGTATTAATCCTAGATCACAACCATAAGCTTCTGCATATGTTTTAAATAAGGGAAACTAGTGTAAACCCAGCACAGTTTTACAAGACGTTGTTCTAGTTCACGAATGGATAAACTGCAGCTTCAACAGCTATTTTAGCCTGAACAGGAAACCAAATTATAATAAAAATGACATGCAAATCCTGTTTTCACTACAATGCTTAAAGCAATAAAAAAAAATAAACTACATTTATCAAAGCACCCTGCAGTTATACCCCTCGATGACAACATCAGCCCCCACCCAGACCAAGACTGGGTATGAAGTTAAACAATCCTTCAGTAGTCCAAAAATAATTTTCTTACAAAGGAGATTTCTCAGGAGGAGTGGGGGAAATGCAGCAGTTG
Organism: Calypte anna; assembly: GCF_003957555.1. Classification (NCBI taxonomy): domain Eukaryota; kingdom Metazoa; phylum Chordata; class Aves; order Apodiformes; family Trochilidae; genus Calypte; species Calypte anna. Next base: position 104,829,279 of record NC_044246.1, on the reverse strand, counting down.
CCCCTGTACAGGTTCCTTGGACATTTTCTGGGACAAAGACTTTTGCACCAGTCACTCTGTTTTCCTTGTGGCTAAAATCTGTTAACAGCATCAGTAACTTATTAGGACTTTATAAGACTGTTTTTTGCAATAGCCTTTTTTTTATTTTCCAGGGCATACACTATACAAAGCAGTGAATATACATATTATCTTCAACAGTGAAGATAATATGGCATAGACATCAGGATACTTAAACCACATGGGAAAGCAAAATGTATGTTCATACATCCTGTAGATACTTCAGCAAATATTTTACTGATTTGCAAATGAGGAAGATCTATTTTAATAAGGTTTTGAACAATTGCTTTTATCCCTGAAAACTGATGAAAACTGAAAAAAACTGACACAAGCTAAAAAAGTTCCAATGATAACAAAATATTTGAGACAGTTTAAATTTCTCTTCGGTGAAAATCTGCTTTAAGATGACCAGAATCCAATGCAAACTGCCATTAAAAGCTGACACGTGGGAGTGAGATTACATAGAATTTGCAAGTATCTGTCAAGCAATTGTACAAGGTGAGTGAAGACTCAATTGATTTCAAGTTTTTACCATTTTTTTAGTATTGGCAAAAAAGAGATTCACATCTTTATCGTAATTGAGAGTTTAGACTTCACATGACCCTTTAGCTAAGACTGGTTGCTGGAAAATCTGCATTTTTCCTGCTACCTCAGATCTTAATTTTATAAAGGTGTCAAATTTGGATTTCAAACAGTGCAGAAAATGTTGAAGAAATATATGACTGTAATGTTTATTTCTGACATAATACACTCTTAGACTTTTCTGAAGAATACGAGTGACAGGTGGCTACATTTTTTACTATTTCATTGCTGGCTGATCTAGCAGGAATGTCTGGTTATTGCTGTAATGCCACACTTCACAACTACCATCCTCAGCATCCTCAGCAGCTCACATGATTTCTCCCAAATGTCTTGTTTTCACTTCAGGAATGAACTTATGTTCTTATGAATTCAAACTAGTAAGCACATTCCATATGGAAATTGTAGAAACAGCATAAAATCACATTTAATATCAGAATAAATAGTACAAGGGCTATATTACAGGCTACATTGTTTGTTTTACATTTAGTCATGCAAACTACTATTTCTGAATATAAGTGATTCTGTCACATCATTTCCAGCCTCCAGTTTCAGAGTACTGGAGATCCAAGCACCTTATTTCAAAACTTCAGTCCAGCTTCTCATTGAGTGTTCAGGTCCTGGAGCACTTAGATGATCTTGAGCAGCTTGTCAATACTGTGGTAGCAAACACAGCCAGCCAAAAGGTTGTATTTTTTTTCATTCCTGTTGAGTTTGGCAAGAAGAGCACAACCTTTCCTGTCACATGTGGTCCCTGCTCAAGTTATCCATACTTTTCTTACCACAAGGTTAGATTACTTTAATGCACTCTGTGTGAGGCTGCATCTTGAGGCCATTTGGCAACTGAACCTGTTGTGCACAATTCAACCACCTGTTTATTAAGTGGAGCATCATGCAGAGAGGACATAAAAAAAAAAATCAGTCTCCAAATTCTGCAATGGCTGCCAACAAATTTCTGGGATGAATTCAAGGTGTTGGTTTTAACCTATAAAGACCCAAGTGGTTTGGGAATTGGTTACCTGAGAGACTGATTTTCTTTCCCCATGAAGCAGTGCTTTAGAAGTTGATATGAGGGGAGGAATCTGAGTTGGTAACTCTCAGCTACAACAAGGATACTGTCAGGACTCCTTTGTGGAAGGCCCTCTGCAGTGTGTTCACTTTACAGTAGGTTTATCTGTTGTGAAATGTCTCTGGTTATGGAAGAATTTAAAATTAATGTGCCAATCGGGGTCGGGAAAAAGGATGGAAACACTCATGCTAAAGCCTAGCAGAGAGAGTAACAGGCTATAACAACACAGACAATTTTTCTTTAATTTGCCAGTGTCCCTGAGTATAGTTCCATTATTCCTGACCTTCAGACCTGTGTGTATCTCTACTAGTAAATAAATTGACACAGATCCCATTCTCCAGCATTTAAGTGCCCTAGTAAAGTTCCCATCTGTAAGTCTGAATTCCCAAAACTAACTGGTCTCATACATGCAGTTAAGAGCAGCTACTGGCCCATCAAAGCCACCACAATGTGCCTTGCCACTGAATTGGAGAGTGCTCATGAGTATGGGCCAGAACCAGGCCAGAGATCATGCCAGCAATCAAATTGTCACGAGAAAATACTTGTGTTTGAGCCCTTTTGAGTCTAGTTTAATAGTATGAAAATACTTGGAAATCTTGAAGTCATTGACCAGAGAGCCAAGGAACAAAGAATCTCAAGGGCTGATCATCCTGGCACTGTCCTCGCCTGATGAGCAATGGGAAGATTGAGTTACAGAAGAGGTCTTGGGACTTTACTGAAAATTTATCAATAATGGGTCACTCTCCTTGAAGAAGGATTTTGGTGTGTTGATTGATGAGAAGTTCAATATGAGCTGGTAATGTGTGTTTGCAGCCAAGAAAGCCAAATGTATCCTGGGCTGCATCAAACCCAGCATGGCCAGCAGGCTGAGGGAGAGGATTCTCCCCATCTGTTGTAGTGACAGCCCACCTGGGGTATTGTGTTTAGTTCTGGAGCTCCCAAAGAAGGAAGGGCAGGGCCCTGCTGGACTGAGTCCAGAGGAGGGACATGAAAATGATGGGAGGGCTGGAGCACCTCTCCTGTGAAGAGAGGCTGGAAGTTAGGGTTGTCCAGCTTGGAGAAGAGAAGGCTCCAAGGAGACCTTATAGTGGTCTTCCAGTACCTGAAAGGGGCCTACAGGAAAGATGGAGAGGGACTTTTTACAAGGGTATGTTATGATAAGACAAGAGGGAATGGTTTAATGCTGAAAGAAGGTAGATTTAGATCAGATATTACAAATAATTTCTTTAGTGTGGGAGTGGTGAGACACTGGCACAGGTTGCCCAGAGAAGCTGTGGATGTCCCATTCCTTGATGTCTTCAGGGCCAGGTTGGATGGGTTCAGAGAAACCTGGTCTAGTGAAAGGTGTCCCTGCCTGTGGCAGGGGACTTGGAACTAGATGATCTTCCAGCTCAAACTGTTCTGTTTGTTTCTTCTTTTTACACTTCCTGGTAAAGTAAGGAGGTACTTCTTTTATTGTATGTCTGAGAAAAATACTGCAGAGATTAAATCATCCAAAGTCATATTGAAAAGGTGGAGACAGCAAACAAAATCTTGCCTCCAAAGTTTCAGACTTGAAACCTGATTTATATTGGTCCTTCCAATACAAAGCAGGCCATAGAAGAATGGGACACATCTGTCTTTTTGAGCATTAGACTATAAATATGATAATGTGTACAGTCTTGTGCTAGTGGAAATAAAGAAGAAATTAACTGGTTTTGTTTCTTGCCTAGAAAAGGTTGTGAAGTTTCCCTTACTGGAGATATTAGAGAGTACCATAGATACAGATGACTATGATTTGGGCAGAGGCATGCATTACATGGCTACCTGTAGTGCCTGAGCTTTATAATTCTATAATTACATTTTCCTAAAGTCCACTTCTGTTACTTCCCATTATGACTGAAGACATAATTTGATGCACCAAAAGTGGTTTGATTGCTGAGCTGAAGGCTGATGTGTAGCCTCAGTCTTCAGGTCTAAGAACAGCAGGGTTATCTGGGGAGAAATCAGAGTTTCTGGAGAAATAGTTGATATTGTACAATTAATGGCCTTCGTCAGCACCTCATGATCCATTAAACTTTTCCAAAGATAACATAAGGATTATTAAGAATAACAGATACTAACAGTGTGTTTCATACTTTCTCTGCATATAGAAAACTCATTATACATTTCTGAAATCTAAAATTTTTTTTTTGGGACACCACCATCATGACAGTATCTCTAAATCATGATTAATGTCAACGATCAAGATCATCCATATGAGAGCAGACTGACAATTTTCCAATATGCTAGTTTTATTCTGCTAGAAAATTATGATTTACTGAAATGAAAACCTGTGTCCATAAACATAGCCATTTTCAATACTCGTTCTTTGAAAGTTTTTCATGTTAAGGTATTTATTATCCTTAGGAACCTGACTACTTATCTGAAGTAAATGACTCTCTCATGAGGAGCCTAAAAGGTATGGGAAAATCTATGTTCAACCTGATTCACATAGAAATTTTAATCTATGAGAAACTAGGGAAAAATTGTCTTAATCACAAAAATATTAAGATTCTGACTACATCCCGGAGCAGGCAGAAAAATTTCTGGTATGTTAAAATCTGTCCTGTTTGATAGAATAATTTCCTTTCCAATTCTATGCCAAACTGACTGGAATTTTTTGGCGAGGTTATAGAAAATTCAGCAACTCTTTTCCTTCTAATAAACTTTTAATAAAGTTTTAAAATCAAGCAAATATTGCAATAAAAGTAACATTTTCATTTATCAAAATCCTTTTCTTACCTGCCTCAGTATCCATACTACCAGTGGCAGACAACTGTTCCCAACTCTAATGTTCAACATGTCATGAACCATTGATGTTTCCCACTGTGGTACTTAAGCTGTTTATCATTTGAGGTAGGAAAATGTTGTAATTACTTTGACACATAACTGTTTCCCTCTTGGGAATGATGAGGTCTTGCTCTAAAAAGACCTTTTAAGCATCCTTGCTTATCTCATGGTGAGTTTTACCAGGTATATCAGAGAGGTCATGGTCCATGAAATGGAGATATTTTGACAATAAGGAGACTTTCAAGTTCTGCCAGCTGTGCCAGCAGTAGGAGTGATGCCTCAGAGCTATGCAAACAAGACGTTCCACTGCAATGCAGGGGGAAGTTGTGCACCCAGAGTAAGAACAAGTCTGCTCACATTAGGTAGCAAATAATGGACAGTTTAAAGTCATTTATTTGTATTCACCTCCTTGGTTTCATTTGTGTTGCTGAGATCTGTAGCTGCAACTGAGATTGTGTCAACAATTGCTTTTCAGGTGTTTTGGCTTAAAAGTTTTGGTTCTATTTTCCTAAAAATTAAAGCAGTCAAACCAGAGCACATAACTAATTATTCACAATTGTATTCAAACAAAAGATGTATTTCTTTTTATCTCTGAAAAATCTGTACCCTCAATTAAAGTTTGCCATGTTCTGAACATTGCCTCAAAACTGAGTGTTTAGCAGGTGGGGGGAGGGGGGGGCTGGAGGGGTATGCACCAAGAAAAATTTATTTTTTTTATATTTTTCCTAAATGCTTTTTCAGCAGGAACTATTTTTATTAATTCATGTTGTCTTTGGTGAAAATTGTGGTCAGATCTGAGCTGTATTTTTCAATCATTTTAATAAACTATTCTCTTACTTAAAATGTTATTACTATTACTACTAGTTGAAAATTCCAGGTTTCCTTCTGTTCCTCAAGATTTTCCCTTATGGAGCACTCAAATGTCAGCCTTCCTGCAATGTTTTTATCACTTCTTCCTCCAGATTGCCCAAACCTTACTGACCAATGCAAAGTGCATTGTCTGAATCTCTGGTTGGATATGTGTCTTCTTTATAGATATAGAGATATAGAGATATATTATATATGCTTTTCATTGCTCTTTAAATGACCACACTGACTCTTGAAGCAGAGTAGCTTGCATTTCCTTCTCCTATTAGCTGAGGTGAATTGAGTATAAGATACTTTCCCAACAGTGTCAGAACTTCTTTTTCACAAAGCTCTCTTTCTCCCTTATTTTTCCTTCATACCTCTATATAGTTTCCTACTCTGTATAGCTGTACAGTATATGTATGGACTCATTTAGCAGCCCATAGTCTCAATGAAGGTTTTGCTACTGAGAAAAAAAAGTCAGCCTTATCACAGGTAACTGCACTGAGCATTTTTAAAGTATTCATCTGGCATTAATTAGGTGAAAGGAATTTTATTGAGCCATTTTCTTTCTCTCTGAATTGAGCATGATTAAGCTTATTTATTCCTTGATAGCAAGAACAGAGTGATGATCTGAGTGTCCAAATGAGAACGTTGAGATGACCTGCTAGTCAAGTTGAACTCTCTGTCCTCTTTGTGAATATGCCAGGAGGTAACATTTTAAGCTACAGTCCAGATATCAATGAATTCTTCTATTTTTGTGAACATCTATTGAGGTCTAATAATGAGATTTTTTTATTATCATTGAGTTAAAGAGTTTTGAAACATCTGTGTGCCAGAACAAAGATCATTGCAGGTAGGAAAAAAAATGGGAACATATTCAGCAGATGCACCATTAGAGAAATTATGAACTCTCTTATTGTATATCCCTTGTACAGGCATCAGGATAAGGTGTTCTTCAAGGTGTGGGGAATCTTCAGGAAAACAAGACAGCCTGGAGGATCTTGTAGGTCCCTTCTGGCTACAAACTTTCTAAAAGTCAGTCAGAATACAGTAACTTGGCTCCCAAAGTTGAAGGAACCCCTCTAACTGTAGCAGCCTGAGTCAAAGGGGTGTAGGGGGTAAGAATGTGCCTGAAAGTAGGTAAGTTATTCACTTCAGATAATTAAGGTTTGAGTTATGTAGAAATTATCTATGATGAAGCATCAGGAATATATGGCAGTAATCTCCAGTAATGTGCTGCCCAGTAGTCAACGTGCTCTTAGGCTCTTACAAGGCTTGCAGTTTATGAAAAACATTTAAGTGTTTCTGTTACACATTTTGGTTGCCATGTTAACTTGGCTTCCATCGGACTGCAACAAACCCAAAACACCTCCTTACATACTTGCTTTATGACATTTTATTAGAATGCCAATATAACAGTTTTATAGTAAATGTAGGATATGGCAGGAGACTAAAATAACACCATATTCTCTGAACACTTTAATCTAGGTTTAATAATTTTAAGGTTTTTAGACATTTGTAACTTAACCTGTGGGCATAATCTAGTAGTAACTGCTTGAGAGAAGTTATGAGCACTGAGCTCTGAGATTACAGTGGCTCAAATAACATAGTGGTTCCAAGGGAAACTAAATCTTTTTAAAACCCCTCAAACATCATTTTAAACTGTTAACTTTAATTTTATTTTAGATTCGTGTTAGAGTAATTGCATCAAGCTGGGATTACGTGCATTCTCTGATTCTGTTTTACAGCACTTATGCCTCTTTTAACCATTTCCTCTACTGGTGATTTTTACATTTCTTATTAATGGGGACTTCTCTCTCACAGGGCATATTTAGTTAAAATAATATCATAGTGATGAGAGCTTTGCTGAAGAATTACTGTGAGCATATTTAATTTATGCAAAATGAAGGGAAGGGTGTAATACTTAGTGGATGTAAGGATACTTTATTGGGGGTTTTGTTTTTTTTTTACAGAGGGTTTGTCAATTAAAAAGTAACTTCTATATTAGAAGAATGGAAAATTGTTATTATTATGACAAGACACATTTCTTTGTTATACAGGAGAAGACTGTTCCTAGTTACAGATTTGCCTATATCTTCTTCTCAAACTCTCAGCAAGAATGGCAAAAGCAACAATTTTTACAAGCTTTGCATGTCAATGTGTGTCCATGTTGTGGTGCTTAACCTGACACACCTCACAGGAGTCCAAGTTGTCGTAATCGTTGGGCAAGAACCTCTAAAAATCACACATCCCTTTTAGCCAAACTATTTGTAGCTCGAGGGAACTAGAATTGTTCTGAGACTTACTATAGACCTTAAAATAATCTTAGGGAGGAAAAAACCTAAACTTTATTACCTTTGTTTTACAGCAGAGGAAACAGAAAGAAAGGCTAAAGTTAAAAAAATGTCACAGAAGGACTCAACAGAGAATGTGGCTTCTTGTTTGGGCCTTTTGAGAAAAATGTCCATTTCAAAGGGGCTGAGGAACCTACAGCAAGAGAAACAAGAAAGAAGCTTTTTGTCTGCTCATAGGTATCTTCTGTCTAGTGAGTTTAGTCATTAGTGAGTTTAGTCTCCCTGCTTAACAGAGATATTTTCTAAATGGGCAGAGACTCAAGGGCAAGAAAGACTTTTTTCAACAAATGAAAGCAGGGAGCCTAACATGTCAGCAGAAGAGAAGAGAGCAACAGGGAAATCAAAACCTGTAGCCTAGTAAGATAAGACAAACAGTAAACACCAGTACCATGATCCAACACTGAGGATGTTGTTTGTATAGCAAGTACTAAACTAAGATTTTGTCCATTTTTTCTATTCTGTCTAAATAGCTTTAGCATGTCCTTCAAAATGTTCTAAATAGCATGTCCTTCAAAAAAGAAATATAAAATACTGTTAGTGAACACATGAGAAGATAGGTGTCTGGAAGAAACTTTTCAAATATCACAGTCTGGCTTTTAAATGAAGATGAATATCATCCAGATTTTTCACTCCCACATTCATGTACAGTTCATGTATATGTCTACAATTAATTTAGTGCTTTGCACATAGAAGTTTAGTGCTTTAGATTATTCATGCCTTACAGCTTCTAAGTGTTTTCCTCAGCTGCTGAGCTAAGGTAATTTAGGATATACAATAAAAGCAAATTTATTGACCCTCCGTGGGTCCTGGGTCACAGCGATTGATGCATTTGTTTTTTATATTTCCTAAGCAGTATTTATTCTATTTAATGATGGATATCAAGCACTGTACCATCCTAAACAAAAGTAATTTTGCCTTTCTGTAGAACCTTTAGCCCCAGAAAAAATGTCCAATGACCCTATACATAAGAAAGTGACTAAGAAAATACTATCTTCTGTGTATAGTTGCTTGGGCTTGTGGAAAAAATAATAAAATAAAACAAACAAACAAAAAAAAAAACCTAAGAATAAGTTAGCTTCCTCTATCCTGTGAGGGAGTTATTGCCCCCTCAAGGCTGAAGTACCATTATGGGACTTATGAGAATCTTCCTCCAAACGAGACGTGTCATTTCAATGATAAGAATGGACTGAGGAAAGGGATAAAAGGAACTGAAAAAAAATGGAGGGGAAAAATTAAACCTCTGATAGCTGGGCTCTGCCATAAACAAAGTAGGTAGAGTGACAGATGAGTTTTTGGCATTTTCCAGCCTTTGGCTGCTTCCCTGTTTCCATCTCTGGTTAAAGTCAACCTCTGACTTTAAAACTGAATACTCACATGAAGTTATGTGCCTAGACCAGATCATGCCTGTCTCACAAGGAATAATCCAATGAGATTAGACCAGTCATTTGGTGTATGAGAGCCCCACATACCTTTCTGATTTATAACAGGAATCTAAATTTCACTCCAAGGAGGAGGCACCTTTGTTCTGTAGGTGAATGTGGTCTGAGGCTGTCTCTCTAGCTTGCTTGTTGAAAGTTCTGGTTTGGGTTGTAGCCTGACAAAGCTGGGCTTTAGACCACGCTGCAAAAATATTTACTAAAGAATGGATAGCATCTGTGTATTTGTGCAGAACACACATTTTACTGAGGTTGTATGCATAGAAGCACAGATGTGGTTTACTGACAAAAACCTGAATTTCTACAGGATTCATCCAAGCAGGCATCTTGGAGTTCCAATTTAAGTGTCTAAAGTGGCAGTTACACTTCTTTTTCTGGATTATTCATCACTTTTTTTCCTCCCAGTTTCTCCCTCTTACTGGAAAATCTATATGTTACAAATAAGCATACCCCCAGCAGCCAGAAGTATGTTAAAGGATACTCACTCTGCAGTATTTCAGGTCTAAATAAAGCTACTGGCCCAAGAAAAAGAAACCTATAAACTTTAGTGCTGGCAGGTGAAGAGCTTTTCCCTGAACCTGTCTTCTTAGATCTCAGATTTTGGTTATTCTCTGTTTATACACTCCTCAGTCATGATATGAGTATGGGCCACTCTGTATTCCAGGTCGTGTCCAATCAGGCTACAAGAAAAAAGGATCACAATTTATCCCAACACCCCCAGTCCTGTTGGGTAAGCTAATTTAAGTCCAAACAACTTAAAATACACAAACCCTGCTTTCTCTCTAGTTGTGTGGGGAGCTTCTTCCCTGTCTGATGGAGAAAACTCACCTTGTAAACACTTTTACTGACAAAACTTGGCTATGCAATCTCTGCACAAACTCCCCTTTTAGTTGCCTTTGACTGTTTCCATCACAGTCTCCTCAGATGGCCATAGGTTCTTCATTGCCTCTGCCAAAGGTAGCCCACTGAAGGCAAATGGTGAGAAACAAAACAGCTATTGTGGGACAGTGAGTGTGACAGTGCAAATAGAAAAAGGAATAGAACAAAGAAAAAAGCTAACAGAAGACTGAACAGCCCTAGAACTGAGGAAGGAAGAGCCTTTCCTCCTTGTTCCTGCAGCAAGTAGACTGAAACTCGGTGTCTGCTTAAGTCTCAACTAAAGATTCTGGTTTTCAGAGACTGATTCCAGGTCCAGTAACTCCTAAAAGCATATGAAAAAATGTTTTAACTTTGAACTTGGTAACCAAGACATTCACAGCATCCTAAACAGGACAACTGAATGTTGAGTCAAACCTAAGAACTGCTGGCATATAACACCTAGGACCTGAAAGGGGAAAAAATTCCAGAATATTTATGTTCAAGGTACAGCAAATTTTCTTAAAAATAGATGGTAGTTAGAGAATCTTATTTTATTATGTTGCTTGTACCTTGGACACTGGTTCAGACCAGCCCCAGCCTAGAGAAGTTTGAACCCTCTGCTCCCACCTTGTGCAAAAGTACCCAGAATTATTAGACTGTCAACAAAAGAAGGCACCATGTTATTCTTTTGTGCACAGATGCACATACAAGAACATACACACACACACTCACATGAAAACACCCATGTTTTATCTGTGCATCCAGAAATCATACTTGATTGTGAAACCATGTGTTAGAACCATTCCCTCAGAACTGTGGACATCTCTTCTTTTGGTCCTCTTATATAATCCTTGTAAGAAGTATTACCCATTGGCCTTAAATGGGATTAAATACAGATCCTAAATGAATGGCATGGTACCAAGATGTTGACTCATATGCTGGGAGATATTTACACACAGTGCAGGACCAGTGCAGGGAGTGTAGCCCAAGGTTCATCTCCAAAATTCAGACATAGCTACCACCAGTCTATCCATTCAGGCTATTCCCACCTGCTATGAGCATAACAAGAGATTGTCCCTCCCTCTGACACCTTGCTTCTTCTCCTGTGATGTGGCAGTAGCAAGACTCATGTTCCCACTGCTTTGATAATGTGAGGAATACCTAATCCTACACCAGGGAGTAAGAGATAGGAATATGTCATATTCAGAGATGAGACCCTCTACTTCCATCTCTCCAGGAAATCTGTACCTGCTTAAAAGACAGATGCTTAAAAGGCAACTGAATAATCAATGAACAGATGGCACAGGAAGGACATAAAACATAGACATGTTTTTTTCTTGTCTATGAGAGCTGGTAAAGAAGGTTAGCCAGAGTCATTAATTCTATTCCTCAAAATTTACCCCTTCAAGGATGAATTGTGCACATTCTGCCCTTATACCAATTAATTCTGTTTTCATGGTGACTTAATGGTGGTTGTTATCCTTACCAAAAAGAAAACCCCTTCCAATGGTTAATCTTTAATAAAACTTAACAAGCTCAAGCATGGGCATGTGTTGTTTGGAAAAATATGGTTAGCAGAAGTCATCAAGTTGTAATGTCATCTGCACTTAAGGAAACATGAAATCAACCTATTTGGTGGGTTCAGGCCAAGTCTTACCAGACAGGATTGTGCATTGCAGAGGCTACACCCTACCTGCTGATATTACTTAGCAAGGGTTGCTGGAAACATCAACAGAGAAACCATAGTTAGAATGAGCGGAGGATAAGGTTATCTTTTTTATCACCTTGTAACCTGGAGGCCTGAAGGCCACAAGCAATATGAGAAAGTGATTCTGTGCCAAATATAGCTGGAGTGTATTTGTGTGCAGCAGATGCTAAAGGAACAGGGTCTAAAATAGGTTGGATGAACAGCACTCTGCATCTCCCTGCCTCTTCCCACCAATTTGAAGTCAGTCTGCTTCAGAGACAAACTTCTACAGTGCATATTTCTAAAACTGAATAAAATGGTGCTCGTCCCTGTTGTTTTTCACACTTCTTCCTCAGAAAAGAATTTTTTTCCAGTTATAATTTCTGGTCATTTCAAGCAATTCTCTTGATAACTTGAGGCAAAAAAACAATCAAGTAAATATAATTTTTTAAAAAAGCTTTTTTGGCTTGTTTCTCTGATTTTCTTCAACCATACTAAACCCTGTATCTGCAGAGTCACATGGAGCACATGGAGCTTGAGTCCAAAGCAATTAAATGAGGGCTACCTTTATAAAGGCATAGAGACTGAAGTAAAAATCCATTGCAAAAGACTGCTTTGAAGTGAATCTTCAACTTTACAGTGAAAGTCAGGCTGGGAAAATGCTAAAGAAGTATATCTGAGAAGCAGGAATCAGCTAAGAGTTCTTAGTAATTTCAGCACTCTGACATATGCAAAGGGTTTAGTATGGTCCAATATATGATTAGAAAGTTAATGAACTTGTGAAAACACAAAGAAGTCCTCCCTTGCAAACAGCTTGCAAGAAATCCATTGCAAGATTAGGAAGAGCTTCAAATGTCATGAAGTGTGACATGTAAGAGTTTCATTTGACCTGAGAAGTTAAATTCAGTGAATTATTCCCTAGTATGTCCTCTGTGTTTAGCAATGCAATATTGCTAATTCCAGCAAAAATTGACTTAAAAGCTGGCTTTAAAAGTCTAAAGAATGTAAGAAAGAACAAAAAAGAACAGATTCAGCTTATATTTAAAAAAAGAAAACAAACCAAACAAACATATCCCACAAAACAAAACCCCACCTTTGATGCAGAAAGAAATAGAATCATATAATATGAAGATCTTTGACAATGACAAAAAAAGGTGAAAAGGATACTATAGTCCTGTAAGACAGGAAGCCAGGTTTGTATGGTCACTGGAATGCAGTACTGTTAGTTCCTGTGAGTAGATGGAAAATAGCAAAAACTCAACCTCAGCTACAAACATCTGGATGCTCAGCTGCCCTGTTGGCTGAGAGGAAGCAGCTGCAGATGTCCTCTTGGTTTGAATTAGCCTTACTTGGTTCAAGGTAGACATTACTGGAAGAGGCTAATGCCCCCCCAGTGGAAACATAACCAGTCCCAGCACAGTGGACAGGACTGTCTGGATTTTAGTGGAAGAAATGAAGCTTGAGTACAGGCAGCCACAATAAGCATCTCATCTTTGAAGTTCGTTTTTTTTTTTTTGCACACTCTCTTCAGCAGACTGTCTCCCTTGATCTAAGAAGAGAAGATGGGTGAGTCTCAAGAAGATCTCTGTTAAGAGGAAAGAGACTCTGATGGCCTATACACAGCAAGGCTTCAGGTGCTGAGGTGTGCACTGACAGGAGGTCTCTGTTCAGAAAGTAGATTTTTAACTGACAACATTGCTTAGATCAATGGAATTGGAAGAAATAGGTAAATTGTCTGGTTTGTGAATAGCAGCTTTACTCCAAGGGGGAGTATATGTCAAACGCTGTATGTCAATCAGGTCTGTCTGTATGGATGAATGTTACTGTACAGGCAAACACTGAATAACCTATATTGTGTACCAGGTACCTTTGGCATTGAAATTTCTATATAAGCCACCATTAAGACCTCATCTGTATCATTTACCTGCGTATGAATTCAAAAGGAAACAGATGCAGAGAAGGTCCATAAAAAGGAAGCTGGACATAAAGCATTCATTTTTCTGAACAGTTTATCTTAGGATACAAAAGACAATGAAGAGGAATAACAAGGAAAAGAATCAGGTTAAATTATCGTAAGAATATGTGGTTCTAATAAATTGCTTGTGAGATGCAAGATATGGATGCTAGAGCCTGAGATGGCTTTTTAATAGGGATAAACAAAATCCCCAAATAATTCTCAGTAGCTTTACAGGGATGCATAAGAAATGCATGAGAGGACAATATAAAACTGAGTGAGCAGAGGACCAAATTGCCTTGACTCAGAAAAAAACGCTTAAGTCCAGTATCTAGCTTTAGTACATTCCCAAAACTACAGATCTCAGTTGTACTTTTTGCATTATTTTACCTCTCTAAGGATGTTGCTGAGTCATTTATTCAAAAGGTAGCCTCTCCAACTTCCAAAGGACATCAAGAAATGTAAGCTTAGACCTGTCTCTTCAGTAACTATCCACAGGTGAGAAAAGCAGTATTACCTGATTGCAGCTTTGCCCTTCTCCTTTAGGAGGGGATGGAAATGGTTACAGGGTAGTAACGAGCCAGGAGAAGCCGTGATGTCTGACTAGAGAACAGCTTCTTAGTGAAGAGGAAAGGTTCAGTTCTGAGGCCTCACTCCTCCCTCCCAGACATATGTTGTCTTCAGAAGGTTAAGTTAGGAACTGTTTTACATCAGACTCAGAAAACAGCAACATTTTTGGGGATAGTCACTAGCCTGAGTTCAGATATATTCAGCTGAGATACAAGATGCCTTTACTCAGATCTTTCATGTTAGGCAGAATTTATCTAAGGTTTTCTTGATGAACCACAAATGTCCTAGCACCTATTTATTCTTGGATTTCTTTTCCCAGCATTCAAATGTAGCTGGAATGAAGGTTACCTCCAAGGTATGCTCTTTTTTCTGCTGCTTTGTAGCTCTGCTTCAGTATATTTAAACCCTGCACTCCATGACATATGGGCATACTGAAAGTAAAAACAGGAAAGTTAGGAATCAGGGTTATTTTATTTTCTCTGTATAGCAATTTAAAGCATTCATGTACATAATTGCTACAGAGTAACTGGTTAGCATAGGACAATATAATTTGTGCCACAGTGACTGATTCCTGTGTCCTATCTTCTCATCCAAACACTGACACATTTTAATTCAGGGCTCTGCTGGAGTTTGTTTGATCAAATGTGAAAGACATAAAAATTATACTCAGCTACGACTGCCAGCAGTCCCTGTTCTCTGGGCACCACTGTCACCTGCTCGAAAGACAGATTACTATATTCAGTTTGGCACAAGACCTCTGCTTTTCCTCAGTTGTTGTCCCTCATTCATTTATACCCCAGCTCAGAATCCATGTCTCTGGTCCTGACCTAAATCTGCCCCAAGAGATGCCAGCGTTTTAGCAGCTCACCCCTGCTTTAAAATCACGTTGTGACTAAATCAGGACAGGGTATAACAGTATCTGAGACAAAGCCAAGTCAAAGAAAATGCAGACTGCCAGCAGCTATTTTTTCCCTCTGTGAAATATAGTATCTAATATTTTTCTTTGCATAATCCCTGGAGATTAGGTAGTGATTTTACCTACCTTTTACAGACAAATATATCAGAGCAAAGAATTTATTTGAAGAAAGCTAAAGGTGAGTAGTTTGGTAGAAGAGGCTGAACTGATCTCATGCCTCTTCATTATAACCCTTTTTGCCCCTTTTCATGTGCAGAGAAGCATAGTTTTAGAGCTCACATTCACCATTATACTGGTGATATCTCTCCTTCATTGCTTCAGTTGCATTTTTTTATTCAGATGGTACTCTCTGATCATTCTTATTACCACAAACTGAGTAGAAATTGTTATTTTGGAATTTAACTCTGTTAAGCTACTTTCCCATTCTTTTCGAAATTAACTCACAGGCACTTCTTAAAATTCTTTTGGCTCTTCTAGCCAATATCTGTTTTGGCTTCTGAGTATTATGGTTAGATTTGAAGACATATGCATCCTTTTTTTTTTTTTTTTTTCATTATTCCACTACTGCAGCTTCCTGCAAAATATTTTTGAACTTTGGTAACTCTGAAGTTTTGTGATTTGGAGTATTTAATTGAAATTCATATGTAATGTAAATGGGAAGTAAGGGATTCTAGCTGTCTCTCATGTTCCTCTGCAACCTCATCCATTTTGGAGAACTATCCATGCTTTCCTTTTCTTGTCTGCATTGTTGGCTGTATTGACAGAATAATTGCTGTACTTTGCTACTTGCCAGACTCACAGTGAATGTTGTCCCCTTTCATGGGACACTTGTTCACTGAGTCTGGATGCACTTAACCTTCACTGCCCTTGCTGAGTCCAGAATCTGTTGGTTGTGTTTCCTTTTTCTGTAGCTTGTGTATTCACAATTCTCACCAAGAAAATGTAAACTTAATACTAGCTCTGAAGAATGTTCAGGTTGTGGTTTGGGTTATTATGAAATGGTCTGCCCAAAGCAGATTTGGATCTTTCGTTTGACCTAGCTGGCTGTGGTGCAGATACTAAGAAAAGAAAGTAACAGTATATATCTGACTTATTAGCAAGAAAGATCTGTTATCTCTGCTATAAAGTCTAGTGTTGCTTACCAAAATGTCTGCATGAAAAATGGTGAGTAATAAGATAGTGAGCTTTAGCATTGAGAGGTGTTCCCTTTCCCATTACAGGAATGAGAACTATTTCTAATGAGATGTCAAAATCTCCAGTTACTATTTGGTCACAGTAAATAAAAGTAGTAACAGCAAATAAAAGACTCCGTGGCAACAAAAATATCACAAAGGAAACCACAAATATTCCTGATACAATCATAAGGGACTGAAAGAGCATATGCACTTTTTAAAATAGCATTTAGCAAAACTCACCCATACAGAAACATTTAAGCCTCAAGAGGCTATTATTCATGTTGAAATATTTGACTAGTATTATTTTCAAACGCCAGTGCAAAACAGTGTCACACGGAGATTTTCAGACAAAAATTATTTTTTTTTAAGGCAGATGCTCCCCAGATCAGTGCTTTTACAGGAAAGCATAAACTCTGAACGGTTTCAGCTGCTGTAAACTGATAAATAATTACTTTTGCACATGCTGGTTAGCAAAGAGCAACGCTGGGGGAGGCTTGGCCAGCAGGTGGCGAGTTTTCTTCAGGATTGCACTCTCAAGAAAAGATTTTTATGGTCCCGTCAGCTCAATAATGCCCTAACTGTGTTATTCCTGTAGGTTTATGTACAAAAGCCTATCTCAAAAATAACCTTAAGGGTCTGACCCCAAACCACAAATCGCTGGAAGTTCTCGGTTAGGGTTGAAACTTCAGCAGTGTTTAAGCTTCCCCTTGGGCTGAGGTATGACAATATATTTGCTATTTTGGGTCACCTGACGTCACAAAGCCCCCCCCTGTTTGATGACCTTTATCTCTAACACTTCAGCATAGCTGTGAACGATAGAAAATTGTCTTTCCGACTTGTCTTTTAGCTTCCTTTGCTTTTGTGAGTTTTAGCTGATCCCTCAGCTTTATTTCCATGCCATTTCAGTGGGAATTTATATCCTTAAAAGTAAATAAATAAATAAATAAATAAATAAAAACTGTGGTGCTTTTTTTCTATAAGGCTGCTATATATTTAGAAGCTGTTAAAAAAAGGAAAGACATTGTGAGTGATTATGCAACTGAAACTTTTATTTCCTAGATACTGTCCTCAATAAACTCCATTTTAGAATTGTTCTGAATAATAAAATTCATGTCAGGTCAGTATTTTGATATACATTAGCCAGACACTAGTTCTGTATTGGTAACAATACATTTGTATTTAAACAACACCTTTCCACTGACTGCAAAGCAAAACATTGAATCAGCAGTGAAACAGCCTTGCAGTTGTTAGATTTTGCTGTCACTGAAGCCAATGGTAAAAACTCATCTAGAGTTCTGTGGAAGATAACTGGAACCTCACAGCTGCTTCTAAGTCACGCGGTCATGTCAGCAGTGTGTATCACCAGAGATCAGCTAGCCTCTGGCAATCATCATGTTATAGAAGAGCGAGGGCGTAGATGTGATTTAGAGGACTGGGAGCTGATGTCACTGAATTAAAAATGTCCTTGTCCCCTGTGGAGAGTTGGCCATTGCCTTTGCCAGCAGCGCTGGTCAGTTATCTGCAGAGCTGCAGCCAAGAGAAGGGGAAGTGTTGCTGGGGTCACCAGCAAATGACAGCACATTTGTGTGCAGCAGGGAAGGTGACCCCAGTGCTTGCACCTTTAGTCCTCTAGTGCACCCCGTTGTCACCATACAGGAGCTGAAAGAGTGGCAGTCCCAAATATCCACTCAAACAGTCAATGTCCCAAACCTCTCTCTGAAGTTGACCCCCATTAATTACTGGACCAGCTTTGACCTCCCTTGAAGGCTTTCCAAGGCCCAGGCATGGGATATTTAAAATACCACCCACATTTCTCAGCTGTACACTGTGAGCCAACAGATCTGACCCAGCAGAGCTGCCCTGGGAGCCTGTCCAAAGCTGCAGAGTGGGTTTGCACAAGATCTTCACAAGCCTCAGTACCCCTTCACTCTGCTTTTTTTTCTGAACAGTCATAGCAGTTGGTGCATCAAAGGCATGGAGATTAAATTACTCAGTGCTCACAGTAGTAGTCCTGTGGCACAAATGCTGGTGGATTCTTCCCTCGTGCCACTGCACTTGGACTCAATGTGTCTTTGAATGCTGATTCCCAAACTACCCAGGTGAAGAGATACAGCTTATGGCAACTGAATGAATGTAGAGCCTGGTTTTGTTGCTTACTCCAGGATCTCCAGCCTTGCTAAGCCCAAAGGAGATCCTGAATTGCTGACATGAAGTGTTGTTATGATAAGTCCTAAAAAAAAGTTTTTCCAATTACTTCTTGCACAGAACAGGTTTCATTTTTCAGTGTAACAAGATTCTTGTCATGTAGGTGTATGAGCTGTCAACTACTTCAGGTATGTACTTTATTAACTGGTATTAAAAAGAGATAAAGATAAAAATAAAAATACAGAAACGCATTACTTCTACCCATCACAGTTACCTTCAGGCAACAAACTGAGATGACTAAAACAGGGACCGTTGGCTCTGTATATGTGCTGACATATGGTCAATCAAAAAAATAAAATTTCTCCAAAATGTGAATCAGATCTCAATGTGGGTTGGATTTACCTCCACTCTCTGAAGAATCTGGGGCCCAAAGCTTACACATTCGGTGCAACACTTTAATTGGAAGAGTAACACATCTGGACAGAGTTACAGGTGTAAGTGAGGTCAGAGAATGAGTTTCCTCTGATTTCAGGATGTGCTGGATCCACTAGAGGTTACTAGTCCAATGTCCCTGTGATGAAATTCCTCAAGGGAAGATAAATCTTGTGGAATCCGGATTCCAGCCCTGTGTTTGACAGACCGTGGCAAGCAAGTGTTGCCTTCACTCCTTAGAAGTTATGAAGTCCTGCTTTTAGTGTTAGTTATAGTAAATACAAGCCTTAGCAAATAAATGTTATTCCAAAAATTTCAGAAGATAAAGGTGGCTGACATTCCTCTAATTCTATACTATAGAATTCTGCACTATAAGGCCATCTGTTTTAATCCCTCTCCCTATCTGCATATACATACAAAGCTATTTCCTTTTCTACATGTGCATATATATGTATACATATGTACCTCTAATTCTATACATACTTTTTTTTTTTTAATCGCTTAGAAATAATTCTTTCACCTCTGTGAGGTATCATTCTTTGTGGTCCTTTTTCCTACCCAAACTTGACCTGAATGAGTTGCAGAATATCCCTAGTAAGTTTTCAGGCTAGTAGAAATGTGTATTTTCTACCAGTAGAGAAAGGACTTCTCTGTAAAACATGTGGCATAAGCATAATCCACATCAAAATGATGTGATGTCCAGGCTTTGCTGACATTCCACTTGAGCATCCCAATTCACACAGGTCTTTGTCTCATAGGACCATTCTGAGCTCATGTCACCAAAACCTTTGATTCCTGTGGGGTCATTAAATCCTTACTCAATTTCCAGCAGATGCAGCAATTGTATGTGGGCAAATCCAATGTATACAAATCATTCCAGCCACCCTTGGATTAAATGAACTTTTTTAAGAAGCTGGGTTTGACCTGATAGAATATAATGGTTTCAAGGGAACCATATAGCCATTACAATCCATCATATAAATGAATACTTAGGGACACCTAAATTCAAAGATTATTTGACTGTTATAAGTAGACTTGAGCAAGGGGGGCTGAAAGACAGACCCCTTGAATCTGCAATGAAAACATCTGTACTTTTATGAAATTCTGAAATATGAACACACATGTAAACTTTCTCAGATTTCCAAAATTATTAGGTTTTCTTTAAATCAAAGTGACCTCCCACATCAAATTACATTTTTGGTGTATTGCTAGCAAATTAGCAGTTGAAAAAAGTAAAGGATTTTAGGATGATAAAGGATATTTTATATTACCAGTTCTGGTTGTGGACTCTGGGTTCTTTATAACCTGGTGGCTTTTCATGTGTTATTAATCATTGTGTACTGTACTCCTTTAACATCTATGGCAGTTACTGTAAGGCTAAGGAAATACAGGCAATAGAAAGTACAAAAATGTTCTCCAAACGCTGCTTTCGGTTCCTTTTGTTGCTCTCTTGTAATGTAAAAACAGATAAATGGTTTCCTCTTTCAAATACAACAAAAAGAAATTACTCCGGGGAGGAGCCCTGGGATGCCAAGTTTGAGCCTGGATTGAATTTTTATGACCACTGTAAAAACTCCTGAAAATAGGAAATTATAATGGAAATGCTGACTCTATTGTAGCACTGTGAGCAGCAGCACCACGGCACTATTAGTGAACTAAAGGGGATGGAAATAAAAGCGGAATCATTTACACAACCGACTTCACGTCACTTTGCAAACAAGGGGTGTGTGTTTGGAGGAGGGGGAGGCTAGAGGGACAGATCTTGCACTTAATTAAGTTGCTTGCAAAATCTATTGTCATTCTTGAAGAAGACAAATCCCCTATCGCTCTGTTCGGTGCTCTGGATTTTTTTTTTTTTTTTTCCATTTCGCAGAGCTCTGTCTCTGCTGGGTGACCAGTCCACCATGTGGAAGGGGCAGGGGCCATGCCATGCCCGCAGGGGCAGGCACAGGGTGGGGGCTGTGCTTACGCGCCGGCGGATCGCTCCCCCGCTGCAGTAGCTCTCTAGCGAAGGGCAGCGCAATGTTTAAGTGCTGGGTCACATCTCAGCACCGCACGGAAAAACAAGCAAACGATTTCCCCCTCGCTAACAAAACGGAGACGCTCCAACGTTTGACTTTTATTTTCAGGCCCCCCTAGAAGTTTTGTTTTGTTTTGTTTTTTTAATATAGCAAAAGATGGCAGAACAACATTATATCCAAAGTTACATATCCGGGGCAATGGGGGCGAGAATTGCTATGAGATGAGCATTTACTTGCACCGATGGAGCAGTTTCCATTCGCGTTGTTTACCGCTATTCTTCTGTCTCTTGTCATTAGAAGACATTAAAATAAAGAGACTCCATGGGACTCGAAGGGGAAACTGGGCACCAGGAGAGAGGAGGGGAACAGTTTCGGAAAAGTGGTGCGGGAGCGCTCAGCGCAGCGCACCCCCCCACCGTCCGCCCTCCCCATCCGCGCTCCAGCGAGCTTCGGACTCAACCCCGACGGGATTGTTTCCCTTCCTGGCCCTTTCTGGCTCTCCCATTTCCATCTGAGTCCAGTTTATCCGGGACGGTGCGAGAAGGAAGCGGGGGGGTAGGGGGTAGGGAAGGAGGGCTGTCAGAACCCGCACACCCTAATGCTTGACCGCGGGCAAGAGCTAAAAACAGGCAAAGTGAAGGAAAGAGACGGGTGAGGGAAATACCTCTAAATACTCCCCGAGTATGACTGATAACCACGAGGGCTCTCTCGTGAGGGGATATCTTGCCCAGGAAGACGTGAAGGCAAGAGAGAGACGCTGCAGTGCACTTGTGCCTTCTCTGTCCCGCGTGTCTGCGCCGGGGCTAGCTCCATCCCTCCCACTGCATCTCCAGGAGCCGAGAGGCTTTGGAAACTACGCCGACCACAGCCGGCTCCTTTGCCTTGCTCCCCGCTCCCTTTCCCCGGGGTGGTTTGGGAATTGCAGGGCTGCCGACCGCCGGCAGTTTTTTGACCAGCCATCCCCCACTCACAGCCGCGTTGCGGGGGGCGAGGTGTTTGTTGGGCTGCGGGGGGCGATGCAGCCCTTGAAACCCGCCGAGCAAACACACATCCCCACCCTGCCCCGCCGGACCTTATTCTCCTCGTAACGCCAGCGAGTGGCATGGTTGTTTATCCTAAAAAAGATTTTTCAAGGGACAAACACCGTTTCCTGGGGGTAGAAAGTCCCACCGAAGCAAAAGGGAGTTTTCTCCTGCACATGACTACGGGATGGGGCCAGTAATCGTTATTCTTGCAAAGGTTAAAAGGGTCTCGAAGGTGAAGCCGGGTGCCCCAGCTGAGGGAGGGAAGATGAACACCAGTAAGGCTGTGCAGCCCTCTCCCATCAAACGTATAGGTGCATCCAAGGTTGCCCGGCTTTCACACGAGCTTAAAGCAGAGGAGGAGCGATCCCCGCTTTGCGCGGGTTGCATTTGAACCCAGAACTCGTTGGAGAGGAGGTGACAAGCGCAGCGGGTTCTCTGTGGGAAGGAAGGGGAAATGCCCTCAGGTGCGCTCCCCATACCGTCAAATCCGCCCCTCCGGTGAGACACGAAGCCATCTCACCCCTCATTCGCCCCCCCCCTTCCTCCCACCACGGACAGGGGGACCAGCGGCGCAGCCAGGCGGCAGACATCTGTGCCGGCCCCGGCGCTGAGGACACGAAGCGGGGTGGCCGGCTGGTTCCCTCAGGGATGCTGCTCCCCGAAAACAGGGGGGCACGGGCCGGGGGAGTGGAGAGGGGGACTTCATCTAGGGCAGGACGGCGACGGCGATGGTTTCGGGAAGTGGATCCAAGTGGGAAAGAGGGGGTGATGGGGTTCGGTCTCTCCAGTCACCCACAGATTTATCCTGAAACGAATTGGGTTTCGCTGTCACGTCTAAATCTTACAAATGTGGCTGGCTTGGGAAGCAGATGCCTTCACTTTTCACAAGTCTCTTGAAGTTGTAACGTTCCTAATCGACAGCAGATCTTCGCTGTGGAAAAGCACAGCAAATTCCCTGCGTGTCAGTGCAGTAGTGGGTTTGTATCGCGATCCCGATATTAGTTACAAGTTGACATAATGCAAATTAGCAAGGTTCATCATAAAAATCCACCTGCGAATAAAGGGTTTGGGACAGCATAAGCTTCATAACTTAAACACCAGATATTTAGACAAAATGTACTTAACAAGATAGTTAACCTGAAACTTCAATTCAATCGCCAGTGGATTGACAAGTCCAAATATTTTTTATTTTAAAACAAATATATAAATATCGGACTATACATTATCCAGGAAGCCTTCAGCTACAGCTTCCAGTAATCTTCTGGGATGAAATAATATACTAACGATCCGCTCTGATTTTAAACTATTTTCGCATGGAATAATTTTCTGTATCTCTCTCCCCTCTAGACACTTAGATATTTTATTTCCCTTTACTTCTATGCGTAAGTTTTTATTTCGGAATTATTATTTCTGTAAGTGGAAATGCATTTGGGTTTTGTTCCCTTGGAGGCAACATGAGCAGGTATCATTGCCATTGTTGTGTTTATGGTCTCAACCAATCTGCTACTTCTCTAAAGAGAACTGAGATTTTGGAGGGTTTTAACGCATGCACCTACACCGAGAATCTTCCTCTGGGAAAAGAGAAATACCCAGTTAGAACATCGTATCTCCGGTCTGTTTCTTGGTTTAGGGAAACTTGGGTGTCCTACAGTCGCATTCTGACAACAGGACAGGAAAACTATTTTTGAAAATGCAAACTTATCCGTAGGCATCAATTTAAAGCATCGGGCACGGGATCACACTCGACATTTCGACTTCCCGAATAGAAGTAAAAGTTTAGGGTTTGTGATTTTTTTTATTTGATTTTTTTTTTTTTTAGGGGCGGGGGAATAAGAAAGAAAAATGAGGGAAAGAAATAAAAAAACACTGCACAGAAATGAGAGAGAACTGAAGAAGCTGGGATGAGGGAACGTCTTTGCTTTGCCTCTGCCTCATAAAAATGCCACCCGTTTACAACAGGAGGGAACGAAAATCTCTTTGCCTGCCCAAGGCAGTGAGCAGTAATGGACCCCAGAGTCTCCCCAGAAATACAGATGGTTTACGGATGAAATGGCAGTGCCAGGGTTTACTTCGCCACAGTACGGTTGTGTCCATGAACGGTTGCAGGACCACAACGCAGTTTTTTGTTGTTGCTGTTTATTTAATTTTTATTTATTTGTTTGTTGGTTTTCCTCCGGAGATGAACAAAAATCAGTGTAACCACAGCAATGACATGAACAATGAAAAAACACATGCGTGTCCCTGAGTACGGTACCGTGTTATCCTGGCGGATCTGTCTTCGCTAGGGTATTATATTACCATGGCTCCACGGGACAACGTAATACAACCAACCAATTTTTCCCCCTTCACGGATCTAAAGGAGTGTGAATGGATGGATGAATAGAAAAACAAATAAGCAAGGAGATTATGGCCTCAGGATTAATTATAAAGCACGTTTAAACTTTTTCTTTGGAAGATTATTTTGCTTTGCCTGGTTCACCCGGTTAGTCTGACTCCCCCAAAACCTAAGCAGGGCTCTGAGGCTCCCGATCCGCGGGCGATCCGCGGGGCTTCACAAGCCACGGTGTCCAGCCGGGGTGCGGGGGGAGACCTTCCGTGGCCGTGGGGAGGGGGGCAGGAGGCAGGCACGGAGGTCAGGAGCTCTGGGGAGGAGTGGGGACAGTCAGGGATGCTGGGGCGGGGAGAGGAAGCAACTCTAACCCGGGGGTGGTCCCATAACAGGTAAGCGGCTCGAAGGATCTTCTCAGAGAGGGAGAACAACGAACAACTTGGATCCCAAAATAGTACCAGAGGGAGCATATGCCTCTCTCCATCCTTCCCCCGGTAGCTTTTTTAGCTTTTTGATGATGGTGTTTTTGTTTGGGGTTGTTTTGTTTTTGTTTTGTTTTCTTTTTTCTTTTTCTCGGTTGGTTTTGTTTTGTTTGGTTGTGGGGCATCTTGTTCTTTCTTTTTTTCTTTCTCTCTTTCTTTTTTTTTTTTTTTTCTTTCTTCTTTCCTTCTTGCCGCCTTTTTCCCTTCTTTCTTCCCTTCTTTCTTTCTTCCCTTCTTTCTACTTGCGTTTCCCCTCTTTCTTCTCTGTGCAGGTCCCGGTGAGTCCTGTCCCGCTGCTCGGCGGGGAGGGGGCGCAGCGAGGCCAACCGGGAGCAGTGTGGAACAGCTCGGAGTGTCGATCGGCTCTGGCAGCGCGGCCGCTCATCGCTTGTGGGGGACCGTGTCCCTCCCCCGCGGAGCTTCAGGGAGACCCCCTCCTCAGTCCCTCGGGGGACGCCGCTCCGACGGGGGGGGCAACCATAGAGAGCCCCGGGGAGATGCCCCGGGGGAGGCTGCGGGAGCCGAGAGGGGGGGCGAGATCACACGTTTGTGGGCTACAACCCTCGGACTGCTGCGCCTCCGGGAGAAGCGAGTTGAAAAGTTGGTTCTTCCCAGCCAGAAACTTTCTCCCTGCGTGCGCATGCCCGGAGTTTGGTGGGAGGTTGAGGGGGGAGCTGTGAGGGGGGGTTGAAATAAGGAGGAGGCTGGAGGGAAGGGATCGGTTCAGTCTGAGCTCGGCTGCTCCCGGGCGCGTTTGCACTCCGGCAGAGGCAGCCGGCTCCAGTAGCAGGAGGTCGGAGAGCACCTCCGTTTCCATCAGCCAGAGCACCTGGACACCTGGCCCCGCTGCTCGCTCGGATCTTCCTGCACCCACTGGAGGAGCAGTGGGGTGGGGTGGGGAGAGCACTACCTAGCCCAAGTTCTTTTTTTTTTTTTTTTTTTTTTCGTCCCCCCACCCTCTCCCCGTTATTTTTCTATTATTTTATTTTGCCAGCTCAAATTTAGCCCAGGATCTTTTAACTACTGCCAGCGGTGGAACACAGATCACAGATCGGGATTAGGTAAATAAAAACAACAACTAATTTTGTTTGGTTTTTTTTGTTTTGCCAAGCCTCGGGCGTTGAGGATATTGATCCAAACACTTCCTTTTCTCTCCCTCCTTTCTTTCCTTTCCCCTGTACCCTCCCACCATCCCCTGGATGGTGCAGAAGCGGAGAAATTGTAGTTCACGTGGGAAGAACCGTTCCCCTCGAGACGGGCGGAGGGCTGGGGGAAGCCTTCACATGGGACTCGGATATTTTGATGCTATTTAAAGATCTGTCTTCCCCTTTCAAAGTTGTTTATCCCCCCTTGCGGAGGAGCTGTGTTTTCAACCCGAGCTAAAAATGACACATACGAGCTGCAAACCAGAAGCCGGAATGTCCGCTATGGACTTGAATGTTCTGTTTCTTTCTCCCTATTCTTTCGTTTTCTTTCCTTTTCTCTTCTTTCTGGTTTGCGTCCCTTCGTTTTCTCTTTCCTACTCCATTTATAGTGTTTTGGGGTGGGAGAAGCCTGCTCTCTTTCTTCCCAAGGCCGTAACAGAAAATGAATCCGATGTTTATATTTGTCTGAATGAATCAAAACAAGTTCAGTGTAGGGAGCTTCTATCGAGGCAGAGACTGTTAAGTGTCAGTGCAAAGCCGAGGGTGAAGGTATGGTTGTTATAGTTGGCTTTTGAAAGGGAAACTATAAAAAACGAGCATTTTGGAGTTTACCGTAGCGCTGCGGGAACTGTCTGATAAAAAGAGAGCAGGGAAGGAGGGTGAGAGCCATGTCCCGGACAGGTGCACAGTAGATCCAGTTTAGTAAATCCGAAGCTATCTGAGAAAAAGAACCAATCCCTAAACCAGGGCTGAGCTCAGGACCCCGCCGCGGTCGTAACGCGCTGAACAACTCGTCGGCGGGAGCCTGGTTGCGGGTGGCCGGGGCTGCGCTGCCTCGTCCGGCCGGGCCTGGGGATGCGCCCCGGTGTCCCGAGTGCTCCGCGGGGGCGTCGCCGCAAAAGTTTTGTGTGTGTGTGTGTGTGTGTGTGTGTGTCCGTGCTGTGGCCGTGGGGAGCGAGGAGAACAGAAGGAATAAATCCTCCCTGCCTCTGGGAGAGAGGAAGGACGATTTAATTGTATGCACGGGAAGCACCGGCTGTTTCTCTAGGGAGAAAGCGAGAATGAAACTTGTGCTGAGTGGCTTTCTGCAACTGAGAGGATTAAAAGACCCACACACATAAAACCCCAAATTCCACCTAAAAACTTCTGCAGGGAGAGTACCGGGGAGCCTGGCCCCAGCGGCCGCCGCACCGGCATCCCCCGCGTCCGCTTTCTGCCCAGCGACCCTGCCGTCGGATGCATCCCTGCCGGCCCTCGCAGGCCCTGTCACACCAGGACCCGGGCCCGGCGATATTATTGCTGTTATTTTGGATAGAGTCTGCCCCAAGCAATGTAGCGATGGCTGGTGCTGTCGGACCCCGGTTGTTGTTATTATTATTATTATTATTATTATTATTATTATTATTATTATTGGACTAAAAATCCTCCGCGTTCATGCTCATTCGCAATGGTGGTCTGGAGAAACTTGTCAACACTGATTTCGTGATAAAATGTGAATGATGATTTTATAAGGATTGAGCGGAGATATCCAAGGCACATGCTGACTGAGTCCTTCCAGTCCTCATTAATGTTAGCAATTAACTCTTTCACGCTCAATTAGCCCCGAATAAACCTGCTTTAATAGATTCTGCACACTTCATTAATACTTTGAATAAATCTGTGCTTAACAATGCACTTTATTCCTCAAGAGCACCACGCTCGAATAATGCGGAGCGAAAGGGCAATTTTATTCTCTTTCCAGTTAGTTTCCCAAACACAGAAAAATTGTAAGCTCTATTTCCTCGCTCAGACTGATAGGAAGAGAAAATCTCGTCTCCTCAAACGGGACAAAATAAGTAGCCGACCTGGTGGCAAAACGCTGCACACCGATGCGAGGCAGTCGAAAGGACAGGGGTACCAGACTTTAAAAGATTCAGACAAAACAGGGGGAACTTTTTTTGACAGATGAACCTGATTGCTGTAGTTTGAGGCTATACTAAGCACGCAGCGGTTTATGCCCACTACTTTATCATGTTTGTAAAAATAAGCAACGTTCTCAGGGTAATTTACCTCCTCCATTCTCCCATGTGGAACTAATTAGCAAACCTCATTATTTATGAGTCAGGTATTTAATGTAACAAATATCCCTTTCAAAGGGCACATCGGAAATTGATAATTCAAGGTAGAGAGGAAAAATGCCGGCTAGCCACAAGAATTCTTAAAAACCCATTTAGTTTCACCTCTTGCTATGCTACTATAAGAAATCCGGCTGGTTTGTTTTTTTGGTTTGTTTTTTTGTTTTGTTTTGTTTTTCTTATAAGAGGAGTAGAATTTAATCTGGAAGGTTAAGATTACAATATCCTTACAACAATTGCAACTGGACAATAGCATTACCGTATCTTCAAACAGGACAAAGGGTAAGAAAGCTGGAGACAGATGTAGTCTTTCAAGTTTATGATCCTATTTTGCAGGGTAAATTTATCTTGGCATGAGTGGGTTTTGTTCCAGTCAGAACACAAGTGGTTTGTTCTTAATTACTTACCGAGCTAGTTTGTGTTAAAAAAGAAAGCTCTACACAGTTTTATTGTGATGGGGGAATTCAAGCAGAGAACTCGCGGGGTCTCCCGCTGGAAAAGAAAAAAATAATAATTAAAAAAAAAAAAAAAGATAAAATTGAAGCCCCGATAACGATCTGTTTACATGAAACAGAATTAAAGGTGGAGGTGACACCGAAATGAAAGAAACATTGATCTCTCTGTGGGCAAGCGGGAGAGCGGAGAGCCACTGCACTGTGAAACTCGTTCCCTTTGATGTCCCGAGAAGAGGGGACTTCTTTATTAAATACTCTGTTCTTCGTCTATATTTTTTTACCATCCTGGTCGCACAGAGCAAAAGTGTAGCTTACATTTCTGGAAATGTGCCAAGAAACAAACTTGTAGAAAGGTGAACGTACAGCTCCCATCTCACCTTTTTTTTTTTTTTTTTTTTTTTTTTTTTTTTCTCTCTTTTTCTTTTTCCTTTTTTTCCCCTTTCTTTTTTCTTCTTTTTTTTTCCTTTTCGTTTTCCCTTTGTATTTTTAATTATATTTATATATATATAAAATAATAGAACCCTTCTAGCTAAAAGCTGCAGGAGCAAGGGGTGGTATTATGAGCTAATGTATTTTTTCTTGGTATCTGCCCTCGCCTTCATTTAGGAAATAGAAAGAGAGCTTTGTAAATGTTATCAAGCAAGACTTTACCCAAATAGAAAAAGTAGATTTTTGCTTATATAGTCCATACTAAATGTTTTTTAAGGATACCAAGAATAAAAGAGGCATAAGCCCAGATATTAACTCAGTCTGCAATAGCATGTTTATTGGTTGAGAGATCTCTCAGCCTAGGCAGGAAAATAGACACAGAGCTGCTGTGACAGGAAGAAATAGACATTTCAGGTACACAGGAATGAGTGTTTTCCAGGTACTTTTTTTCTGGGGACCATCAACTGAGGTATTTGTGCTGTGAAGTGACCATGTCTGGTAGCACTAACAAAACAAGAAGCTGAATAACAAAACAGTCTGGTTGCTTCATTGGCTCTTAATAGGTTAATATATATATGTGTGTGTATGTGTATGTATATATATAAACGAAAAGGGGAAAATGAGAGAAGGAGGTGAATGTAATGTGTAGATCTCTCAATCAGCCACTATCCAAAACATACCCCATTAAAAAAGGCAAAATGTCACAATCTTTTATTCTGGGTCATTGCGATGGAATTTCTCTAAGGTTTGGCTCTCTCTTCCTGCTGCTGATTTATGTAAAGCAGTGTGAAAGGTGGACCTAGTGTACAGAGCTTCTCAGAGTAAGCTTCTCCCTCTCACACCCTCCCAGCTGCAGATCCTCGATCCAGGCAACAGCTCACATATAAATCAGATTTGTTTCCCTGGTCTTTAGACCTCTTCTGCTGCCAGTTTCCAGCCCTCTAGCCCAGAGAGACAATCACTGCTCTGCAGCACTTTGCTGCCTTTTTTCACCTCTAAAGGGGCATGGGGAGAAGGAGCATCTCTCTTTGCATGGGTATGAATCGGCCCACCAAGCTGAGTGCAGCAAGGATCCTGGTGGGACCCTGTGGGGATCCAGTGGGAACCCTGCAGCAAACCTGTGGGATATTGTGGGCACCCTGTCAAGGCTCCATGGGAACCCTATGGGGATCCTGCTGGAAAGAAATACCACCAAGGCCAAAACCCAGACACTTCTTAGGGGAAAGTCAGTGCAAGGTCTGGGCTGCAGGGCAGGGAGAAGGCTCCCTGGGGTTCAGGGACTGATGCCCCCAACAGCCATGGGTACTCTATCACACTCACAAAGAGGGGAAGCTGTGTCACTACCAGGAGCTTTCCGGAGAAAGCTCCTGCCAAATGGTTGACAGCAACAGGGGCTGAATCTGCAGGCAGTGCCAGATGTGCCTTGATGCTGCTGACTGGTAGCATTTTCCTCTTTGCCTTGTGGGGTGGAATGGGTAGGGATCTGGATTAGAGGAGAGACTGGGGGCTTTGCAGGACCCTAAACCAGAGAGCAAAGTGGTGGCATCCAGCCCAGGGAAGGGCTGAAGCCCTGCAGCTGGTGGGCTGGGAGTCCCCATGGGAAGGATCCCTGCAGCCCTCACCTTTTTGCCTTTTGAAGAGTTCTAATTAAGCAATTGCCTAGATTAGGAGATGGATTTGAAGCCAGGCACTTCCCCCGGGGACAGCAAATGGCACTTCAGATTTGTCACACAAACTCAGCATTTTCCCATTTCTTTTTGCAGTACATAAAAGGGAGAACTGTTGGCTATGAGTTCCCCCCACTCCAAAAAAATAAAATAAAATAAAATAATAATTTAAAAAATCAGATATTTAATTTTTTTTGAAATGAGAGTTGATGTGAAGTTCTGAGCACCCAACTGGCTCCACGACCCCAGAGACAGAGGTAGAGGCATGGTTGAGGCCAGGTTGTGTGGAGGTGAAAGACCCAGGAGCAGCAATCTCTCTGTGCCCCTGCCTCTGTCATTTCAAAGGTCAGGGCTGAAGTCAAGTTTTGTGAGCAGACGTAGTGGGCAGTATCTCTCCATTTTCTAAAGGCTGAAGGCACACAGGAAGGGATTTTAAATTATATGGGAGAAGCTTACGCATTTGGAAGCAAAGTGACTTCACTACACTGTCCCTTTGAAGAGGATCACTGGAAGTCTACCTGGCAAAGGGATGCTGTTGGTGGCTGAATGGCTGTGGATTGGGTACAACTTTTGTGTGCAGGGGATAGGGAGAGTCTGGAGACCTGTGGGGATACGCTTACATCTAAGAGCTGGTCAGGACTCTTGAAGTCCATGCCACCCTCCTTGTGTGGCTTTGGAGAAGAGTGTTAATAAGGAAGGAGGTGAGAAATTACCTCTGACTTTATCTTCATTTAAATCCAGTTTTCCCTCTTCCCCCCTTTATCTTTATTTTCCAGATCTTTTCCTCCCCTGTTTCCACGATCCTCCTCCTGAAAAGCTACCATGGGAAGTAAGACCCTGCCAGCACCAGTCCCTATCCATCCTTCCCTCCAGCTCACCAACTACTCCTTCCTCCAAGCATTCAACGGGCTGCCAGCTGTGCCCTCTGATCATCTTTCCAACCTCTATGGCTTCAGTGCCCTGCATGCCGTACACCTGCACCAGTGGACTTTGGGATACCCAGCCATGCATTTGCCCCGTTCCTCCTTCTCCAAGGTGCCCAGTGTGTCAAGCCTGGTGGATGCACGGTTCCAGCTGCCAACCTTTCCACTCTTCCCACATGTCATTCAGCCCAAGCAAGAGGCCAACAATGTGACACTGAAAGCCAAACCCCGCTTTGATTTTGCCAACTTAGCAGTGGCCGCCACACAAGAGGATCACTCTAAACTGGGACAGGCAGACAGTCAGGGCTCTCCCCCAGGGTTGGGGTCTTTGCTTGAGGTCACTAAACTCTCTCCAGAGAAGAAACCCACACGGGGAAGGTTACCATCCAAAACCAAGAAGGAATTTGTGTGTAAATTCTGTGGCAGGCACTTCACCAAATCCTACAACCTGTTGATCCATGAAAGAACCCACACTGATGAACGGCCCTACACATGTGACATTTGCCACAAGGCCTTCAGAAGACAGGATCACCTGAGAGATCACAGGTAATTTTTTTTTCTTTCCCTGTCCTTTTTTCCCGTGTATATCAGTATTCTACCACTTACCCATGTACAGTCATGAAGGTTCTTTTAAGAAAAGTCATGTCCCTGGCCAGCCAGCAGTGTTCCCTCTAGGTTTTCCTCTTCCCACTGCTGATGGAGAAATCCATATAACTCACTGGAAGATGGGCTCATTGTTATACTCTCTCACCCTGAAAAAACTACTTGCACAGCTTCCTTCATAGCTTCTGCAGACATTTTCACCCTCTGCTGGCGTCCTCTTGTGTCCTCTGCCTTTGTGATCATTCAGAAGTATCATGAAAGAAAACAGCCTGGTGATCTCAAAGTTAGAGAGGAGCTTTTTATCTCTCGGAAAGGCACTCTTGTAAGCCACCTCCTCTACTTCTTGCAGAGACACATACAATCACCCACGTGCCCCACTCCAGCACTCTTGGTCTCAGCAGTAGGTTCAAAAAGCCCCAGCGTTGTGATCTCTACCAGGTGCATCACTGGTAGAGTTTAGGCCATTTTTTTCCTGATGTCTTCATTGTTTTTCTCTCCCTAGATATATCCATTCTAAAGAAAAGCCTTTTAAGTGTCAAGAATGCGGGAAAGGATTTTGCCAGTCCAGAACTCTAGCTGTCCACAAGACACTGCACACGCAAGTAAAGGAACTGAAACCTGCCAAACTTAAATGCTGAATCTTCAGATTCTATGAACTTTTTCTCCCTTTCAGACTTTACACCAAAACCAGAGCAAAAACAAAACTTTCAGGATGGGAGCACTGAACTTTGTGTTTTTGTTTTTGCTTCAACTATAAGAAGAGCAAAATCCACACCTTCCCCAGCCCAAGCAACTCACTTAGTCATGGGTGAAAATACTTTCTTTGCATTTAAAATATACATGAATGATGCAGAGAGTGCTAGCTGACTTGTGTGGCTTTGATAAACTTTATGCCAAAAGGTGGTGCTCACGTGTTGGACAGGAATCTCTTTGAAATCCCCACAAAGTTCCCCCACCCCCAATCCCAACAAACCCCCCCCAGAATTGTAGCTTCCAAAAGTATTACTTTAAAACAAAAACAACCAAAAACAACAAAAAACAAACCACCTCTTATTTTATACTTATTTGTTTTGTTTTGTTTTGTTTTTTGTTTTTTTCTGTATAAAGCTTCTTATTTTTACACTTCAGGAAATACAGAGAATTCTGGAAGACAAGAACTGAAACAGTGGTCTCTCATCACAGCAATATTAGGGCAACGAAAAGGGCAAATTTTTAGTTTGTTTTCTTAAAAGAAGAAGAAATTTAATGTTTGGAAAAGACCTAACTCTCTTAAATGAGGAGTCCTATCGTGCTGGAAAATGCATCCCTAGCTTAGACCTGCGGGTCGATGGTGTCTGGGACAAGTCAGTGTTCACGGGACACGGAGACCTTTTTATTTGCCTTGCGGTCTAGTGCGCTGTGAGGAGGTTTGTAATTTGTAGACTTATTTAAAAAAACCTAGAGGAAAAAAAAGATGGCAATACGTCAAACTGACGGCATGCACAACGTGGTTTTAGTGGTACTTTAAAATTCTTCATGCGTCCTGATGACAGAGAACAAATCTCAACCTGAGAGCATATTTTTTTAAAGGCTGGCTTTCTGAACAGTGTATTCAAATTAAGAGACATTCCAATAAGTTTTGTTTATTAAAAAAAAAAAAAAAAAGTTGTATGGCTGTTTGGCACTTTATGCTGATTATTGGTAATTGACATTTATCACTGGATTGTGTGTGTTTTTTAAGTATTAAAATAAATCGTTATTTTACAGGCAAGTCTGCATGGACTACATATGTGTTAATTTTTAATTTTGCTTTTGTTTCAGTAAAATTTCTTTGCTCAGTGCTTGTTTCTACCAGCCTTGGAAATTCTGGATCTTTCCTTTACACATAAGCTCTCCCCCTCCTCTTTTTCTTTTTTTCCTCCATCCATTTCTTTTTTCTTTTTTTTTTTCTTTTTTTTTTTTTCCCCAAGGCTGAAAAAAGTAAACAGATTTGCATGGAATCAAATAAGTTTGCTGCTGGTGTGGAAAAAAATCGTCTTGGGTAACTAAATCTAAGGTATTATCAGATAAGATTAGATGGCAGAAGTGTTATAAAACAAATCACATGAATAATGGGCAAACTGTTGCTGCTCTCACAGCCTAGAGGCGCTGCGGGGGGAGCCTCCTTCGCACACCCTTCCCTTATCGGGAGCGGACGTTTTTCGGTCGCATCTTCGGCCGGTTCAGCGCTGGTTGGGGCGGCCTTTGATTCCCGGCAGCTGTCTTAGATCAGGGATGTTTATTCCACTGCGAAACCGCTTTGGATCGAGATGGGGGGAGAGAGCTCAGGGCTGGGGGGAACACGCCTTTGAAGAACCTCTTGACGTCCTTTCTCGTCCCCTCGGCAAACTCTAAACCCTCATTCCCCTGTCACAAGCCAGTGCCCCCCGTGATAAGCAAAAACCTTTTGCAAAGTAGCGACGCGACACGCCCGATGTACCACTGGAGCCGTCCCGGTGGTTCTTGGGCTGGTGGAGCAGGAGTGATTTGACGCCGCAAACCACTGGCTCCAAAGCGGTTCCTTTCCCCCTTTCCCGCTCTGCTTTTAGAAAAATATTTCTTTATTTGGTCAAGGAATCCTATCAACGACAGAAGGAAAACTGCCGTTGTAACTTAATATAATGGGAGGGGGGATAAAACTCTCTCCCCCTCTTTTTCAATTGGACACTGATTCGAGAACATCGTAACCAATTTCAAGGCACTTGCTGGATGGGCTGCGGAGTCCACCTTCAACGTGGGAAGGCCCTAGGGACGCTCAGGGTGCCCAGATGACCCCTTTGCCTGTATCCAGCTCCGGAGGCTATGAGAACGGGCAGAGTTTGAACTCGGCTTGCTTATGCTTTGCTTCCGACCGGCCACTCGCTTTCCGCTCCGCGTGAAGGTTTTTGGTTTTTGTCTTAGAAGGCATCTGAAAACCAATCACTCGGCACAAGCAAGGAGCGCGGGGGTGAAACCACCCAAGCCTGCCCGGAGCCTGGGTAGGCACCCTGAGCTTCCACGATGTGTAGCCATCACCGTGGAACGAGCGCGGAGCTCTGCACGGCACTCCGTTCCGCCGGGCGCGTTTTGCGCTGAGTCTGGCAGGAGCAAGGAAATCCCTTTTTCTGCTCTTGTTTCGAGCTGCCGAGCCGGATCGAGCCGCGTTTTCTTTGCAGCGTCTCTTGGGGGCAATCTGCGCTGCCTCTGAAGGTTCCCCCCTGCTCCTCCGTTGGGGTTTAGCTGCTTCGTCTTACGCAAGCCCAGCGGGAGCGGCCGCCTCGCCCCGCGCTGGTCGCCGCCTGCGGAGGTCTCCTTGGAAAAAGCCATCCGCCCCCGCCAGCGCGCCGGGCGGTCCCCGGGTGCCGCTTGCGTGCGCCGCTGCCGGGACAGAGGCACGGGAGCCCGCGCCTCTCCCAGGACCGACCTGCAGCCCTCTATAGTACTGACACGGCGTTAGCTGCCAGCCTAAGGGAAGGGTGGTTCATTTCTTCCCCCCGACTTCCTCTCCCCCCCAGCCCCGTGCGTTTCTTTGAAAAGGAGATTCAGAGAGAAAATCGCCGACGAACTTCCCCCTGTGTTCTCTCCTGTGTTCTTCCTGGCACAGAATACATGAACAGGGATGCTCCCGGGGTTCGGTCGTGGCAGGAGAAAGCAATAGGGCTCTGTCGCTTGGATCCCGTCATTTTTCGGGGGTCGTGACTACAAGCCTGAAGTCCAAGTTGCGTCCAAAGGGAGGGAGGAAGGGATGCAGGGAGAGCCACTCCACTGAGGCTTTCCCACGGTTGCTCCACCATTTCCTTAACACCGGCATGCCGAAACACCCGCGGTGAGGTAAGAAACCGTGTCAGTCACTGGTTCCCGGGAACCGCTTTAACTGCGGGGTCACGAAGGTGGAGAAACCTCTCTTACCAGCTGGGCATGAGAAGCATTTGATTTGTAAGGCCTGGCGATCTGAAAGCCAAGAATTTCCTTGGACATACATTTTTACATGCAACTTAAAACAAAAAGCAATCACCCCAAAACTGACATATTCAGAATTACAGATGTGTTAAAACTACATGGGCATACTGAGCACAGGATGCACACACAGAGCCTGTCAAAGTCATTTGTACTACACGTGTAAGTGTGTGTATTTCCTCTTCCCAGAAGGCTGCTTTCAACCTTGTGCTGCCGAAAGCTATCTCTCTGGTCATGCTCTCATCTGCACTGGTGAACAGTTCTCCTATTCCCTCCAATGTTTTGAATTTTTTAGCCAGTATCAGTTCAGTGCTTCCAAGGAAAGCAAAGAAGAGATGAAATCGTGACAGAAGAGATAAATCGTACTAATCCCTAAAATAAATGAAAGGAATTAGACAGGAAATGTGCTTTTCAATTTGGGATCACAAATAATTTAAATTATTAATTACGTACCAATTTCTTTTCTTTCTTTGCATGTGGTTTAATCTGACATTCATGCATGCAGAACATAAAACTTTCCTAGGCCTCTATCTTCCAATTGCAAGCTGTTTCTGTTCTTACAGTTGCTTTAAATTGTGCATTTTCATCATAAAACCATCACTGAATGGGAGTTTGCAAGAGAAAAAAACAGTGCACCTGACTCGAGTTGTCTCTTCCTGCATGATTTAAAAGGGAAACAGATTTTTTTTTTTTTGTCTTTTTAGATTTCTTTTTTTTTAACTATTTCCAGTTACAAGATAAAATGTAAAGATGTCTTGGCACATCTCTCTCTCTCCCCCCTCCTTTACATTCCAGTCATTCTTTTTCTGCCCGTAAAATGTTACTACTCTACAAGACCCTGATTCTACACAGCCTACTAAGCCTGTTTTTTTTGTTGGGTGCAGGAAGAAATACTGTCAGATGGGGTCTTCATTCATGAAACAGAGCGAAAACCTCTCTCAGAATGCTCACTGGAACAGCAAATAGTTACTTTTCAGCTGTGGATTACATGTGCTTCTGAAAAGGGGACCACAAATCATTGAGTTTTTAAAGGTTCCGCATGATTTGCGTATTAATCCCTGTTTCCCTAGGGATGGATTAATTCCAGCTTCCCAGTTGTGTGACTACAGACAATGTTGATGAGGTTGGGGCAGAAGAGAAAGGAGATGGGGAAAGGAGAGGGAAATTAAAAAGATATATCACAGGAATACATGGCCTAAGTGGCAAGGAGCCATAAGTACTTAAGTTTCAAAATTTCTTCTACCTCTGTCACTGCATGAGAGCTGAAGCAAATAACTTCAGCTCCCTGTTTGGGTTTCCTCATCTATAAATTGGGGTTAATGTTGCTGCTTTTGCTCCCAAGAGGCCTGGTACATTTGTGTAGAAGAAACTCTTGCTCAGCCCTCAGTAGTGAAAGGAGATATTCCAATTTGTACCTGGAAAGCTGAAAGCAGCGGCTGATCTGAGAGATCTAATGGAGTGTGCAAGACACAGTTATATTTACGTGTAATGCTTTTTCAGCCCTGGCAGTTTTGTTGAGGGATGGAGTCCTACAGCCCAGCATGCATTTCTTCTCTACATTCCTATCCAATGACTAAATAGGAGGAATGGCATGGGCCAAATTCATCCCTGGTGGGACTCCAATGACATCAGTCATCTTTATAGGAGTTTTTTGAATGAAGTCAATTGAGTTTTACGAGGACTGATTTTGGCCACATGCATATTTAACTACTCAGAGAGCTGCAGCAGTGAAGGCAGCTCTGCTTGTCTCAGAAGGAATCACTTCTGAGTCTGGGAGACACAACCTAAGTTGTTTACCTGTTTCACACAATCAAACTTACCTTATTTAAGCTCAAGGAGCAGTTGAATTGTGATCAGCATCCAGCAGAACTTCAAAAACCAAACCAAACCCCATCTGTTCCCAAATGTTCATAGCTTTCAATGAAACTTTTTCCATACCACTCAGGGCAGCACTGTGCCAAGGATACCCAGCAGACATGTTTACATGACTAAGGGCAGCACCCTGCAGGAATATTGGCATAAATCCTGCAAGCAAGACTTTGGCTGAAGTGCTGTGCTGTGCCAGAGCTGTTTGGCTCTGCCCTTTATTAGGCCTTGCTGTTCCAGAATCCCTGCCATGCTCGTACGTCTCTGCCACTCACATCTTCCTTTAGATTGCTCTCTGGGACTGTAATTCCACTCCCAGTTATACCTGATGAAAACATGGTAAATCACTCAAAAGGCATGTTCCTTCCTCCACCTGTGCCTTCCTCCTTCCTCCACCTGTGCCTTAGCTGCTAGTGCTGACTCCCCTACATCTTATTCTTGTGCTTGACTGGAGTCTGATATTGCACCAAACAAATACAAATGTTTATACTAGTATTATAGTTTCTGACAGTTGCTATTGAAAAATAAATCAAGAACTTGATGAGTGGCAGTGCTTATCAAAAGTCTGACTACAGAACTTGTCACCACTAATCAGTTAAACTATTTGCAGTGTCTACTTATTATGCATTCTTATTGTATCTTCTAAAGAATGAGCAGAAGAGTTAGAGACTGTGCTGATAAGTTTGAGTAGCAGAACGTGTGCTCTGGTCATATGAGGCACTTCAACTATTTTCCAAGAGATTAATATAGTATCTCCTTGTTTTTCTGATTTCTAACTTGCCTTCTGCCATTACTAGATCTTTGGTGATGGAATTTGTATTCAGTTTTTAGTATTTTTACATTGTATGTGTGAAATAATGAAATACAAGTTTATGGGCTTGTTCATCTCTTTTACAGCAATTTGATTTGGCTGATTCAAGTGAAGCTATTCTAGTTCTACAGCAGAAGTTTTAAGAACAGAATAAGGCTTTCTGATGGTTTTGTGTCAGCCATAAAATCCACATTGCTGAGATCCACTATCACTTTTTGTCTGTATAATTTTCCTAATTATTTTTTTATTTTACTACTGTCTTCTGTCACTGTTTGTCTGGGAAAATTGAGGAGAAAAAAAAAATTACTGACTTTTCAATAGGTATATCAGCTTGTACCATAGAGCTGATACCCAGTTTTCCTCTTTTTTTTTTTTTCTTTTAAATTCTTCAATCCTTTTTTTCACGCATTTGTTTTTCCCACGTATTAATACTTCTTCCTGTCTTCCTCAGTGTTGCTAGGGTTCTTGCCCTGCCCATCTTATTTCTCAACATGTATTTCTACCTCTTATTCAGAATCATTTTAGTTTGCTTTCATATTGCTATAACTGCAATCTTATTTGTCTTGTTGTCTCTATTTCAATCTCCCCTCTTTTTGGCAACGCTTTGGCCTTCTGCAACAAGTTTGTTAGTGTCTTCCATAATGAAATCACCATGAATCTGCCTTTCTCTGAATCTCTGAATTAATTATCTCTTCATCTTCTTGACTCCATATCTTTACCTCAAGCAACCACATAATTACCACCCTTCTGTCATCATGACACCTTTTCTTTTTCTGGCCTTTTGTCTTCTGACCCAGGCTCCTCAAATTACATCTTTTGGGCAAATTATTTATCTGTTTTATAACTTTTTTTTTCCATTCAAGGGTTGTCCAGACACAGCATGGCTTTCTTCCAAATGTATATGAAGATATTTCAGTTTATATATGTCTTGTAAATTCTTTGGAGACTTTTTCTTTAGCTATTTCTTCTGCAGGAGTTCAGCACCAGGCTACAGAAAAACCTCAGGTACATTTTCAGAGAAGAGTGAAGAAAACTTCACTATAGGGAAATAATGAAGCAGGCAAAAGTGTTTCTCATCTAACCTTATATTAGGTGTGCTAAATGCTGCCCGTAAGGAATAGATACATCCTGATGAGTGTGTTCATGATCCTGCTGTCACTCCTCACCTTCAGGAGCCAGGTCAGACACATGTTCAGAGGAAGGACATTACTGCACTTCAGAGAATGGAGCAGGATATGCACAGTGCACAACTAACAGCACAGCTAGTTACAGACTCTTGTTTTTGTTTCAGGATTATTTGATCTGAGCTTTACGAAACTCCTTATTGCACCCAAGGTGATTTTTATCCACCGTAGACAGGAAATTTTGTATTATAAGTAAAATTATGGGCTTATGGGTTCTCCCTATTTATTTTTGAAACTTGGTTCATGTAAGTGTTCTTAAAATTACATGAAAAATAGCATCATCTGCGCTAGAAAGTTAACTGTGCCACTTTCCACCCCTTTCCTTTGAACTGTCAGTCAATTCTTTTGGTGCCTATTGTGTATTTCTTTTTGTGCTTTCCCTTAAAATGCACTTCTCTTGGAAAATGACTTCTCTAGAAGTTTTAAAAAAAAGCTCTGGTTTTCACCACCCATCAAGTGCATTGCTGGCTGCCTACTGAACATCAAGTGAGTTGCTGAATACTGTTGGTATGCCAGATTTAGATGGTGGTGAAGGCTGCCTTGTACAGCTCTGAGCACAGTGTGAGCTGTTGGCTTTACAAACCAATAAATAATTAAGAAGCTAGTTATTTGATGATCCTTAAAGGAGAATGACTAAGGTAGCCCTCTACTGTCAATTTCTTCATTAGCACAGGCAGAGATTCAGGCAAAGAACTGGTTTCCCCTTTCCATTTGGTGACCACTTGGATATGGCTTAGGAAACAGTGTTTCTTCAGCAGTTGGGAAATGTTTATTTCCAGCTGTTTATTTCCCTCAGTGGACAGATAAGCCTATTTCAAAGTGCTGCAAAAAGGAAAATTAGATTTTGAAAATGGAGAAGGAAGGCCATTCATAGTGACATGGTGTTTTCATCAAACTTCCTTTTTCCTGAACTGCAAAGGAAATGTTTAAATGAATGACTCAGAGTTTCCTTAACTTGCCAATGTACCTAATCAAGTACATAAACTGTGTAAAACATGATCAAGCTATTGCATCAGTTGGGAAAAGTGGAAGGAGAAAGCAGATGGAGTTATTAATATCCCTGAACACAACCTTTCCACTGAACTGGTATCAGCCTGATTATCGCAGTATGGAAACAACTCTTTCTGCAAAGATTTCACTCAGCATAAAACAGCTTGGTGCCATTTAGTCAGAATACTTGAGATCCATGAGCTCTCCTGCTCTTTTCCTCAGATACATGACAGTTTAAAGCTTTTTGTCTATTTTACTGAGATCTTGTATTTCTTACAAGGTGGTTTTTCTTTGTTTTCTGAGTTCAGTGTAAGAGGGAAACATCTATTGAATAATTACCTGGGATTTTAATGAGACAGACTTCCCAGTGCTAGGTGGATGGCACATGGTCTCCTGTTCTGGGAGAAAGAACATGGATAAAATTGATCATAAGGTTATACCTCATTACTGCTAGAAGTCCTGTGAGAGCAATGAGATGCATCAGAAGGGACTGAGCTGTGAACAGTAGGACAAACCCAGCCGGCTGGGCCTGCCTGTTTGCATGCAATCTCAGCAAGTTTGTCTAGTACTGGCATATTTCTCTGACCCATTCCTGCCACTGTGGAGAATATGGAAGATAAAAGATCAAAAGAAGTTTGGATAAACCTGGAAATATGAATATGGTTTTGCAAGTCAGAACTCCAAAGGCAAACTTCTAAACTCAAGATGTAAGCATTCACGGTGTTCTGATTTTCAGTGATAAAGAGTGCCAGAAAGTCCCAGCTGGAGTCTTTGTCAGCTACAAGTTCTTAGCACTTGGAGCATTGATTTTGGTGCTTAAGGTCAAGATTGCTAGTTGACTTTAGTAGGGTTACCCAGCTTATAAACAACTCCTTTTATTTGGTCCAGTGTTTGTGGATCACCAGATGGGGAAGAGTGTGATTCAGGTGGATTAGGCAACTCCAGTATGCCTTAGGTTGAACACCTGTAGGGAGTATATTTAATTTCTTTATGACTTCATTGTTTCAGTAGATGCTGTATTCAGTGCAATATCTGCTACTGAAATATCTGAATGCAAATACCAGGAACCTCTGGGAAATTTTAGTTAATAGGAAAATAATCTAAAACAAATTCATTCAGTTATGCAGCCAGGAGAAAAGAAAATAAAAGGAATTACTGATACAAGCAGGCAGGCACAGAAATGAAACCACCTGAAGATTTTCTTTTTAGTTTCTCCAATTTCCATTAATTTAATGAGCAAAATAAGTGAATTCCATAGATTCACTAATATAGAGTGTCCAGGCATTCAGCATCATTTGCTGCTCTGCTGAGGGAGCTGTGGCACAGCAACTCTGTATTTGGCTCTAATCCTAATGCAGACATTCAACCCCCTGAGCCAATGTCACAAAGCTTCTGTAACAAAAACTCAACTGCAGAGAAATCAAGACGCAGCATGACAAAACCTCAGTTAGCTCCAGTTTCAACTGGAGGTGAGAGAAGTCAGGTAAACTGCACTTTAAATTCCTACATTTGGATATTATGCTGATAAAAGATGGGGAGGTTAGACTGAGGTGTGAGAAGTTTTGTATCTTTTATTACAATACTGATAGCTTGTACTTTTCAATTACATGATTACTAATGAAACTAGGTGCAGAATTCAATGAAAGATCACAGGTGGTGTTTTCTCCATGTACTGTCTCTTGTTTTGAGGAAGGAAACCTTTTTTCACTGTCAGTTTAAACAGGTTACTGAAATTCTCAGTGGACCATAAATGGATAGTAGGGATTAATATAAATAGTATTTTATTTGTTATGTGGTGAGTGGGGATCTTCATGGGGCATTTCCCCCTCTACCTATTTTCTTTTTCTTATTTTTTGCTACGTAGATACAAAATCAGGAAAACTTGCAATTA
The DNA here is from genome assembly GCF_003957555.1 of Calypte anna. NCBI lineage: Eukaryota > Metazoa > Chordata > Aves > Apodiformes > Trochilidae > Calypte > Calypte anna. Next base: position 104,786,498 of record NC_044246.1, on the reverse strand, counting down.
AAACCAGTTGATTTAATATAACCATATATAACCATAACATAACCATAGATGCCTTAGGTTTGGTCCTAACTAAGGCTGCTTTCCTGATTCAGAGCCAAAAACTCATTGCAGAATAACTTCTTGGAACACAGGTAAGAAATTTTATGTAACAGATTGCAAAGGAACTGTTTCTGAAAAGTTCAAATATTGAAATGTCTTTGTGTGAACAATTTTCATATTTATATAAACAAAAATACACCACATAAATGAAAACACTATAGCAGAAATACATCTTAAATCTGTTTATAGTGAAATCATTCACTTCATATGAAGATTTGAGCAGTATTTAGAAATACTGTGGTATTTCTTCTAGGCATAGCAAGGAGCTTTAAATCAAATAATCCTGATATAATCTGTCTCTTAGTACTTTTGATTAAAAGTAAATAAAAACATTATTACTCACTGAAAAGTGGCTAAGACATGGTAAGCCTGGCTTTTGATTTCCAAAATACCATGTATCCAGCTTTTATGTCTATGTCCTGTAGAGAATCTCTTCCATTGCTGAGGGCAGTAATTTGTGCTGAATATGCACATACAAAGAGGTGTGTGCAGGGCTTCTTGCCTGGATTAGTGTACCATTTTCTGACCTGTGAGAAATTCCTCATCTAGACAATAGAGCTTACAGTTTTTCTCAACAAGTTAATGGATAGTTTAATGACTTTTTGGTTCTTAGGAAGGATTAAGCCATCAAAACGCTAACAAAATAGTCGAGGGAAGTAATTTGAGATTTAATTCTTCCACCTTTTCTGCTAAAGTAAGGTTTAATTTGCTGAAGGGGAAGTTGCTACAAAATGCCTTTAAACCAGGGAGCTGGTTATACGTGTCTGACCATGTTATTGAATAGGCCACCTCATAATATTTCAAACTGAAACCTCATTTTCTTTTATTTTAAATCTCTTTGCCATGGAAACAGTCCATAGTGACAAGAGACTCATAGCTGCCCACTTGAAGACAATGTTCTCAATACAGTGTCTTGAAGAGACACCAAAATCACAGCACTTGCAATCAAGAATGAAGAAAAATGAATTAAAAGACTTTGTTCAAACAGCCACTGTTTTTACTTACCAGTGATGTTTCTATACCCACAGCATATCAAGCTACACACTATTTGGTTCAGTGTTTGCCTCTGTAATTTAGATACACCCATCTGTAACTGATGTATGGCAAAAGTTAGGAAAATAAAAATGTGTTTAAAAAGTTTGTTTAAAGAATAACAAAAAATTAAGTTGATTTCCAAACAAATATTTTCTACATGGGAGTATTAAGCGTTTATGTTGTCCAGATGATCTTTGCTATGTAAGTTGTTTGTAGACAGCCAATATTTGCTTTTCAAGCTATCACTGGTTGGACTGGCTGCCTGGCAGTATTCCTTTTTCTTGATTAGATGTGTGAGTTGTACATCCATTGAATATTATTGCAATTCTGGATTCCACAAATACATAACTGTCTGAACCCTTTGTGCCAGAAAAATACATGGAAATTATTTCTCAAAGATATTAATTAATGAAAAAAAACCCCAACAAATGGATATTTCAATTTAAAATAAATTGCACTATATTCCCCAGACTAACACACAGACATTCGTTCTCTGATGATAGACAATGCAGATACTTATAAAGTAATAAATATACATAAATAAAACAATTTAATTTTATTTCCAGCTTGCAAGCTGTATGTGGGTGGCAGCTTATTTTCTTCTCTTACTCCAACTGGGTCAGGTTCAAGTTGGACTTGAACATAGTTTGCATTTTGCCCTTGTTCTTGTGAAACTTGGGAAGTTGTGGAAAGGGGTCTTTTGGCAGGAGGAAGTATAGTGTTTAAAGTTTGACTTTGCAGCAGTGGCAAAGCTTGGCTTATTGTATTCATATGGTGGTGAGATGGTGTTTGGTTTATCCTCTGATGTCAGCGAATCAGAAGACAGATGTCTTATTTTTTCCCCCTTTATTTCCAGACACAGAGCAGTGAGTGTCTTGTAAGGGTCAAACAAATATTCATGTATTCAGAAGCAAAAATCATGATCTTGCTGAACAGTTTACAGTCAAGTTTGAATGTTTCAGAACTTGTTTTTGAGTCAATGTACACACCCAGGCTTTTGCCACAAAAGACAGCTTGAAAATGAGGGATAAAATACTTTAATATTGATGGAATTTTCAACCTAAGCTTTTACATCTTTATGTATAGAAATTCTGAAATGTTCATCTATATTATATGCAAATGCTAATTGTTCTGCCTTATTTTTTGTTGGTATTCTGTAGCCACAATGTCTGTGTAAGCTGGCTGGAGTGTAAGTTACATTTTACACATATGAATGTATTGATTTCCCTGTTGCAAAGATCAAACTGTAGGTCTGAAATCTAGAGGGCCTACCTTCAATGTCCTCAATAGGCCAGGGGCACAGGCACCACATATGGCTTAAGGGTAACATCTGAATTGCTGGTGACTGATGGATGGACTGCTAGCTCTGCAGATAACATGCTTCTGAAGCTATGTATGTGCCAGTGTGTGAAGTGGGTCAGGAACTGCTCTCTGACTAGTAGAGAAACTGAAATTCAAGATTACACAGTTAAAATGAACAAATTATGTTTATACAATAAAAATGTCTTATCTCATATGCTGTTAAAAACCTGGCAGTTTTAGGGATCTAATTATTTCAGCCTTTTGTGATATCTGTAGGACACTCTTTAAAACTGGGAAATATGGGTGTTATGTCATGCGTATATTTATCAGAAGGGTAATAACCCCGATTTTTTCAACCTCATGCTGAAAGGAAGCCTGGTGGAAGTTTCATTTGGAAGTCTCATCTATGATGGTGTGGTGTATTTGTGGAGGTTGGCCAATGCACTACATTGGAGTGGAGGCTTTCAGAAATGAAGATATAGACAAAAACAGGTAAAGTTTTTCAAATAGGGAACATTAAACAAGCAATGATTAGCTCAAAACCCAAATCATCCAGTAGTTAGATAATCACCATACCTTATCTGGAAAAGGCTTTGCCTTGCTCTGCTGGGCAGAGCTTCCTTCCACTGCTCCAAGTGGCTAAAAGAACTGGATTAGAATAGTAGAACCTCTCCTCCTTTTGTTCTGTTCCCTGGGAATTTGAATGCTCTGCTGCAAAGAGAATGGTTAAGAGAGTAGTAAGAGGGGAATATCTTGTTTCTAGACAGTAAAAAATAATCTTTGAAAGATATTCTCCTTCTGGTGCATTCACTTAAGGCATGAATGAGTCCAGATTTAATAACTTTTTCAAAATTCATCCTTAGCATGTTCACTCAGTGAGAGAAAGACCTCCTTCCCAGAAAGACATCATACACCACTGTAATTGACAGCATGTGCATTACACACACAACCTAAAATTAAATTGACATGGCTCAGAGATTCCATCTGGTGTCAGATCTAACCTACCACAAAGTGAGCAGCAGAGCTAAACTCAAAGTCTTTCTCTGTCCCTTAAAGCTCCAATGATATGAAAAAGTGGGAGTCAAGGCACCAGACTTGTCACCTATGATCGAGTTAAATAAAAACAGCCAAGAACTACAAGGCCATTGTGTCCCATGTAATGATTTTTTACCATTTCTTACATGTTATTCTGATGGATCTAGTGCTGCTCATTGCTTAGGGAGTTAATGTAGGAACTGATTCACCAGCTGACCTGATGTGCCATGCAAATTGTTTCTGGAAATGGTCCTGACAACAAAATAAAATAAAATAATTATTAATGAGAATTAAAAGAACATTTCCATTCCACATAAATCACTGTGAATTCAGCAATCACTTGCTCCTATGAAAGTCACTGAATACAAATGTAGATGAGAGGCTGAAAATTCTGAAGAAACCCTTGTAAGTAGCTGATGTAACCCCTCCCAAAACAGAGCAAACAAACAAAACCAAACCACCCAACCAACCAACCAACCAACTAACCAAAAACCCACAAAAGGAATACATTTGTAGTTTAATATATGGAAATATGTTATTTAAAAAGTAATATTAATATACATATGGGTAGATTTATTTTTAATTCTGTTTGATCTAGTAAATAAGTATGCATGTCAGAAAACTAACTAAAAAGACCAAATATGGTCTGCAAGTTCTATTTTTTCCATAAAATGTCTGTCACCCTTAGAGAACTTCCTGAAGGCCTCATTTATCTTAACCTTAACTCCTTAAAAGAGGAAAATCCCTATGCTGTTGAGATCAATTGTAAAATTACCATGGAAAACAACAGAACAATGATTCCTCCCAGCCTTATTCTTACCAGGCAAAGATTCCTTTGTAGAAAGGACTGCAACAATTTTTTCCACTAAGTGAAAGGTCATTATGCATGGCCATGTACACATAAGAAAAACTGAGAGAGTGCAAAACAGCCTTCTTCTGTTATGACCTTTGCAAAACAGGTTGGCAGAGTTAATTTACATCATTTTTTAAATCTCCATTATGTCCAGAAGTTTGACCATACGAGAACTATACTTCAGAAGATTCCTTCAGAAGATTTGGCACATACTGTAGAATGTTCCCTGTTAGGAGTGGTGTTGCCTGATGGAACTCCTGACCTGTCTGAGCTGATGTTCTTGGTGTTAATGCAGATATTTCTTCTTCTAAGAGTAACCAGGGAAAAGTTAAAGGCATTTTAAAGTACCTTCTCCTTGCTGCAGCTTTCAGGCTCAACTTCTAAAGTTTCTCTAAAGTTAATGCCAAAGTGAGGAAAAGACTTGTGTCATTATTACAAGCCTACAAAATTAGAACAGATGGGAACATTGATATGAAGTAAAACAATTTTCCAAATGAGTGAAGCACAGGAAAGTTTTGGAAATTGTGAGATGGAGATTGTCTACAATGCCACAGAAAAGTCTTTTATTCAGGATGTTGCACAGTAGCATTGCTCTAAGCTAAGACCATCACCATGTAAGTATGGATTTTTCTAAGGGTGTTAGATTTCTTCACTGAGGAACTGAGAGATAAAGGGAAGGTAGACATAGCAAAGAAAAAGAGAGGGGAAAAGAATGACAGAAAAAATGAGGAGAGTGCCAAAGCAAGGAAGATAGTGTTTGTGTTTAAAAGAAGAACTTGAGGCTGTGCCAAATTGGAATTTTCTTTAGGAACTTGAAAGCTGAAAAAATTCATGAGCATGCACAGACCATGGGCAGAGGGAGACACTGCAAATTCACTGTAATGTACTGTTACCAGACTGGGGAGAGAACATGAAGAAAAGAAAGAAATGTCCTCTGGCCATACTGTAATGAACTGAGGAAGGTTCATTGGATAGAGCATGAACCTCATCAGTTCTTTCAGTAAGCCTGGCTAAAGCAGATTATTTTTAACAAAACTCAGTAGCAGGCAAGGGATTTCATACCACTTTTATTCTAGGACCAATAAATAAATCAATGAAACATACATAAATGAACACATAAACAAATGAAATTCAGATGGTGGATTTGGTTTAGGTCTGAGTTTGCAGTAAGATGCTTCTGGAAGTTGAAATTCTTTGAAGATTGGGCCTATAAATGGCTGAACTAACAAGGGCTTGCACAAACCATCCAAGCTCATAAATTTTTTGGATGGTACAAACAGATTTTGAGTGGATTTACACTGGACTTGAGTTCAGCCAAGAGAGTTCACAGCTTTTACTTTCAGTACACTGGGATCAGGTCTACATGAGACGCTCTTGTTGGAAAAATACAATTAATGTGAGAGGTGATTTTGAAATTTTATTTCCAGCTCAGTGTAAATCTGGGTAGTTTATATATGTACTGTAACTGTATGAACAAAACTGCAAGATAATACTTGCTTTCACTGGGATTACCAACTCAAAATTTAATCTTTTTAATGTAGGCCTTAACTATGGCATGTCTTTTATGGGATATTGTAAGATAGTTTACAGTCCTCCTCCACTTTATATCCCAGTTTCTGGGATTTCTGTTGAAGATGAACTGTAGAATTAAAGCAGAACCTAAGGTTTCCCTCCTCATGGAAGGAAATAACTAGAGGCAGGGCCACAGGGTCTCAGTGTAAAGGATTTGCAACAATTAATAAGGGATGCTAACTCACTACAGTTAGCTGCCTCACTGTCATTGAAAGTGCTCAATTCCTACAAAAGAGGATGAGAGTGCTGGATCATAATTTCTCCTCTGTCCATCCTCCTCAAAATCGATTTTCAACATGGGGCAGTACAATGTATTACAGTATTTTGTATATTAAATATCCTACACATTTGGTATCTTACCTAATTCTGGTTACTGCATTCCATCTTTAGTAAGAGAAAATACCTGTCATGTAAGTGAAGAAAAAAAAATCTATATTAATAACAGCAGAGACTTGGGAGTGTGCAGTGCTTCATCCATTCAGACCACAGCTTTGAACTGGACTGCAGGGCCCTGTGTAACCACAATGTTCAGGAGCTTGTGAAAGAGTAGAGTGGAAGAAGTGGTCTTTATTCCTACATTTTATTTAAGTTCTTCACCAAATATTTAGTAAATGTCATGGTCTGTTGGAAGTCATGAAGTTACAGCTGATCTACTACTGCATTCATGTTGTACTAGGAAAAATAAAAAAAATAATAGTTAAAGAGTTCTTGCTATCAAACTAGAATAATTTTTTTGGTCAAGATAATATTAATCTTCACAAAAAATCTGTGTATCACAGAACCGAGATATTCAGACTTCAATAACTGAATGGGAAACTTGAATTAAAAGGACAGATTTTTCTTAGGTGTTTTTCTTTGAAGTACACAATTTTTCATACAAGTACTTTTATCTTTTCAGTGCTGTGATAAAATTTATCTATGAAAGTGACTTTTATGCTCTCAAAATAATTCATCGAGTTAAAGGTCTCTCTAACTTGCTTCACTGGATATCTGTTTACTCTTAGGAATACTGAAGATTGAAAACAGTATGACTCTGTTCCTTGTCCTTGATTACTAATTCAGCAGAAGTGTCATAAAAAAATATATCAAAGAAATGAAAATAAGTGGCATGACACAGTAGACCCCATTCTAGCACTGTTGCAGCTCATGCTGGAAATGGAATCTCCAGTTTCATTTGTTTTGATGTACTGTATAAATATTTAAAGAATGCAAGCTGCAATTTTATCCAGCCTTTGCTGAATTTCAGTGTCATGTCTTGGTGGGGGTTTTAATGTTGATGCTAATTAATGTTAGATTTGCTTGTTCAGCAAACCAATGAGGGTTGTACGTAAGTCCATTTCTGCTCAAAAAAAAACTTCAGTAATAGTTTGACTTTGATTACTTGAAATACTGCAGAAGACAGTGACCTTTCTATGAATTTTAGGAACTTGCGTGCATGATGAACCTCATCTGCATTTCAGGGCATTTTTGTATTGAAAATATACTCTAATATGCAATGAAGCAATTTTCAGGTCATTAAATTTAAATAGCTGAATAACTTCAGGTAAGTAATGGTGACATTAAGTAGTGTTTTGTGATAATTTTATCTAGACTTTGTGTATGAATATGAATACCTCATAACCTGGTTATCAAGAAATCAGACCCTTGTAAGGTTAGAGAGCAGGGACACTCCATCTCACCAATCAACAGTGTGAGATCAGCAGTTGAAAATTAATACAGTAATGTGACAGTGGTGATGCTGCCTGATGCACTGTGGATTAAACTGAGGGCCTTTAGAGCTAAAAATATGAAGCAAAAAGCCTAGACTTTCAAGCATGGTTTAATAATGGACTCACATCCACCAAAAAATGTGCATCATGGAGACATATAGTCTACCTAGGAGAATGAAAAACTGCCACCTAAAATCTGTCAGAATCACAGAATAATTATTCTGAACTGTCACACGAAACTATAAAATATGGTTTGTCCTTTGAATGTCAATTCTGAACATTTTTAATGTTGTGTTTGCTAAAAAGTGTCCTCAGCATCTGAACAGAAGAGCAGACAAAGCAGAAGGATACTCCTATGGGCTCAATCATTTAACCACTATGACTACATCCATATCCTTAAATAAAATAAGCCAGGGCTGATTGTCTGGCTCTGAACCTAAGTGGCACAGCACAATTCCTATGCACATGTCCAACCTGGTCTAGCCCCTCAAAGTGGGTGGCTCTGTCCAGGCTGCTGGCTGGGAGCTCTGCTAGGTTTGTACTGTTTCCAAGCTGTGTTCATGCACAGAATGTCATCACATCCAAAGCTATGCCTTGTAGCATCCTAGCTATTCAATGGCAGGGACAATCACAGACCAGCACTTGTTCCTTCACTTGGTCCTAATTTATCAGGAATTTAGGTGAAGCTCGTAGACAGCTGTTAGTGATATGAGTAAAGGAAAGAGTGTCTGTGTGTGACTTGTCTCTGACTATCCGCTGGATGACTAATTGGCTCAGAGAATAAGGTCCAAGGTTAAGCAGGGAAGGACTTTGTTAGTTATGATGAACTTCACCACCCTGCATGGTTTGTCAAAAATCTCCCAGACTGGTACATTCAAGCCTTTAGTTTGTAAATGTAACCCTGAAAGGGAAAGTTTTGGCTTTTCCTATAAATTGGTGGCTTTTTGTGTAGAGTATCTAAGGAAACAGAGAAAAACATTGTTAAATGTTGCTGAGGTATTTTTGGGAGGTTAGAAGTCTCATATCTTTATTCTTCTGTAGCATCTAGATTACTCATGAGGCATTATGATATAAATAATATTATGATATAAAACCACAGTGACCACAGACTCCCATACTGCAACACAGTAGCTCAGTGAGAAGAGGAAATAAGAGGCTGGGCAGGAAAATGTAGCCCAGATCTGAAGCCTGAGTAGGGAGAAGAAGGTGGCATAAAAAGCTGCAGGTTTATGAACCTCCAAAAAGCATATCAGAGGCATTTGTTCAAAAATTTCCTTCTTTTTCTGGACTACTTGTTTTCCTTTGGAAAACTGAATTAAAAATGTTTGTTTTCATTACTCTTTCCCAAGAAAAATCTTTTCTCTGAAGTATTTTTCTATTCTTTTCTTTTTAGAGAGAACATATTTACATCATCTTCTTCCTGAAAAAGCTGTCTTGTGTTTAAAGATGCCTTTACAAAAAATGTGGAATAGACTTAACTCATGTAGATGAACCTAACAGTGAACTGAACTTGTTAATCTCATTTGTAAGCAAAATTGTGTTATCTCCACATAATAGAACTGTTCTTTCTGGAGCTCACAAACATATGCACCATTTTGTGCTCTGGGTCTGACTCTCTTTAAGGCTATGAAATACATTATAGAGTGTCTTGTCATTCTGCTCCATCAAATTTAGGTCATTGGTAGTGCTGTGCAAATAGCTCTTTAAATTTGGCCCATAGGAGATATGTAACTTAAATAACCTTCTGTCTTTGTTATCTCTGAACTGAAATTCCTTCAAGGAGTCTTCTGTTTTCAAAGACAGGCCTCCATTTCGGTTTTGGTGCAATAACTTCTTGCAAAAAAAGTGCAGGATGTTCTGTCTTGTTGTCTTTACTATTATTTTTTTAATTCTGACATTTTTTGCTAATTTTTTCCATGCCTCAGAATCCTGGTCAGAACACCAGGAGTAGCCAAGAGAAAGTTCAAAGTAGAGAAGAGGAGAAGAAACTTCCTGATTAACAAGACAAATAAGTATTAAATGACCAATATTACGACAGATCTGCAAGACATGTCCAGCTTAAAAAGAACAGTTAGAAAGATATATACAGAGGCCTAACAGATCCAAAATTACATTTGCCCGAAACCATTGTTTATAAGCTTATTCACAGGAGGTAGTTTATGAACCTGCTCTGGGATTCTTCTGGTTGAAAGTGAGTGTATAAATGTAAAATTATTCTCATGCAGCTATGATCACATTATGTACTCTGTGTCAGATCACTGGAGAAATTAAAAACATGATGGAGTGTAGATTGAGTTATTTAATAGAAATTAATGAGCAAATGTGCTAATGACAAATTGACATATTAAACATGTTATGAAGCAGACTTTGTAGTAGAAAACTAATGATTGTTTACAGATGACCTGGGTTTGCTACTTTGAAAGCAGAATCTTAAATTAAAGCAGGTAGGGATTAATTCCTTTCCTTGTATCCAAGTCAATTAATTTTTGCTTTTCACAGTGTTGAGGGAGGAACCCAAGATTAGTTTTCAGAGTGTTACATGAATGAGTAAAATAATGTGATATCTCTATCTCATTTTTACATGCAAGGATAAATTACTTTTGTGTCACTTTAAAATCTTAAATAACATCTTTCAAGAGAGTAAAATATCCATTAAATAGATATTTTTAATCCTTATCAGAAGTGTTTCTGTGCCAAATACACACTATTCTGTGAAGTACAGTGGCATGCTGGTACTCCTTTGATCTCAGTATCCTTCATCCTGGTCTGCTGCCAAGGATCATTCACTCTCTGCACACATCAGTTGGAACAGGAAAAAAAAAAAACGAATGAAAGTGAGCTCTAGAGCTGAATTCACATCTCATTTCCCCTGTTTCTCTGTCTGTCTGACTCCACTGTCTTCGGGGAAGCTATTGCTCTTTTATTCTGATATGGGTAACACCTACAGCTGTGGATTCAGCACGGAAAGATGGCAACCTCCTTGCTTGGTTGAATAAAAGACACAGTATCCCTCTTTCAGTCTGTAGCTGGCTGTGTTTCTTCTCACTAGGTGTCCATAGCAGGGATTTCACTTGGGATACAAACACATATTTTATCTTACTCATCACTTACTCACACTGGCTCTCAAACATAGCTGGCTCAGATAACTTAGGTGGTGAATGGACATCCAGTAAATGTCTCTGCCTTGAAGAGTTGATCATCCATCCCATTAAACCAGAAGGAATCAGGCTTTGCCTACAGCAGCAGTTTCACATGGTATGCTCCAGTTTGAGTTTGCACTTGTGTCATCTGCCCCATGGCCCCCTGTATGCTGCCAGTGAGAGGTGGGTGCCATCCCACCCAGATGGGTGTCTGAGGTAACATACTCAGGGGGCATTCATGTCCCATCTGCTGGGTAGCACAGCCCAGTTTCTGCCCATCAAACTACAGACATCTCATACTGGCCTAGGGGCTGGCTTGTGGCCAAGGAACACAGCTCATGGCTGTCACAAGCTCTCTCCACCAGCACCATGCAATGGCTGTGTCCATCCAGCCTACCTGACTACTGCCAAGGGCAGTGCAGGCTTACAGGAAAAGATAAGTTTCTCATGCTTATGTTGTGGTAAGCATAAAGTGTGCAGAAGTTTGCAGCACTCTGAGAAAGGGATAAACTTGTATTCACCTGAAAACACAATGCAGAAATGCCTGAAGTTACATGTTCAAACCTTCAGAGGGTAGTTCCTCCACACAATGGAATTATTATAAACACAATACTGTGATATTACATATCATAAAGCATCAAATATCATCAAGATTATCTTAAAGTAAATTCATCATATTTCCTTAGACTAGAATAATATTTCTGAGTGATTTCCCTAGTGGTTCTTACCATGCTTTTAAAGTGGACTTAGAAATTCTTTACTGTAGCATGAGTCTGGGTCTGGACATATATCTCTTCCACTGATTTATATATTTTTTTTACACACTGTTTTTATACAGAGTTTGAGATGATGCTGTGATTTTGTACTTGGGCCTAAAGTGTTGCCACGCAAGAAAAGTTAGACATGGATCCAATTCAATAAACGCTTCAAACACATAATTCTTGACAGTCTGGACTTTCCTTTTTGTGCTAAAACAGAATAAACATGTCTTAGAGTGGGACTGATTCGGATTACCTATAGCCATTTAAGGGCATTTTTATACTGCAGGGCTGGTGTGAGTGCCCTAACTGTAAATTTCAATGTGACTTCTCCAGTCAAAATTGCTTTGAATCCCTGCATTTGTGTAATAATGGCAATATGCTCTCTAGATATATTGCAAATGTTCCATGCCTGCAACACCTATGACATGGCTCACAGTTGTAATCCTTGCAGAGCCAGGTATAGTGGTCAATGCCAGAAATTTCTTCAGTACTTTTTCAAAGGGCACATACACTTTTGCATATGTGTCTATGTATGCCAATTTTCAGTATTGAAACAGACCTTGTGGAATGCAATACTCACACAAGTGGATCTTATTCCAGTCTGTGAAGAGTCAGAGCATCACCTCTTCTTGCAGTAACAGAGGTTACAGAGGATTACAGTCAGAAGACAGTAATACAGCTGCAGCTATCCTGGAGTAGTGTGCTTGTGTAAGTTATCCACTGCAGACAGCAAATGTGAGCGACCTCATTACCTGCTTCCAGAAATTCCTTATGTGTTGGAGGTTTTTTTGTTTTTTTTTTTCCTTTTGAAAGACTTGTTCCAAGATTCCTCAGTCTGTTTTGAATTTCTTTAATAACCTCTTTCATTCTCATGCAAGATGCATAAATTTCAAATACCTGTTGATTTATGTATTAGCATCTGCTCGAGGGGAAGCATTTCTGATGCAATGCAACATAAGAAAATAACAGAAGATAAATGTTCATCTTCTGAAAAAAACGTGTCTTATTTTTCAAGTTCTTGCACCTAGAATTATGCAAGCACAAAGCAAGTGTAAATGTAACACCTGAAAGCCAGATCTTGAGGATACTAGGATGCTTAGCAGAGGCAGCATGAATTAGCTATTAAATGGGCAAGTTGAGGATAGTTTAAAGACTTCAGGAAACCCCTCAAAAGGAAATGATCTCCATTATATTTATTTTACTTCGCATCCCAAAAAAACATGAGCTACAAAAGTTTTTAGCTTGTTCATGCACTTAAGAGACTGCAGACATGCAGAATGCTGTATTAATTTAAACCAATGTTACTGTCAATGAAGGTAATACATTTTATGCCACACTTACCATGGAGTTTAAAGAATCCTGTCAGTACCACATTTTGGCTGATGGGCAGAGAGCAGCATGAAACTGCCATCCACTAACAGTGACCTGAACTCTTAAGAATAATTTTAAATTTGATGAAAGAAATGTGAAAACAAAGCAAAAGAAAAAAACAAAGCCCAACTGGCTGAAAAGTCCTGGATCAGACCAACTGAAAACCGATTCCTACAAATGTGCCATTTCATGACACGTCTAAGCAAAATACTGTGAAACAAAACCTCTTTGAAGCTCTTTATGTGTTCAATATTTGCTGAGGTGTGTTGCTTTGCACCTGTGTCTCTGAAATAAGATGTATTTTGAAGAGGTCCAGGGTTGATTTTGGAAGGTGAGATGGCTCACTGTGTTGTGTGAGTCAAGTGCAATGGCAGCACACCACAGATGTCTGCCACATGTTCCACACATTTTAATACTCAGTAGCAAACGTCCTTATTATATGAGAGCAAGAAGAATAAGTTTCATTTCATGAAAGCAGGTGAAGTAAACCCCATTGAGCTGTGTGTCATATGGGATGCATAATGGATGATGGTCCAGATGCATCCAAAAAAGAAACGTGCTTTGTGTGTGCAACTGCGATTGAGAAGCTTGTGGTAAATTCTGCCCTTTGTCTATGAGGCTTTGGCTCTGGACAAGGATTCTTGTCATGCATTTCTGCCAAATATGTCAGTATTTAACCCATATGTATTACCATATATGGGTATCTACTTAAGTACTTTTGTGTTTACCATGTGCATATTTTTTTCCTTTTCATTCTTGCAGAACTGCTTAGTTAAAAATTCAGTGGGCCTAATGATTGTTGAGTTTTCATTAACTCAAGAGAAAACACACACTTTTACTTTAGAATAACTAGAACACATGGAACTAAAAAAAAAAAAAAATCAAACAAATGGAAATTCGCAACAAGAGAATATTTCAATCAAATTCTGCCTTCAAACATGAACTCAGCTACCAGAGCTGTTACAAGGGAGGTCCTATGTGTAACTGAACTAGATGGATTTTTATCCCATGGTGGGTACAATTCCATTTTACAATTGCCATTTCAGATGGAATATTCAGTCCTGGACGAAAGACCTAAGCAAAATGTTGTCTATTTGTTCAGGTCTAACTTTCCCAGAGATCATAATGGTAGTTACAGGAGTTAGACACAGGTCCCTCTTATGAGATGGGGTTTCAATTCTTTATAAATCTGGCTGAATTTAGATGCAGGGGTCAGGAAATAAACCATATGCTTTTACCAGAATATTAATGCATCAAATCAGGTTGCTCATATAGGTGCCTAAATATGGATTTACTGCCTAATGTTTGTGTTTTACATTAGATTTGCTTGAGTAACATCTGAAACCTTACGTTCTTGGCCTGAACAAATGAGTAGTGTTTCTTTAAGGAAAAAAAAAATTAAAGCCCAAAAAATCTAAAAACCCCAGAGCCTTCATTATGTTTTGTGCTAACCAACATTCCTATGTTTTATATTCAAACCAACATATTAACATGAAACAATCATTCCAGATGGAAGAAAATATCACTTCTAGGGTCAGGAAAGGGGTACATAAAATTCTGGCAAATTAGAAGGAGAAATCTACAGGGGCTAAAAACCTCATTAATATATGCTTTAATCCCCTTGTGGATCGTTGTGGTTTGGACCTGCAGAAACTGAAATGAGAAAATGCTACCATAAGCTGACCGGTTTTAGTGCTGAAAGGCAATATCCAAAATGTTCCTAGGGCTTCCAGGGAATGAAAGGCCTTGAATGGATGTGTCTGTACATTCTACTGAACATCTGATTGAATAGATGCTCACCCTAAATTAACACATCTCAGATCAGGGTGTGAACTTCAATAGAAACTATGTACCTAGCCATAAGCCAGCACAATTTTGAAACTATAACGCTTTACATGCACCATATTTTTAAAGCTGTTTTTTGTTGAGGAACAACAACAACAAAAAAATCCCAACCATTGAACCATTTTACTTTTGCCTTGGGGATAGAATTTCAAGAAACTACAATTTATGCCATGCTTTAGCTAATCTGCCTAAATACAGCATCTGTAAGTCCTCTATGTGGTATTTAACATTTTGACAAGGAAATTTTACTGGTTTTCTGTCACAAAATGTTACCAGACTATGCTAGTATATGCTCTAAATTAGAGTTTTAAAAATAGAATCAGATGCTTCTTCATTTTACATATTTATGCTGATAAAATGAGAAAACAAATCTCATCTCCTTTTCCTGTTTGGTTGTTTGTAGCTTCAGGAGACACATCAAGGAGCACCAACTCATAGATCAATAGGGAATATTTTTTAACCATCTTTAGCTACAACACCTGACTCTCGGCACCTTTTGCTGGTACTGAAATATAAACTATCTCTAGGGTGAGAAGAGAAACTCATTTTACATGAGCACTGATATGCACATGACCAAAAAACAGGAGTTGCAGTCTCTGCACAAAGGCAAAAGTCAAGCACATAACAGAGGTGTTGTATCAGTTTCACCAGTTGGCTGCCTACTACCAAACTGAAGGTCCCAGGCCAGGACCTGCAGAGATTTGAGGGCAATCCATCTTTTTCATACCTTCCAAAGCAAAATGTGATTTAAAACTGGCACAGGATGAGCTTCATAGGTCCAAACATCTTACTGGAGGAAGTACTTACACATAAACTACAACTTCTACTTTCCTTCTGTTCCTCCTGTATCTCTCCTACCTACATATACAACATTTGAGTGTATGTTACTCGTACAGTACATGTAACTGTTGATTACTTCAAGACGTTGGATCAACAGAAGCTCAGCAAGGAGTGAGGCAATTCTTTCAGACAGGAACCTGAAACATTTCTGAAATGTTTCCTAAACATTAACAGGAACCAGGAGGTATTTTGATAGACTTATAAATTTAAACTCATTTATAACAAATACTGAATTTATTGGTTTATTATGCCAGCAGGAATTACATATTGTATTATAAAATCAAAGGCCAACATAGTTCAGATATCTTCAGCTATAATTAAGACTTCCATGTATTTTACAAGATTTGAGAGAGAGGAATACTATAAAAATCTGTAGACCTTATTCATTAAAAAAAGCTGCTTATGTAATCAATTCACATTTTTCAATGTGTTTTATGGGCATCCTGGAATATCTGCGTTCAATACGTATTGGACGATTTCAGCTATATTTATAATGCTTATGGCTGTGGATCTACAAATAGAGATGAGATACGGCTGCTAAAAGGCAGGTCTGTTTTTATACTTGTTATTATTTATTATGTATATCACAGTAGCACCCTAACTGTATGCACATGTTTAATGTCACTCATGCCAGTCCTCATGCTGGCAGTGAGAGCTCTTCTAGATTTGTAGTTGAGCATATGCAGGATTGGTGCTCTGGTCTGTGTACTGTGGTGGGAGAAAGCCTGTGAAATAAACCAGGGGTTTCTTGATTTGAGTTTGTTTGCCCTTAGATAGAGCATAGCAGCAGCTTCTAGTCTCCTGTCTTTTTATGTTCCCTAAACAAGAACTCCAGCCCCACCTCCCTCACCCACCTGATCTTTCTGTCAAGCCCAATGAAGTTTCTGAGCCATTTATATCCCTTTATTTAGCTCTATGCACTTACAGGAACAAACTGCCCTCAGATCAGAACAACATTCTGGGCACAGAGCAGTGCCCTTGTCCCTGTCCCAGACACCTTGCCTCATTCTGCTACCAACATCTCTGTTGGTTTGAGTAGAGGAGTTCTTCTCAGAGACCCAAAAGGGTGCATCAGAGCTGGGGGCTTCAAGTCGGCTGCAATTTTGTTTACACACACAGCAGTGGCAGCTCCTTACTTTTCAGGGACACAACACTGTCCTTATAAGAGATTACATATGAGAAGAAATGGGTGCTAGCACTGGTAAAACAGTTTTAAAGGTCCACATATTATGATTTATGAACTTATTGTATGAACAGTTTCGCTATAATTAGCATCATTACTGCTCTTAGAGTGAATAGTCCCTGAGGTGCTAAGATTCCAGTTTTGCAAGATTTCTGTGCCACTAGCATCCCAAACTTGTCTGATACTCAACTGATATCATGGAGTATACCTATATATTTGGTAAAAAGGCATCTGAAGTAGAAGAGGTGTGAAGTACACTCAGAAAGCTGCCTATCTTATGTCCAGGCAAGCCTACAGATTTTCTGATCCATTACACCACTTAGTGGTTTTCCTCCTTTAAATAACTGGTGTCATCTCCACAGCTTAAAGGCATCTGTTTGGTTGAGAGGATGGCCTCCAGTCATGCCTAGGAAGTGCCTGTAGATTTTCTGCTTGTATCTGCAATTAATTTGTTCTGGAGAAGTGTCTTAAAATAACTTACAGGCATTCCCACAGGAACTTCAAGTTGAAAACACATGAAGCATAGGACAGGATCAGATTCAGAGGGATGCATTGTTCACATTTATGATAATTTTTCTGATGCAGAACACCATAGTGCAGTTTTACTATAGAATTTTTCTCTCACAATCAGCCTATGTGCTAAACATCTAAAGCAGGATGATGTAAAGAGCAAACTACTGCTTAGTTTACTACAGCAGGGGGAGATTTACTTATCCAGAGAGATTTCAAGTGGACATTTAGATACTGCCACTGTGGCAGATAAATTAGAATGGGAAAGTGCTGATGATTCTATGTTCCAATAGACCTAGTGAGTTACCATGGGCTGGAAAAAATTATAATCTACAAATGGAAAATTGAAATATACTGAAATCTAACCGGGAAGTCAGAGGAACATGTCTCCTGGAATGGCTCCTGTGTTGGCAGAAGTGACTGGGCAGTGATCCCAGAGTGTATTAATCTCCAGTTATGAAGCTAGCACAGGAAGGTCATTTAGTTATTAGGAAAATAAAGCACATTTTGTAAACTGAAGTTTGGTGATCATGAAAGGATCATACTCCTAACAGTTTTGCTCAGGACTGTCCTCTAGCCATTGTTATAGAAGCAGAACTGTCTACTAAAGAGCTAAGGACTGTTCCTGATTGTTCCTGATAGCATCGCTTGCAACCACACATTTTGATTTTCTGTCTTACAAACAAGGTAATCTCCAAATTTTGCTGAGATTTATGACTGAGAGTGGCATCTGGTAGGAGGCACAGCTGTGACAGAGAGTACAGGTAATTGTTCATTGCTTTAGCTACCACCTCGTCTCCATTTTGTTTGCTACCACAGACACTGCCCATGTATCTTGCAACAGCTCTCTGCATCTGTGGATGTCCCTTGGCCTCTAGGAGCGTCCTAAGACATGATCACTAGAGAGGGAAATTTGAATCTCAACAAGCAAAAGGAAGGATAAGATACAAGACTGAGCTACTTCCCACCATCTTTTAACAATTTATATGTTAGATGACTAAGTTTAAACCATTTAGCCTAAGTTTAAGGATTGAAACATGAACATTCATAGGCAAGCCATATCAACTCTAGCTAGATGTTTGACTTAGGCCAGAAGAATATGCCTTTAGAGGAGAACCTGCAATGACACAGTCTCAACACATCTGACTTTCAGATCATGGGATAGTTCAGGGCAGAGGGAACTCAGGAATCATCCTCCTCACAGCAGGGTAAGCAGTGAGGTTAGACCAGGCTGCTCAGGGCTTTACTCAACCAGGTCTGGAAAACCTCAGAGGATGCAGACTGCACAACTTCTCTGGACAACCTGTTCCAAAACACATCTGTCTTAATAGTAAAAAGGTTTCCCCAATTTAAAGTCAAAATATTTTCTGTTTCAATATATGTAGTTTTTCAGTATGACAACCATGGAAAACCTGCCACCATCTTTCAGGTAATATCTCTCTCACTGGCAGGCTGCTGTTAGGTTCTTCTGAAGTTGTCTCTTTTCTACCCTGAACAGGATCAGCTCCTCTAACTTCTTAGAGGGCAAGTCCTTAAAAGGTTTTGGGTACTCCTTGCTGAACTTGTTCATAGATATCTTTCTCATAATGGGGAGTCCAAAGCTGGACACAATATAGTCCAAAGCTGATCACAATATCTAGATGTGGTTGAATAAGTGCTGAGCAAAGTCACTTTCACTGATCTCTCTTGTTCACACAGCCCAGGTTGCTGCCACGATGCACCATTGGATCATGACCAGCTTGTGGCCACCAGGATTCCAGTGCCTTTTAGGCAGAACTACTTCCCAACCAGGCAGTGCCAGCCTCTACTTTGTAGGTTATTATGTATAGACTAAAGCATTAATCCACCACAAGTCCTTTCAGGAAGTATCTGAACCCTTATGGTAAATCTCACTCTGTTAATTCCAGCTGTAGTTTAAGAGAGTTGCCCTCATCACACTTCTCAACCTAGTCACACTACTGACAGCAAATGTAGAAGTGGCAACAGTGAGAAAGTTCTGGGTGGGAAGAGGATATAAAGAAACATTCTGATGAATTACAATAAAACATGAGATTTAAGATATGCCCTTGAGTATAACACTTTCCAACAAACCTGCTTAAGCAATTTCCAGGTCAAATATGCTGTTCTCTAATCCACTTGTTAATTCTTGCTCAAGACCAAATATCATCTAGGAAATGGAAGTGCCTAACTGGAGACTCTGAATTCCTCATGGTAACATCTTGTGCCCCCTCCAGCAGATTCATTGTAGTAGCAAGGGGCCACAGCAGGGATTTCCACATGAGACTGACGCTTGTAGATAACCTTACCAACATTCACTGTTGCCTAAAGAAGTCTGAAACCACATCTGAAATGTTCTTCAGTGTACTCTCCTGTCTACAACTGTCTGTACTATCAGCACAACTGGGAAGAGCTAAGGATCAGGCCTGTGCCATGCAACATGCCTTTGGCTGGGAAAACAGGAATGAGGAGACCTGGAAATATCTGAACACATTTCTGGTCCAGGGGCTGAAGAAGGACAGGAAGATTCCTCCCTCCTAACACACTAAAAATCACAACTTTGAGTCATGCAAATCAAGGAAATTTTGAGATTTCCTAGGAAACATTGTGGGTGCCCTAGAACTGCTCTGGGAGCTGCAGAGCCAGCCTAACAAATGTCTGTATTTATTACTGCAGCAGGGAGCAATGTCTCACCCAGGAGCCCTCTTCTGCAGTGGCTCTACAGGTCTGGTTCCCTTTGCAGCAGACATTAGACTGGCTGACCTCCCAGAATATCACACTCGACCCTGTGGGTCCTCCAGACAGTATGGATAATCCCGTGGCTGCACAACATGATAGTTATGTTGGTGTTTCCTTTTCCTTAGTTCAGGCTGAAACAACTGATGCAGCCCATCAGTAAGGTGCTTTTGCAGAATTGAACTAAAAGTAGGTGCTGCACGCCTGAGGTATGAGTGGGGGCAGATAGTGGTGTTTGGACCGTGCTGAAAAATGCTAGAGGGTGAGAGCCAAATCTCATGCAGTGTTGGTCTCACTGCCATCTGGAAAAATGTTTTTGGGAAAAGCTAATTTGTGAACTGTTCCTCGGCACTGTTTGTTGAGTGTGAGCTGGCAGCAGCCCTACTGCACCTATTGGACCTATTGCATTGGCCTTCTTCATTTAGCAGTGTAGTCACAAGCTCACATAGTAAATGAATCAATTTTAGAAAGGGGACTGAAACACAATCATGTCACTTAAATTGTTGGAAAAGTCTCCATGGTACATTTGACTACGGTCAGGTGAGTTCTGTACCTGCTCTGAGGGTGGCCCTCAGGCTGCCAAACGGGACCCCAAAAGCCAGGGCAGGGACATCCTTGAAGCAAGGAATGCTGCCTCTCCCCTCTGGCCTTGCCTTAGATTCACACATCAGAGAGTGTGTTTACAAAAAAAAAAGATGAGAAGGGAAAAAAAGATTGTTTTCACTAGATCTGTGTTTTCATTTGCTTCATATTTTAGGAGCTATCACACAAAAGGGCAAGAGAGGAAGCTACAAATCCTTTTCAAAAGGCAGAGAAAAGAAGTTAACAGCAACAACAAAAGCAACCAAAAAAAGCCAAAAGGTAATTTTGAAATAAATCCTTAACTTTTAAACTGGAGATCCAGGCCCTGGATATTGTTAATGAACCATTAGCCCTGCCTTAATCACAACATCTCCTTCTTTTGTTCTCACACCCCACTGCTTTTTCGCAGCCGGAGACACTTGGATTTTCAGAAGTGACAGCGCTCCTCATGAGCACGGTTCATGCTGCTTATAATGGACACATCTGTGCTTACAATGTTTGTCTGTCATATCCACTGTTTGCTTTTAGCAGCACGATGAGGAGTGTGTGGCAGCCCGGGTGTGTGTGCCTGTGTGGGAGCAGTAGGGAGAATGCAGAGACTACTTAAAACCCTGCCAGGTCACTCCATTTCTCAATATTGTATTTATTGCAACTCACTTTGTAGTCAGATGAATGAAGTATTTTTTTTTTAAAAAAGGAATTTTACTCCCAATTGTTTTTACAGCAGCATAAATTTGCTGACTCTTTGACAGTAAGAACTCAGGCAGCCCTTTGTGAGACTTGATCTTCTATTGACATACGTACAGCTTAGCCCTGGATGTTGGCCTTTCAGCTGAATAACAAAAGCTTAGGGATGAAAGTTCCCTTGGCAGTCACAGCACTGGTTTGCTCCTCACAAGCTTTGCTCCACCACTGCTCCTCAAATCCCTGTGGTGGGATCAGTGATGGAGAATGAAACAGGAGTGAAACTTGCATGGAATTGCTGTGAAGTTGTTAGTATGGTCCCTGGCACAGTTTTGGCCCCAGACAGTGAACAGCCCCCTGCACAGTGCCTGGCAAGGGCTGGGGAGCTGCCTGAGCCATCTGGCTGCAGCGTTCCTGATGTGGCAGGGTGTGAACCAGGCCATGTCCTTTGGGCTGCAGCCAGAGACCAGGCCTGGACTGGGTTATTAACTTGAGGAGATGCAATCACAATATTTGTTTTTCTAACCCCCTACCAACAATTTAGTGTACTATTAGTTTAGGCTCTCATTCTGCAATACAAGCTGCATAAGTGATCCTCTCTGCAGCTTTGTGTTACTTCTCAGGTGTGTGGGACTGGGATTTTACCCCACCGCAGTCCCACTGTTTTCTTACATTGTGGGAAAGTAAGAGAAAACCCTACAGTACTCTTCATTAGACTGTTTGCTGTCCTTGAAACTACAGGAAAAATAACCACATAATCCCATTTACAGGAGGACTACAAAACCCTTTTATTTTTTAAATCTTGCTAATTCTTTTTTTGCTTCCACGTTTCTTGAATAATTTGTCCAAAATTTGCATTGCAAGGACCTGCATGTCATGCTTATTTTTTCCTTATTATTCATTTTTTATAGAAATAATCCTATGAATTATTATGTAAATACAAGGTAATGAAATTTTAGGCCTAAAGCACAGTTAGATTTCATTTGTTCTCTTCTGGATTTTCCTACCATCATTCATTCAATGTGCTATTATTTCCCCTTTTGTATATTGTGTTCTAATAACCCTTTAGAACATTTCCTGAATGCTAGTTATTCAAAATGGATATTGTGAAGCTAATGACTCTAAATATCAAATTAATTTTCCTGTTGGCTGGATATTCTTGGGTTAGTAATATACAGTTTTGAAATAAGCAATATTTCAAACACAAACAGTTTCATATGTATTTATTTTTTATTTCATTAAGCTAAACAAGAATAATGTGAAGCAACAATACAAATTAATGTAAAAAAGATTCATAGTTTACTTTTCCTTAGAGATGCCGATAGCTTGAAGAGCAATGGCAAATATAATTTGAACAATTAAAGAGCAAATGCAAAGAAAAACCATAAATTAAATTTGTATGGCTCTTCCATTCCATCTTATTTTAAACATTATACTTTTCTTAATTGATCACTATCCATTTCCATCATTTGTGTTCATAGTTTCTGTCTGAAAGTAATTTATTTTTTGGTGGAAAAATGTAAAAAATTATGTTCTAGCAATTCTTGACAACAACAAAACTACAGAACCAAACAAAAGTCAAAACAATCCTGCAGAACTATTGTTTTTTCCATTAAAAATAACTTTAAAAGTCCATTTTTTATTAACAAATTTTAGCAAATTAGCTTCAGAAGAAGGATAAAAAGCTGAATACTTTGTATAAATAGAAAATGTTGATAGGAAAAAGAGGAATTGTGGTCATTTTCGTGTACAGGAAACTTGGCACAGAACTTCCCATGGAAATGGCCTGTTTCAAGAGGAGGTGATCTGGTACACATTGGCTGCATTTTGACCATAATGTAAACCTCTGCAAATGATGTTCTGTTCACATGGAGTAGATTTCTTGTGTGTAGCTGTAATCTGTCACTCAGCAAACAGGTGATCCAACTGTGCAGGGAATGAGGAACATTTTTGAAACTTGTGTGGGTTAAACTAAGGGTTTGTCTTCACAAAACTCATAAGGTCATCTGAGACCCAGAGTATACAAAATCACTAAACACATAACTCTGAAAAAAAAAAAAAAAATTGTCTCAACATAGATTTTGCACACACTCTAAACCAAGAAGAAATTAATTTAGATGTTGATGCAATGTTTTTCCTTTATACTAATAGATATAAGTTACAACAATTCTGTCTTTATACCAATCTTAATCTCAACTACTACTTCTTAGACAAGATCTACATGATACCTCAGCTTTATTTTGGTTGATGGTTCATTATGTAGGGTCATAATACATTCTACTTAGCAGCACTATTAGAATTTTCCACTTCTGCTACCTTTCCCTGCTTTATGCTAAATCTGAGCGTTTATTGATATCTGGGTTTAAACTGACTAAATATATCATTATAAATGCAGTGCAAATAATCAGATCCCATTTTTGGAGGGGATGTAAACAACCTAGCCAAATGGTTTGATTTTGCCCCAGGTACATTTCCAGCAACACTTATTTTAAAAAGGCTGTTCCTGTCTTTATGTTTCTATCGCTGAGTAAAATTAATTGTAGAAGGAAAAGAGTAAAGTTAATCCCTGAAATAGATTTCAGGCTCTACTACTTACTTGTTACCTAAGGACTAGTAGGGTAAAGAGGTATTTGGAAGAGAAGCTAAGCAGTGCCTCAAAGAAACCTGTCTCTGCTATGAATTTTGATCCATATACAGTATTGATGGTGAAATCCTTTACACCTGATTTTAACCATTCAAAACTGAGGCATCTAGTTTAAACTACTTACTGAGGTTCATTCTTTAGGCAAGGCAGTAATAAATAGAAGTCCTTTTGGATGGTGATGCATACTAGCTTTTACATGATGATGGTGATACAGGATAAACTTGCCTCTGAAGGTGCTTTTCTCATTCCATGAGATTTGGAGAGATCTTCACACATCATGACAGGCACCTAACTCTTAAACTGCTTAAGTCAAGTGAGAGAAATCCCAGGGCAATTTCTCTACCATCACCTGTAACCTGTTGTGCAAATTCAGCAGGTTTTGAAATAATCTTTTTCAACGACAATAATAGCAGGACCTGGCTCTGCTACTAAACAGAAGCATTGTTGGGATAGGAGAGAAGAGGAGTGAGGAAACTGTCTAAGCTTCAGACATCTAGGATGAACTTCTGCAAATGCTGAGTCTCAGATAGCTTTCTTGCTTCTGCCTAATTCCAGGTAGAAGTTGTTCAAGTCTGGGCTGTGTTATTAGGGCTATATATTGTGTACCTAAAAGTATCCCAGTTAGCAGAGTTTTGTGCTGTGATATTTCTGGGTGGCAGTGGTAACCATCGCCTTTAATTTTCTAAGAGCTGTAAAGCAGAGGTCACTTCATGATCCTTTATAACCTGAGAAATATTATCTTTGAAAACCTGTGAGTTTTTATGTTTCTTCTCACATTCATTCCCTTAGCTAGTTCTAGATAAATTGAGAATGATGTTTTTCCTTCTAGCCTTGTCTTTAATATTTTCGGTTGGTGTAAATATGTTCAATCCAGCACAAGATCTTTCCCTTGAATAGTATTCTTTCCTAAATATTTTCCATTTTCCTTTAAATATTCACCATGCTATCTATGAAAACAGAAAGCATTTTGAATTGGTAAGCACACACATAAAAGGAAGGTGTGAAAAAGAGACCATTTCTTGGCTCTGAAACCAGTGATCACAGCGTGTCACATGAGACCACCCCACAACAAGTAAGAAATTAGAAATGTTGAGGGCTATTGAACACCGAATTTTCACAGCAGACTGGCACAAAGTTATTTAGCACAGATGTTTCTGTAATTGTGATACACTGGGAAAATTCTCCATGTTCAAACTTCAATGGCTCCCAGACTCACACTTCCACCTGTGTGTTGTGGTGGTCTCCTCTTAACACACTGGCCTGTAATGTGAACCATGTGGTAACGTGGCTGGCTCAAAAAACCCCTTTCCTCCCCTTTCTTTCCGTAGTGCTCTCCTCACATCTTTAGGGTTGTTTCCTCATTTCTATTTTGATGTTTAAACATAAAGGAGAAAATGAATACATCAGGAAGGCTATGGGACTGGAGGGGTGGGATGGAGCAAGTTCAGGTACATGCAAATTGATAGTGATCAGAAGTAGCTGCTCTGTGCAGTGTGGGTAGTGACCTTTGAAAAGAAATGTGGCAGTGCTTGTTACAGCTGGCCAACCTATTTGTGGGGAAAAAATGTTATTTGATACATTGCTTCTTTTGTTTGGACTGAGATATTACTTTAAAAAAACACAACTTTTCATGCAAATACATTTCAACATTAATTTTTGTTGTGAGCTCTTGATTTTATTAGGATGCCTACTGGTCCTCACATAATACTTTGCCTAAGTAGATCATGTATTCATTTATATACTTGCTGTCAGAGGTTTGGTACTGAACTCATGATTATGTGTATGTGTGTGTGTGAGAACAGATGAATATCAACCTCATAACACAGGAAATGTGGAAAAATATTTTGCTGAAACTTTTATAAACATCTAGTGGCCTGCAGGTTCCAGAAATGCACCAACAATTTTCTTAAAAAAAAAGATGTCTCTAAAAGTATTGGTAGATAGCAGAACATAACAGTCATGAATTCAGCAAATATTCTATTGAAAAAAAAATCAGCAGAATACTTATTTCCCCTCAAAGTCCTTGTTAAAGCAATGAAGTGCTATATGACTTAGGTTTATATGTATGCTCTCACCTACTATTTGTGATTTTGTTCAAGCACTTCAGCATTGATAATAATCACAGCTACAACTTTTTGAAAATTTTCCCACAGAATGTTTTTGCACTGGAAAAGTACCGATTCACCAAAATCAACTTGTCTTACAGAGGGAAGTGCTTTTAGTGAAATTTTTGTTAATGAAAAACCACAAAAACATTTTTATAAAAACATATCCACTAATTTTGTTATTTCGTCATAGGTTACATATTTTTAGATTTATTTTGAATTATGCAGTCTATTAAAATTGTCCTTTGGAGGACACTCTTAACTTCTTTGGAATGTAATTACCCAGGGAACTGAATTTTGTAGGAAGCTAATGTTAAGGGCTTGTTTCTAGTAAGAAAGTGAATCTCTGTTTCTGACTGCCACTACTTCTAATATCCATGCTACTGATATTTCAATAAATGGTCAATTTAGGTAGGGACTTTGAGCTATTCAAGCAGGTATTTTTGTGTGGTGTTCTTAAAAAGACAAAACTATCCATCATTAAATTACAGTTTTACCATGGAACAGTTATTATACTGATAATAAATGTTTTAGTAGAAGTACTTTTATTTAAGTTAAACCGTATCCAACCTATGGAAATTAAATTTTACTATGTTAATATGGCACAGTTTCACCTTATATATCAGTCAGAAATAGAACTTCACATCATCTACAGCATCACTGGGTAAAATGAGCCTTTGAGCAGGCAGAGCTTAAAAATCAGATTTTTCAAAAGTGTGTGAAAAAAAATCTATTTTCTCATCAGATTTCTAAAAGTAATTTAGACTTCAGGACTGTTGCTTCTTGAGATATGAAATCTGAGCTGACCTGATTACTGAAGTGAAGTGCCCAAAGACTGAAGCAACCTTCTTTTTCTAGCTGTTGGTAATATCAAAAAAAACTGAGACAGAGATAGAAACCATACTGTTTCTGTTCCTGAGAAGAAGGATTGCTGCTCAGGTTGCTTCCCACAGCCCACAGAAAATGGTTGAGCTTTTGGCAGCCCTCCTGGTCCTCAATGACCTTGGGCTAATGCTTCACCATGGGGTCACCAAACAATAGATTGATCACCCTGAAAGTGTGAGTTTCTCAAGGGTTACACAAACAACCTCTAGCCATTAAAACTAACCATAGGAAAAGTCCAATTCTCCTTTTTCTTTTTTTTTTTTTTTTTTTTTTTTTTTTAAAGTGGTTGAGTCACAGTTTGAGAGTGGAAAAGTGGGCAAATTTACTGAATAAACTTCTTTTCATAAATAATTTCTTTACTTTTAGTTAGCAGGTCTTGTAGATGACAACACAAGCAGAGATGAAGGGGAATAGACTCTGCTTGTTGCTATTGAGATTTTTTTTTTTTCACATTCAAATTAGAGCCACCTCAAATTACCACTGTGAATTGCTTCTACAAATGCCATACTAAACTTTTTTTATTAATGTTGATGTATCAGAGTCATGGCTCAAGGAATGTCCTTACCTGCACTATGAAACAGAATTAAATGCTTTCTAGCTCAGGAAAGTGAAGATTAATGCTGGTTGAAATAGCAGTGATTCATATGACATTTTTCTATAGGAAATTTTCTCTTACTGAAGTTCAGTTTTCAGTTGTCCAGGATGTCAGAGCTTTGAGTAGTTTTGCAAGTGTTCAGGCAGAAGTACATATAATCGTTTAGAGAGAAAAATCATATCTATCAAAACCAAACTTCCTAGAAGTAATAGTCTGAAATGTTTAAATTTAGAAAAGAAAATAATAAAAACTATTCCTATTTTTCATTTAACTTTGCTGTTTTCACAAGAAATAAACAGATCAAAACTCAAAATATTCTTGCAAGAATTTCACTTTTGTGGGAATTATTAATGTATATCTCTAAAGAGAACTGTGATCATACCTAAAAACATAGAGCTCAGAAAGAAGCTACTCTTATTTTTTAGATATTTGCATTAGAAAATGTAAGATCTTATCTCCTTTTTTTTCCCATTTTTCTTTCCATAATGCAAAATACGAGTCAGGTGTAAAGACCTTTCAGAAGACTGTTCTCATTTAGAGAACATACCCAGAGTAGAAAACCATATACCTGGACTTGCAGGATCCCGTTTTTTTTGTACTCTGCTAAGTGTCCAGTTGCAAAACCTCCGTAATGCTGGACACAGTCACAGGGGTCATGGTTTTTTTTAAACCCACTGACTGAAACAGTCAATTTTTCAGGTAAAATAAATATATGCTATATAAATATGTAAATAAAATGCTACTTTTTTGTAACTGTTATTTCTGTTCTGCTGCAATGTCTCTTTAATGCAATTAAACAGATTTTAAAGTGTCTGTCTCAAGTGCTCCAGCAACCTATAAAATAAGTTGGATTATAGGTCAGAAGATACAGATCATAACTTTAGAGAAGGTTTTGTTTATGTTGAGGATCAAAAAGTTGAAGTATCAGCTTTATGAGAGGTAGGTAAAAAGGTGACATGCATTCTCCCCATTTTCTTCTGTTCCAAGATGCATTGCATTTGCTTGAATTTACACAGTCTCTGGTACCAGGAAAAGATGTATTCAGGCAATTTTGTAATAGTGACAGATGTAGTTCCTGTTTACTTACCTTCTCTCTGTAAAGTCTGTCTTTGTTTGGGAAGTGTGAAGATAAAATATATGTAATCTGAAGAATTAGCTCCTAGGCACTTTGGATCTAATGATTCATTACTGCTTCATATGACACAGACAAAAGCTGATACAAAATTTAAGTTTCTGGCTGACTTTTAATAAGTGTTATATCCATTTAAAGGCCAGATAAACTTTTCAATTTCTGTGAAATAGTATTTCTTACAAGAAGCCATGGGCCTATTTCAGCACTTGAGTGCTTAGGTTTGAATTCACATGCTTCGTCTTCGAAATTTAGATTCTCTGTCACATCTTGAAAAGGACTCTAGGGAACCTGAATAAACAGTTTTGAAGAAAATGCTTTGCTTTAATGATGTTTGTGTTTTCTTTGTAAACTGCAATGGAACCTGGTAACCCATGGAAGACATTTGCAGCTCCAGTGTTTTCGTCTATAGCTGAGAGAGTGTAGGTTACACTGAACTCAGCATTTAGTCTATGACTGATGCTTTCATATAGAGTTTGAAACTCATAAAAAGCATAAGACATCCTTCCTTCCCTCACCATAAATTGTAACAGATTTGGTGATGGAAACTGTTTGCTAAAGGAGTATCTAGAGAAACAAAAAGGCTTCAGCAAACTTTTTGCTGGAGAAAAGCTGAGCTATCCTGTTTTCTCAGGCCTTGAGGAAAAAGATAAGGTACATTAGGACTGGAGGGAAATAAAATCAAGATTTTTTTTTTAAGTGAATTTTTATATCAGCTTATGTATAGCTGGAAAAATGAAAGAGAAAAAAGAGATGGGTAAGCAGCTGAGTTAACAGCAGGTAAGTGCTTGCAGCCTGGTGACATTTGTGAAAATAACAATATTTTTCATTTGTAGAATCTTCACATAGGTAGCCAAGCTTTTAAAGCAAGAGAGATCCCTGCAGAGTGAGATTCTTTCACAGGGTGATGTGTCTGCTTATCAGATGCCTTTTTCCTTGCTTGTTTATGTCACTTTCTTGCTACCCTGTTTACTTTTTTGAGCTATTTTTCATAATGATCACTGACCGAGGTTGTGGATGGAATCAGTTATGGATTCAAATCAAGAAAAATGCAAACTCATTTTTACTGCTTTGGCTTTATGCTCACTGCTTATTACAGCTCCTGCAATTCAACTAATTTTCACTGTGTACTTATAAAAGTAGTGCTCACCTCAGACTTGACCTGCAGCAGTTCTTCCTGCTGCCAACTTGCATTAAAATTTATTGTCTTGTTTTATCAGATGACATGGAACAATGCCAGCAATTTCTCCAGTGCTATCTATATGTGATCAAACAGTAATGAGGTTACTTACACTGATCAAAGATATTCTGGTTTCTCTTGAGTATTTTTATCCTGTAAAGTCTCCTGAAAGCATTTTTGTTTGACAAGAAGTAAATAAGAGATCTTTAAACTGGAAGCATGTCAAAAAGAATACTTGACAAGCCAACATTCAAAAATACTGGGAAAAAGAATCATTTTATACTGCAGAACTTAGCAGTATCATTTCATTTAGAGGTCAGGTCACTAAAGTTATTTATTGTTCAAAAGGTGTTTTTAATCAAATTGAAAAGTATGGCTTCTCTCCAACTACGCCTCCCTACTCTACAAGCACCAGTAGTCAGGATTAAAGAAGCTTAAATAACAACAAACTAAGCTTTGTATTTGTGCCTAGTTTCAACTTGCACTGCTGTAGGAAAAGGAAAGGTTTTCTTTTGTTACAGTGCACTTAAAAGTAGTTAAAAAAAATCATCTTACAGTATTTATGAGTACCCAAAAGAATTCTCCAAGGCCTCTCTTTCACAGTGCTTTACACCTAAAATCTCTGATCACTCATTCCTTAAAACTAAGGGGCATGTCAGCATTTGCAGTGAAGTGGAGCAAATATGCCTATGCTCATGGAAATGGAAGTCAGTAATGTCTCTCTGTGCATCAGCATCCTGCTGATACATTGACAAGAATCCAAGAAGAGGACAGTCATGTTCATGCCTTGCTGTGATCCGGGCCTCTTTGAAGTTGCTTGAGACCTTTTCCTCTCAGTGTAGCTCTGCATAAGTGCAGGGCTGTTACTGCATTGTAATCTTCCACATCTCCACCACTATGCATGGAACTGTTTTGCATCTGCAGTAAGGTATCATACAGTAAGGTATCATACCTTGTATTCTTATGGGCTTTATTGCTGTGGCTTCTGACAACCTCACACATACTGCTGCATTTACATTAACCTGAATTCCCCTTTAGGCAGAGAATGCTATTAGTCTATTTTACAAATGAAGAATTGAGACATAAAATGGTTAAGTGATGTAACTGTGGTTGCAGAAAAAGTCCTTGGCAGAGGGAGTCAGTTTATGTAACTTGAAACACCTAACTCAAACCCATTTCCTTCCATTGACTTAGTGAACAGCAATTTCTAAATAATTTGAACAGTGTCCCATGTTGAATTAAATATTTAAAATGCCTTGCCCCACCTTCAGCTTAGCACTCCTTTTCTTTGTTTCTGCCAGATTGTAAAGATGTGTCAGTATGCAGATTAAAGACTTTATTGTTCAAACATGAGTAAGCCTTGAGTTGCCCTGTTGCAGTCCTTAGCAGGAGATTGCATAAACTCCGGGACAGCTGTTGAATGAATCTTCACATGTTGCATACTATTTTGAAATGCATTGTCTAAGTTGCTATTCACCGTGCAATCCAGGTTTTTGATGATGACAAATACTACAAAAGAAAAAATATAAAGGATAAAAGAGATTATGGGCTGGCTTCTGTACTCCAGGTTAGTGAGTGTTTGCATGTATAGAGAAAACTCCATCACTGCTACAGTCAATATAAATTTTGCCTTTGGCTTCAGTGGGGCCAGATTTTTACTCTCAGACTTTGCATTATATTCGCATTTTCCAAAAGTCTACATTGCTTATTTTTAATTTTGTGGTAGAAAGCATGCTCAAAAATGAATTGTAAATCACAGTTCAGGGATTTAGATATATTACTCTTCATTTTCATAACTTGGTCTGTTATTTTTACTTTAATCTAAGTTCTTTCTTCCTTTCTTAGTTTTTTCTTTTCAGTAGTGGCTTTAGTGACTGCTGCAGAGTTTTATAAACTTGACTTCTTTCAGTAAACTATTTGGAAACAACCATATTTTTATAATTAAAATTTTACTTGCTCCTTCCCACAAACATGTTGGCAGCTAAGTAAAAGCTAAACTATCAAGTAGTATTTGTTTAATTGTGATTTTCTGTAATTATTTAGGAGAAGTTTTTGGGTTGGGTTATTTAAACCTAGCTACATGAAACAGAACATACACTATACCATATTACATCAAAGTTGTATAAACCATAATATTAGAATTCTATATCAGCATTTTTGTTCTGTTTCAAAATCTCATGGGTCTTTTATGGTGAAGTTGCAAACATGTGCTTGGAAAAACTCAGCATCAGTTACAACATTCTACCTGGAGAAAGTCTGACTTATTGAATAAAAGTGACTGAATAGAATATGATTCTGAATGCTACGCCTTTGCTATTCTATGAGCTTTCTTCAGTCCTTTAACAGTCAAAAGGATGCTTGGGCAAATATCTCCTTATAAACTGAAAGAGTGGGGCTGTAATGTGTTTCATATTCACCTTAAGCAGAAAGGGCCTGGAAATTCTCACTTTAGAAGTACATGAATACCCAGGGAGTCTTCATGTCTATTATCCAGCTGTGTGAGGGAGAGCCCCCTCTGCAGTGTTAATCCTGGTCCATGTAGATGGGATCACTCTGAACTTTGAATCTGCTCCCCAGGCAGAAGAATCTGCACCAGGCAGAAGAACTGAGCTGGCACTTCGAGGCAGGTTCAGGAGCTTTGCTGATCAATGCAAGGGGAGCAGGGGCTGCATTATAACTGAGTCACAGTGTAGTGGGTTGCCCGTGGGCAATGCAACCCCTGCTGTATCAGGCCCTGTCCTTGTGGCAAAGCCAGGGTTGATTTGTGAGTTAGTTGGTGGTGCTCACTGTGGTTTTTCAGGA
Source organism: Calypte anna (assembly GCF_003957555.1). NCBI lineage: Eukaryota > Metazoa > Chordata > Aves > Apodiformes > Trochilidae > Calypte > Calypte anna. The sequence goes on along the minus strand of NC_044246.1, from coordinate 104,753,904 downwards.
CATGCCCTGTGACTGACTACCACATGGTAGGGAAAAACAGAGAACTTGCTATTCACATATTAGGTAGCTGAAGCTCTTTGGTGTTAACTGGTGAAAAACTACTGGCTGTGTATGGAGAAATGACCACTACTAGAATGTGGAAATTTTTTCCAGCTTAATGAAAAGAGGAGGGTGTTTTCTCTTGAATTAGTAAAACTTTATTGAAGAAACCTTTTTTCTTTTTTTTGTACTGACTTTGAATAGGAATCGTGTTAATGGTTTAGTGAATACTTGCTTGTCTCCATGTGAAGGAAGATGGATGTGTGAAGAGTCACCCAAGTTCCACGGAGAAACCGAGCAAGACAGATTAGTCCCACCTCAGCCTGACACCTGGGGCACATCCTTATCTAAGGGGGTAAATGGATCAGAATGTTGCTGCCCGTTTATTTATTCTCCTTCTGTTTGGAGACTTTCCCTGATTAATTACTCTCTAGTAATTGCTGCTGTTAACTAATGTCAAACCTAATTAAGCTGGAGTCTCTTCATCCAGTACCTCCACCATCCCTTTGCAAAGAGGAGAAGGTCATCAGCAAGGAGGTTCTGAGGACGGCCACACTTTACCCATTCGTTTATTTGCTTTGGGCCTTGTTTGCTATTCCTGCTGCAATGCCTGGCGACAGCTTTCTAGAATTCCCATCAAGTCTAATTGGCCTGCTGAAGCAGCAGTGAACACAAGATTTAAGAAATGTTTTCTTTAAAAACTTCTGGTCCTACAGACACATTGAGATCAGGTTTCACGCTGCTGAAATCGCACACGATTCCCTGTGATTTTCATGAGAAATACTGTAAGAAAGTATTAAAAGAGAAACACGTCTCAGTGGTTTGGAGGGACTGATGGCCGGGGGGTTGAAGAGTGGGTGGGGGTAACATAGCAAGGCATCTACAGAATCCTTAAAGGGTGCCAAAATTAACACATACAAGGTATTCAGTATCAAAGTTTTCAATATTTGGCTCCATAAACACAATACCGGTTGCAAAAACAAAGCTAAGGATTTCATGCTGATTACTTAAATAAAAACTGTTTAATTATGAACATTTGGGAAATGAAGTTATGAAGAACTGACCAATATTGCTATGGCTTCCTAGTGTTCATACCAGACTGCGAACACTGTGCCAGCATCTTACTGTGTAGTGCATTGTAGATCCAGCTATGATAAACAGTTCTGAGGCTCAGCGTGGCTCAGGCACAGGGCTCAATGCAGAAAGTCTGTCTCATCACTATGGCCTGTTGATTTTAATTTCAATAAGGTGTGGACTTTCCACTCCAGTAAAAGCTACCAGCATTTTCTGTAGAGATGCTGATCAATCAGATCAAGTTCCTATCTTCTTTTCTTAATTTTATCTGCTTTTAAGCATACAGCAACACTAGAAGATGTATTGCAGAAAGTGGGGTAAGTCAAGTTAGTATTCAGGAAATACTGGATGACATTACAGATTGGTCACAAACATCAGACTTATCTGTCTGTTTTCTATGGTTACAATTGAAAGTGTGCATCTCTTGGCAATTTCTTACCTAGATTACTCTTGTGTCTCTGACTTGCATTCCTCTCCTCTTCACCATTCTGATCGGCTGCAACCAATTTTTCTGACTCAATTGCTTTATCTCACCATTTAAAAGTCTTATAGATATAGATTCTATTTGAGATTTTGGAAACATAAGTGAAAACTATTGAGTCACTATGATAATAAAGATGGTTTGGGGCCACATTCTTTACCCTGTTACGTATAGCAAAATAAATACTCAGTCAGTCAACACCTATCAGCTGGTGAGCTCTTGATGACTACTATGATGATGTGATCCTGTGCCCACCCATCCAGCTCCAGAGAGTAATTCTTATTCTGTATTCACCTGGCATCAATTCAATAGGTGTGCATCACCTGTTGTTGCTTTTCACTCACAAGTGGGGATAGTAGAAAACTCATAAAGTACCACACTGAACACTGTCCTGCCCTGTTGTATGGGAAGAAGTGTATTTTGCAAAATATAAATAGTGCACTGCTCCAGTTTAGAGTGCAGTATTCCAAGGTAAACTACCTTCAATTTTAGTTTGCCTTAAAAATTTAGATTACAGCAGATTAGTTGGTGTTTCACAAGGAACTTAATATTTGTGCTGAGGAAAAAAGGAAGGTGAGGACAACACACATCTAGAGTTTGATGTATTTTTAAGTATCCCACATAACTGAATGGCTAGATGCAAGGAGACAAATGGATGTAGTCTACCTTGATCTTAGCAAGGCTTTTCACACACTGTCTCATAAAATCCTCATGAGCAAACTGAGGAAGTGTGGGATAGAAGAATCTACAGTGAGGTGGATTAAGAACTGGCTATGCAATAGAGCCCAAAGAGTGGTGATCAGTGGTGCAGAGTCCAGCAGACCTGTGACTAGTGGAGTCCCCCAGGGACCAGTGCTGCTTCCAGTCCTGTTCAACATCTTTATCAATCACCTTGATGATGGGACAGAGTGCCTTCTCAGCAAGTTTGCTGATGACATTAAGTTGGGTGGACTGGCTGTGCTTCCACTCAGAAGGACCTAGATAGGCTGGAGAGTTGGGCAGGATAAAATTTAATGAATTACAAGGGTAAGTGTAGAGTCTTTCATCAGGGTAGGAACAATTCCAAGCACCAGTACAGGCTGGTGCCTGGGGACTGAGCTGTTAGAGAACAGTGAAGAGGAAAGGGACCTGGGGTTGCTGGTGGATGGAAGGATGACCATGAGCCAACAATGTGCCCTTGTGAGTAAGAACGTCAATGGCATCCTGGGGTGCATTAGAAGAGTGGTTAGCAGGTCTAAAGAGGTTCTCCTCCCCCTCTACTCTGCCCTGGTGAATCCACATCTGGAATACTGTGTCCAGTTCTGGGTCCCCCAGTTCAAGAAGGACAAGGATCTGCTTGAAAGAGTCCAGTGCAGAGCCTCCAAGATGATTAAGGGAGTAGATCATCTTCTTTATGAGAATAGGCTGAGGGAGGGAGCTGGGTCTCTTCAGCTTGGAGAAGAGGAGAATGAGGGGTGACTTCATTCATGTTTATAAATTATAAAGGGAGAGAATCAGGAAGATGGTGCCAGGCTCTTCGCGATTATGCCCAATGATAGGACAAGAGGCAACAAATATAAACTTGAGTATAGGAGGTTCCATATGAACATGAGGAAAGTTTTTTTCACTGTGAGGGTGACAGAGCATTGGAACAGGCTGCCCAGGTGGTTTGTGGAGTCTCCTTCTCTAGAGACATTCAAATCCTGCCTGGACACATTCCTGTGTGACCTCCTGTAAGTGACCCTGCTCTGGCAGAGGGGTTGGTCTCAATGATCTTTCAAGGTCCCTTCCAACCCCTAACTTTCTGTGATTCCATGAAGTTGTAACTTTAGTCATCTTAAACTAGTGGATTGTAATTACTTACTGGGCTGGAGTTTGGTTTTGTATTACCAGTACTCACATCTTTGAACTCTTATTTTTGGTTGTACCTCCTCTGTTATGAAAATTCTTAAACAGGTCACTCTTATTGACTATGTCTGTACTAGTAAATTAAACAATGCCAAATAGTGTTTTCAGCACAGAAATTTGCTCATCTATCACAATGGATTGTTCATGTGGAATAATGCCTCATGTATAACATCCCTGACTGTCTTGCCTATGTCATATTGCATTTCCTTGAACAATTCCTGGGCACTCTCTGGGAGCTAGCAAATACCAGGGACTACTCCCATTAACTGGCCTGGCCACAGCCACTCTGCTTTAAAAGCTGGGAGCCCTCAATAATACAGAAGTTGCTTTACCATCATACTGAGCCTTGTGGCCAGAGTGTCTTGGATAAGTCACTTTGCATTCCTTCTTTCTGCTCTCAAAATATATTACCACTGATTTCAAAAGAAATAATGTTGAGTAATGTGACATTTTAAATAGCTAACAGTAGCGTTCTACTTTAATTTCCCTACGTAGGCAGAGTTGGTGGAAGCTACAAAAAGTATTCCTAACATTTCTAGATAAAACACATCACTACCACCACCAGCAAACCTTCTAGGTATAATGTCTGAACTTTCTAGATTTCCTAAAGGCAATAAAGGAGAGGCTACCAACTAAAGCAAGAAAGGAACACTTTATCCAGCTATGTGCATACATGTATATTTGACATAAAAATATTCTGTTATTATTAATTTAATCAAATAATATAAAATATTTAGCTTAATGTTAACAAAAACTACAAGTGCAAATATCCATGGTTTTCGTTTTATACCTTAAGAATAAATAACTGACTTGAATAAAGACTGTCTTTTGCATAATATTTTTCTATTGTTCACTTACCTGCCTTGTGGAGGTGCTAATACAAACATGTGGAAAATGGCAAATCCCTTCAACTTTTATATCCACAGAAGAATAACAAGACAGTAAATAATTTTAAACAAAAATCTCTCCTGTCCTGTCCTGTCCTGTCCTGTCCTGTCCTGTCCTGTCCTGTCCTCTCCTCTCCTCTTCTCTCCTCTTCTCTCCTCTCCTCTCCTCTCCTCTCCTCTCCTCTCCTCTCCTCTCCTCTCCTCTCCTCTCCTCTCCTCTCCTCTCCTCTCCTCTCCTCTCCTCTCCTCTCCTCTCCTCTCCTCTCCTCTCCTCTCAAAAAGGAAATATGGGAGACTCAATTCCCTAAGTATTCATCCTTCTTCTTCCAATGAACTGGTCTTGTCTGTGCTAAAAGCAGCAATGGTCAGTATATATTTCAAGTGTATATATATTTCTTTATTTATTTTCCTACCAGCTGCAGTTATGTTGACAAACCTCTCGTTTTCCTTTAAGAGCTTAATCTAAATGGATTAAAAATATATAAGAATTTACAAAATATCTTTACTGTAAGAAGGCTTACTGGTACATTTCTACCAATTAATCTAAATCATGAAAAACTTATATATAGACAAGAACAAATCATAGAATCATAGAATGGGAGGGTTGGAAGGAACCTCTGGAGATCATCAAGTACAATCCCCCTGACAAAGCAGAATCATCTTGGGCAGGTCACACAGAAATGTGTCCGGATAAGTTTTGAAAGTCTCTAGAGGAGACTCCACAACTTCTCTGGGCATCGTGTTCTAGTGCTCCATAATAAAAATTTTTTTCCCCACTTTGAGTTGGAACTTCCTCTGTTCCTGTGAATGTCTCTTGCCCCTTGTCCTCCTATCACAGGGCACCACTAAAAAGAGACTGTCCCCTTCTTGACACCAAGAGTCCAGTATTTGTAAACATTAATAAGATCCCCTCTCAGCCTTCTCCAGACTACACAGCCCCAGATCTCTCAGCCTTTCATCATATGACAGATATTTCAGTCCCCTGCTCATCCCTCTGTTGGAGTCTATAGTGTAACCTTGCTCCTCTTGAACCAGGGAGCTCAGAACTGAGCACAATGTTCATTCATACTGAGTTAAAAAAAATCTCCTTGTTAAAGATCATCAGTTTATCAGACTCAGTCTCAAAAAATGTGTGAGGGGGATCTGCCAGAATAGTTCAGCATTAAAAATTCTGAACAATACAATTTATTGTTATGAAGACAGAGTGTAGGCAAAGCTTTCTTTAGAGTCTTTGTAGTTTCTAGGTGCCTTAGGCAGTTACCTTCATGCAAAGCAAGTTACAGTGGGATTCCTTTTATTTCCTTTTTATTTTTTTAAGAAGTTTGTGTATTTCTGCCTCACATGACAGATCCCTCTCCACATCCTCTGACAATTTAGCTCTTCAGAAGATCTTTCTACAGCAAAGAAGACATGCTAATACTAGTAATTTTGGCACAGGTTTTTTTACTTTTGAGTAAAACAGCTCAAATTATTTGATTAACTTAGCTACTGTAGTTTGAAATACTACAGTATAATATTGGAAATATTGCATAATGAATGCTATTTTCACTCCTAAAATGTAGTTGACTTGCTGAGCAAAAAAGTAACTTAAGAACCATCTCCAAACCCATGAGACAAGCCTTTCTAGTGAGATGTAAATGCACTCTAGATTAAGGCAGTTTTATGAAAGAAAGTAAAAACAAGACAGGAATGGGAGAACTGAAGCAATAGATAGATTTATAACTGAGATAAACCTATATAAAAAAAATTGGTAATTCACAGACTAGCAGAACTGTGACTTGCATCCTTGGATGTTTCTTTTTGACAGATAGGAAGTCAATGAAAACTGTGAGTACTCTGTGAGTGTCCGAATCTTACACATGTTATGCCTGTCTGTCTTGGGTTTCTGGCTCCTGTTTCAAATGGAAGATGGGGATAATCTTGTCTAGGAGTTACAAATAAGTAGGGCCAGTAGCAGCAGGTTGTCTACCTGCTTAGTCCACAAAACAGAGCACGGTGCAGCAATGCATGAACTATGATTTTATTATGACCATGAGCTGATTATACAACCAGCAAATATGTAACATCACACTAATGTTCCTCACCTAATTTTTGCCCCTGAGAACTCAGACCTCTGAGTCTTTAGGGACACTGAGTCTTTAGGGACTAAACCAGGACTTTTAAATGATGAGTGGATAAAAAAATCTCAGTGTTATCTTCAGGTAGCCCCTTAACAGCACAGTGGAGTTAAAGATATACTTTCACGAGATATGCTCTCATACCAGCTCATTTCTTTGGGTCACAAAAGGTGGTAGGAGAATATTTTCATCATGATCACTGTTACCATGACCTGACTTGTTATTGGTGGGCTTTCAAAATCTAGGAAAGTTTTTATTGCACTAAAACGCCTCACTGTGCCTTTCAATATTCAATGCTGCTTTCCAGTGAGAAAAAATACCAAAATCTGTTGTCCATGATGTTAAATCATAGCTTAAGTATCTCTAGAATCAATTATCTTTCTAAGAGAAAATCTTATGTTATGTATATGTAAAAAACACTATTCCCCTAAAACTTTCAGGTTTCATGTTGTCCAAAGACCTGAACAAAATTCCTTTTGTACATGATTTACTCCTGATCTAAAAGCGAAAATCACTTTAAGGTAAAAATTAATTTACTGGGCAAAATTTCTGAGAGGACTGCATGCAAAAAAAAAAAAAAGGGCATTTTATTTTGATAGAGCTCCCTGAACTCTGTTGAGCTGCCTAATAATACTAATGTTTCCAGAAAGTCTGAAAACCAGTCACAGTAATATTTAAAGTAGCAGTAACTACCTTTCAGTTATAACAAGTTCATGATCAGAAACCACTTTACTACAAGGAGAATTTGCATTTTGTGTAAAAAAATAGAGATTGGGGAAAAAAAGGCATTATGTAAAGTCAATTATAATCAGGAAAAAAATCAATTAAAAAATTAAAGGACTGAGCAACTATACTACAACTTAGGCTACCTTCTTATTAGGCAACACTTGTTCTGCCTATATAAAAGTTATATAAAAGTTTCCTCCATGTCTGGAGATGATAGCAGGCTGTTTTTCATGGTGTTATTTCATGAATGATTTTATTACTAATCCTGTTTGTAGAGAACTGTGCCACAGGTCTGATAGACAATCAAGCTACAAATATGATGTACGAGAATTAACACTGAGGGCAGTTAAACATTTGAAAAAAATGTTCAAAAAATATTATCTAGTCTTTGTAGAGCAGGAGTATTACCATGAGAAGAGGATGGCTACAAGCTATAGGCAAACATGAACAGAAGCTATAAAAAAGTTAATGTAGGCTGAAAATTTACTGTAGCCTTAAAAATCCTTAATCTTTCCATTAATAATCATCAAGATATACTTCTTCAGTTAAGAGCAGTTCAGTAGCAGAATAAAGAAACAGAAATCTACTACTTTTTTTTCGCATTTCCACAAATGAATTTAAACCTTACAGGGCTGCAGAACAGTGCATGCCAAGGGGATACTTAAACAATGCAGCTGAGCTTAGTTTGTTGATCTCTGTCATCCAATATCATGAAGTACTCTACAGCTGTCAGGGTTAGAGCAAAACCCTGAAAGTCAGTAACAGTTTACAATATTTATTAAAACAAACAAACAAACAATTCTTAAAATATCTGACATAACACAATAGTGTATGTTGTTAGTCCTTTTGGCACTGTGTGGCTTGATCAGAATTTCTTCCTGCTTTGGACTGTTTTTTGCACTTGCTCAGATTTCCTAAGACATACTGTCAGCTGTTTAAAGCAGAATTCGGATACTTCTGCTCTCAGAAAACAGAACCTCCATTGGATTCTCTTTCATTCCTTTGTAATAAAATTCTTTTGCCTTTCTCCATATTTCTATCTCTTATATCTCTTTGAATATTTCACAGTATGTTTATGACACTTCATAAACTTCAGCGAGGATTTTCAACAGCTTCTTCAGTATCTCCAAGATTCTGGTCTTAGGACATGCAAACAAGGTTCTATTTTAACAAAATCCCTTGCATGATCTAAGCAGGAAGCAAACTGGATGAAATTCTGGCCTAGTAATTTCGCTGTTGCTTTTAAAAAATTTATTCATCAGTTTTTATCCAGTTGTAAACAATTCCACAATATTTTTGCTGGAATATCTGGAAGCATTGGTAAGTTTTTTCAGAGCTGACAATCCTTCACTATCAATTTACTAGTAAAATCTAGGCATCTTTATCCAGTGGTCCCAGCCAACTGCAAGTGAGGCCTGAGATATCTAAATAAGACATTACTGTTTTCACTGACATCTCAGCCAACATCTCCTCTTGCTTAGCCTTCCCCTGCCAGCAACAAAAAGCCAAAAAAATCCAAATAAAACAAGTTCCCACCCCTATTCTTAGCATGAACTGGTGTTTTCTAGCTTACTCAGAAGCCAAAATTAGTTATCAAAGAATGGTCTGAGATATCATGTTCTCAGAGATATGCAATCAATCTATATTGATGACACAGCTCTGATACTGTTTCTTTCTTGGCTCCAATTTCTGTGTCAGTGGTAAAGAAAAGATTCACAGTTAAATACACTTGCCATCTGCACTGTACGGTAAATCAAATGTCTCCTGTTCAAAATGTCTCCTGCAAAGATCCCTTTAAATGCCTTGGATGTCATGTTTTTAAAACCCTGGCTTCTTTTTGATATGTCCAGATCCCTTTTCTGATGGAATTTCCAAATGTCCCCACTGGTTGTCTCTTTCTTATAGATGTAACAAAGGAATAATTCTGGACACTCACTGGCCTCGAGAGATATTTTAAAATTTAGCATCCCTTTTCCTGAAAGACAATGTATGGGGATTCCTACTACTTCATCCATCTTTCTCTTCCCCCCGGGTGGCTGGGAAGGACCATCCCATCTTGGCTCTGACCCTCCACTCCTGCTACTGTTGTTGATATTGCTGCTGACTCTCTGTTTTCATGATTGATGTCTTGCTGACAGGCACATAAATCATGTCTGTTCATAATGGTTAATGTTGGTATTTGCATGTATTAGGCATGTTTTTGCTCTAAAACACTTAGCACCATGTGTGCTGCATTTATTCTGCTACCTTGGGGTTTTGGAGAGAGGGGAAAGGAGTTTGCCATTTATAGATATTTTGTTTGGGCAGTGGGGAGAGCAGAGACCATTGTTAAAAACCTATCCAGATGAAAAGGGATGAACTTTGCAGCTGCAGCACAATTCACTCAGACTACAAGACCCTACAGGATATGTTGTCTGGCCGACAGCATATCGGCAGCTGCAAACAAAGATGTGTCTGCAGTATCACTGGATTTTAATCCATGTGCTGGGTTAAGAGTGTGAAAGAAAGATGTTCCTTAATGCCAAGGGTTTTTAATGTTTTACATATCCTTTTGTGGACATCTGACCTTTTACAGATGATTTTTGAAGAAGATGAAAATCAGATTTCGTACATTTTACCAGGATAATCTTTTCCCCCCTATTGGCCTGAAACAACCAAGAAACTGTTCCTATTATTTTATAATATAATTATCAATCATGGATGCTATGTTTCTGTCTTCTCCAAAAGTTCTCTGAAGGGAACAATTTGTCCCAGAGTTTGGCAGCCTGGACAGACTGCAGTTTATACGAGTCCTCCTGGTGGGAATGAAGTTTTGGCAGCTGATAGAATCACAGAGGTATGTGAAAGTCAAGACTGAAGAAAATCCAGGCTCAAACCTCCAAATCTGCAGAGAGATTGTCCCTTTGGGGATCTCCAGTTCTTTGATAGCCCAGGTCATGGAGCCAGCCCATAACCCTTCTCCAGCAGTTGGAGAAAAAAAGTTAAAGACACAAATCTTTTTCTCCATGGTAGAGAAGGCTGTTTTCCTTGCACAACTGCTAATTGGAGAGCAGATGTCCTACTTGGCATTATCCATTCATGATGCTAATAATTGCTTTTACTTTTTACTATTAAATTGTTAGCACAATCCCTGGCACAGTTTTGGCCCAGGCAAACTTGCACTTTTCCAAAATATTCTGTATAGCTTGCAGCTTGCCACAGGTCAGAGATCATTTTTACATTATCAGTTTGCATGATGCAGTTTTTAAGTACCCTTTAGCCAACATTAAGGAATAAAAATATGCTTTTATTCTTCCATAAGCCACCTTAGTATTAAAAGGAAAAAAATTGTCATGCAGCAAAACATCACAGAATGGACCCCAGCATGCTCTAGGTGGATATCTTTAAAAAAAAAATTTGCAGCAGAAGTTGTGATACAAATCCAGAAGACTAAAAAAAAATGGAAATCTTTTATGGACATTAACATTCTATAGAGGGATTTTTTTCTTCTTTTTTGTAGAGATACACTCTTCTAAGCCATATTGTAAACATACTTATTGCTCTATGGTATTTTTCCATTAAGTAACTGGCTACATTACAGACAAGAGTAGTCATCACAACTTCTTGTGATGAAATAGGTCTCTACCCCTGGGAACTGAACCCAAGCCCTTTGTGTAGCAGATAGCAGTGATTCTCATAAATGTCAGTGCTGATTAATTAAGGGCCTTGCCTGAACATACCTACAGAAGCAAAGCTTCCATGTGTTTCAGATGGAATTTTGCATGATCAAAATGCTCAAATTTTATGTAGTTAAAACTAGCACTGAAGCTAGAAAATACTGGCTTCTGAAGTAAAGAAGTGAAAACCTCCAGAGTTATCTTTCCCAGGCCATAATGGCATCTGAACCATACCCCAGAGGCCAAGATTATAGATCTTTGGTCAGGTTCATTTAGACTAAATACACTGCTATTTCCCAGAAGTTCTTCAGGTGTTCAACAAAAACCCAAAGACTGAGGTCTCAGACCTTTTGGCTTACAAAAGCAACATCTTCAGCTGCAAAAAAGGGTGTGTTATCTTGTTTCCTTCTCCTGTCCCTTTTCAAGGCTCTTGCAGACAATCAAGAGTGTTTAGCTACAGAGCATGACTGTTTTCATATTAAGTGACAACAAAGGAACAGGAGAGAATCTTGGGTGGGTGAGATGAACTGGGAAACTTACAGTGTGCATTCTTAGGCAAGAAAAAAATTGTTGGAGGAAACCCTATGGTTGTTTAAAAAAAGAGAGACAAATAGAGTAGGAAAATGAAGAAATACTATGAACTTCACAATTAAACATATCGTAATCATATGCATCTTAACAATTATGCAGTTGTTTTGATTGCAGTAGCAAATGGTGAGCCAAGGAGAAGGTAACTGAAGGTATCTTTTTCTTTTTTATTATACAAATTCTGAAGGTTTCTTGTGTTACAAGTTCTGTGAAAATGTCAATGAGTAAATTTTCTTAGTCTACTCTGATTAGCTGTGATGTGATAAAGACACTGGATGGTCTTCCAGCAGGATGAGACTTCCTGGCACATCCTTTCTTTAAATGTGAGGATTGCTTTAAAAAAATATATTTTATTTGTTAATATTTTAAATGGATCCTTATCTTTCTGAAGCATTTGGATACTTGTCCTTACATAAAACATTCCTGCAGAGGTGTGGAATATTTTAAGACACCTCAGAAACATTCCACTCTGGATTTGCCAATAGCATAAGGATTCAGCAGATGGCAGGATGTGGCCACTTCAAGACAGCCAAGAATCTGGGCCTCCACCCTCCTTTCTGAGCATGTGTAACCAAGCTGTCTGTCTGTCAGACGGTGGGAGAGAGACCAGTGTGGGAACTGCATGTACTATTGGAAAGCTTTTTAATGAGTATCACTGTCATAATTAAGAAATTATCTTTATGCATCTAAACAGAGGCTCCACTTATGTGCTGTATGAAATTCTTACTTTGCATCTCTGGAAATCATAGAATATTTCTTTGCATTGGCTATGAAGCCACAATTTAGCACATGCACTATGGTAACTATAAAAGGATTTTTTTTTATGATCCATTAAGATTAAGAAGAACATGCACCCATTGCCAACAAGCACACCATCAAATCAATCTTGCATTCCACTATTCTGTTTCATACTATTTTTGATGGGAAAATTCCACTGGGTGGGCTGTCAACCCTTTTATAAATTAAAGGATAAAATAAACAAACAAATAACCCACCCACAACTAAATTTATTCTAAGACTCAGAAGTTTCTCATATATTGAATGACTGCATCTCAAAGTAACATCTATTTTGTATTTGAGTTCAAGTGATTTAAATGAAAATTAATGGCAGTTGCAAACATTTAGAAAAGGAAGGATAGACCTTGAAATACAACACTGTTTTCTGTTTGTGATGGATTTGGAAGGCTTGCATCCCAGCTTCTTATCAAGGGAAAAATCAGTGATACAGAATATCTCAGAATCATTTATTTATACTGTGTACAATAGTTACTGAACATAGGTGGTCATAGAGTACATGCAGGCAAAAGAAGACAACTGAAAGCCACTTTCTGGTTCTCAGGAAATGTTTCTCACCAAGAATGGAATCTAATCAAAAAGCATAAGATAGGCTGAACTCTCTGGTTGTTTACAAAAGCTCCCCCATAAACCTGAATCGCCAAAAACTAACAGTGCAGAATTCCTTGAAAGTGCATGTATTCCTTATAGACTAAGGAAAGGAATGTGTAAGATTATATTTAACATGACCACCTGGTGACTCCCACCATAACAAAAGAAAGTTCATATTTTCAAAGGTGCTTAAGACTCTCTGACTTTAGTGGAAATGTTTTATATCCCATAAAGGACTAAACACTGAAATACACACACAAATAGGATTTAAAAAGTATCCAGCATGTAGACTCCAGGTGCAGTGCTGGAGTCCACAGCACCTCGTATGAGTATTTTCTAGACACAGAGGTGGGGCTCATCTGATCAAATCCAGCATTACAGAAATCTTTACCTGAGCTCACTGCTGATACTCCCTTTTTCTTCCACTGAAAGAAACAGTCACTTTCTGGATGGCAGTTATCTCATTCTGAAGTAAATGTATGAGCTAGGTCAGAAAACAGTTTGCAAATAATAAAAAGATCTGAGGAAGGAATCTAACAGAGGCTTTTATTTCTACACTGCAGAAGTCTGCATTTGAGTGAGATGAATCCCATTGCTTGTGTTGTGGAAATTTTCACATAGACAACTAGCCCAGTTTTGACATAAATGAGTGGCTTGTCACCACATTTGTACTTGGACTCAAACAAATTCTAAATGAAAGGTATATCTCTTGTTAAATCCTTAGAGATATATAATTATGAAGGCCTTTCAGAGTTGACCAACATGCTCCATCAAGTGAAAGATCTTGACCAAATTTTGTGTTGCTATGGCTTTTTTCTTTCAAAACCATGGGCAAGGACTCCTACTGTGTAATATGGCCATGACTGTGGCCCCGAGGGTTTGGTTCCCTTCATCCTGTGGGATTCTGGAATGCCATCTCCTACCTTCTCCAGGAACATTTTTACCTTGCTCACAGAAGAAGGGGAGAACAGGCTCTGTTTTGCTGGAACTGTTTTGTCAGGCCAAAAGAATAAGATATTTACTGAGCTAGAAATAGAGAGCAGGTGGGACTGTGATATTTGATTGCTGGTGATTCAGGACTTTTGGGTGTAGGAGAAGGGAGAATTGGGCAAACTCAGTGATAGTGTTTTGCTGTTTGGCATGAGATAAATCTTGGATAAAACTTATGAAATGCAAAACCAAGAAAAGATATGTCTCACAGGAGGAAAGGTATTTCACTTGAATAGAGGAAATCAGAGGTGATACTGTAGTTTCCCAGTCCATGTTGCTTTTATTATAATCTGTGGGTGACTTGCTTTTTGTGCAGCAAAATGTTACAGAAAGCAGTCAGCTCCAAAAGTGTAAAACCAAAGTTTAGACATCTAATGGACTCTACATTAGTGCAGAAAGGGCAATATTGAACAGAGCCTATGTAGCTGAGAATTCTTTGAATTTGAAGAGCAGAAAGTGGGAGTGAAGTTTATTAAAACTGATAAGGGTGGTGGAAGACTTTGCAGGAGTGTACTTGACCTTGTTCACTTCTGCTCGTTTCCTTCAGTTAACTTTCCTGTGCATTTCCAAATCCCAGAGGCTTTGGAGTTCAATCCTTAAACTGCAGTAAAGTATTTAAGCAAAAATTTTAATAGCTTTTCACCTCTTGTTCAAACACATGCATTGCTCAGCAGCAGTTCAAGGGTTAATAAAAACCACACAAACATAATTTACTATAAGTTTACCCTTAATGTGTAGAATGGAGTAATATCCAGTAAACTTTAGCCATTTTTCAGCCCATACAACACAAAAAGGAACATTTTAGGTGGCATTTGAATTATGAAAAGATTGGATTTCTCTGCTGCTTTGAACTGGAGGATCTCAGTTCACTTTCTGTCAGGAAGAACAACATTCTCAGAAGTGTCCCTTCATGCTAGGGTTTATTTAGCTCCACGCCTGGAGACTGCATAGCTCTGATTTTACAGCAAGAAGACTTTTATGTTCTCCCTGAACATTTAGCTCCATCTCTGAAGAGTCCTATCCATCTCAAAATTTGTCATCCAGAAACTATAGAATTCAAAAACTATGCTAAATTCATATCCCTGTTACCTTAGTAATTAGATCAGTAAAAGTCTCATGACTGTTACATGAGTTTCAGCAAACGCTGAAATGCTGTACAGAAGTTTCTGGAAGGAATTTAAAAAGTATGCTGTATGGGAATGCAGATGCTTGGGAACAAGGTACAGTTTTATGACCCAAATTTGAATTTGTTATGAACAGAATGGTAAGTATTAAAAAAATTCTCTTTGGGGACTTCAGTGACTTTCCCCCCTCTGTCTTCATGATTCTAGTAACTTCATTAAGATCCAACTGCATGGAGTTAGTGAAGCAAATGAAAGAGATCTACAAATGCTGCAGAAGTTGGGGAAGTTCAAAAGCACAAAGGCTCCTGTGAGATCTTTAAATGCCTTTGCTCTCTACTGGGGAGTTGGTACCTCAGAACAGCATTATTATGAGATGTCAGTGGCTAGGAAGGACTGTACAAACAACTAGTCTTGAAGTGTCTCAAAATTTCTGCTTTCAGCTTCTTTTCCCCTAATTCTGGAACTTCAGGAAAAAGTATGGTTTGAATTTACAGCTTGAGGTAAAAGTAATAAAAAAATGCATCTATTTGCTCTCTGATGGAGATATTCACAAATTAAAAGACATGCATTTTTGATGCAGCTTAAATTTGTACAGCTCTTATTACGCTATCTCGATAGATTAAACACAGAGCTCTAGCTAAAAAGAAGTCTCAAGCTTGAGATAAGTTTGGGAAGAATTTCAGATTTAGTTTTACACATTGTTAAATAATTGATACACTTTTTAAATTACATCTTTGAAAATCCAGTTTTTTATTTTATATGAATAAAAGCTGCTGTATTCCAATGGCTTACATACATGTCATAGCTTATGCAGATGTGCTCCCTAACTGGTTTATATTTACTCTATAAAGTTTATCCCATACAGATCATTTATCTTCATCTCTGTGAATGACAGAAAGTTTATCAATAAGCCGAGGACTTGTAATCTCAAATACTTTAAACCAAGCATTTTTAAATGAAACTCAAATTTGTAATTCCTCTACCTTTATACTGGAACAAGATGTCTAAATTTAGGCAAGTAAAAATCATGTAATGTTTCTGTTTAATTTCCTTGGCAGTAGAGATGAAAATTCTAGACTGAAATTATGTTGTATGACATCTGAACCAACAGTCTGGCTAAATAGAGCCTTTTCCTTAACTTTTGGCTGTCTGGATCAATTCTTTGATGAGTTCACTAACAAAGAACAAGACTGACCGTAATCTCCACTATGCTAATTTTTACATGAGTGCAATTCTACTGACTTTGGTTACTTCTGATTTACACCAGTGCAAGCAAGATTACTGATGAACTGAGGGTTGCAGTCCTTGTTGGTATAAACAGATGCAGCTTTAATGAGAGGATCATGGTCATGTACCTGTAAACAAAGACAGAAATAAAATCTTACTCTGATCACTTTTAATATCCGAATTACTGCTTACACTGCCTATTTAAATATATAATTTTAAGTATAATTCCATAAATAATTGACATGCATTCCAAGCCCTTTGCCAGGAGGAGTATACTTAGCAAAAGGGAGGAATGTTGAAGTCCACCTGTAAAATTATTTGTCCCTACAAGCAACAACAGGCATAAGTTCTACATCACATTTGAGCCCAGTCTCAGTGGCCCAGAACCAAAGTAAACACATTTTTCTGATGTAATTGTTGATTCTACTTGAATTAGTGTAATGCAGTCATAGCTGTGAGAAACATTTTATTTGGACCAGCTCTCAACCAGAGCTCAGAGAAGTTGCCTACCTGGCAAACCAGCAACAGTAGCTTGTTTTCACAAAGTTCTCCAAGTTTTGTACTCAGAGGAGCATATAAAAACATTTTAAAGCATGGGTTGTGGTCCTTCTCCAACTGACACTTGAGTAAATCAGAAGTAACTGCAATGAAGTTCAGTGCAGCCTCCTGGTATATAAGAGATGGGCTTTATGTTCCAGTCCCTTGCTGCTTTCCACTCTGACGTACCTAGCACTCAGGGGAACATACTTATCTGCTGTCTGAGGACACACACCACAGTTTTTTTCCTCCTTCTTTCATTTCCATAGCACAAGTGCTGGTCACTGGATCCATGTGTAGCAGTAGTAACAATAAGAGGAGCTCACTGCCTGAATGCTGTGTCAAAAATGTCTGTGTTGAACTCACTACTCCTTTGAAATTCTACCTCTGCTTTCAGTCTCTGCTGGTCTGATTCATATGCTTAAAAAAGGAGGGAAAGTAAGAGACCAGCACAGAAATAGCAAGTGCTTTATACATGATAAATTTTTGAGGAAAAAAGGGTAAGCTTCCAATAACAAGAATTTTTTTTCCAGAGCGTTAAAAACTCAGCATAAACTTCTGGATGTGCTGAAGTCAACAAAGATCTCTACTTTGGCTTTGGGAGACTCAGAGTTTCACTAAGTTTTAGGGGGGATAAAACCCCACATGCCTCTATGGATAAGTGTATTAAATAATGAATAATCCACAAGTAGGGTTGGGGAATGCGGGTGAAAACACATAAAAATAGTGTCTGACTAAAACAATTTGTAAAATTGAAGTGGTTTTTTGTATGTATTTTCAGGTATGAAAGGGATTGAAAATTTGATTATTTTTAGGTTTTTGTGGGTTTTCAATACAAAAGTTACAACTTTTTATTCTTACACTGCATCACTTTTTGAAAAAAACCCAAAACAAAACAGCTCTTAAGGGACAGTTAACATTTCAAGACAACAATTTTTTTTACCAGTTTCCTGAAAAGGTTGCATTTTGTGGTGTTCTGACATGAATTATTCCCCTTCACCCCTCCCCCATTATACAGAGATCTCTTGATGACTTCCCTGCTTACTCACACATCTCAATTATCCATGAGAAAAATCAGATTACTTCTTACCAGAAACAGAAAGGAAGAACAGGAGAGAAAGAGAAGGTAAGAAAGGAAGTGGCAGAGAAAAAGGGAGCAGTTGTGACTCCAGGCACTGGGAATGTGCTTTTTTCTGTATTTTAGCAATAACTTAGGAAATTGTAAGAGCAAGAGCATTTAATCAGGAGTAGGAGCAATGTGATTGCCTGAAGACTGAACTTAACATTTTGTCACATTGAGCACAGTCTGTGACATAGTGCGTGCACATTGCACATGGAGAGGAAACTTTTTTTTTCTTTTTTTTTGCACATATTCAAATAATTAATGCTGAAATCTATCTCTCTTCTGTTTCTTATAGCTTTGCACAGGTGGTTCATTCATTGAAAACACCTTCTGCTGTTCCAGATAGATTATTGTACAAACAAACAATGAAAACCTCTGCCCTGGAGACTGAAAAGAAGGATCCCAGACATTGAATTCATAAGGTTTCTCCAGCCTTACTCACTCACTTCAACCAAATCCTTCTGTGAATAAGAAAAGAATTAGCCATAAGCCATTTTAAACAAAAGATGTACATCTGGAAAGAGATTACCTAAGCACAAATGTATAACACAAATCTGGGAGTCACAAATTATAATCTCTTTTCATTCTTAATATCTTTAGCCAAAATGCTTTGCTTCTATTCTGAGTTTTCTTATTGGGCCTCTTCCATCTATATTCCATCTGTATATTACATCTTCCAACTCATTCAGCACCTGAAAGGAAATCAGGTTCTAGATACCTAGCTAGATTGAGCATTCTGTTAGTTCTCATACTGTGAAACATGTGGATATTCCCTAGTGCAGATGTGGCAATAGCTAGCATCAAATCAGTCTTGGCGTTTGTAACTTCCCTTTTAAAAACATTCTTAATTTTTTCTTAGTTTTTCACTCAGCCCATAAAAGCTACTTATGCACAGAACATTAGGTTTTCAGTATTACTGAAATTAGGTTTTCAATATTACCTGGTTGCCTTAGAGGATCAGTGTCAGAATCTGGTGCATTTAACTCCTGCCTAAGACTCAGGCATGTAAAAGTAGTAGGTACCTCTCAGCTGAAAGTCTCCTACAGACACATTGCAAATTTTAGTGTTCATGTAATACCACAGATGTCTGCTGCTGGGACACAATGTTTAACTCTTGCCCTCATGGTGATCCAAGACAATGGAGTCTGAATTCTGCCTGTCTTGTCTTGCAAAACAAGTTAGAGTACTCAGAACTAGCAGTAACTAGAAATTGATGGGGGCAGGAAGTGGAATGAATTTTACAAGCAATTGCATTGAATAGTAAGGAAAAAACAAACACTTGAGGAAAAGCCAAAATCTTCTGTTTACTGTCTGTTCAGGAGAGTGAGATAGGAAAGTAGCACATTTACACATGCTGCCTTTCCCTTGCATATCCTGACATCTCCTTCTGCTCTCCATGGACAACTTAGGCAATTTAGGCAACTATTTCAGGGTTGCCTAACTCTGAGACTGTCTGTGTATACAGCTCTCCCCTGATATCTTGTGATTTTGCTGAGTCGTTTCCCCCACATTTTATATCTTTCAGACATGAAGCTCCAGCATGCACTTTGAAAGTAGACATCTGAGTAAAGGAAAAAGGCCTTACTAATGCTGCTGAAGGAAAGGAGGTGGTGCAAACTCAACTTTCACTAGGCAATAGAGAAACCCTTCCTTTGAGATGTGCTCATAATTATCATAGAATCATAGAATCATAGAATCCTAGGGGTTGGAAGGGACCTCGAAAGATCATCTAGTCCAACCCCCCCTGCCAGAGCAGGGCCACCTAGAGTACCTCGCATAGGAACGTGTCCAGGCGGGTTTTGAATGTCTCCAGTGAAGGAGACTCCACGACCCCCCTGGGCAGCCTGTTCCAGGGCTCTGTCACCCTTACAGTAAAAAAATTTTTCCGGATATTCAACTTGAACCTCCTATGCTCCAATTTACACCCATTACCCCTTGTCCTATCACTGGTCACCACTGAGAAGAGCCTTACTCCATCTCCCTGACACTCACCCCTTACATATTTGAAAACATTGATGAGGTCACCCCTCAGTCTCCTTTTCTCCAAACTAAAGAGACCCAGCTCCCTCAGCCTTTCCTCATAAGGGAGATGTTCCACTCCCTTAATCATCTTAGTAGCTCTGCGCTGGACTCTTTCAAGCACTTCCCTGTCCTTGAACTGAGGGGCCCAGAACTGGACACAATACTCCAGGTGCGGCCTCATCTCTTGATCTACTAACCACACCCTTTCTAATGCACCCCAGGATGCCATTGGCCTTCTTGGCCACAAGGGCACACTGCTGGCTCATGGTCATCTTCTTGTCAACCAGGACCCCCAGGTGTCTCTCACCTACACTGCTCTCCAGCAGGTCAGCCCCCAACCTATACTGGGACATCGTGTTGTTCTTCCCCAAATGCAAGACTCTACACTTCCCCTTGTTGAATTTCATCATGTTTCTCCCTGCCCAACTCTCCAGCCTGTCTAAGTCTCTCTGAATGGCAGCACAGCCTTCTGGTGTGTCAGCCACTCCTCCCAGCTTAGTGTCATCAGCAAACTTGCTGAGGGTACACTCTATACCCTCATCCAAGTCGTTGATGAAGATATTGAACAACACCGGTCCCAGTACCGACCCCTGAGGGACTCCACTAGTCACACACCTCCAACCAGATTCTGCCCCATTGACTACAACTCTCTGACTCCTTCCTTTCAACCAGTTTCTGATATCTTGTCTGAAGACCATGTGTTACCTCCTGATATTTTTTTCTCATTTTGGAATAGCCACATGTCTCTCCACCCAGATTCTTCTGCATCCATCACTAGTGAACTCATGCTGCAATATTAGTATCTTTATTCTAAAAATATTAGCTAACCATGAAACACAAACCTGTCACAAAATGTTTTTCTGACAATTATGAAATGATGTCTCTTAAGTAATTCAACCATAGTTCTCATTTAAAAGGAATAAAAGGAAAAAACCATCTTTTTTCCAGTAGAAAATAATTCTCTGAAACAAATGGAATTGTAGAAAGAGAATGTTTGTAAATATAGAGATTGCCTTCAGAGGAGGCAGTAAAAAAGAAGCCATAATGCATGGGTGGAACTGTACTACCGGGACCAACATACTCAGCATTGGCAAGAACTGTTTTTCCTAGTGAAAAACCAGAATATTTGATTGAGAGTCTCTAGAGGGAGGTCCTGTCTGTATGGTTTACCTATCCACTGAAAAATTAAGACTTTAACTTAGGAACTCTACTAAGCACAGAATATTTAGACAGAAGTTTAGGACTTGCTTTAAGTAAACTGAACGAGCTTACACATTCATGAGTGACCCATACTGTGCAACTCTCTTCACATATATTGTTAGTTACTTGACTTTGCATTTCTCATTCACAGCCAGAGCACTGAAATGTTCAAAGACCTGACTGGAATCATTTAGGTAATGCATCTAATAAAACAGTGATTGGTCTTGGTTTTAGAGTTTATTCCTATAATGAAATCTCGTGGATAAATATGATTACTGTTATGGTTTCTTTGGTTAATTATTGGAGATTAGTCTCTTTTCCATGTATTTTGTATTTTTTTTTATTTTGTCACAAATAGCAAAATTTTGTCCCCTGGGCTCTATGTATCTGAGGCTACTTATAATACATCTGAATGCAAAGATAGATTGTTTTAAAATGCAATCACTCCACTGACCTTGAATTTTATTATGTGTACCAGGTAGATAAATGATTTTAAGAAACTGCTTTTGCAGTTGTGTTTTTGTGATTTTTTTTCCTCCCAGATTTATATTTCACATACCTGTTTTTATTAATGGAGAGAGAAAAATGCAAAGATGTGAAGATCCTTTTCTAATGCTTAGTTTGGAGGTGTATCACAGATACACTGAATATCCTTTTTGCAAGCCATTAGCTTATGAACTCATGATTTTATGAAATCCAACTCTTACTGTTATTATAATGTAATCCTCATTCCCTTCATCACTCAATTTCTCTGCAGTCAGATCCTGCTTCATTTTCCTGTAGGATGGCATGGAGATACATGCCTACTTCTGTCTGTTGTGCATTGTGGAAACCATTGAGTGATGAGACAGGCAGGTACTGAATACAAGCAGCTCCTGCTGACACCAGTGGCTGAATACTTTTCCTTGGTGGTGGGTACGTGATCTAGTACCAAGATGACAATGTGTTTGACCTTCTCATCTACTTCCTGACAGCTGACTTTAAATCTGGTTCCAGGCTTGTTTCTTATTTTTCATGTTAAAGAGGCAGACATTTTTAGTTAGTTTTCTAAATACAGATTAAAGGTAAACTGTGTTTAATTTATCAGCCTTGTCTGTGAAATCAATGTATTTCCATCACCAATTCCTTCTGCTAGTTTAGACAGAAAACACTATGTTTCTGCAGAAGATTCCCAGACACGGTACAAAAAACATAGTAGAGGCAGATCCAGCAGACAAACATCTTCATCCACATAGATCCACTATCAAATAGAACTTGTGCTATTAAGCCTATTCCCATCTCTGTCATGATGATGGAGAAAACGTCCAGAAACCCTCCACAGAGTGCTCAGGTGTGGAGAAGAGGGGTGGGAGGTATCACCAGATGGCGCTCAGGCTGTGAGCACTGCTCTGCTCTCCCTTGCCTCTGGACCAAGGATGTTTGGAAAGCTGTTGGGAAAAAAACCTGTCAGAATTGCCTCCTTGCTTCAATTTCCCCTGAAGAGCTCTTCTGAGAGGCATTTTTTCCAGTGCAGATGGATTTGGGTGGTGGTTTCAGAGAGCATGTTTTGCAGGGTGTTTAAGCACACTGCTGGTGGTGAAGGTCTGTGGTGGGAAACCTGGTACCTTCCTCTGTCAACAAAAGCTTCCAAGAGGTCAGCAGTGAGTAGAAAGCCTTGTGATCTGAGCCTTGAACCTGCCTGTCTTGCTTGCTTTGTTGGTCCACTTACCTAAGCATTAATACAAATGGTATTTTGGCTGTCTTGTGGCTGAATACTGAAAAACTTTATGCTTTAACTGCATTGTATTATAGTGTATTTTACAGCTATATGGCACTGTGCATTACTGTTTTGCAGTTCATGGTATCCCCAAACACCTTGCAGCCCAATAATTATGTGGGAAACTTCCATTTCCATGCCATGAAATCACTTAATTTCAGAATTAGGAAAGAAAAAACCAAAGAAAATAAACACCCCCAAAAAATTGCAATGCCATCACTAGTTGAATTGAGCCCAACAGAACCATGCATACTCTCTGGGGCTAAAAGGTTATGTTACAGTTTTAGCCCATAGCCTGGTGACAGATGCTCTGTTTTCCCCACTACCCTCCCAGGGGAGGATACAAATGGGAGTAAGGGAGAGCGGGAGAGTTTAAGGTTGGAAAAAAACAACCCAAGAATAGTTTAATGAAATAATAAGTAGTAATAATGATGATTATGAACTACATACACATACACACAATACACAGAATGCCCACTCCTCAGCTGTTCTCCCGAACAGAAAAGGCCCAGACTGGACTCAGCAGTGGATGGGGGTGCCCGAGTGGAGCAGCCAAGCCGGTCCTACTTGGGGAGGGTGATCTGTCCTTGTCAACAATGTTCTTCTCCATAAAGAAAAGAGGACAGAGGAACAGAGGGGGAGCTGACAAACCAACCCCAACACAGCCTGGGAGGCCGGGGGGTCCCTGAGGCGCCATCGTACAATGAGCGCCATGGGCAGGAGCGCTGTGATTGGTCCATAGGGGTCACCTGACCCACATCCACAGCTGCGCCACCATTGCTGCTGCCTCAGGCACAGCCCCGCAGCACCCGAGGAGCACAGCAGCTCCCAGCAGCTCCCAGTGGGTCCCAGCAGGTCCCAGCAGTTCCCATCAGGTCCCAGCATGTCCCAGCAGCTCCCAGCAGCTCCCAGTAGCTCCCAGCAGCTCCCAGCAGCTTCCAGGTCAGTATGGCCATGGGCAGTTTTCATCCGAGTCCTCTCAAGCCAGGACAAGTGAGAATAGTGTTTAATTCTTTGAAACTACTTGGAAATTTAAGTCTCTTACCAGAGCTGAGATGACTTTCTCTTGTGTCTGTGAACACGAGGACACTCTTCTTGTTAAGCTTTCTGTTTAAAGTATAGTTTCTAGGAATTTTTTGTTGTTGTTATTTAGAAACATCATCATTTGGAGAAAGGTTGTAATGAAATTTGAACACAACCTCTTTTTCTTCTGTTTGAGAAAGTGAACAGCATTCATTTATTTTTGACCTTTGGTAGCAAATCTTTAGTTTTTGGCTAGCTGCAGCAGTTAACTATAACAGAATCCTGCCAGAACTTTAACATATTTTCCTTCTTTTTCATTCCCTAAGAGTGTCTAGATTTTTTTCTGATCACAGTTGCAGAATCTGACTTGTGGTTCAGTATTAGTGCACTGAAAAAAGTGCCACCTCTTGCATTATTAAAATAATTCCCTGAAGCCTCTAGGGATCCTTACCTGTCTCTGGTTCTGATATGATCCAACTTACCTTGTAAAAATAGATAGGATCACAGTATAAAGGCCTGTGGTAGGTGTACTGTATGGTTTTAACTCCTTGTTGACTTCAGACATGTTCTTGTGCACACAGATAAAGACCAACCCATCTGGGGCTGCATCCAGCAAGGTGCAGAGCAGTGCGGCTCTGCTCCAGCAAAGCACTTAACCAATTGCTCAGCATGGAGACCCTGGGCTCAAGCCAAGAGGGAGGTACTGTGACATGAGCTGCATTGTGAATTGTATTCAGATTTATGGATAGAGTTGGTCTGAAAATGAAGACAGGTAATCCAAACATGGTGTTTATTTTACATTGAAAGAGGGCATTCACAAAGGTTAGCTCAGCCTAATAGAGTCACTCCCAAAGGGCTCTTGGGAGAGCCCACCTTGCTCCTCTCTTTGTAGAGGATGTTGTCTGGAGAGATTAATCTTGTGGTGATAAAATGTAGCTTTATGAATACTCTTAAAGATGTTACACACATCATATTTTTCTGCTGCAGTTTCTGAACTCTGTGTAATGTTTCTGAAAGGTTCTAAAGCATTCCAACATTTTGGAAAGTGTTACCTCTTTGCTTAATCCTCATCCGAATGGTGCAGTATCTGCAACAATATTTAGAACTGAACCTTGCTTTCAGTGCTGGTGTTAAAGATAGCTTTATCCTTGCAAGTTTTCAGTTGTTTCCCCAGTGTCTGTGGTGTGTCACTGACATGTCTATCATGTGATGTTCCTCCTTTCAGAGATGCCTCTAACAAAAGTGATAAGATTTTCCAAGATGTTAAGGTGGGTTTAAGATTTTCAGTAGCTTTTACTTCACTCAAATACAGGTAAAAAATTTGTGTGGCAGAAGTGCAGGCAAAGATACTAACACAGACAGTAAGTGTACATCAAATATGTAATCTGGATGATAAAATGGATGGGTAAAATGATGGTACATGACCCTTGGGTACCCTGTAGTATAGAACCATGCAAGACAGTAGCAAAGCATGTCATTTTAGGTCCTCTGCATTCTTGATCTAAAGGCTATTTTCTTCAAAATATGCTTAACTTTTTTCTATGTCCAGAATTAAACTGGAGGTTGATCCTTTGGGGCACTGGCACTCATCCTATGACATGAAGAATGGAGGAAGAGAGGATAACACCTTAGTGGAAAGGGAGATGAATGGTAGCAACTGGCTCTGTAGTAGTTTGGATGTGATACATGAATGTGTTGTGGTAGATGAGGGTTTTCAAAGCAAGAGAGTAAGTTTAGGATATTGTAAGCACCTCCCAGGTCTATTCACGGTTTTTGATTATTTGTTGTGGCTATCTTTTCAAGGCAGCTTTCCAGTAATGTATCTGCTCAGGTCTTCCATCATATAATGTACATTCCTTCTACCAGATGGTAACTCTGGCTCTGGGCATTGTGACAAATAAATAATAATTTTATTTGGCAATTTTTGTCCTTTCCAGTATGATTATCTGATTGTCTTTGTCCTGCTGATTTAGTCTCATGATAGTAAGTTCAGAAAGTAGCTTTGAATGTACTTCCTCTTGCCTGAGCCAAACTGTAAGAAAAGAGAAAAAACAGCAGGTAATCATAATACTGATTTTCTTTTTCTGTTTAAAATACCCAACTGCTGCTTTTTGCCTTTTAAAATATGAAAACTGTATCTTACAATCAATACACAACTTTAAAAAAACAAATGATACACAGTCAAAGAAAACAACCTAGCACTGACAACAAACTGACTGGTTGTATTTTGGGGGTTTTTTTTCCCATGTATTTTCTCTCCAAGGTATGATGAGAGCATCAAATTTTCTTCAGAAAAGATAGAACCTAGGGAAGCATCTGTGCCATTTGGACTGCACACCTGTTGAAACTGCTCTCTACCCAGGGGAATGTTTTGACTGACCATCACAGAAACTTTCCCAGGGGAAAGGAGTCACCTGGAATAAAGTTCATGTCTTCCAATATTTGTACTGATTCACAAATGCAGATAATAAAAAATCTGGGAATGAAGATTCTTGAAAACACCTTCTGTGAGTGATCACTTCATGTGGTGTTATTGAAGGTAACTGGTGCAGGATGAGGTCCATTCTCCAGCTCACATCTGTCATTGTCTTCTCAAGTACAGCATCAGTATAGAGAGACTCCCGTTTTGATTCATAAGCAAGATCTGCATGTTAAGCCTCTAAGAGACAGAGAATTTTTTTTTACTATTTAAAAAGAGACAAAGCTGAGAACACACGCTGAAGCTGTACAGGCTCTTAGCTGGAGCAACTCCTGAAGGATGCTTGGCCCAGTAGGAATTAAAAAGCCAGACCAGCCTCCTGGTTCCAAACTTCCTCTCCCAGGCATGCAGCAAATGTGTTACTTACTCCCTGGCCCTTTACACAATGGGCTGACCTTCCACTCAAATAAGTCAGCCCAGCATGAGAGAAACATATGGAGCCTTTTGGGCTTTCCTCTGTCCAAAAAATTGTGTCATTTTTAGGCAGTATAGGACCCCCATCAGGACTGACCTTCCTCTTGAAATAATTATCAAGACTTGCATTGACTTCTGTGGGATGGGTCCTGGGCATCGAGCTTGCCTCTGGGAAAAAACAGAAAATAAAAAAGGTAAGATATATGGATCCCTGAGAGTCTATAATAAAGGCATTACTCATGCAGATGCACTATTTACACAATTTTACATGCATATTGTTTGGAACATGCACAATAATATATTGTAATTTCTCTGCAAGTAGAGCTTCTGTATATACAAAGTATCTGGTGATGCTGCAGTGACCCAGTGCAGTGAGCAGCAATCCCTGTAGTTGGAGAAGAGGGGAGGGTACAGCAGGGCTGAGGTGAAGCACTTTGCTCTTAGTCCTTTATTTTGGAGAGGATACTGGTATAGCAGATTGTGGTATTTTCACTCTGGACCTGTTAGAATATCCATCAACTCATGAACATGATCATTTATGAGTATTTTAGCTGCCCTGTCTTGGGAGAGAGTTTGTTGTAAATTATTGTGAAAGGCCAACTAATTTTTGTTTTTTTAAATTTACAGTAAAAAGAACTATGAGTTTTCTAACCTCAGCAGTACTACTTTAAGTTTAATGTGATTAGGATTGATTTCAAAAGCTTTTGTTCTTTTCTTGAATTTGCTCATGGACAAATACAGACCCTGGTGACACTCCCATCCCTCTCCCCCCTCAGAAACCCATGAGATTCTGAACTCTTGTTTGTAAAACAAAACAAAACAAAACAGAAAATCTGCAAGATGTTATGTTAAACTGTAAGATTAAGGAAGAGATATCTAGTGCTAGAACTGGGTTCACTGTGATGTGCAGAAGTAAATGTATACAATTGTATAGCTAAAACTGTGTACATGCTCTCTGTGTGGTATGCAGTGAGATAAGAGGTTAATTCTTCTACTTGTAAGTCTGTCCCTCAGCATTCCTACGTATCAGTCATGTGTGGACTATACAAATGTATTTGTCAGGTAATCAGTCCCAATGCCTTCCTCTTACCAGAAACTATATGGGAGACTGTGCAAAACCATAACACTGACAGGAGCTGCTAAAAAAAACAAAAAACCAAACAAGAAATCTTGTTTTGATTATTCCAAAATAACCTGCAAAGGTTATTGGGCAAAATCAAACTTAAGCCAAAACAGATTCATTCCCAGGTTTGGATACCACTATATGTGCTCCCTACAAATCAAGATATGTAATGATGGGACTGACCTCTAAGTGTGGGAGTGCAAATAGGTACTAGGATCACCCTCTTTCTGGGCATCCTGAGCATTTAAGTTTTCAAAAATTATTAGTATGACAGAAGTTACCTTTTCTTGTGACTACTATTATTACTGTTTCAGACTGCCTGCCTCAGGTGGGGGGCTGAAGGTTACATATGGGATAGGGAAATGTAAAGTTAGTTGGAAGGGGCTAGTACAAGGGGCTGTAGCCTCGGAATGCTCTTTGTTGGCTTGCAGTCTCTTGCTGTCTTGTCCACAGCTGTGCAAAAGACCCCTTAGGACATTATGTAGAGCCCTCAGCAGTGAATGCAGGGCTATAAACTGCAGGTGACTCTGGTCAAATCCAATTTCTCTTCCTGAATGGAACACATGTTATCACTGCTGCATATTCCTTGCCAAAGTAAATAGGGATAACAACTATGGATTATTATAGAGAATTTCTTTTGAATTTAAGCTTGGTATTGTTGTATTTCTTTAAATATTTTTTTACTGCTTGTATTCCTGCACTTGTAATAGAAGCTAATGGAGTATGATGGAACAAGATGACATTTGGGTGTATATAAATAGTCTTACAGATAAAAAGATTAATTTTTTAGCTTAATAAAGAACCCCCTTTTATTTCATGTAGGAAACTTGGGACTCAAAAAGAGGCTTTCTAGGAATGCCTTTATTTTTTTCACTATTCACACTTACATTCCTAGGTTTCTTAGGAGTGATACGCATTTTAGAAATAAAATGTGTGTGCCACACAAGGATGAAATGACCTACCCAAGGCTGTACAAAAACCAGTGGTGCAGTCAGCAGTTGACTCATAATCTTAAATCTTTGTTTCATTCTATTGTTTTATTTTTTGGCACCTAACTGACATTTGTGCCATGAAAAGTTTTCCGTTCTGGAAACAAGTTTTCATCTTGGAGTAGTACCACTGCTTTAAAAACAGAGGAGAAAAAAGCCCATCTTTGGGTAAAAGCATAAAAAAGGCACAAGAAAAACAAATCATTTCATAGTTTAAAATTCCACTTTGAAGTACATTTTGGTGATTATCAGATAAATCCCTAAGAACAGAATTGGAATGACACATATATAGTGCTCAAATCAGTTCTTTCTTTAATGGATCTTTTGGAACTTGCCTAAGTTGCCATGAGGAGCCCATTTTTATCATGCTGTACTGTAAATATTTTAGTACTGAATTTGGCTTTTAATAAAATTAACTACAAGTTCAAAGTGTTTAATGGACTCCATGGCAGTAAAATTAAGAAGAATGTCATTTTGTCTCTTTAATGTGCCCCCAAACATTCTTGCAATGAATTAGAACACTGATTGTTATTTTTCAGCTCAGGACTTGGCAGGTGTGTAATGTGACTCCTGATAGCAGGACAGCAGATTACATTCTCCTATAAAACCATTTCTAAGTAACTTGGCACAAAAACTGTTATTGCATGTCTGCAGGTGTTTAGTAATTGGATTACTGCAGAGCAGAAGGAATGTCTGATGCCCCAGCACTGAGAAACACTGAGGACAGACACATTAGTTTCTGAGAGTAACCTGGAATGCATGATGACAGCCTGTTCACACACATAGAGCCAGATCTAAGCCTGCAAGTTTAAAATGAACTGCTGTGAACAATCACCTTCCAGAGAAAAGTTTATCCAAACCTAAATACAATAACAGGAGCTCTGTAAGTAAGGAGGTAGGGAGCTTTAGGCTATGTTTTGATCCTATTCCAAGAGCAACTTGCATAACCTTAGCAAAAGTCCTTATATCATACATATCACGGATCCTTAAAATCCTAGGTGTCTAATAAAAATGTCCTTGATAAACATATAGGCCCTCAAAATTCTGTAAAGGTATGGAGAATATAATATAATCTCAGATCAAGAGCTTTTGGGCTAAATGATGTTCTTTTAAGTATCTTGATCATGACTTTTGTAATGGCCTGGGAACAAAGACATAAATCTTTTTATACTGATGAAAATATTCAACTAAGGCATCCATTTGAACTAGCAAACACTAAAATTAATTTCTAAAATAGTCTCCTCTTAGGTCCCGTCAGTGCTCAGAAAAACTCCTGTGTGTAGTCTTTCGATTCACTAAGTTCCAGTGTACAGCTGACAGGTTGTCTTTGAAAATTTGCTTGACCATGGATACTGTTTTAGAAAGCATCTTTTGCACATATGGCTTATAGATTAATAGCAGAGGGATTTAGGAATAAAAACAATTCTTTGTGATATCTTGTGGTGGGAAAACAAGATTCCTAAGAAACTGTTCTCTGCTGCTTGAGCTCCTGGGAGGACAGAATTGATGTGAGTCCAGTGAAGGCATTTCAGGAAGCATTATCTTTTTTATCTATCAGGGTATTATTCTCCAGGTCTACATTGTGAGTAAAAAAAAGTGCTGAGGTGACTGATCAGTGTGCCTTTTGGCTGCCTGGTTCATCTGGAAGCAGTACTAGCTTCATACAGGTAGGAGACACCAGTGCCCTGACTGCTGTCTGATCAGAAAAGCCACTAAGTGTGGATAACGTTCATGACTCAACACTTGCTGTGGTTTCTGCAGTGCTTCTTCTAGAACATGGAGATGTGTCAAGTGAGGATCTAAGTCCTTTTGGCTTTTGCTCTGGCTCCCTAACCTTTTATAAACAAAGATGAGGAATGGGTGCTACCCCACATCAATTTTTTATGTTGGTTGATTAAAACTACAATTTACTCAAATAAGCAGTGGATTAATTTCAAGATGAAGTAAAATTTTAAGTTATTTATGTTCTCCATATGAATTTACTGGAAAATAAGAATCCTTAGGGAGGAGAATATATTCTTTATCTAAAATAGATACAGAACATTTTCATTACACTACATTGCCTACAGAAAAGATAAGTTGTCCTTTAGGAATTTAATCAAAACACTCTTGCCTTTTGGGAATAATACTTAAATATTTTACCAGAATCTTAAAAGCTTTATCCTATGCAATGAATGATATTTCACTGAGGACCAGGAGTTTAATGACCATGGAGCAAATGGCAGTCTCTTGGAGGTCATTCAGAATTCTGCACTAACTTCCAGATGCAACAGTCACAAGTCACTCCCACTGCAGTTTAAGCTGTCAAACAACTTCCATTATGGCTTTGTCTTTTACATGCACACAGCTTTCTTCAGGCTTTATCTCTATCAGAAACCTTATTGTTGATGACACAGAAAATAGAGAATTGACTGCATGTATAATAGAGCTCACATTGCACAAATGGATGCACATGCACAATCTATTGCTTTAAAAGTTCTTTAGGATGAAAGGTCCAGCTTCTCTGAAGTGGAGGAAATGCCATAACACCACTCCCTTCAGAGGCTGCTTTGCCTCAGTTTAGATCCTATGTGTTGCATGAGTCAGGCCCTACCATGGAGGATCCATTTCATGTGGTGTGGGGAATGCTTCATTTGAATTTTTCCAGCTTTCAGATGTTTGGCTTTGGAGCTTTAACACTCCTTGCTCATCAGCTTTTATGAATTTAATTTAATTTCCTTTTTTTTTCTTTTTTTTTTTTTTTTTCTTTTTTTCAGAGCAGGAAAATTAAAAAAAGTCTGTGGTGAATCCACAAGCTGCATTCCTGTGGCACAGAACTGCTGTGCTGAGAGATGATGCTGACCATATAGGCTGACAGCAGGCTGTTCGAACAGGAAAATTAATATTGCTTGAATGAATCAGGGAATAATAAAAGTAACCAGTTCTGTATCTAACCATCCCTTCCCTCAAAAAGGTGATGGTGTTTCTGCCTAACTTTTTCCAGCTTCGGATAAGTCCCTGAAAAACAACTTGGAACAATTTCTGTGAAAATCTCTGAAGACCAGAGTTCTCTGAAGGTGAAGGAATGGCTGTGTACTAACAAAACATCCCAACAGTGGGAACTAAAAGGAAATAAAGGGATAAGCTTGCAGATGTTTGTACACTCACTATGAATTTACTCACAGTCTGTTGTTGAACAAAATAAAAAAAGTTACCTGGACCTTTGGTGAGACTCAATATGCACTGTTATGCTCTTGTGTAAGTCTGAAAATTCACAGAGTTCAGACAAAATCAGTTGCCTCAACTCCCCTTATTGTCAGAGGAGACAGACAGAGAGATTTATGCTACTTTTCTTAAACATCTGGCTTAGGAGTTGCCTTCGGGGGGTATCTGTACATCTCCACTGGCTAGAATATACCTTAAGTCTGCCTGGGACTAGAAACACAATTTCAAACTATTGCATTAACCAATCTGAATCTCATTCCAGCCTGCAATATAAAGAAGGGTTTGTTATCCATTGTTACGTTGAAATAACACTTCCTCCTTCAAATGAAGCCCTTATCACTCTACAACTCCCTGAAATGAGGTTGTAGAGAGGGGGTAGAGGCTCCCAAGTTAACAAGTGATAGAACAAGAGGAAATGGACTCAAGTTGGAACAAGGCAGATTTAGATTGGATAGTAGGAAAAATTTCTTCACCAAAAGGGTTGTGAGGCATTGAACAGGTGGCCCAAGGAAGTAAATATCTCTACAGATATTTAAAAGATGTGTAGATATAGTACTTAGAGACATGGTTTAGTGGTGGACTTGGCAGTGTGCTAGGTTAACAGTTGGACTTGATGATCTTGCAAGTTTTTTTCAACCAAAATAATTAGGTAATCCTATGAAATGAAACCATCCCATTAAAAATTTATATACTACTGAAGCAACTGTTGGTGCAGTTACATTATCCAAGTCTCACATATCTCCACATAGCTATGCAAGAAAAATGCTGCAGCCTCATAAGCAGATTTTGTTATTTTACTCTCTGTGAATAGAAGCATTGTTGATCTGTAGCGTCACTGATTTCTGGGAGCATCCTCTGGGAGAAGGCTCTGCCTCAGTGTAGCAGGGCTGATTCACTTATCCTGTTTGTGTGTTAACTGAAGGCCATTACAAACAATATTGCCCAAGAAAAACAGAATTCACTACTCTTGCCGAAGAAGGATGTTGGTTTTCTTTTCACATTAGTATTAAAATAGAAAGACCTCACTAGAAGATCCTAGCAGCACAGTAGACAGTTTTAATAATAGTCCAATTCTGTATCTACACTGTTTTTTCACACTTTACTCAGAGATGATGATTGCAAATTATGAAGTTCTAAGAAGACATTTTTTCCACAAATAGAAGAAGAAATGTAGACCTCACTCTAAAGATACGTCATGATTATTTTTAACTCTATAAATTATTTTTAGTAAGATACAGGTGAAATGGACTGCTAATTGAATTATTAAGTATTGGAACTGTATTTTAAAAGGCTTTATTATAATTATGCTATGGAATATCTTTGTGTAGTTTTAAAAGAATTTTGAAAGTCCTACCATGTCATAGTTTGCTTTGGTTTTTCTTTTATTTTTCTATTTTTTAAAAACTGCAGAAGATCAAGAGACATGCCAGCTAGAGGTAGAGATGTGTTCAGACCTGTAACCTCACAGGTTCAGGAAGACTTTAAAGTTGAAACTGGTAGGATCTGGTTACATTTCACCACAGAGCATAAATTTATGCCTGAAAGCTATAACCTTTGGTCAGTCTCTGTTTCTTCCTATTAGGTAAGAGATATACTTGTGCTATTCATCTGTCATGCAGTCACAATGAATAAAATTCTCTTTCTTTTGTTCTTCATCTGCTTCATTGGCTACTTATATCTTCAACAAAGGGGAGAGCTATCCAAATTGACTGCATGCCTATCTACAGAAGACATCTTCTGTAGATATCTTTTAAGATGATATTCACTGTGTTAAAGCAAATGATGATGATTGTTCAGGCTACTGTAAAAACTGAAAAGTAGCATAGCTGCTATTCACACAGCAACTGAATTGAGAGATCATTCAGTTATTTTCAGCACCACCTTTGTGTAGCCACAATGCAGAGCACGGTGCAGAAATGCATTTGCATTTACACTGATAAGTGAAATGGATCAGGCTCTGTGGCTCTGTGGCTCTGTGGCTCTGTGGCCCAGTGACATGACAGCTCATGATCAGCCACCTAAAGTTTTTTACTTTCTGAAATTGTGTAGATTCCTCCAAACAGGCTTTTACTTTTGGGGTTAGCTGTTAGCTGAAAATGGTGTCCAGACATTAACTGGAGGAATATTACTTTGGATCAAAATGGTGCCAAAGGTGTGCTAGTAATTTATTGTCATGGCCTCAATCTGTTTAGTATGCTAATAGAGAAATAATAGAAAATGCCAGGTGCTACACAGAACCAGAAACCAGCACAATTCCAGTTGATATAAAAAGCAATATCATAAGAGCAATATAGACAAGAAAATTATATATAAACCAGAGTCTCTAAGATATACATAAGTTCCTTTCTGCAATGGAGAACTGAATAAAAAGAAAATAAGTTTTTTCTAAGTTTGTTTGGGAACAGCCATATGCTCTTGCTGCTACTCTTAAAAGTCTGGGATGGAGGGAGGATTTCCTTTCATTTGAAAATGTTCCTTTTTTTAAAGGAAAGCAGCATGCAAACAATGTATTAAATTATTGTAATGAAAATCAGTCTTCAGAAAACCAAAGCTGTATGAAGCATTCCCTTCTCCCCAAATTATGATGGTTTC
Organism: Calypte anna; assembly: GCF_003957555.1. NCBI lineage: Eukaryota > Metazoa > Chordata > Aves > Apodiformes > Trochilidae > Calypte > Calypte anna. The sequence goes on along the minus strand of NC_044246.1, from coordinate 104,719,260 downwards.
AAATTTCAACCTGAATGAATAGTTCTATTTCCCACCCAAGCATATTTCTTGGACAACTCCTGGAAACCTTATACCTGAACAGTGCTCTTTATGGGAGCACTTCTGAATTTCTGTACCAATCTGCACCTGAGGATACACTGAAGTACATGGCTGTTCACAGCTGGAACCATGAAGCTATCTGGATGTGCCTTGTATTCCTTCATTATGATTCTATGATTATAGAGTGCACTTGGATATTACATCAAACTTCTGTTTTTAACATTATAATGAATTCTGGTGGTGTGTTCAATGTGGACCAGCTACTTTTATGGTGAAGTAACTAAAACTCAGGTTCCTATTTCACCAGATTGGGCAACCTCTGGATCCTGTCCTCACTTTACAGTGAGGGTAAATCCCTCACTACTTTTCTGGACACAGATAATTGTGGGAAAATATCAGAGAAGTGTCAAGTGCCTCAATTTGTTCTGAAATAATGAGTACTTTAGGTGGCTTCAGGAAAAGAACCTCCTGATTTTGCCTGTGAATGAGTTCAGTCCTAAGAAGGACCCAGTAGCTTGGCCACAATTTTATTTTATTGTTGGCTAAGCTAACCTAGTCACAGAGGTGTTAGTGCTGATTGCCTGGATACATTCTATGACAAAGGTATCCTTTTCAGATTTTATTTCAGGAAGTAAGTCTTGACTTTGAGATGAAAAAAATGTAGGTGCTGAGCTTCTGAAGTTCCTTCAGTAAGCTACAGGGTATTGCTGCTGAAATTAATTAGCTCCAGTTCTTCTCTGTTTGGAGAGATCTTACTGCTAGCTGATAATAGTTATTCCAGGTGCCAATAAAGCTTCCTTTCATTCTTCTGTATGTGATGTGCCATCATAACCAAAGGCAGTCAGATGTTACAAGTATGGATATACTGGCAAGCAGTGCTTAAAAAAATGCAGGGTGCAGCTGGTGCTGAATAAGGCTCTCCACATCTCTGCATAACACAGGCTGTGGCCCAAGATGAAGCCACTAGAAAACCTCAGCACAGGCAAGATACACAAGACTGTATAGCCAATGATAACAGGAAAGTTTAACACTAGATCAACACAAGTATAATTAGCTGTTTCAAGTGGAGACATTATTCTTCATTTCCTGCCCTACAGCTTGTTCCTCAGAACTGTTAAACAATAGCTGTGTTTCATGCAAGAAGGTTTGGCTTTCAGAGGCTGGTGAAATGGTTTCCTTGTGGGACCAGATCCAAAGGCAGATAGATTCACTGGGAGTGTCACTGAACTGCTTCATATTGGCCAAGACAGCCTGACAAACACAGAAATGGTGGGGAAAGGTAGCTTATTTGACAACTAAAAAGCCATTATTGTTGTGTGCATGAATACCTTATAATTTTTGCCCCACATATTAAACATATGATGATTTTTCCAAACTTTCTGCCATTTTTAAATGGCAGACTACAATGAATATAGGTTACATGGTCTGAACACTTAGAAGGTTTCTGCATGCCCATATGCTATTGCTGAGGCCAGTTCTGACTATCTGCAGATGTAAACAGCATGATGTGCAAAAGGGATTATACATAATTGGAAGATGTGATGTGGAAAATGACTTCTTTCACTGTCACTATATGCCTTCATTTGCTCTTGACTCTCTTATTAAAACTAAACAAAACAACCCCCAAAAAATCAACAACCAAAAAAACCCCACCACACACGAAACAAACATGTACACTGCACATCACAACCTGGAAATCTCCCAAGCCACAGTCTAACAATTGGAAAACTATCAAATAAGATTGAGCAGAAAAACCACAATGTGATGATGGGCCGATTTGTGAGACAATACACAAGATGTACACTTCTGGTAGGGTTCCTAGATAACAAAATCAGTTCCTGCTTCCTCTACAGGTTTCCTATGTTACCTTAAGCAATTCATGAATTATGCTTCTTGGTTTCCCTCCTTTGAAAAAAAAAGTTACCTCTTGGTAGTAAAAATCAATGAGTCATTCTTTTCTTGTCCTCCTTTTAAAAAAGTACACAAAAGGCAGTAGCTAAGGTTGCATGTGTGTTGTGAACTGGGATAGACAGGACAGAAAGATTGTAAAGAATCTGTGGAAGATGGAGAGTGTTTATAAAGACTCTCTCTTCAATCTCTGATCTTTAAGTAACATTAAACTGTCTGCATTAGGTCTTCTTCAGCTGTATCACTCTATACAACAGATGTCGATCCCGTGAATCTTTCAAGTGAAAACATTCTGTGATTCATAGAAAATTTATGATTAAAAGATGGTATAAAGATGAGAAACCACCCGCCATTATGAGCCACGAGGAACATGTGTGCAAAGTTATTGCAAAAGACACTGTGCATTCTACTCCCAGAAAAGGGAAAAAATGTTCCCTTTGGTTAAATAAAAAGTATAAATTAAGTAAAGATGGTCCTCTCCTACTGTTCACTGAGTCTTTCATATCAGTTTACAAGCAGTAAAATCGTAAGAGCTCAGCAATAAGTACAACATTACTTCTACTCAGCTGTCAATTTCAAGAAATCAGAGTATATAATTTGTTCAGTAATCCTTTGAATTCCCATCTGACCATTAAAAAAAAAATGTGGTATCGCTTCATGTACCTGTCTGTGACTTTTCAGACTGTAAACAAGTCTCAGTGCAAAGCTTGATTTGATTGTCTGAAACCATGAGGCAGACATTTGTGTTAACAAAGGGTTTATCTAGAACTGCTGCTTTTAGTCTAATGAATGCTACTATTCTTCTCATTCTTCCCCCTCCTGAGGGCATGCAAAAAGGCAATGGAGATACAATTTTCATGGCATTGCTGCTTTGTTTTCCATCCAGGAAAAGCAATAGGACAAAAGGAAGCACCCTCAAGTTGTGCCAAGGGAGGTTTAGATTAGATATTAGGAAGTATTTCTTCACTGAAAGGGAAGCATTGGAACAGGCTACCCAGGGAAATGGTTGGGCCACCATCCCTGGAGGAGTTAAAAAAAAGTGTAGATATGGCACTTAGGGACACGGTTTAGTGATGGACCAGGCAGTGTTGGGTTAAGGGTTGGACCTGACGATCTGAAGGGTCTTTTCCAACCAAAATAATTCTATGATTATATGATTCTGTGATCTTGCTTTGGGATGGTCCCTGTCATCCAAAATCTCTGCTTCTCCCTCACCTGGGGAGTGGTATGGAAGTGGACCTGGAAGCCCTAGGAGGGTCATAGAGTTACAACTCCGAGCTATAGGGTTCAATAGCAGCCTTTTTTACTTAAGGTGGATGATGCTGTGCTGAGAGCCTTGCCTCTTCCCCCTTCACTTCCCTGTGAACAAATTCTGACATGAGAATAAAGCCAAGGAGGAGTAGGAGGTGAGTAGGCTCCCTTAGAAGGCAGAAAAGTGTTGTGAGGGCTTGCAGAGGGGATTGGGAGAGAAGAAATCTCATAAGTCTCACCGAATCTCTGAGTGGCTGACAATTCTTTATTTTCTGAAATAATGGATATTACTTACTGCACCAGAATTTAGTCACCTACAGAATACACATACAGTTTCAAGTAGTCCTCTTTTCATTTGGTGCTGAAAGACAGGCCCATTCAAACTCAAAACAGCAAACTGTTCACTATAAAAGAAAAAATTGAATTTATTGTGTGCTGTAATAATAAACACAGGTTTATTGTTAGAAACCCTTTGCTCTTTGAAACCTTGCAGTAAAGCTGCTGTACCTATCTTGGAGTTCATATGTTTTATATTCTTGTAAAGGATGTCCTGGACTTGATGGAACAAGGCACTTCAGACTATGTGCCTCTTTCATTCTGTCTGGTATGATACATTTTAATGACAGTTGGCGTTATGGCCTTGAACAAAAAGAGAACAACCAAACTACAGATCTTGCCTAGAACAGAGATTAGAAATGATAAAATGTTGTAAGACCTTGGCAGAGTCCTACAGCAAAGGAAGAAGATTATCTTTGAGGCAAGGAATTATCATGATGTCCTCTTCTGTTCTGCTGAGAAGCTTCTTAAGTGAGAGACTGGTCAAGGACATTTTTATTTTGTTTAATGATATCTTGTAATATTCTTGTGTGCTTTTTGGATACAGCTGCAATTTGCAAATATAACTGTTCATCAGTTAAGGGAATGGATCATTCATTTTTTATAATTGGGTACTCTAGAAGCATTTTCTCAGGTATCCTTGTCAGGCATTTTTGAGATAATGCAGAATTTACTTGATCATGTTCCAACATGGTTGTTAAATGAACGCCTGCCTTTTCTCGGTCATGCTATCCTGAGAGCTCTGAATTGCTGTCTTCAATCTGGGATGGTTCCAAAGTAATTTAAACTGGATACAATCATTCTTTTGTTAGAGAAGATGTCTTCAACCATGGATGTTTTGTTTAATAGCCATCAAGTTCACAATTTACACATTTCAGTTAACAAGATGGAAAAAGCCGTTTAATGTTCAGTCCAGATTTTACGTATGTCATAGTACACATCTGGCAGAGTCAGACTTTATGATTGTCCCTTAATTTTTAATAGTGTAACTTTTTTTTTCATTGAGCTCTGATCTTCTTGATAATTTACATTTTGACAGCCATTTGACAAATTACTTAAATACCTGATTACTATTATGCTTAAAATCTTTCTAATAACTATTATTGTGCTTGCCTCCACATATAAACCAAGATAACATTAGTGTCTTCTAAGTGGAAGTTTAGTATCAGCTCTAAACACAAAATGAAGTCTTAGCAAATCAGTTTCAGTAAATTATCAACATGATTTCCAGGAAATGAGTAACTAAAAAATATAGGTGAAACATTGTGATGGAAAACCCTGAGATACCTAATAAGTCTGATGCATTTTTCATGAAAATAAATAACACTGAGATTCACAAACACTGCCTAGGATTTCTCAGATGTACATAGGGAGAAAAGGGCAGTTTCAGAGACTTTTTCACCAGCAAGTGAGTCATCCTCTGGAAATGCTCATTTTTTCCATTGTATCATGAAAGGTCAAAGTTTCCTAATGGAGAGCAGACTCTTAGGTGCTAAAGTTCAGGGAGATTAGTCTTGAAGGCCTCCTGTGGCAATGAAATCTAAATTAAATAATTGGAAGCTCTTTAGATTTTCAAAGGCCAACCTATTCAGCACCAGTTGCAATGTTCTTGTTTCATTTAGCATCTTACCTTGATAAGGCACAGTGGTCAGTCAGCCTCTTAGAGTTTCTTAGAGAATGGAAAAGAGTTGTCAGCTCTCACAGTTTTGTTTTTTTTTCTTGGTGGAGGTATGATAATCTTCCTTCATTTTTGAATTAAATAATATGTGAATGTGCCAGAATTAATCTGAAAAAAACTTTTTCTAGACCTGAGGGCAGTATAAAATAAGATACAAAATAGGAATCATATATAATTAGTAAAATATAATATTTAATGTTTTTGAAGAATTGTGGGGCCTGAATTATTATAGCCTCATTACAGTTTGAATAACCTGAAAAATACTTCTTAAAATAAAAACATATTTTCATAATGTAATCTCTCTTCCACCTGTAAATTTTAATTGATGAAGTATTTTTCTGAAAAAAAACCCCACCCTGTTTTTTGTAGAGGACTTCAAGGACTTATCTTTCCAATATTCTTTTTACCAACAGTGACGAGGGTTTAATTGAGAATGTAAAGCTTTGTGTGAGCTTGCTGTTACAGACTGTAAATTGCCTTCCAGCTCTTTCACTATCAATTGGCAATGAAAAATAAAACCATATGAAAGATTAAACCAGCATATTGATATCTTATTATTTCAAGTGTCACACCAGTCCACCTAGTGATGTGAGAAAATTTCCCCACACCACAAAAATGTTCTAAAATACTATACTAAATTTTAAAAAGTGCAAAAATACTTATTCACTGCTTTAAAGAAAATTAGTTTGTCAAGGATAAGGAAAAAGAAAGAAATAACAGCATCAGCACACAATATTTAATTTAAAAACATGTTCTCCCCCAGTGTGGATTATTTGCTTCTCTCAGTCTAACTAAAACCTTGATATGGTGAAATTGTGAACATCTGGAATCTTCAAAATCAGTATTAAGTCATTTTAACACAGAGTATGGGATTAATTTGCCCAAATTTAGACATCTACAAAGTAGAAATCTAAGTCTGAACTAGTTTTCCAGGCCCTAGGTAATCAAGAAAGAGAAACAGGTTTTTTATTGCAAAGAACAATTCATCCCCATTCTAAAACACATCTGAAATGGTCCAGATGAATTATTCCCCCCAAATGTTTATTTTTCTCTGTTGAACACAGGCATGATTGACTACCTTGGATGTAAACATCCGTAATATAGCCTACAGTTAGGTAAGACCCCTTCATTATTTTCAGAACTGTAATAGCATGTAGAGTCTCTACTCTCAATCTGGGTGCAGAGATCAGCTACGTGACTGATTTTCCTGAGGCTTAACTTGGTTTCCTTAAAATTTGTGCATACATATGGGCACACACACATATGCACTTGTAGGATGTACAGTCTTTATTAAGACATATCAGAAACACTCATCTTGATAACTTGACTCTGCAATGTCACATGAAAAAACCACTTGTAACTCAAACAGGAATTTCAAATTAATTTTATAGAGTTGGGTAAGAACACTAACAGCACTGGGGCTGAATGTCACATCATGTCTGCAAGCTCATTCATACCTGTGTTTGGAAATTAAAAGGAGACAACTTCTGCATCAGAAGGTTATGGAGAGTGACTACAAGTATCTTCTTAAAATACATAATATGCAAAGTAAACTGTGGATTTATTAAGCCAGTTTAATTCACAGAATATAAAATCCTAAAAACTGTTCCATGAAAAATAGAGCTAAGGGGTTACCTGTTAGATGCTGCTTAACAGAAGGTGAAATATTTGGAGTTCAAAAGTCTGTGTAAAAATTTTTTCAGTCAGGTGAGTGCTTAATTTCCACTTTGTCTGCATGAAGTCTGTTGTGAAGTGATGAAGACATTGGTGTCACAGTTTTCACATCACAAAGATAAAGTTTGACTTGTGTCATTTTGCATGGATGAAAAATAGTTCTGAAAGTAATTTCTTAGAACATCAATTTGCAAACCCATATATCAGGAGCTGATGTAATCCTTACTTTCTCCTCCAGTTGCTTCTTCGAACATGCCAATCTTTTGTGACAATATTCTCCTGAACTTCAGCCAGTAACCCTGAGCTACTTTAATCTATTTTAAACTTCTTTTTTCTTTCTGTTGCACTCAATAAGACAAATATCAGTTATGTATCAAATTGCTTCCATGTCTCCTTCATGGCTTCATGACACACTGGGCATGATTCAGTTTAATGTGCATTTAGACTTCAGGAAGTAGATGTCTAGAAGTGTTCCAGTATCTGAGATACAATTAAAGACAATGAAGACCTAAAGCTCAACTTGCATGCCTAAACCTAGACCTCTAGTGGCATTTTAAATGCCCTAAAATATCTTAAGACGACTGTAGAGGCCTGGATACTGTGACATGAGCCCTTTGGAGAACTAAACTTTCTTGGTTCAACATCAGGAGGTTTAGCAGGACACTAAGAAGAAACAGAAGGCATCTGACCTTGAGCTCTTCTGGTCTGGGTTGTCATTCACAAATCTAGCATACAGGCCAGTTGTACTTGCTGCCATTCACATGATTCATCTGGAATTAGTAATGAAGGAATTGATCTGGCATGGAACTGAAGCTTAGGTTTTGAAATGAATTAACCAGGAGCTCTGGGTATGGCCCAGAGGTTCCAAGGGTTAAGAAAATTATTTTCCCCACCCATGCTACACTTTCGATCAGGCCATCTGTGCATGAAATAGATTCCAGGATCAGATCTCTCATATTCACTGCAGATTTAATGAAACTGCTTCAGCAGTATAAACTTGGTTGTTAAATATAGAATTTAATTCAGCATTAGGGTCCTTGCAGTGTTTTATGCATGTGAACCACTTATAAATTTTCATTGAGGAAGCTGGGTTAAAATTGTCGGGCAGAGTTTTTAAGATTTGTCTCCTTCAAATCTTATAAAAATAAATTTAAGTAGCTTACATATCCCTAACTAAACTATAACAGTAGTATAGCTCAGTTAATTTAGTTTAGTATGTTAGAAAAAGTTTTCTTGATGGTTTTCAAAATGTTAGAGTTTTGCTGGATATATCATTACCACCAAGTTGGTACTGACTTGTGGAGGCTATAAAACAAATAAAGTCATTAAAAATAATTTGAACAAAAGGAGTAACTTGATATCATAATGCCATCCACATTTGGTTAAATGACTTACTTTAAAGCTCCCTTTCATCTTACTAAACAGATTTCCAAAGTAAAAAAAAAAAAATGTGATTAATAAATTATCCTCCATAAATCTTATGATAACTATGATAGTCTTTGGAGAATTATGAAGCCACATCTGGAAAAAGTATTTTACTGCCTGTAAAACAGCATGCCATGAATTTTACTAGTTCACATTAGTAAGTAAAATACGGTATATAATTTTTGCATTCATCAGTGTGAGTGCAAAACACATCATTTCCTTCTCCCCAAAACCCTTAGATTTATTTCACAAAGAATGTTTCTTGTAAACTTTATAAGGAGCTTGTTTTCTTTTATTCGTACAGAGATATTTCTCCTTTATATTAGCCGTAATTTACAAGATGAACTGGAGGATACCTAACAGAAGAACAGAAGTAAGTAAACAGTAAGAGTAATAGGGTTCATGTGTTATTATTATCGCACCAAGGCTAAAATGAGCAAGGCCAAGCCACTGAATAAATGCCAGAGCACTAATCAAGAGAGAAAGCAAAGAAGTTAATTTTCTGCTACGTAATCCAACAATAGCTATTACGTTATTCTTTTTCATTAATGACATTTTAAAACATATAGATTAGAGTTGCGAGTCATTCAAGATGAGTGGCTGTAATATTTCTGGAATTAAAAACTTGATTAAACTTAAGTATTTCTTAAATAAAATGAGCAATGTTCTTGTAGAGCCAAGTATGTCCCAGGGAAATATAAAACCCTTTTTATTTCCAAGCAGATGTTTGCAATAAGAAATGGATGGTGAGTGAAAGGGAAGAACACCATTAAGCTAAGGTAGCCCCTAAAGATTTTTATATAGTTCTGCAATCATAAGCTCCATCAGTGATAAATATCACAATAGTGGTTGTAATGTACCTGGTTTTATTTATGTGTAGATCCTTGAATATGCTTTACCTAAAGTAATGTAATTCTCTTAATGGTGGTAGGAAAGCTATATTTTAATGTAAAGGAAAGCAACATATTTTTTGTAACCTGAAAAGGTTCTTTCTGTGAAGATAATTTACAATAAATCAGGCCAATAGCATCTGTAAACACATTTCCTTCTTAGAAAAGAAATAATTAAAAATCCCAGAGAAATGCTTACTAGGAAAATATATGTGGATTAGGTTCTGACAGTCCCCTTTATTACAAATGAAACTCTCACAATATCAGCATTTTACAATTATTTATGTAACATGTTGCTCAGACAGATAACATGGGTGAAATTCTGGCGATTCATAAAATGGCTATTACAGTAAATCTGTCTTTCTTCTTTCTTGGTTTGAAATGGCTGTTTTCTTGGGGTATTATTACCCTGGGTATAGTTGATTTTTTAAATATTCAAAGCTGAGATGGGCTTGTACCTTGCTTGTTGCATTTTCTGAAAACAAAACCTTTAAATTTCCACATGCTTTTTTATTTTTTTTTTTATTTTTTCTCTTCTCTCCTGTGATTTTGGCAGAGGTTTATGAGAAAAGGTTGGAGTCTTTTCACAACTATTGTGATACTATGTTGGATAATGACAAAATTTCATGCCCACACCAGACAGTCAACATTTAGACATGCAGGTGTCTATTGGGTTTATGTGGCCAGATTTTGATGGTTGTGGGTGAGGTGCCTTCAAGAAAGGGCAAATCAAAGAAGGCAGGCACAGGAGGAGGGAAAAGGGTGAGAAGATCGAGAGGGAATACCAAGGACAGAGGAGGAGAAAGAGGCTTCAAGTGCCAAAGCAGCAATTCTCTGCATCCCATGAAGAACCCAGGCTCCACTGAGCAGGTTTATCCTGAAGGACTGTATCTGATGAGAAGGTCCCAAGTTGGAGCAGAAGAAAAATGTGAGGAGAAAGGAGTGGGAGACAGAAACTGTTATGCATTGACCACAGCTCCCATCCTCCATCCTTCTTATGCTGCCTGGGGGCAAGTAAAGGAGCCTGCATTGATCAAGTGAAGTTGAACCTAGTGGAGGAGGAAAGGTGTTGGTCTTAATGTTTATCTTTTTGATCATCACTACTGAAATCTATTTTTATTGGCAATAAATTATTTTTTCCCCATGTTCAGTCTGGTTTGCCTGTGATGGTAATTGGTAAGCAATCTGTCCTTTTCTCAACCCACAATCTTTTTCATCCAATTTCCTTCCTACTCTGTCCCAGTGAGGGGTGGTAATGAGAGAGACGAGTGAGTGAGCAGCTGGGTGGGTGTTTGGCTGTTGTCCAAGGTTAACTCACCACAAAATGGTGTAGCAGGCAAGCTTTAGAAGCTGCATACATAAATAGACTGGTACTGTGCAAACCATATGCAACAAGTCCTTTTTATAGCACAGACTGTGTTAGTTCTCACAAAGTTATGGCAAAGCAAATGCAAACCATTTTGAAAGACTATTGCAAAATTTGCATAAACTCAGCAAACAATTTTCTGTATAAATTCTATCTTAAAAATTGTCTTGACAAAATCATTATTGTGGAAGACTTTTCTGTATCAACAAGCCTCTCCCTTTGTCATCAAGATGCAGGAAAAGCATACTATTACTCTGCAAACTCTGGATCACATAAGAAAGAAAAAGTCACTTCACCAAGTGGACAGAAAGTACCACTGTGAAAAAGGCTCAAGGGGAGAACAAGATCTATGCAATGGTCTTCAGTGCTACTGCAAAAAAGACAGTTATCCTTTGGGAATGTGATAACGGAAGAGTTGCCTCTGAGATGGAGGTAATTATTCTATTTTACTTAACACCAGGGAAACCTCAGATGGAGCACTCTGCCCAGTTTCAGCACCACACTTAATGAAATATTTAGACATATTGGAAAGAGTCCAAAGGTGAGCCAAAAACTAAGGATTAAGAAAACATGACCTCTGAGGAAGTGCAAAAAAATCCCTGCTTTTATAAAAGGGAAGATTGCAGTTGAGCAGAACAGGACATGAACTGGTGACATGATATGTAGAAGACCTGTGAGGAGAAAGATTGTGAGCTTTTTTCCATACCTTTCATAAGCAGGACAAGAATTGATTGACAATTTAGAAAAGAGGAAATTATAGATTTCCACATAAAGAAAAGTTAAAGCTTTAGTAGAAGTTTAACTAATAGAATTGTTCAAAATCCAGAAAATTGACTAATTGTCATTACATGGGGATAAGGCAGATCCATTCCTGCCATAACCTTCAATTATACCTAAAACTGTGTCTATAAAAACTGTTGCCACTACACATAGGAATTTTAGCATGGAATTTGACGAGGGATAAAAACCTGTCCCAGAGCCTATTCTCTAGCTGAAGGTCAACTAGCACAGTCTGAAAATGAGCATTATTGACATTAACATTTAACTCATTTACTCTCCAGACTGTGTCAGCTCCATCCACACCCTCCATCCAGCATTGCCCTTGGCCCATGTTCCCCACTGCACTGTGCTGGGAGTTGTGTGACAGAAGGAGTATAGGTTGGTCCAAGACAAAGGTCATCACCAACTAGTCTAACATTTTTAACATTTTTAACACTTGAGTTCCAAGTCTTGGCAATGCCTTCTGGGGTCCTTGGACTTCCTAGTATAAATGAAAGCAGCACATCCTGCATTAGTAAGGACTTTCAATTAACTATATATAGACATTCTATGATTCTATTTATGTCAAGCTATTGAAGTGGCCTTAATTACAGTGTACATTTTTTTTTTCTCCTAGGAATAGGGGTAACTCAGATGCTTGTTCTGAGGGTAGATACAGCCCATCACACAGCCAGGTGCTATGGTCAAGTTTTCTATTTGAACTAAGGCAGAGAAGTTGTGAGATACTAGCACTTTAAGTAAACATGGATTCATATAAATGTCTTTTGTTTGGAGAGTCACTGTCAGTAAGGAGAGAACTTTTATGCCTAAGAAGACTTACTGAAATTTTGTTTGTTTTAAGAAACATCATTTAATTTCTCCTCCTCCTCTCTCTTTTTGCTGAAATTTAGGTATTACTATATCCTTGCTAAAGATTCATTAATGATTTTCCCCCCACTTTATGTATATTTTAAGAGAACTCTGTACTGCTAGACTTCAAGAAGTTCTGATCTAAACATATTCAATAAATAACTGTTTGGTTTCTGTTGTTGTTCTGCCATAAACCTGGCTCTAAAAGGCAGGCAACATGACACTGAAAATATTGATGGTACTGTTCCTCTGGTTATTCTAAGTTTTCCTGTGTTTAACTTTCCCATCTCTTTGCACAGAAAATCATAACATATCTCTGGGCTTGTAAAACTCCTGGAACTCAAGACACAGCTAGTGCCATTGATTTGATGATGTGTGAGACTCAGAACCTGACATTTTTCTAGGGTAGCAAGATGGATAATTTAGGTTTTTTGTTCTCAATTTCCCCATTTTTATAAACACAAAAATGATTTGTTTAAATGGTATTGTTACAAAATAAGTAACTTGTTCTTTCAAAAGCAAGTTCTTTCAAACTAACTTTTTTTGAGAAGCAATATGGTACAAGTGCTTTTTTTTTTTTTTTTTCGGAAATAGCTCTTTAATTTGGAATTTAAAACACGAAGAACAATAAAGATGTGTCCCAAACAGCAATGGAACTTCTGGGAGAATCATAGATCAGCAGAGCTATGTGGATTTAAGCCACATTTAATTTGGGCAGGATAATGTGCTCACCTGTCATTTCATTATCTGAATCACCAGAGGGGTGAGATAACCATTTTCTAAACTTCCCACTAGTGCAATGAACATTTAAGAGAAAGCAGTCAGTGGTACTATTCAAGTAACCAGAGCTCCAAAATAATATAGACACTACTTCAAAGTCCGTAATTCTAAAGCTTTCACTTTGATACTGGAATTGTTTTTTCTAATCTCACTTCTAGAAAAGGCTGCAAGATTTTTTTGTTTTGAAGCATCTATAAGTCTGGGATAAAGCACTTTGAAGGTGTGTATATAGATGCTCCCAGACTATTTCTCCTGTTCTGAACTTCAGGAGAGTAATTTTTATCTCAGAATATACGAATATCAGACAAATCTTTTCTTCCTTCAGTGCACCAGAGCACTGTCCCTTTCCAAGAGAAAAGGCAAAACACATTGCATTTTATTTTTCTAGCAATCATAATTATGAATTTTGTTTTATTAATTAGGATTAGAATGCATATTTATATATAAATCATTTAAATAACCAGTAGGTAGATTTGCTAAAATAATATTGGCCAAATTAGCAAGAAACAAAATGTATTTCTTTCTAAATGCCTTACATGCTTTTTGTCTTTTGATGAAGTGTTTCCAGCTGTTTTTTCCTTCTTCACACAAGAAAAATAACATTCTCTCATTTACACATGTTTTTTTTACTGCCAAGAAGCTGGTGGTGAAAAGAAGCATATGAAGAAAAGGGGTGAGAATGCAGAAAAAAGGAAGAAAAGTCTTAAAAACTGAAGGTGAATAATAACTTAAAATACTAGAAGTAATTTAGAAAGTACTAACTACTTAGTTCCAAAATATGATATGACCAAATGCCTTCTACAGTGCCACAGTTCACACAAACCAGAACATAAAAATGGCATTAACAACTCTTAATACCCACAGCTGTGGCCACAAGGAAACTCCCCATGTTTCATGAACTCTTCTATTCATTCACAGAGAGCCTTGAGATGACTCCCCACGTCCTAGAAGGGAGAAATGTCTCCAGCACTTTCTCTCTGACTCTTCAGAGTACAAATCATCCTCCCCACCTTTTCCAGAACTCAAAATCTTAATGGGGTCTGTACAGATTGGTCTTGTGATGTCGTTCAAGTGCTTAGGCTGGGTATCCTGGCTGCACTATGCTGACATCTTAAAGTCCTTCCCACTGCTGCTACCACTGACATACACATTGCCTCCAAATGAAGCAGCCCAGTTGAAAATATGAATAGCTTTAACCTCAGGAACACTAAATGTAACTAATATGGTTGTTGTTTGGAAGTTGTGTCTCACGTCTGTCCAATGCAGTGTACTCAGGCACTGAAAAATAAGTCTCTTTCTTTGGGCTCTGAGGCAATTGCATCCCTTGGTCCTAAGGGGAGAGGGTGGGGAGGTGTCAGTGATCTGTATGTTTGCAGCCTCATTACAGGCTTTGTATAAAACTGAGGAGTCAGTATTTCCAGCTGGTGCAGCATACAGCTGCCACCTTCCTGAGGTCAGAGATTGCATGAGTGCTTCACTTGTGGTGGCCATCAGCCAGATCGAGAGGTACATTAGTCTTTCATTTTAATTTTTAACCACTTTTCAGCTACATAAAAACACAAAATAATTAGCATCAGGGGTCAGGGACAAAGGTGCTATCACAGATCAGGATGAGAGATTTAGAGAATGTCCCAAACTATTCCTAAGAACACTGGTTGTCTTAGTCTGGTAGGTCATGAAAGTGCTTCAGTTTCTGTGAGGGCTGATCATTTTTCCCATTATTCTTTACTCAGTGTTGCATCAGGTTTATTCTCCTCTCCTCGTTATCTCATCTCATCTCATCTCAATTTGTTTTTCAGATAACAATTCTGTAAAACAAATAAATTCAGCTCAATTTCTGGAATAATTGACAAATCAGAACTTGGTTTTGTCCCCAGTAGAGAAAGGAATGTGTTTATCCTAATTTATCTTCTATTTACTTATCTTTTTATTTTTTTATTTATTTTTCAATTGACTGTTTTGGCCAGCATCACACTACTAAATGTCTGACTTAGCTTTCACTTTGGATTTATACTGTGTTTTAGGTCAGTTTAAATGTTGTTTGGAAAAATGAATAACTGTCTGATAAAGCTGTGTGTAATCGTGTCATGCAAAGAGAAAAATACATGCCTTAGCAGCAGATTTCTGTTATGGAAGGAGAAATGTATTTGAGATTAGAACTAAACTTGATTTGAATAAAATGAGAACTGACTTTTTCTCCAATTTCAGTGTTCCTAGTTTTCTAGTTTGATTAAACATCTGAATTGTTCATAGAATCATAGAATGTCAGGTTGGAAGGGACCTCAAGGATCATCTGATCCAACCCTTCTAATATTATTGTTTATATGAGGTGTCCCAGCACCCCATCAAGCTGAATTTTAAAACATTCTAAAGTAGGGGCATACACCATTTCCTGAGGGTTATTATTCCCAAAGATTATTACTCCTTAATAACCTGTTTACAGCAAGCACTCTTCCTTCACTCTCAGTTTTAATGTAGTATCCTTGGTTCAGAAATTGCCTCATCTCTGACTGGAATATTTAGGTAAAATAAAGGTTTATTTGAGCTGGTTTTTATGTGATCAGATTATTGTCTAATATATTTATTGTCTAATCCAGCCACCAGAGGGCACCCAGATGGCCCTGCAGAAGTAACCTGATTCTAACGAAGTTGAAATAGAAGAATTAATAACAATTATTAAATGAGGCCAACAGATGTCAAACAAAGCATGTCCACTACTTCCTGCCAAATTCTACATGTGTTGAAAATTAAAACAATACATCTGAATTAAAAAAATACTAAAACAAATTCTGAATTCCATACTCAGGTTTTACTTAGGAAATAATCTCAGTTGTTAGATTCTGAAATCTGTATACTTTTAACCACTACCAGTTCTAGAAAGATCCTATTGATACTCTCCTGAGTAAAGACTGGCAGAATATTGACCAGCTATTATACAATTCAATTTGCAGAGACACTTTCCTATCTACAACAAAAAACCAAAGAGGATTTTAAATTTGAATGCAGACAATGCACTATGATGCTGATAGCATGTTGAAAGCAATATATTTTTTTTTAAATAAAGATTATGAAGAACTTATTTTCCCCATATGACACGACTAAAAAGAATATCTTTTTACACAGTGTATTTCATAACCCGTAGGTTTATTACTTCAGGAAAGGAGTAAAAGGTTGGTGAGCTTGTGCCCAGAATGCCAGTTCTCTAAAGTAATGTTAAGAAAAACCTTAATTATCACAACATAATGAAATCTGAAGATTTTGAAGACTGCTGATTTCTTAGGAGTTTCATGAAGAAGAAATATTTCAGGGTTGTTGGATTTTCTACTTTATCTCAGTAGGATTCTGACATCTCTAGAAATTATATCCATTCCATTGACTGTGCTGTGTCTTGCTAGGTGGTGTCTACCACCATATCCTGCTCCCAGGCATATTAATATTTTTTAGCATTGAACAAATTATTTCATATTTGTATATAGTTGCAACATATAGTTGCAGTCTATGCACTGAGGGTAAAACAGAACTCATTAGTGTCCTGTTGATTTTGGAAACTGTCACCATTGCTGTCAATATTCTCAGGAAGCAGTCCCTAGCAAGCAATGCTTAGACTATTTGTCCTTTTTCCCCCTATATAATCAGTAGATGATTAACTGTTAAGCTTAAAGCAACGCTGATATACTTTGTAAAAGCAACACTGAAACCCATTGTAACCATATTGTTTGTGATCTGCTTATACGGTCTTTATTTTACAAATGAGAACTAATCCTTGAGATATTTATGCAGCTGTTTTGGGCATCGGTGCTTTCAAATCTGAATTGTGCTATAAGAAAGGAGGTTGACTTTAAGGCAGAAGTGCACCAGAAGCAGAAAGGAGGCTTCAGGCTGTTCAGGAGTGCCAAATAGCCCTCAGTGGTTAGACTAAAGTCTGAGTCTAGTTTCGGTCAGAGATATAAGGATGAATAATTCTCTTCAGTTCTGTGTATGAAAAATTGTACACTACTGCAGAAATTCTTACTAGCAGCCAAGTCTGGTGATATGTCATATAAGTAATTAGTTTAACTGATGTGGAATCACTGTAACCCCAAGGCTTCAATAATTGTTCAAAAATTTAAGTTTCACATTTGGTTTCCTAAGCCAGGAGAATCAGCAGCCAGGTTTGTGGCTGAGTTGTGAAAGTTAACAGAACAGTGTCAGAACTCACTTTAAAAAATATTAAAGTCATGGGATTGGAAGTGACGATTTTTGAGCAGGATGCAAATTTTTTACCTGTCACAGTTAAACTAGTAAAGAAATCTGCAGGCTCTGTAATAAAAATATCTAAACTGAGACACAAATTTCTTCCTCCCCGAGTGTCTTGAGTGCATTTTCCTAGTAAGATTAGAAGAAAGAACAGATGTGATAAAACAAGAAAAACAAATACATTCTAGAAAAAAAGCTTGAAGTAAACCCAAATTTTTGCATGGCAGCATATGAGCTTGAAGCTACTGCACCCATGAGCTGTGGAAATTTTCTGTAGTCCTTAATTTAATAATGTAAGGCTTTTTTAAAAAGCAATATGGCTTCATCCATTTAGGAAGACCCAGGAGGTTCTTCTTTCTCAAGTAACATCTCTAAGATATTAGTAACCATAGACAGAAGTTAATTTGGCAGCCTCCTGTTTGAGGGAGAAATCAGGTCCAGTGTAATAAACATCTTCCTGAAGTCATGCAAATAAGCCTGTAAATTAAACAAGGCTGCATCAACCATCTGAGTTTATTTCTAGATACTTTTTCACTGCCCAAATTCAATATTAAAGAGAAAGCTGTCTTGAGGGCTAAATGGTGGAATCCTCTACTGAGAGCAGAGGACTCCTTTTGAAGGTACAACACAACTTCAGATTTTGTCTATAGTCAGCAGATGGAACATGCATAGTTAGCTTCAACTAAAGATCTGTTTTGAACAGCTAAAGTTAGGTGAGAGAAACTTTAGCCTTTTCTTAGAGCACACATTTTTGCCTCTGTAATGTGAAAAAAAAACACCTCCTTAGTCAAATTTTCCTGCCCCCTAAGAAGAAGAAGAAGGCTAAGAAGAGAGGCTGTGAAATCTATTTTTCAGTCTAAAGGACTTTAAATTTAAAAAAAAAAAAAATATAAAATTCACTGTGTTGAGATTAAATAAAGTTAATTTTTATCTGAAATGAAATAAAACAAACACTGGAAGCTTCTTACAATGGTGTTCACATTTCCTGCTAAGTTCTACAGTCTCTAAAACAGATGGGGAGGCCTGTCACAGGAAGATATGCCACACATCAACATGAGGAAAATGTTTTAATTTTCAACAGACAGAGCTGATGACAAAGATATAAACTACTGTAACTGTGGCTCTGTAGGTTTGATGTTCTAAAGAGGCCCAAGAACTACCAGATCTAACAAAATTTAGGATTGTTTCATTGCAGGGACATTTCATCTGAGGTAGTGAAGATTTGATTCAAAAGAGACAAAAGGAATCACAGGGAAAAAAAAAAAAAAAAAAAAAAAAAGGAAATTAAGAACCTTCTCCTCAACCTTTTCACACTTTCACAACCAAACTGTAACCAAATAATTTTGAAGTCCTGGAACAAGTAGAGAGAGGATTTTTTTATTTTGACAATTGTAATTGCCATCAAGGTCTGAAAGTGTAACACCACAAAAATGATGTTTCTGGCCAGCACCTGAGAGGTAAGTGCCAGAAATCTCGCATGAAATGCTGTTTTTTAGGAGACTGCCAGTTTGAACTGGAGATTTGATAGGTTCAGATAATTTCAATAAACATTAAGACTTCTGGATGATTGTTTGAACCAAACTTGCACTCTGAACCTTTCCATTCAGCTGTCTGAATAGAAAACCTTTCCATTCAACTGTTGGAATAGAAAATCACATTATAGTTTATAGATAATAACATTATCTGGGGAGTGCATTACTTAAGGAAGAATATATAGTCAGCAGCTTCTGAGATTTATCTTCCAGTAAATTATTTTTTCTCTCCCTTACAGTCTCTGTATTTTGCAGAATGACAGGATTTGGGAAATGTTTGTATAGCTGAAAATTGTTTTCAGGAAGTTGGAAGTAAAAACAAAGACTTTTGTGAGCTGTGAAATCACAATTAATATATTTGATATCTGTGCTGACAATAATAACTCTGGTATTTTCCCCATGCACATCACTCACAGTTTGATACCCAAGGACATTTGATTTTCATTTCAGATTTACCCCAGTAGTACTTTCTTTTCCTTTCCTTTAATGGAAGTCTCTGAAATGAAGAGCTCAGGCAGGTTTTTGATGTGTAAAACAACACAGGTTTTCTGGATGCTCAGAGATTATGTTAAACTACCTAGCTCCATTCTATCACAACTTTAGATTTGTTTAAGCAAGTTTCCACCTGCACAACAACTTCTTTTACTGCCAGTGAAACACACTCTTCCCCAAGGAGCCTGGTATTATAAATCACCAAAGTGCACATGCTGCTGCTGCCAGCGTGAGAGGGGTCTGGCACGATGAATCTGAGGAGTAATGAGGGACCTGGAGTAGCCCACACACATTAGGAAAGGAGAAACCAGGACACAGCTTTAGAGTGTAGAAAACAGTGTATCAGAAACTTTTAAACACAACCTATTAGATTCAGATATGGAACTTTAACCTGCTAGCTTGTGACCATGAGGAGAGCAACCAGTCACAAAACAAATGCACACCATCAGCCTACACCACCAAATACACCTGTGCATTATAAAACAAGAATTATAGCATCAGGCTGTACTGCGAGCATTTCATCATAGCAATAAGGTATAATCTTCAAATGATTAGACAAAAAATCTACTGAATTGAATAGACTAGAATCTGGGACACCATTTTGCCCAAGATGCCTGTTTTCACCACTTTTATTAGATTGACTCAACTGACTTTTTTTCTCAATAAGGATTCAAGACCTAGTTCAAAGTAGTTACAGAAAATTAGACTCAGCCCCTCTCCCTTGCCAAAGTTTCCATTGGTAAAAGAAAATTGCTTTCTGTTGCAAGAGTCTGTAATGTCTGTAGTCTCCATTTACCGTACCCTCCTACCCCTTTCTGAAGGAAACTGGTGGTCTTACAGCATCCTGGGGTGGTCTGCAGACCTCCTCTTAGCTGCAGTTGCTCTGGTTCCTGTCTATGCTCCCATCAATTCATACCCAGCTCAATGCCACCCACAGAGAGCAGTTGCATGCTAATATCAGAAAGTTCTTTGAAAGATGCCAGCTCTATCTTTCTTTGATGTGCCATATTACTTCCTAATGGACCAAATTCTTCCCTGACGCACATTCAGCTCCTGCTGACTTTATCCAAGGCTGCAGATTCACAGTGCACAGCTTTATGCTAAGTGGAGAATAACCACAGTTTCTGAAGGATCTCAGAACAGAGCTCCCTCCAGTACAAGAAGTCATGTTCTTCAATGTTTCGGCTATACCACTTGCTGCAGTTTGTCCCTAGGAGAGGTCCATGTCCGTGTGCAAATACATTTTTATGGATACAAAAGACTAATTGGAATAAAAAGTTCTCACCCCTGAGGAATTTTTCATACAGTGTCAACAGATTATACACGTGGGCACAAGCCATTTCTAAACAGACCAGCCTGGACACTAGTAGAATGTAACTACAAATGTAGGAAGGGATTCAGTGTGGGACACAAAATCAACAAGGAGTCGGGGAAATATTCATGGAATTCACCCATACTGTGTTCTGTACTGGGATAGCTGCTCTACCAGCAGTACCTAATGAGATAGTATAGAGATAAATCAGCTTCAACAATATGTATGAATTGCATAGTGCAGACCTCAGTATATTTATCCCCCCTAAACATCATTTAGCTTTTGCAGTATTTTGTAGGACTGAATAGTAATCAGACCATAGCTGTTTCCCACCTTCATCCACCATACGTGCAGATGCCAAAGCCAGGTTAACAGAACATGACATTCACATGCCTGTGGATTCTGGGTCATTTTTTTAATAACAGACATATTTTATGGTAAAATTAGAGTGAGTATCTGGGTGCAGCTCTAAAAACAATCAGAAGATATTATTTGCATTTACTTTAGAAAAATGCACCACACGTTGAACCCAACACAGTTTATAAAGCACACAGAGTAGCAGGAATACTTCAGAATAATCCTTTCTATAGAATCATAGAATCATAGAATTGTATATCTTCTTAAGTTTTAAAAAATGAATAAATCAATATGCAACTGTCAATACTGACCTGAAATATTCCCACATTGTGTGCACACATTCTGTACTTTTTGCTAAATATATTGGCATAGGATTATCCCAACAGCAAAGCCTATATTGAATTTTATATAGCAGAAACTCACAGAATTTGTACCCACATCACTCATTCTGTAACAGTCTGCAATTAATTTGTTGCAGAAGGATAACAGATTATTCATCCATGAGTGGTAAATGTAATACAGGCTGGAAAATATGGTGGAAAATTTAGGATTTGAATGCACCACACTCAGCTAGCTCAAATGGGAGTGTCTTGATAGAACAAGACAAGGCAGGGTGACATAAGACAATAGAAAGCAAGATGGGGCAAGGGAAAACAAGGTGCAAAGTTAGGTAGAGTGGTTTGCTGAGACCCTTATCCCATTCCTACTAAGGAAATGAGGAGGTTTGTGTTATTGCCATTTGATTTCTCTGTTTGTATTGCTGTCTTCATATTATCTACTCTGATAGCAGCTGCTCAAATGAAATACAGCCAATAACCATCCAGTATTGATACAATGGTGGGATTAATTACTCTGTACCTCTTTCCTTCAGTGTTTTTTTTCTCCTCTAACCTCATGAGTTTTTCCTTTTGCAGAGTCACGTATCACCACAGAGCTTGCAAAGTGTGTAAATTCCCCAGCATGCTGATTGCCTTGGCATTTGTCCCTCAGAGTCATAAGGCCTAAAGCTGTGACAGTCCAACAGTCATTAGATTCTGCCATGTTTCCTGGCAACACAGTGGGGGAGGAACTGCCAAAACCATCAGTGAAAAGAACTGACTTCATAGAGCTGGTTATTTTAGATTTCATTGACATTAAGGACAGAAGAGGCAAGCAAAAACTGTTTCATATTGCCCCCTATTTATCCTAAAACATTAAATATCTGCCTCTGCATTCCAAGCAGCTATTGTCCTTAGAATTGTTACATGTAATATTTAAACCCCAGCTTCATCCTCTAGACTGCCACGGAGGGGCTCAAAACGAGATGCAGGTGGGGACATAGAACACACCAATGCCAAAGGGAAGGGGACAGTGACCTCCCTCAATTGCTTAACTGCTTTCCTGATAATGCCACCAAGCACGTGTTATTCCTCATGGGAATACTCTGTAGCCTCATATTTAACCTGGTTCCCACCCTCCCACCAGGGCTATCACTAAGACAGCTCCCAGGCTGTGCTAATGCATGGAGCTGCTCTGTTCCAGGTGCAGGACTTTACACTTCTCTTCATTGTACTTAAGGAATTTTCTGTTGGCCCTCTACTCCAGTTTATCAAGTTCCCTGTGGGCTGGATCCCTGCTACTCATTTCGTCACTGTCTTCCCCTTATTTGTTACAATCCTCAAATAATATGAAGCTGTGTTCTGCCTCGTTGTCTTGTCATGGAGTAGCACACATTGTTTATGGCACAAAAGGTAAGGGAAGAACAGAGGACTTCACACTCAGAGATTCTCATGCCAGAAAAATATATATACCACAGTGTTCAGCCAGATCTTCTTCCCTATTTTCACACAGGCAGCAAGCCACTGCCTGTCTTTTCTTACAGATAGGCAAGTGTGAGTAAATCATTCTGATATTTAATCATTCTCACTGCTCGGAAATTTAATCTTGTTTAAGATTTTTGAAGGAAATTCTTTCTGCCCTTTTCCAACTGTTCAAGGCTTCAGTCTAAAGCCTTACTTGAGTATTACACGAATTAGTAGGAAGAAGCAACCTCAGATGTAGAATTTTAAATTATTTTGCCACATTTTTTTGAAATATTTGAAATTTCCTGTTGCTTAGAAGGTGGGAAATGAATTTGTGAAAAAGTTGAATATGTTTTCCCACTTTATGTTCTATTTTTTAAATTTACAGTTTAATTATTGTGGATCATTTCGACCACATCTAGACAGTAAGAAACTATTTTTCAAGTGTGTTTCATAGATATGTATGAATTTCAAATCCTGATAACTATGTACTATGAAGTTGCCCGAGTCTAGTACACACAAGAGATGGTAGATCTGAAATCTTTGGGTGTTGTTCAAATATTTATGATCAGATAGGGTCTTCTCAGCCTACTCTAGACTTCATGCATTGCTTCACAGAAGCTCTTTGTTTCAGAGTTGATGAGCATGGTGTGGTGTTGCTAAGCACTAACTCAATATTCCTATCTCTTCCTACATACAAATCTAGTTCTAGTGAGTTTAAAAACTATGATAGTGGAGATTTGTCATTGTATTAAGAAATAGAAGTTATAACCTGTTTGGGTAACTGTTGGTAAATGCTTATTTTTTCTTTCTTCCAGATTTTATTTTTCCATTTATTTTCACAGCATCTGGAGTTGGTACTCACCTTGGATGAGAAAGTCAGAAAGGTAGAAATGGTAAAACAGTGCAAATGTAGATTTCCCATAGATGTTCCACTGTTCTGTGCCTCTCTGGTGGCACACAGAGCAGTATATTAATTATTCCAGTTTTATGTCTCTCTTGTGCCACTGGTATAAGGTAAAGCCACAGGAGCACATTGATGAATGTGGTTCTGTAAGTACACTTTTGCCAAGGTTTGGCTTATTTTTATTTGTATAATTTAGCAAAATAAATCCTCTGTCATCAATTGAGTAGCAGTTGGTATCTACTTGTGAGAAGAATGAGCAGGCATTCATAGTATAAAATGGGATTTAAGAGCTCTGTATGTGGTTCCTCATAATCACAGCCTTTTTGTGAGATCTTCATAGACATAATTCTCTTGGTCATGCCAGGTAAAATGAGTGTGGTATCTTTTTCTTTGTCCTTGTATGTCTCACTTACTTAAAAAAAAAAAAAACAAACCAAAAAAAACCACAACAAAAAAACATTGACTTTCCTTAATTCATGCCTAATGATGTTTTAGATGAGACACAGAAAGTTCACATGCACTCTGTCTTTTTTCTTGGTTACAGTGTTAAACATTTGACTAGAGCTATTCATTTTTCCCCCAGCATGCTGGTAGCATTTTCTATTCTACCTGCCAAAGAAACTGAACTTCTGATAGAATTCTGGAACCCCACAACACCTGTTTTTTCGCCAAAATATTTCAAGGTGTTGCATGGTGGCGAAAAGTAAATTTTGAACATTGTTTTTCCCCCCACTGCTAAAACTCATCCATTCCCAGTAAAAACACTGTTCATGTCTCAGGCACTCTCTGCCTTACAGGCTGTTTTATGAAGAGGAGGAGGGAGGGAACACTCCGCATAATTCCTTACAGTCCCCTGCCAACATCTACCTCATCAGTGGAGTTGAGTCTGAGAGGTATTGTTAAATCCTTATGCCATCCTTCTGAGGCTTGTATTCAATTTTGTCTCCCTTCAGATGTGCTTCCAGGGCCACTGGAATTGCTTCAGCATCAATTTAAAATAAATAAAGAAATAAAAAGCCTCTCAAAACATCAAACAAACAAACAAAAACCAAAACCAAAGCAGCAAGGGGGAGAAAACCCCCATTAATGTGGGAGGTCTCAGCTTCCCCCAAAGTCCCATGAGATACTTAGCATGCTCATTTGGAGACAAATTTTGGCAGTCTGCCACCACTGAAGGACAATATGGGGTTTCTGAGCTGTGCACCACCTCTGCCACTGTCCAAGCATTTGAGGAGTGATGGTTCTTAGAATAGGTAGTGTGAGTTCAAGCATACATGTACTTTGGAATAGCAGGATGATTTCCACTCCCCTGCCTGTTTGCATATGCCTGTGTTTGTGTGTGGAGGTGGAGAACTGCCTGGGTCTCTCATCTGTTTAGAAAACACTGTTCTTGCTGGCAAAGCAAGCAGGCAGGTGGGCAGATATTTCAGAAATTTCCAGTTGCACTATGTGCGTTCAGTCAGGTATGAGGCTAACTTGTGTACATAGCATTTCCATTCGTCATTACCCCCTTCTGAAACTGTTCATTTAAGAATCATGTTTTTGATTAATTGCACCAATTCCATTTGCCTGGTTCCCTTTTTTTTAAATTCTCCACCTTGTTCCGTTGTTTATTCCCAAGCCACCTATGAACTGACTCACCTGTTGTATGCTGAAAAGTCTGAGTTGATGATGAATACCAGTTCTGTAAAGCTGTTCAGAAGAGGCAAATTACATGGCCATTATAAGCCAGTTGCATGAAAATCCTTGGGCAAACACCGTGTAAGTCAATGAATAGAGCTCCAAGTTGGCACGTTTTCCTTTTAGGTAATGAATAACCCTGCATACAACTACTAGAGTGTTCCCTCTGAACTAATAATGAGGAGGAAGCAAAGATCATACTTGGATTTAGTACAGCCAAGTGTGAGGGCAAGAGTTTTATTAAAGGAGTTCAAACAAAAGGGCAGGCATGACCAAGATGTTATGCCTAAGGATTTAAATTTAGTTTCCTGTATAAGTATGCAACGTCTGCCAAGAGACAAATTGTTTCCAGGGTAACACTTGAGGAGAGTGATCATATATCCCTTGGAGTCAGGCTGCTGAGCATTCATAATGCAGGACATCACCATGACTTGGTGCATGGAGCAAGTTTTGTGCAGGGACTGTGCTAAGTGAGATGGTGCAGGAGAGAATGTCATTCAGAGGACTTTTGGCTTTTCTGCCATCTTCCAAGCGAAGGATCACCAGCAAAGGATTTCCATTTAGAAGTGTATTGGTGTAGATACTGCAGGTTGAAAGTGAAAATGACTCCGTTAGAGTACTTAGGCTTGGACTTTCAGGGGTGGCTGAGAGAGCTCAGTACTCAGATCCTACACAACTGGATTAGAATTTGTATACTTTCCATCAAAGCATTTTTGGAAATTCCAGACTAACACAGTCCATGGAATTGGGAAGGGCTGAAGGGATGATAATTTCCTGTATCTTTGTCTAATTTCTAAAGCCACTTTTATGATAAAGGGAGTTCCCTATTGATAAAAAGTACAATAAACAATGTATTACTACAACAATTTTGAAAAATATGGACATCTCAATCTGGAGGGGTGATCAGAGCAGTCCTCATGATGAATAATTCCCTTTTTAATGCATCCTGCTTTAAGGTATTGGAGATACTGTACTAACGGCTTCATGTTCATTCTCTGAAAAAAAGAAAATAAATTCTAAAATTTCTTTCGCATTCAAGGTACAAGCTGTTTTTTATCTGGGGTCAGGCTTGAAGTAGTGGAGATTGCCTGATTTTTTTTTAAATTTCTTTTTTATATTTTTTTTTTTAAAGGAAGGAATTTGAAGCCACTTTTTCTTGATTAGAGAGCTTTCTTTTCCAGTTTTAGGGTGAATTGCAAAGTTAATAATAGTTAATTTGATGTTTTACCTGTGTCTTTGTTCTTTTCTTAGTGAAACTAAAACCCCTTATCAAAATAAAACATCATTTTGAATCAAAACTCTTTGTCCCAAAAATGTCAAAATTAAGTGTTTGTCATTACAAACAAAACCATTCTATTTTCCAGAGTCAGCACCAATTGGGAAATATTTTGTTTTATCAATTTTGTATTCCCTTGGCTAGAAGGAAAATTGGTGTTATTCTATTTATTCTATTTTATTGACCTGGATCTAATTAGAAAATAATACAAGCTAAGTGATAATGATACAACACAAGAAAGGAGAGTCCCAGGGCTTTCCTGGTGTAAATGCACAGATATCATTTTTTGGGGGTTGCATTTTAGACCTATTAATGCAGAATAATTTCTCTCTTGGGTGGCTGAGAGAACAGTTTGCAGATTTTAAATGTCAGCTCATGCTTTTCTGCTTGCTGAAGCACAGTTATTTCTGCCTTCTAAGGTTGAGTTAGACTCTATTGAGAGAAACTTCTGTTTTGAACCAAAGCTAAGTTTGGCTTCCTTCTACTCAAAACTAAAATACTCAGGATCATTCTCTCCATCTGCAAATACTGAGATACCTTCTGCTCTTGAGAGAAAACGTGTTTAAAGGGCATAGCTGGCTTACAAAAATCTCTTTTCTCAGGCATTTGTTGGAAAGAATGGGATGTGGGGGAAGGAGGGTTTGATTGTTTGTAGTTTTACATCAGGAAGTCCAGCAGAAGCCACTGCAACATCTCATAAAACATTGTGCAGCTGTGTGCAGACCTCAGGGTGCACAGATGTGTATGTATTATATTTCCTTGGAAGGGGCACAAGCTGAACTTTTCGATTTTGACACCCGACAGCATCCAGCAAAGGTGAGGTCTGCTACTTGTGCTCTAGGTTTTAAAATTAAAACCGTGTGGGTTGTAGTGCTCACATGACATGTATAAATGTATAAATGAGGGCCATTAAGTGAGTGCGTTTACACATCATTTAAATGAAACAACACACCTAACCAGATGGATTCCTAAAGTGAGTAATTGTGTACTGTTATTTCCATAACTGTTGCCCTTCCTGGTACACTTCACTTCTCTGGTATGTCCATCATTTTGACTTGAGCTTCCAGACAAGGGGCCAGTCCTTGTTTCTCTGTGTCTTCTGTGAAGATCTTGACGTTATTATGTGCAACTGGGAGTGGTGTTTTTCTCACCTAACTTCGGTCATCAAAACCACAGGCTTCTAGTCTGAGTGTGCTGTTCTGGCATCCTTGTTAGCCAATGAAAAGAAAACAGGATTTTTAGAGGGCAATTTAACTCATTCAAAGAGATTTTTATGGTAGGTGGATTGACGTAGTCCTCTAGATGTGCCTGGTACTGATTGCTTGTGATAAAGCGAATCTGGACAATTGGAGAAAGTAGAAACTTTTTGATGGGAACACTAGTGAGGTAAAACCAAGCATATTAAAATAATAGCAATGAACTAAAAGGAACACAGAGAGGTAGAAAAGAAACAATATTCAGGGGGTTTTGGGAGACACAGAAAGCTTTTACCACATCTCTGTACACAGCAATTTCTATAGCATTTTTTTTAACTTCCCATGAGAAAATCTGTCAACAGTGCTGCATCTTATTATGGTTTCCAGGATGGCTGCCTAATTTAAACTGGAAAATCAGGTCTCAAATCTTGACATACATGTAGAAGGACTCCAGAAGTCAAAATCTATCTACATGTCTGCAAAAAACATATGGATGGACAGTTGGATAAAACTACCAAACAAAACTACGAAACAAAAATAAAATTATAACTGGTCAATAACCTCTCTTTTAATTCAGATCTTAAACATGCCAATGGCATGAAGTTCAAGCTCTTGGTTTTTAGTTTTTGTTGTCTTTGTTCTTGAAAATTGGTGAGGTATTCCATGCAAATACCACCCTCCACCCAGATAATTCTAGTCTATATGAAGTTGTCAAAACACATCTACTTCTTTGGTTCTGTTATATCAACTTTCATTTTTTTCCCTCTATAGATGGTAAGAGAAAAAAAATAATGCCAGCTTTTCTTGTAGCTCTTTTCCTTGGATTTCAAAGTGCTCTACAAAAGTCAATGTGATTACTTGCCATTTTTAGTATGTGGAAATTGAAGCAGTTATCTGTGAAGTGGCATCCAAATATAGAACCTGAATATTAGTTTCCTATTTTTCACAAAGTTGATATTCTTTTCAGTAACATTTTCAGCAGCTGAAGTGGGTCTTAAGGAGTACCAGTATGCTAGTAGCAGTGCATTTGTTTCTGGCACAGAGAAAAAGAAATCTGCAGATGTCATTTGTTCTTGTGACCTTCTCTGCCGTTATGGCACTTGCTCTTTGCCACTTGAATGTGCCAAACAGCTGCACAGCAAAGTGTTGCAACTGCTGGACTGTTCATTTGTTGTTGTTGGGTTTGGGTTGGTTTTGTTTTTTTTTATTATTTTATTTTTTATTTTTTGTTGTTGTTTGTTTGGTTTTTTAATGGTAATAAAGTGAAAGCTGAATTTGTAACAATATAGGGTATGTGTTTCTGTGCACATGCAGTGTGTGTAACATAGGTGTGTATCCATGTGCTATGCATGGCTGTTTGGCCTGTGGTCTGAGCTGCATCTGTTAACAATGAAAAATACATGTATTCTCACAGACATAAAATTCTGGGCCACTTAAAGGTGAATATTTTCATCAGATCTCTCCCCATCCTGTAATTTATAATCAGAGGAACTAGTGTGCAGTGCTCTAAGACCATAAAACAGATAGAAAATAATCATGAAGGGAAAAGTTTGTAATGTTTCCCAGATGATAATCCAGAAGGTCTACATGCTTAGAATTTATATTGGTGACCCCTGTTACCTTCTTCAACAACACAAGAAGGAGGAAGATAGTAGGATCATGTATTGGAGAGTAAGTAGTCAGCAGTGTAATGGGGAATAATTCTATGGAAGTGTGTGGACAAGATTTTATAATTGGCATCTAGCTTTATGCACATCCTCACATGTGCTGTGAGAAACAGAAAGGAAATTGGGTCAGGGTAGGAAAGGGAAGGGGTGGAAAGCATATCGGATGACAGATGTGATAACCTAAGGGAAGGTAGCACAACAATACCACCCAATTATCCATCTGTGAAAAGGGAAAAATCTAAAATGAAAGATTCTTTCTTGGCTTTTAAACATGCCATATATAACAGACTGGTTTGTACTTCCTGTTTATGTTTTGTCTGTTTTATGAGCACAGGGGACTGAGTCAGTCAATGTGAAAATGAACATGCTTTACTGGAAAATGCTCTGCTCTTTTAATGTGATATGAATCCTGAAATATTAATTTATTCTACCTTTGTTTTTTCCCCTGAATAGGACCGCAGAGCTTTTACAGCTCTTGTAGACACTTCCCAGATCTCTGCCTATATCAATGGGAGCAAGACTACAGTCTCTGCTCTGTTTCTGAGGTCAGTGGCATAAGGATCTTCAGTGTTCAGAAGCTCCAGAGGAACTCAGCCACCCTGCTTCTGGGGAATTGTCCCTGGCCTATGCATGATTCCAAACAGTGCCCAGGAACTGTTTATGAAAGGGCTGATGGCACTGCTTCATTTACCTATTCAACAGATGCACCTTGTTTTACTCTAAGCATCTTGGTCCTGTAAACATTCACACACACAGTCTTCCAAGCAGGAAGGGAAAGCAGTGAAAAAAATCTATTATTAGAGAAAATACTTGTTATTGCTACTGGGATTATGAAGACAGTAACATGGTTATTCTGAAAATCAAGTCCTACTCTATCTTGGCAATAGAATAAAGGAAATGATTAATTATCATTCTCAGCATCAATTCTGTGCATTTAGGTAAAGATCTGGAGACTCAGGAGCTCTATACCAGAATTTTCTCTATTGATTCAGCTATGTCCAACGTGATGTTTCTTTTCATTTGTAAACTGAGCAGATTTGTTCAGATGTCATTATGCAAAATTAATCATTGTTACAATGTTGAATTTTACAATCTGAATTTTAGATATTAGTATAAGTAATACTGATTGCTTTCATTAAATAATGATTTCTAATTGCATAGTCATATAAGATTTTTTTTAGTTGTCCTGGACCTATGTGTTGAACATTTTACCAGTTTCTTTTGAAACCGATGTTTTCCACAGACTTGGCTGTATTTCATATCAGTATCTACAATGAGTCTCTCCACTGGTTACTAAAAGCTAAATTAGCACAGAGATAGTGGCAGGGTCTGAAGTATAAAAAAGCCAAATCTGAATGTAGACTGTATTGTTCCCAGGCATACAAATAAACTTCTGATTGCTGTTTGAGCCTCACTCAAGCTCTGACCTGAAATGCAAAGCTTGAAGGTTTTTTATCCAAAGTGTCTGGTCTTATAGTGCTTTCTGGAGCTCTTCCAGAAGTGTCCAGAACTTCCTATTTGTCCCAGGACATATTACCTTCCTCTTCTGGCAGCAGCCCATTGAAATGTGCAGGTAGAAACAAAACAGAAAGTTTCTAGCCCAGGGCATATTATGTGAACGGAATCTTTTGTATTGACATATAGGTAACTAGAGATGAATGAACTAGTTCAGTCTAAATAACAACCAGCCCCAACCTTTGCCCACTCAAAAAATAACCCTAACCCAAATCTTTTTCCAATTTGGATTGGTTCAGAGAGATCAGCTGTCGAATCTGTCAGCTGGTAGCCAGACACCAGAGCAGACATAACTAATTAGGATATATTCCCTCATCTGGAGATTAAACATATTTTTTGAGCTCCTTGCATGTTCCCATAGTTACAACTTGCATTAAAACCTCCTGTGCTGAAAGCAGGGGCTTCAGAATCAAAGCAAGTAAAAAAGTAGCTTTTTCCCAGAGAAACCAATGGGAGTAGAATTTGTCTTAAATGGATGCTGTGTCCCTCAGCAAAGTTCAGCCTACAAAGTTACTGACATCCCATCCTCACAGAACATTTGATTCTGAGTTTTGGAACAACTTTTAATCAAACATATCCCACCTACAATCAAAATTTGTTCAACAGTCCTTTGATTTTGTCACTTATGCCTTGAGAGACCAAAAATATTCTTAACTTGGTACAGCAGTGAGGTGCAGCATGTTCTGATGGCAAAAACTCATGAGACTGTTGAATTGAGCAGCTGAACTCTGGGCCCCTACTAAACAGCTTTCTTCCTGCTAGAGACAGAGTGTGAAGCTTCCCTATCTTTCTAAAAATAAACATTGGTGCTGATGTATGTGTTCTTCTGCACTTGTTATAATTGCAGTTTGGGGTGGCTTTCCTCTACCATTTATTATTTTCTGCCCAGATTTCAATCTGGTTCCACAATAGTCAGACAGCACACTGATGTATTTGAGTCAAAGTATATTTACCCTGCACTTTGATGTCAGTGATACTCAGAATCTGAGGAAAAGTTCCTATAATGGAGGTCAGGACCCCAGTAGGTTTCAAACCCAAGATTAAACATGCTTATGGCTAAAAGGATCATAGGACAACTTTTTGATAGGGAGACTATAAACTCATGTGTTCAACATGCGATAATGAATGGTGGAAAAAAGATTGGAAGAATATAACATTTCAGAGAAACCAAGCATCATGTGTTCAATTTCTTTCTAATAAGGATCATGCTACTCAAAAGCAGTTTTAATTATATATGAAGTACATATTGCCAGAAATTATTTAGCCATTCTGCATTCCACCAGGTGCCTTTGTACGGTTTAAGTACGATGGTACTGTTAATAGTCAGCACAGTATTTTTTAATGCCAAACTCTTGACTGTTTTGTGTAATGACAGTTTTCAGTAACTGGAACAAGAAGCATATTGCCATATTGGAATGGTTTTCTTGAAACTCTTCCTGGCAACCCATACAAATTTATTTGGTTTTTGTGCAAGTCCAGCTCAAAGTTCTCCTTTGATGAACCAATCATTCTTTATGACAGAAAATGACTGCTGTTGAATCTCTTCTTAAATATTCAATGGCACAGTAGCCCAGATTTTTTGACCACAGTAGAACTCAAAAATGTCTGTGACAGAAGGCACAGTGGCCACAAGAGCTGAATGGGTGCAATTTCCATTGAGTGTCATTTTAAACTTGTTGTACATTTTATACAACTAAAAATGCTTAGCAGCATCCTGTAAACCTTCCCTCAACTTTATGAATGACAAGTTGGGAATGTTCCTCACCTGCTTCAGCCACCTACTTAGCCATGTTCATACCATATTCATAGACATCCTTTTGTGGACACCTTCTTTGCTGCCACCCAACTGCCATTCCGGGGAAGTGAGGTCTCACATGATGATATGTCAGGTTCCCTACAGCATTTCAAAAGTCACGAGAAACTTGTGTTAAGGCGGATGAGTCTGCTCCTCACCCATACAGAGCTGATTCACCCTCTGCTCCTTTGTATTGTCTGCACCTTCATTGACCACTTAGGGATATTAGACACCTACATATAGAGAATTAAACTTGAGTGTATAAATTCTTGCTGAATCCTGCTTTTCTTCTGTTTAGTTCTTCACACTCTCAAGGGGAAGACAAGCAGTTCCACTCCTGTCTTCACCCCAGCCTAAATCCAAGGGGTAACTCACTCCCTGTCTTGGAGCACCAATCTCCACTGACTGTGGAAAGCAAAGCTTTCAGGAACATGGTGAGAGGTGACATGAGTCTTCACCCAAACTATTTTATTCTGGAGCTTTGGCAAAAATCTTTAGGCTTGGAAACAGAGGTTCCTGTTGTTTGTCCCTGCTTCCTGCAAGTAGGGGACTGAATCCAAACCTTAGAAGTCAGAGAAGGTTTGCCTCAGTGTCAGCGGAGGAGTTTAGGACCTTAAAGAAGAAGAAATACTGCAAGTCAAAAAACCTTTTCCTGGGCCAGCAAAGTGAGGTATATTTGCAAAAGAGTACACATCTGATCTGAATGGGGCCAGAGGTGTCTCACTGAATTTATATCTTCACTTGTTCTATGTATTTAATTAGATATAATACGAAAGCATTGTTACCTGCTGCACCATTGTTTCACTGTTTCTGGGAATATTGGGTACACACAGACTGAATGGTGAACTTTTAATATCTGGCTTCTAATACAACAGTTCAGTGGAGTTTCCCTGATTTTACCTTCACTAGACATTTTGTCCTTGGAAGAAAAATGCTGCATATGTAAGAACAGAAATAAATGTGGAAGTATTTTCTGTGTGCAGCATATCTTGTCTATTTCTTTGATTATTTTTAACAATAGTAAAAGTTTGATATTTTCCAGGCATTGGGACTGCTCTTCATCTGAGAATCTAAAAACATTTTAGAAAGATTAAAATTAACCCTCACTCTATATGTATATGCTACGTATGTTTTATTACAGTTTACCATACTGTCACTTAGCATATACAAGCAGCTGTGAGGTAGAAAGCTAAATCAGAGCCTAGTTATCCAGTCTCCTAATCTTGTAACTAGAAATCTCTAATTAACACATAAACAGTTCTTGTGGATAGCAGTAAAGGTACCTGGACCTTCACTCAAAAGCTCAGTACTTGTCAGCAGTTACTATGCTGTGGAAACATGAATGGAGACCACTAATACTACTGTTGACTCTGTAAAAATTTATGGGACCATTAGAGATGAACTTATGGATTGCTCATATTTGCCAGGTTGGTAACACAACCCGCGTTCTCAGCCTGGTGGATGTGATGGCCTTTCTAACATGAAGCTTTCTTTTAGCATGTCTTAAAACCATGACAAGCCACTTTAAGCAAAGCTGTAACTTGTTACATGGTCATGCAGTACATTTTAACTTGCTAAAAGTGACTTCGTGATCCCCTTAAATTCCTCTGTCCATCAGGAATACTGCACAAAGAACAACAGTTGCATTGCTGCAATATTTCCTGTGGTCAGTGAAAGGGGATCTGCATCAGTCTTCTTCACATTCTAATTTTACTATACAAGAAAACTGGCAGTACAATGAAATAGAGGATAAAACAGCCTTACTGTGAAGGTCTTACAATCCAAGGTCCAAATTATATAACGTTTACTCCAGGACAGTGCCAATTGCCTTGGCTTTAACTGTTGGATTATTAACCTTGGAAAGAGAAAAGGAAACTGCTCATGGAAGGGAAGATATCCCCAGCTGATAACCCAACTGAATAGGTTTGATGGCTGAAGCAAAAGAAGATGTGGACCACTGTGTTTAAATTATATGAAGCACAGGTCATCTAGAAGTTAACAGATTTTTAAGACCAGAGGTAGCACTGTAATCATCTAACTCCTATTTCCTGTCTAGCACAAGCCAGAGCATTCTGCAGACTAATTCATGCTGTGAAGAGAATCATCCTTTTTCAAAGTCAAGAATACTGAGCTCAAAGCTTATGGTTGAACTAGATGTGGAGGTGAGGGGTTTAAAATTATTTGTTCAATTATTTCCTGGAAAAGCTGCCCAAGCAAAGGTACAGAAATCCATTTTATCTTTTCAAATCTTCTTCCTTAGTTGTCTTATTATAACAGTGTTTATGATCTGGCCTATATTTATTGCATTCTTTGCTAGCATAGGCCTTGCATTCCTCACTTGATGTTTGCCATGTGTTGGGCATTACTTGAAATACAGAGTTCTGGTTTCTTTTCTCCACAGTCACTGGACAATTAACTGTTATAATAGAGGTGGTTTTTTTAAACTTCATTTGAAGCCATCGCTTACAAAGGTAAGAAAGATATTGCTAGAGTACTGATATCAGGAAGAAGATGCCAGTGAAGAAAAACAAAGGGGCAGTGAACAATCAAGCTGACACTGAAATCCAGCAAGATTAGTAAAGTGACATAAACTGTAACCTGCATTTCTTCTCTTTTCTCCTTTTCTTTCCATACATACATATATCTATACTCCCATGTGTGTATGTATATGCATACAGTTACATATGGATTCTCTCATCTGACATAAAGCATAAAGGAGTGGGTTTATTTTTTCCTAGACGTTAGATGAGCAGAGGCAAATTTCACCAGTTTGACTTTCTGTGTCCAGATTTTCCCTGTGGCTGTTATTACTCAGCACCTGTACTTCCACTGCTTCTTGTCTCCTGGAGGAAATAAGCTCTGTTCCATATCGGAGCAGGTAAAGTGAAGGCTGTAGCTGAAGCCACTGCTTTCTATTTGTACAAGCAATAGGTACAAAGTGGACATAAAACAGGCACTCTGCTGTGTACCTGATCAGTGTCTGTTTCATGTCTGTGGTTTTTGTATATTTATCTTATACCTGCTTCAGGGAATCAGGGAATCTTTTTCTTCTTTTTCTTCTTTTCTTTCTTTTTTTTTTTTCTTCTTTTTCTTTCTTTTTTATTATTTTCTTTTCTTTTCTTTTCTTTTCTTTTCTTTTCTTTTCTTTTCTTTTCTATCTTCTGTTTTCTTTTCTTTTCCTTTTTTTTCTTTCTTCTGTTTTCTTTTATTTTTCTTTTTCTTTTCTTTTCTTTTCTTTCTTTTCTTCTTTTCTTTCTTTCTTTTCTTTCTTTTCTTTTCTTTTCTTTCTTTTCTTTTCCTTTCTTTTCTTTTCTTTTTCTTTTCTTTTTCTTTTCTTTTCTTTCTTTTTCTTTTCTTTTTCTTTTTCTTTTCTTTTCTTTTCTTTCTTTTCTTTTCTTTTTCTTTTCTTTTCTTTTTCTTTTTCTTTCTTTTCTTTCTTTTCTTTTCTTTTCTTTTCTTTTCTTTTCTTTCTTTTCTTTTCTTTTCTTTTCTTTTCTTTCTTTTCTTCTTCCTCTATTTTTGTTTCTCTCTCTCCCCTCCCCCCCCCAAACGCATATTTCTTTTTAGTTTTCCTTGTAAAAAAAGATGATATGTTAGGATAAAAAGTGACATCTCTGGGAAGATTAGATAAATCAGTGCTTCTGAAACACAAATGCAAAAGTCCCAGTCAGTTATGGGGATGACAGAGCTAATCCTCTATTGAAGGTGGGTCTATGTCCTGCACTCACCAATTCTGCATATAAATCGCCTCTTTTCATTGCCCAAGTTTTAATGCATCAGGCCCAGGGGAGTTCACTTCCAACTTTGATGTGTTGCAGTTCTGCAGGCTCAGACTATGCTCTGAAATCCACATGCTCTGAAAACACCAAACGGCACCTGCCTCTTCTCCCTGGCTTAAATGGATGTCCTGGCTTGTGTGCTAACATCTTGTGCTAATAGCTTTGCCCCTATGAATGAATTGAATTTCTAATAACCAGGAAGAATACATCTGTGCATGTTTTTTTTTCTTGCAGCTGGTGACTGCTGAGAGGATGGACCATGCTTTACCTCTTTCTGACAGCTAGTGCTCTTCCAGAGGTCCTTCAGCCTAACATTGAGATTGGACCTGCACATTGGAGACATGGGCAGGCAGTCCCCCATAGATGCAAGAGAAGGAATCGTGGCTGATACTGGGTGAGAAGTCTAGAATAACAATTATGTGCTGATCTCTGCTATCTTGCTAGGCAATCTCCATCCACTAGCCTCTTAAACCCTTTACCTTGCCTTCATTTAGATCCCTGACTGCATGGCAATCAATGACTGCATGTACAAGAAAGTAATCCATTGGCTACACCTTACAAAAGAAGGTTTGTCATTCAGTGACATCACAGAGATCAGATATACTCCTATTGTGTTATCTATGTTTTTTGCCTCTACTACTCTTCACTTTGTCTGCCTTGTGAAATCTAAGCTTAAAGTTGGAAAATGTAGCAGATATTTACTCTTTCATATCTTGTCCTTTGTTTTGTGCCTTCCAGAGTGCATATTGCAGGTGACAAATGCAGCTGATACCAAAGACTCTGTGACAGTAGCAGATTAGTGACTCCAAACAAAGCATGATTAATTTTGTTGCTCCAGGCAGTACAAACGCTCAGAGCAAAGCCCTGAAACAGTAAAGGTCTCAGCACACATTTCCCTTACCTAACCTTTGATTCCCACTTTGGCTGGAGGGGTTTGTTTGGTACATCGTGTCATTCTGCATGCGCTGTTGTCTGTAAGATGTAAAGCAAGCCTGCATTTAAGTTTAGATGTCATCCCATCATGTGAGAAATACTTCTGAAAACAGAAGACTGAGACTGAGTATCACCTCAGCAAAGATAGTAAGTAATACATGAGCCAGCAGTGTGCCTTTGCTTCCAAAAATGCCAACAAAATCCTGGGTTGCATAAAGAGTGAGGCCAATAGGCTGGGGGAGGCCATTCTCTCCCTCTGCTCTGCCCTGGTGAGGCCACAGCTGGAATACTGCATCCAGTTCTGGACTTCCCAGTTCAAGTCTGGAAACTACTGGAGAGAGTCCAGTGGAGGAGCATTTAACTTATGAGGAAAAGTTGAGAGATCTGAGACTCTCAAGCTTGGAGAAGAGAAGGCTGAGGGGAGACCTTATTAATTTCTAGAAGTATCTAAGTGGTGGGTGCAAGACAGATGGAGCTGGACTCCTCTCACTAGTTTCCAGTGACAGGATGAGGGGCAACAGGTACAAGTTGGAACATAGGAAACATTTAAACATAAGAGAAAACTTTACTATGAGGGTGACAGAACACTCTAAGAGACTGCCCAAGGAGGTTGTGGAGCCTCCTTCTCTGGAGATATTCAAAACCTTCCTGGATGCAATCCTGTGCAATGTGCTCTCGATGATCCTGCTTCAGTGTGAGCGTTGGACCAAAGGATCTCTAGAGGTCTCTTCCAAATCTGACAGTTCTATGATTCTGTGAAAGATACTGCTTATCTGCCTTTTTCACAAGAGGTTCCTAATGATTAGGATGTCTAGGAAAAAGGAAAGTTCTTTTCTCCGGTGGTTTTGTCTGGTGGGGGTTTTTGTTTGTTTGTTTGTTTGTTTGTTTGTGTTTTTTGTTTGTTTTCTTTTCCTGCCACTTTTTAGATGGCTTTCTATAACTATTACAACTATTCAAGCTGTTGTGAGTAAATCACATTTTTTCCTTGCTGAATGAATGAATACTCAAACTCATAAAGGCACAGGGTTCTGCTTAGCTCTCCTCTCCCCAGCTCCATGAAACTTTCATACATGGGTACAAAGTGAACCATGGGGTGAGGCTAACTCTTGTTGAGAATACCTTACAGGTCAATGAACTCTGCTATAGCATAAGACTGGTGTTCTCCCACCATTTTTGTCCAACATGGGTGTAAATCCTGGATCCTCCACTTTGCTTGGACCAGCCTGGGCCACGTTACACCACCTCTGGTGAGACCTGGCTATTGTCAGTGTCACATCAAACATCCTCTGCCAGAGGTAGCAGAAGAGCTGCTTCATGGGGCAGAGTCAGAGAGAGTCAGTCTGCAGCCTAAGTAGCATCGCATGCAAACCTGTTCCCCTGAGCCAGTCCCATCCACATGAGAGACTTTCAGCACCAAAGCATTTAAGCCAAAGGATTAGGGCTTGTCATCCGAACACACACATACCTAAAAAAAATATTTTACAGGTTGGACTCATTTCCCCAGTTTAGGCACGTGGTTTGCACTCAAATTTAAAGTTTGTGGTGAGGCAGTTTGCATAAAATAAGTGATGAAATTGCTAATATAATTAAGAGAGATATGTAGGTGACTTTGCAGACCCATAAATGGTTATTGTTATGCATTGTTGAGCATAGAAGGGAAGTAACAGAGTACAGCTGGGCAAGATTGCAAAGATTGCAAAGTTCCTACTTTGCAACTTGAGCCTTCTCTGTTGTGATGGCAAGAAAGTCCCCTGCATGCTCTGTATTGTGTTGAGATGTTCCCAGGGGGAACAACAGTTCTAAATATGTATTTATTTTTAAATTATATCATCACCTTTGTACTGGATACAGGGCTGAGCCAATCAAAATGTTTTTTGCTTCCAAACACAAATTTTAGTCATTACTGATCTGCACTGGATTTAATCATTGACCTAGGAACTTTACCAACAGGGTTCTCATCTATTCCAGCTAGGTCTGGTTTAAAACAGGTTTTATTAATACTAATTTGGGATGCCATTTAAGTATCCAGATAGGATGTTAATTTAAAAGACATTTTGTTGGCTGATCTGATGGTAATTTTTATGATTTCTGACTCAGATTCCATTCCCTGGATTGTCACTTAAAATATTCCAAGATGCATCTTCTGCAGTATGTCATATTAATGTAATGGCACTGAAGTCATTCTAACTCATATAAGAAGCTGGGGAAAAAAAAACCCAACAGCATTCCAGTACTTCAGAAAGTTCCAGAGTTCTATTAAATTGAATGTAATAATAACTCTCCCAGAAGATCAGTTCAGCTTCAACACAAATTACTTCTATAAAATTAATTAGATTCTAGTAGGACAAGAATTTTATTTTTAATAAACATATATATTTACATATATATATATATGTAACTGTGCATCTATATAAAATGGAGTACTAATTTCTTCATAGTTTTTTATCATAAATTAACCCCACATTTTATAGATTAAGAAAATATTTTCTCTTGGCATAATCTGATTATTCTATCTTCTTGAGCACCAGTTGCAGAGAACAATTGTACTGATTTTTAAATTCTGATTGTCTTAATGACTGATTGTCATAAAACAAAACTCAAAATCTGTAAGTGAAAGGAAGGCACAGGGTAAGAAAAAAAGGACCAGATTCCTTTGTACATTGCCTGTATGTGATCCCACTGACATTGATAAATATGTGCATGAGTAACTGTGGAAGAGTTTGGCCCAGGATGTGGAAACTATTTGATAGAAAATGCTGAATTAATTTAAATTGCCTGGGGTATGAGCACTATCTTGTGGAATGAAAAGTGGCTGAATGACTATAAACAAAACAGAAGACAAAACATTAAAATATAGATATGTGGAAAGGTCTTTTCCTAGCTACGTGCTTCAGAGCTGTACTAAATACCATTTTATCTAAATTCACTAATTATCTAGAAGTAAGCCACCCATTAGTGAGAGCCCTGTATGATGAAAAAAAGGATGGAGTTGCAAAAGGTGATGAAAGAAAGACCATTAAAACGAAGCTGGATAAGAAACCCTTTGACTTCAATAAACTTTGGAGGAGATGGGCACAAAGTAACAAAATTAGATTCATCTTGGAAAATATACAAAAACATCAGGTGAAAAATTATCCTAGACCTACTAATCAAAAAGAGACAGAAACATGGAGAGTGGCATTGGATATTACTAGGAAGAGAAAAAACGGACCCAAGGCTAGCTTACAAACTAGGAGCAATGTGCATACATGAGTAGTAATGATATCTATATATCTTTATATATATGTCAGTATCTACTAGATACTGGGGAATAGATATCTAATATAATTCTGTGTAGACCACAATGAAGAAATGGCCAACAGGTCCCCAAAATACCTTGAAAACAATTCAGAGCAATGTTCAAGCTAGTGGCTTTGAAGTGGTACTGACATCCTCAAATCCCTCAAATATCACAGTAATTTTTAACCAAGGAGGTGGCTCAAGCTCACACAAGAAATTAACGATAGGAAATCTGAGGAAATAAATACAATGGATAACAGCATACAGCTTTGTAGGGGATCAAAAGATCAAAGATCCCTGAACAAGCTTTTAGGAGCCAGCTGCAACCTTGCACTGCTATAGACCAGCTTAGACACACTGACTGAAAACCTGGAAATCTGACAGACCTTTTTGGCGACCTACTTGGGTGGTATCTTTATTAAACTAGGATTCATTCATGCACTTAAACACATGCTTTACTTTGGTTTTAAGCAAGTGCTGGAGTGCTTTACTCAACTGGGATGCAAAATTCATAATTTCCTATAACCCAGACTCAAAGCTGCATATAACAATGTAAGCATTCTTTTCAAATAAGAAACGCTTGCTCTTCCAGTTCAGTTCTGAGCATTGTTCTACATCTGCCGGAAACAAAATAAGTCTGGGAGAATATTGTGTTTTGGAAACTTTTTAGTCCCTCACACATGAAGTGGAATTTGTTTTTTAAAAAACAGAGCATTTTAAAAGGTACAAAGATATGTGAGAGAGATCAGGGAGCACATCTATATTCTTAAACTTATTCCTTTTGTTAATTTATTCTTGTAAATCAGAAGCAGCTTCAATGGAATTTAACTATTAGGAAACCAAAAGTCAGAATAGTGGCACTACTTTCTTCTTTAAATTAATTTAACATTTCTGTGTTGCTGGTTTGAATTTGCTAAAATGAAGGCACTTTATACAGCTCTGGCACTGTGAAATCATTTAAAAGTTTGACAAAATTATGTTGTCTTTGTAAAACCCTTCTTGGCACCAGGGTGGTGTCAAGGCAGTGGAGATGACATGTGTGTGCCATGGAAGGACAGCAGCAGCAGGTGACAGGGGACACACCTCAGTTCTGTGTGAGCCAGTGCAGGTCAGCAGGCAGCAGGTGATGCTGTCCAGGTGGCACTGGGCTGTGCCTCAGAAAATGGGATCTGCTTCCAGCCCCTGAATCATAGGTACATTGGGGAAACCTTATTTCCCTCAAGTTGGTGTCTCTTTGGGAATCCCTGAGCCCTCCCCCATGACTTCATGGGGCTAAATTTGCAATGCCAAAACATCAGCCCAAAAGCAGACAAAAAACCAATAAGGAACAGGAATGGGCACACGTTAGTGAGATAAGGCGAAGCTATTCCCTGATATGGGAAAGATGTTGCTCAGTGGTGGTTTATTGATCTTTGAAAAGCATCTTAGCTCAACTCATTGCAATTGTTACCACGTGGGTGCAAGCAGTGGGTGAAAGAGTATTTTGTGCTGACACTGAGCAGAATCCCAGGCATGAAATCAGTGCCTTCCCAGCATGGATGCACAAAGGAATGGATTTCAGACACAAATTCTATTTTTTTTTTTTTGCAAGGACTTCTAAGTTTCCATTTTGACTAGGGATCTGTTACTTAATCAGTCAGCTGCACAAGAAATGATACTCTGGTGGCATAGTCAAAATTCATGAAGTATCGGTGATGTAAGATAAATGTAGTTTACTTCTCCTGTGAGTCAAAGTAGCCAAAAATCCTCATCTGAAGAAAGGTAGTCCTATAGTTGAAGATTGTTTATAGTAATTAATAAGACTCTATCTCTTACATGTGAGGAAACATAAGTGTTAGAGATGATGCTTAGTTCTTTATAATTTGTTTTGAAGTTGGATAACTAATTTACAGTTAGAGTTTTTGAAATAATTTCAGTTTCTTTTTTTTTTTTCCCCCTCCAGGAATGTCAGTAAATAGATTTGTCTGTCCTTAAATTATTTGTTATGAAGCCTTGATATGTAAATTCTTGTATAAAATTTCTTGCATTGATATGTTATAACTGATTGGAAATCTCTCATCTGTTTTTATTCCTTAAATATTCATCCAAATTATTTTAAAATTAAATTTCCAATAAGAATTCCAAAACCTGGTGAAAGTTGGACTTTCATAGAAATACGTTTGAGATCTCTTGCTGTTCAAGATCCAACAATGTTTTTCATACAGGAAAGGTTGTTTATCCTGACAGTTTTAGTAGTCTGGAGCATTACATTCAATTTTTCTAAAAGCA
The DNA here is from genome assembly GCF_003957555.1 of Calypte anna. Taxonomy (NCBI): domain Eukaryota; kingdom Metazoa; phylum Chordata; class Aves; order Apodiformes; family Trochilidae; genus Calypte; species Calypte anna. Next base: position 104,676,279 of record NC_044246.1, on the reverse strand, counting down.
AGACTGTTTTTATATGGTCTCACTATTATTCTTTCTCTATTTTATATCAAAGCTGTTATTGGTTTTCCCATTCACTGTTAAAAACTCATTACCGTCCATCTCAAAGCATGATGCTCCAGATTGATTGGTTAATAACAAACCATCCCTCTAAGAATAAGTGCTTTATTCTGACAAATCAACAGAGTTCAGTCTGTAAAACAAACCAGATTTTTTTCATCAATGACGTAATTAATGATTTATTATATTGTATTTAATTGCTTCAAGTAAAATAGCGTAAGTTATGTAGGCACCATCAGGATACTGAACTTAATGAATGAAAAACTACTGTTCTCATGTCTTTAGATTTGTTTAAATCCACTTCATTTTTAGTATGCGTATAATTATTAGCAACCTACCTGCATCTCACGCAGAGGATTGTCAGTGTATTCTATCTCAGACAAAATTTTATTCTTAGCCTGTATTAATTCTTCACCTAGGTGAATATTGCTCACAAAGACAGCGTAGGATTTCTGACACACATTGTCATCCCCTTCCCACAGTCCTTTGAAAAAGGTTACGTACCAGTACAAATCTTGGAAACCCCAGAAGCTGATTCAAGTTTTCAGCTAGGAAACTGTGCTAAGAATATAATTACAGGGTTTTGAGATCATAGAAATATTTCTGATTATTACTTTATTATATATCCTGCATGATGACAAATTGCTTTAAAAATACTATAAATAATTCGCTTATGATACTAGCCTATTTGTAATATATATGATAGGTGGAGCTAGTTTATAGTTGATTTAGTGCAATCTCTTTGTCAGCCAAGCAAACTGGAAAGTGATTTTTTTTTACATACAGTTCTATTAATACATAATATGGCTTACTACATGATTAATAACTTAGTGTTTCTCATTGGGATGCATAAAATGTAGAATAAATAAATAAAACCATAAAACAATTAAGGGGATTTGTATTCACTGATTCGTTGCTGTTTATGAATATACAGTGTTAGTATAAGCAGACAGGGGGTCCTCACTTTATCCTTTTATCATTTCCAAATGTTGTTATAAGATAGTAACCCTACTGAAAACAAACAAACCAGCATGTCATGTAAATGTAACTTCAATTTAACGTTGTGTTAGGTCAGCTCAGCTTTGAGAAATATGTGGCTTTTTCAACTGTTACTTCTGCTGGAAAGTACTGTTTGTGAATGTAAATTTTATTGCTTAAAAGAAAACAAGATTATCTTATGTGGAAAAGTTTCAGAAATGGTACTCACCAAAGGCAGTTTTCAGTTTAATTCTTCATAAGGCTTTGCATTTTATACATTTATCAGGATATTTCTTTAGAGAACATAACTTGAATTCATAAAAATATTATCTGTCGTTTCTCATGTTAACTCCCCAAACCACACCCTTTATATTAAGAAAAATATGTTCCCAGTAACGTTTTTATTTCAGAACAAGAAGTATTTCCATGAAGAGAGTCTACCTACCAAGCATGAAGGAAGCCCAACTGCATGGGCAGACACAGCTGGGGCCAGTACCCAGCTGGAAGTGGCAAGGAAATGCCACCTCATTAGAGGAGTCCCATGCAATCTGTGTGGGTAGAAATCCCACTGCCCAACAGAGCTGCAGCATTATAAGTGGAAGATTTTAAGAGACTTTGTAAAACTGTTAATATTCTTCTAAAACTGTGGCATAGAGTATTTTTCTATCAGAAAGTAAAAATTATGACAGGTAAGGTTATGTTCCGTCTTTGTAGAATCATAGGATTATTTTGGTTGGAAAAGACTGAGATCATCAATCCAACCAGTAATTGGAATAAAGGCTGTTAAAGGAAAACTTTGCCTTGTAATATGTATTTAAGCCATGGAAGTCATTACAGCATATAAAATGTACAGATAAATAGTAAGTATAGAGTAATTTTAAAACTATTTAAAAATCATGGAATAATTATATTCTGTAATGCAGCTACAGACATTCCAGACTACAATTCCAGATACAGTCTCTGGAAGCCACTAGGCTGTTGATGGCTAAAAAATAAACTTAAGATGTAACAAAAGAAATTGTGCTGCAGGTTGTTCCGCTTTCACTCCATCCTTCAGTTTCCTCTGCTAGCAATAGTCTTCATAGAGGGGTGCAGGTTGGATGCTGCTTTGAGTCTCGACTTGCTCAGAATTAATTTCCACATTTTTTGGTAGTTGCAGGGCTGGGCCCAAAAATCTGACATAAAAGGAAGGGCTCCATGGCCTCATATACAGGAAACAGGTCTGGAAGGTTAGAACTTGAGAAATCTGACTTATTTTATGGCACATATGACTGTGGCACTTATTTTGAAGGCTTTCAAGAACGGTATTTTTCCATGCTATTAAACACACATCTTGCAGTGTTGCAGAATGCTTGTGTTTATCATTTGGTCTTCATTTTCTTTTGTCAGAAACATTCACTAAGCTGTATGATTTAAAAATTAATAGCTTTTACTAGTGAAAATCTTTGATCACAAAAGATATGTGTTGTTCTGAATGTTCAACTCTGCAGATATTTAGTAAAATTGTAATGGACATACTCACAGATGAACTTTGCTGCATGAGGAAACACACTGCTCATCAGAAGTGTCTCACATTCTGGCATTACTTTTTGAAGATATTCTCAAAATAGTTTGTTTTGTGATTGTTAAGGAAAGAAAAAGGAAAAAAAAAAAAAAAAAAAACAAACCCAAAACAGAAGGAAACACATTTATAATGTGAATGTATTATGTTTTTTCTGTCAGCATAGCCCCCTGAGGATTTGTAGTGCTAGATGAGCGTGTGTGGCTCCATGTGTGTTTGTATATATTGAAGGTGTTTTTCATTTCTACAATGTAATAAGGCTTGAACTGATGCAAGAAGAGGACGTTTCGTTCTACAACTTTTTACTACGGGAAGAGCTCAAGAACAACAAAAATAAATTCAAATACTCTGTGTTCTGTTCAATAATGGTGTTTTGCAGGACAGTCAAGTTTCCCACAGAGTAAATATAATCCATATTATGTAAATATGATCCTGTGTATATTCATTTAATTTAACATTACCATCAGAATAGCACATTTCACACGTGGGAATGCAAACCCCAGCAAGGGAGCAAATTAACTGCCCGCAAATTGTTTGCTAACTATGAAGTTTTCCAAAAGAAATCTCTAAGGTATATCTTTACCAAGGGCACAGTATTAGAACTCTAATACCACATGTTTCCATTTGAACAGATGGCAGTGAAAGGTTTGGCTGCAATGTGTTATTAGTTAACAGAAAAAGACGTACTGATAGAGATCAAGGGTACTGTTTAAATTTACTTAGAGGAATGGTGGATTGTAATCCATTTATACTTGCAAGTATAATTACTTTATAATTACTTGTAAGTGGATAGAAACTCAAATGTCCCATGTCTTTTCTGCCCCAGATACTGTATCTTACCTGCTCTTTCAATTGTCTCTTTAATGTATTGAGATGCCTTAATTCAGGTTCATCTGCTGCTGAACTGAGACAGGTTATAGCATCATTTTTACAATTTAATTTCTAAAAATTCAGATGAGGCAACACACTTTATAAATGCTGTGATTTTAAGAAATAAGAAAATAGTGGTTATTAATGACACAGTTTGCATTAAGCGTGTAAAAGCTAAAGCACAATACATGCTTAGGTTATCCTTGTTACTTATTTGTGCTTTAATATAGACTGGTGGGTGCTAGAATTTCTACATCCAGAACAGTGACCCCTGACAGAGAGTCTGATGCTCAGCTGGCACATAAAGGAACACAACCATCCCCTATTTTCTGCTCGACCAGAAAGTGTTCAGTGCATACGTAGCAGGTTCAGCCCTTGGTCCTCCCTGTCAGATCCATAATGCTTCCCAGTGACAGGCAGGATTGAATTAAGTGACTTCAGAGTGTTTGAAAGTCCTGTCTGAAGTCAGAGGGACCACTCATATGGACATAGTTAGCCATACATATCAGTGTCTGACAGACAAGGATGAGGGGTGCTGGGCTAAGGTTGCCATTTCTCATTAAAATAGTTGTGGAACGATGTATTGAGTCAAATTCTATTGTGTTTTTTCTGTGTGAATGGATTAAGGCTAAAGTAATCTTCAGTTAAATAAGAATAAAAAATGATGTAGTATACATGTCAGACAGAAAAGTTTACAACAAACATGACAGTAGAAAATGTCACTGTGTTTCAGTTCTGCACAATGGTCTAAATAACAACTGAACACATACAGAGTCAGTTTAAAAGTCAGTTTTCATTCCACAGGAAATTTCTCTTTATCTGCAAGGTTTCTTTTTTACAAAACCATGAGATTTTATAAGCAAATTTACTTTTAAATTCCATATTGCAGTCACCTAAACATGTTTGAACAGAGTGCTTTTTAAATTAATAAAAATACAGAAAAATAGCATTTTCCATTTTTCACATGCAAGGCTTCAGCATTATATTAAAGCAAAAATCCTGTTGACATTCAATATGATATATACAGGTATACTTATCTTATTAGCTATTTATGGCACTTAGAGTAGTTATAGTTGTGATATAAACTACTTTTTCAATCTTACCAAACCCTGTTATTGCTTCTGCTTTTTTTTTTTTTTTTTTTTTTTCCCCTCTCAAAGATTATTTTCATTTGACATAAAAACAGAATGTCATGAAAATAAAACTCCAGTTCTAGGAGAACTGCTCATGGTTTTGTACATGACTCAACTGTAGAGGAGTGCCAAATGCTAATAAAAATTCTCAGCTGGCATTTTACTCCATCTTAAAATCTTTTACAGTCTGTTTTTGGCCATCTACAGTAAGAGATGCTGGGAACATGCTGTCATAGTCTTCTTAAAAAAAAAATAACAAACCAAGAATCATATGTAAAGAGTGTACATAAATTAAGTTCTGTGTAAGAATTTTAATCCTTTACTCAATGCTCTTAAGCCTTTTTTAAAGCTTTTCTGGGTTTTGGGAACCCACACATCAGGAAGAACATTTAGCCATTAGAGTGTCCAGCACAGAGATCAGAGGTCTAGAGAATATGACCTCCGAGGAGAGACTGAGAGAAGAGGGTTTGTTTAGTCTAGAAAAGGAAAGACTAAGGGGAGACACGATAACAGTGTTCAAATATGTTCAATTGTGCTGCAGAGAATTGGGCAATAATTTGTTCTTCTTGTCCACTTAGCACAAGGCAAGTAATAGTGGTCTTGAAATGAAGGAAGATAGAAATAAGTGAGAAGAAAACCCTGTATTTGGCAATGAAAGATGTGAGAGCTACAAATATTAACTGAAAAGTAAACAGTAATGACACATCTGATCTATCATACAATGATATAAATATAATCTCAAATGGTGTAAGATGCAATTCTACTATCCATAAGCAATAACAAGTTATAGAGCACCAAACTCATCCATAGATGCTTAGCTGTCAGGGTGGAGAGACACTGGCACAGGTTGCCCAAGGAAGTTGAGGATGTCCCCTCCCTGGAAGTGTTCAAGGTCATGTTGGATGGGGCTTTGAGCACCCTGGTCTACTGGGAGGTGTCCCTGCACATGGAAGGGTGGTGTAACTAGATGATCTTTAAGGTCCCTTCCAAACCAAACCATTCTATGGTTCTATGATTCTATGACTGAATTGATTCATTCAGTCTTCCATCCTGTCTTGATTTCCTTCAGGATATAACCTGGAAAAATGAAAAATTAAGATAGTGATCTTGGATCTTCAATGAGCTTTATTCAGGTCTAAAGCAAGGTGCCTTTTTTATAAGTTTCTGGAGAAAATGCCTGAATTTTGAGTCTGGCCCATGGTGATGTTGATGCTGTGTAATTGGGCAGCTGAAGTCAACCCTATGGCACTGATGGCTTAGACAGTGAGCTGGAGGCTGCTGTCTGTGTCTGCAGAGCCAGAGTCTGGGAGAGGGAAGGGGTCAGATGGCTTGCCCTAAATAGAAGCCACAGAATAAAAGCAACATCCAGGCGATGTGTATGGGCTGTGACTGGGCTCCAGATCAAGTTCTCTGATGGTGTAGCTGTGGCCTGGAAGCCATAAGCATGGGGATGAATGGAGAATATGGCATGTGAGGATTCTCACTCCAGTGTATTTCATTTTGACCATAATCTTTGTTGATCTCCGTTTTCTCTTAGTGCACTATATAAGTGTTCACCTGCCATGGACTGCAATACAACTGATAGAATATTTCTGATAGCCTTATGTTTCTAATAGTCATTTGCTGGTCCTTGGCAGGTAGCCACAACAAGACTAGAATAGCATAGGCTAGGTAGAACAGGAGAAGATTATCTTCTTTTAAAATACACATTTTATAGCCCCAGGAAATTACTATAAACTATTGCACCTTGGAAAAGGAATAGGAGTTTCTATTTAAAGCAGCTTTTGCAAACAGTCCCTTGACTTTTTGTGTAGCTTGTGCTATCACAACGACAGGGCTGGATGAAACATTATTTTTAGTAGAATCAGAGAAGACCTGCAAAGCTGGCAAACTAGGTGGGCTTTCCTGATGGCTTGCTGATCTCAAGGCGTGTGTGGATATCTCTTAGCTTACACAGCTGTAACATTCTTTCACACACTCTGGCTGGACTATCACATGTGTTGCCACAAAATGTTAAGACATCAAGACTCAAATGTTCTTTTGTTCCTTTTTCCCCTCTGTGTATGTTTTACTCAGTAGCTTTGTTTATTTTCTTAAAATATTTCCTTTTTGTTTGCATTTCTTGGCAAAGGCCTCCTTGTGTTTTTATAACTGTAATCTTCTTTTGGTCCCCTTGCCAGCTATATTACCCAGGATTATCCAGGAGTGTGCTCCAAAGGCTTCAGTTCCTCAGAAGCATTCTTGGTGTTAACAGGAAACCAAAAATAGTGTTTTATTTGCCTCTCAGCCTAATTCGTTCAGTCCAGGTACAAAATTAAAGTACAGAAACATTTTATAGCATTGTTTCTTTCTTTTTATCTGTTGTAGTAAGAAAAGGTCACCTTAAGTTGAAGAAGAGTTGAAAAAAGCAGATAATGGTCTTCAGTATGAAATTATTTATATGGATTTTTTATACAGTAGGGAAATGGCTATTATAGAGCAGAAAAAATTCCCAAAATTCCTTTTCTGAATCAGAACTGCTGTTACAACTACTGACATTTTAGTTTTAATGTTGCGTTAGGAACTTGCTTTTGGAGCAGGTGAACAGGAATGTTGTTACTGATCTGTATTAGAGACATTGTCAGCTTCCAGGTGCTCCTGAAAATATTACAATGTGGCTTTTTCAGGAGAAGATCAAATGATAATTTATAATTAGTTCAAATTAAATAGTCCAATGTACTTTATCATTGTTTCCATATAGTCAGTGTGGATTATGATGAAGTAACCGAAGAAATCTCTTTTTGTGGAAACCAGAATTCCTAAATGGTTAATCCACAGACATTTGCAGAAAGCTTGTGCAATTTTAAAAATTTTATTTTACTGGCAGGGTGAAAGTTTTTGGCTTGTCAGAAGCCTCCTTCAAAGAGCTAAATACCAGCACCTCCTGAACTAACAATAAGACATGTTTTACTAGTAGTGATGAAACATCTTCTATAAACACTCCCTACCTTACTGACCATCCTTTCCCAGTATTGATTCAGCACTGAAATATTTGTGTCACTTGAGTTCAAGCACATGAAACCAAACCTTCCAGTGCTTGGAGTTGTATGAGTGCCATTAAAAGCAGCATGCACTTCAGCAGTTAGTGAATTAAATAAGCAAAAGCATGCTAATGGTCTCTGGGAGACCAGTACTGGTGACCTTAGAGAGAGAATGATAATAAAATGAAGAATACAAACAAGAGATGGAACCATGGGCCTTTTATGGGTCATATCAATAGACCATGCAGGGTTTCAGAGCTACATGTTAGCATTGTCAGACCATTAAAAGAAATCTATTTTCTGTTTCTTTAAAATTGTGTTATAAAAAAACCACTCTGAATAATTTTCCCTGAAATATTTTGCAGGATCCTATCCCTATTACATTTCTGATCAATTCAGCAGTTGATAACAACTATAAAATACTTAAACTAATCTCTTAAAACCAGGAAATGCACCACAGTTGAGAGAAGTTTTTCTTTTACTTCACAAGAGTCGCAATTTGGCCAATAAAACATAGAATGTAAATAAATAATATGGAATATTTTTATTGACAGGATATTTCAGAGTTGATGGGAATCTGGCTTTTCTCTCCAATATAGTGTTTAATTCTGAGGAATAAAGTAACTCATGAACAAAACATGGGTTCTTTAGATATCAGGTATTTGAATCCAAAGAATGTTAGATTCAGATTACAATCCAGCAATACTTATGAATTCCCTTTAAAGTATCCTTTACTACATGCTTAGCAAGAGGGAGAGAATATATGAAAGTTAGAATAACTAATTTGAGAAATAAAGTATATTTTTTGCATCATAATATGCCTACATAAACCAAGGTGCTTCCACACAAATAGTATTTCAGCTTTTTTATTTGTACTACATTATGTATACTCAATCTCATGGTGCTATCATTTATCAAGCAGGAATGTGAGAAGAAATGTAGATCCCCAAAACAGACTGGGGCTAACTAAGCCCTTTTGGAATTCTTTTTTTGAATAGCATGTTTCCTCCTTTTCTTTGAATATATTGCAGGGGGTTTTGTAAAACTATTACCTACTTACTTTGGCCTAATAAATCAAAGAAAACTCAGGCCAAAGCTGGGAAAGAAAAACAGATTACCTCTTTCAAAACATGAAAGTATCCTGGGATGTTTTGTCTTGACATGGGCAGATGTTGGCAGTCAAGCTGTTTGACCCTGGCACCATTTCACTGAGTATTTGTTTTCAGTCACATGAGCAGAGGAAAGAATACTCCATGTTGCTGAATTCTTGATGTAGTATTTTAAAAATAATTTAAAGCAAGATAAACAAACATATGTGACAGTGAATGGGAGAACTGACTTATTAAGGAACACAAGAAAACAAAAAAAAGGAGAGTAGTAGTGTACTTTCTTTTCCTCCTCCCAGATCAGAAAGCCTTAAAATCATGTTACCCAACCTGTGAACATTTACCCACCAATAGAATTTTACTTTCCAGAAAACAGTCCTATGAGTGCTTATATCTTATAATCTGTTTGGATGGCCTTTCACACAGCACCCAATAGAATGATAACAGAGAGGATTTCATGGAAAGTACCATGATATCTATATGTTCTTAATTGATTTACTTTTAAAGCTATAAATATCAAATGGAGACTCAAAGTGGTTTTAGACATTTTTTTTCCAATTTCTTATTCAACATTATAAATTTACCGTGTTTATCTAAAGTAAAAGTGCAAGTGAATATGGTAAAATCAGGAAAAAGCTTATAGTATGTTATAGTACGTTATATAGTATGTTATAGCTTTTCAGTCAGACATTGACTAAGTGAATAGCAAAGCCTTGGTTCTTTAGAACATTGACTGCATATGTTAGTTGATATAATCTTAATCTAGGAGAGAAAAAGAAAAAAGAAAAGAGAAAGAGGAAAAAGGAAAAAAAGAAAAAAAGAAAAAAAGAAAAGAAAAAGGAAAAAGAAAAGAGAAAGAAAAAATAAAAGAAAAAGGAAAAAGAAAGAAAAAAAAGAAAAAGGGAAAAAAGAAAAAAGAAAAAAAAAAAAAGAAAAAGGAAAAGGAAAAGAAAAAGAAAAAGGGAAAAGGAAAAAGAAAGAAAAAAGGAGAAGAAAAATATTTTCCAAAGCTACTAGTTTTTAAATATAGAAAACTTACACCTATACTGACAGACAGCAGTTGTGCATTTTACCATCATCAAATTCTAAAGAAGGAAATAAAGTTAGACTTCACATACAAGGAAAATTAGCTATGAATATTGCTAGCCATTGCCAGCCATTACTCCACTCTGGCTTTCTGCACACTCCTTCCCTCTGTCATCTTCTTATACATAAATAGTTCTTCCACCTACTCCTGCTTTTTATTCCACCTGCTTAATTTTCAGTTCTCTGATCTATATTCTTATTGAGAGGTACACACCTCTAAGTAATTATGGACCAAAAATACATGGGGTTTTCTACTTGAACACGTCTGATAAAACCAAAGAATTTAAAAGTGTTGTAAATATCTTTTACTTAGTGCTGTGGGCACTGACATGAAATATTCCCTTTAATGCACGTGTTTAATAAAATACACAAGATATAGTGAATTGCTCAGAGCTCACTGCAAATACCTCATAATTTGTGTCCTTCCAGATATATTCTGGCACATTTTATACCTACTGCTGATTTAATTGCTCATATATTGGAGCTGCATCATGCTCACTTAAAGGGTACTGCCCCGGTGTTATTAAAGGCTAAAACTAAGTACACTATAGAGTTTAGATAGAAAACTCGTTCACACTGGCAGGTAATTTATATTTTACAGAGCCTGGAGAGCTGGCAGGTTGAGTGACACTCTCACCAATGACCCATTCATTTCCTCACACTTATTTATGAGTCATATCTTAGCCTTATACAGCTGCTCATGTAACTTCTTTATCTAGCTTCCATGTTTCAGCAGACATTAACTATATCTGCATGTTCATTTTTGCACCTGCAATTAATTGTCTAAAGGAATCCATTTAGTGAAAGCACTGGTGTGGCTGAGGGACATACCAGACACATAAAATACACAAAAAAAATTCCACTTGTGTTTACCTTGGTTGGCCATTAGCAACAATTACACAATGATTTGGCTACTTGGGTTTTGAGAAAGAGTATAAGAACACTAGGACATGAGGGAAATTAAGAGTTCTGCAAATGAGGAATAAATCCAGGAGAGTAAATTGCTCTCTGTTTAAAAAACATGATTCAACAGCAAAGATCCAATAACACACTTTTCTAAATAGAGTAACAGCAAGAAGAGCTGCTAGAGAAGCTGACTTTTCCTTTAACTACTGTTCTTTAAAAGTGGTTCTATTCAACAATGTACAAGGTCGACAAGTCAATGCAAGACCACCCTGCTTGGGGATTTGCTCTCAACACAGAGTTGTGTCGAATCCCTCAGCTGAGAAATGTCAACCAGCACCTTTCATATTTATGGTGACTCATAAACAGGAAACTCAGCCCTGTCCACGACACTGGAGCTTTTTCATATCTTAGATCCTTTTATGAAGGGGAAAAAAAAAAAAAAGCAGAGGAAAAAAAAAAGAAAAAAAGAAAAGGAAAAAGAAACCTCTCAAAACAAAACAAAGAATTTAGCAGGACATTTAAAGCAGCTGCCTTCTACTTTATGTGCCAAAATAAATATTGCCAAATTAGTAAGGCATACTGAACAAATTAAGCGCTAAATGCAAATTTATCAACTGAAATACAATGGTAGAGTAGCCAAGGAGCTTGCAATGGTATAGTTCATCTTTGTAAGTAGGTGTTTTGGTTGGAGAGTTGTTGGAGAGTGACATGGGAACAGTAATATAATAAGAGAGCATTTCTGTTACACCCAAGATGAACAGTTTGTTTTAGAAAGTTTAAGTAAACATTTTCTAACATACATTCACTGGTTTCAGAGTGTCTTGTGCTACCAAGAGAGAGATAAAAACTGGTTTTAAAAGTCTCTTATGAAAATATAGCATTTCAAAAATGGTAATGTCAGAATGATAAATTATCCAACAAAATTTTGGTGGAGTTTCTCATTTCAGAATGAGAAAGTCTTGGTTCTGCCCCCCCCCCGATGCTTATAAGGACACACATGGCCTTTTTATAGCTGATGTGATTTAAGCTAAAATAACTAGGAAAAGCATCACAAGGACTACATACATATGTTATAAATGAGTAAAAATACATATATGTATATATGCGCCAAATAACCAGAGGGGAATAGTCTCTGGTTATTTGGTGTATATATGGCAATATACACTAAATCTAGTGCCTGGTTGGTTCATACACATGGTTTACATGAGACATTATGAGCTGCTTTTGTCAGTGTACTGCTCACTTTTCCATGAGTAATTTTCAATGTTACTGAAAAACAAAAAAAATTTCCATTGGGAAAACCGAAGCTTAAAATTTTGCTTCAGGTCAGTCCAAACCAGACTTTCTTGCATTTTGGCATTCCTAGTTTGCTGGCTTGACACAAAACATTCAGATTTAAAATGAAATGCTTAAGGTCGCTCTTTGATAAAGCTGATAATACATAGCAGGAAACAACTGCCAAGAAGTCTGATCCATATGGAAAAAAATAGGTTTTCTTAAGTAATGAAGCTTTCATAGATCAATAATGTTCTGGGAGTGATACAGTTAATGAGGGAATGATTTTGAATGCCATACATATCTCTGTAATAAACCAAACAGAAGCACTGAGATTCATAGATATCAATGTATTTTTTTTAAATATATCAAAACATAATATTGATCAGTCAGTGGGTCACAGCTAGTTGTAGCCTTTTCCTTGGAGAACAATTTCAATATTTTAACGTTTCATCCTGAAATAAGCAGTGAAATATTCAAATATTTCTTGGAACCAGACTACCATTTTTTTCCTCTTACAATTTTCCTTTTCCATGCACTAGAGCTCAGGGTTCCCAGGTAATAATCCTACCTTTACTGTTTAAACAAGCTATACTGAAATCATATTCATTGTAAAACTAAAAGCAAAGTGGAAAGGTCTTTCCCCAGCCTCTTCCCTTCCCACTAAACAGAAAAGAAAATGTCCAGTTGCAGCTAAAAGGCTTTCAGCCATCTTTTCAAAAATGGTAAATGCCTCCTTTTCTTCTTCTTCTTCTTCTTTTTACTAAACTCCTGTTAAGGATAGCTCCCACTCCTCATCTGCATCACATCACATTGTTGCAGGGCCCCAGCCATGCAAGGTTTGCTGTTTGGGAGAAGACTTTGAAATCAAGTGGCACCTGCTTCTGATAGTCAAGGGTTTCAGCTAAAGATTTGTTCTCTTGTGCTCAACCATATACTTTTGTTGAGCATCTACAGAGTTGCAAAGGAAACCCATCTCCCATCAGACTACGGGGAGTGACCACTGCTTTGATTATCAGCAAGAATATTTGGCAAAACATGTGCAACACAAATAAGAAAAATCAAAGTTGTGAAGTTTACTGTTTGAGTCAGCCCAATTCAAAACAAACAAACTTATTCCAGCAAAATGTTATTTGTTTCCTTGGCTATAGAGCCCTTCTGGAAAAGAAAAACCCCACAAAAATCCCAGTGCAGTTTTAAATTCTGACGCACTTTGGGGGTTAGATTTTCCTCACAGAACACTGCAAACACGTTTTTTCACATTAATTTAAAATCAGAGTGCATATTTTACAGAAAGCTGGCTTTCTGTGCTCGAAGGAGGCCTACACGTTTCCTGATTTGTCATGAAGTTTTGGTCAGGGTAAAAGAGGGAATATTTCCATATGCTGGAAACTTATCTGGGCCTTGATGAGGCTGAGATACTGAGAAGAGAGAAAATGAGAGCTGATCCAGGAGTTTTCTCATAAGTGAAAAAAACCCAAAACCCAACTCCCAGACTGGACTGAGGGTGTAACTTTGCATCACCACAATTTTAGGTACCATGGTAGCTTTTGGAGTGAAATCTTCAGCCCTTGCCGGCACTGCTCCTGTTGGGGGACATGTCTTTCTCCCCATCCCAGGAGGTCAGTCTTGAAAGACAAAATACCAAATTATTTTTCTTTCTCAGATTTATACATGTTTATCTTTTTCAGAATTCATCTGAAGTAAAATGGATCCAGCTTTCTTTCAAATAATGCAAAACATATGGGAACAGGGTTGTGTAAGTCACAAGTTGACAAGAACCAAAGCCCTTCAATGATTGTTTCAGACCCACATGACATTCTCAAATCTGACAGACCCATTACATGAGCAAATACTTGTAGCCCGCCAGCCAGCTTTATAGCGACTTCACAACACGGGTGGCTGCGAGGAGAGCTTTTCCACTTATTTGTTCTTTACACTGATTTTTGTTACACAATTTCGGAGAACTGAGAGAACCATATCTTGTGCCAAAACACTCTACTGAGACACAAGATCCTTTTCTTCCTGGAAAGCTCATATCTGTGTTCAACCTACATCAAACTCACCTGCACATATGAACAAGCCCTCAAAATTTGCTAATAGCATGAATTTTATATGCTGAATTGATTGACATATGTTATATAGCAAATCACCATTGCAAAAGTAGCTATTACTATGATAAAAATAGAGAAAAAAGGGTGAACTTTAAAAATTTTTGCTAACATGGGAATTATAAATTAGAAAGTTTAGAAATTGGAAAATTAAAAATCTTCATACTGAAAGCCATTATTTTCAGTCAAATTGTCTTCTGCTTTGTGATGCCTTTAGAGGAAAACACTTTTTGTTAAAAGTTTAGCAATATAGAGCACATATTCACCACTGAATTTGTCTACTGGGGTTGCTGATGTTTATTTCACCGTGGGATTAGGTGTGCCTCATACAAAGGACACTCCACCATGCCATCTTTCTGATGTGATGAGTACATCTGTGAGCTGTCACCTGCTGTTCTTTATCTGTGGTACAGATGAATCTTTCATAATGTCATGCAGGTAGGGTTGGACTACCATGCAGTGTAGTTGGAGTCCAACTCATCTGAAGAACTTTATTTGTAGGAAGTATATATATATATTTGAAGAACTATGTCTATGTATTGATAACATGAGGGACAATGGTTTCAAATGGGAAGAGAATAGATTTAAGTTAAACATTAGGAAGAAATTATTTAGTGTGAGGGTGGTGAGACTCTGGTGCAGGTTGCCTAAGGAAGCTGTGGATACCCCCTCCCTGGAAGCGTTCATGGCCAGATTGGATGGGGCTTTGAGCAACGTGGCCTAGTGGGAGGTTGCCCGAGAAGGCCAACAGCATCCTGGCCTGTATCAGGAATAGTGTGGCAAGCAGGAGAAGGAAAGTGATTGTATTCCTGTTATCATCACTAGTGAGGCTGCACCTCAAGTACTGTGTTCAGTTTTGATCCCCTCACTACAAGAAGGACATTGAGGGGCTGCACTGTGTCCAGAAAAGAGCTACCAAGCTGGTGAGCGGCCTAGAGAACAAGTCATACAAGGAGTGGCTGAGGAACCTGGGCATGTTTAGCTCGGAGGAGAGGAGGCTGAGTGAGGTTGTAGGGAGGTGGGTGTTGACCTCTTTCAAGTGAATAATGACAGGACCAGAGGAAATGGCCTGAAACTGCAGCAGGGGAGGTTTAGATTAGAGGTTAGGAAGAATTTCTCTATGAAAGAGTGGTCAGGGACGTGGCTGACTCATTATCCCTGGAGGCATTTAAGAAAAGTGTAGATGAAGCACTCAGGGCACGCTCTAGTGACTGAGATTGTAGGCATTTTTTGCTGTGTTTTTTTGTTTGTTTGTTTTGTTTGTTTGTGCAGGGAGGGTTGAGTGTGTGTATGGTTGGACTGAGTGATCTCAGAGGTCCTTCCCAAGCATGACTATTCTGTGATTCTGTGAATGCAGCCTATCTCCAAAAGCTGCAGGTCACAATGCATCTGCGCTTGCTTTCCGTGATCACTTTAAGCATCAGCAAAGCTGCAGCCCGGACTGACTCTGTGGCTGTGAAGTTCATAGATGTGTCCAGTGTGCTGTATGGAGGGCAACTCACTAGCAGGAAACACCAGTGGGTGTGACAGAGCTGGAGCTGGAAGCAGTTAGACATGTCACATTATATAAGTAGCTCAAACTATGCAACAGCAGAAGTTCTGCACGTGCCATGGGTAGAACAGAGTCAATTACTTTTTATCAGTCTCAGACTGCTGTATTGTCCTCTTCACTTTTTGACACTGATCTAGTGAAACCAGTGCATATAAACATATAAAGACACACAACACACTTTCATATTCTTGTTCTTTTTTTTTTTTTTTTTTTTTTTTTCTTTTTTTTTTTTTTAGTATTTCAAAGAACCCCTTCCCATCAGTAATACCATATGGTTCTATTTTACTTAATTGTTGCTGTACATAAGAAGACTGGAGATAAAAGTTATTTTCTGCAAAGTCACAGCTGTGTTGCCAGCTGCATTACTGGCAAAAAGAGTAGTTATTCTAACATGATTTTTTTTTCTTTTTATATTCTTGATATATAGCTTAGACTTATATTGTCTTCATTCATTTGCATAAACTGAAATAATCTAATGCTAGTAATCCACATCAGAGTCACTAATTTAATGAAAATATATTTAAGGGTACCAAGCTTCCTAAAACCATATGGAAAAGCATCCCTTAATGTACACACATGCAGCTTTGGGGAAGACAGTCAGACATAATTTAAGGGAAAAATGGGATCACTTCTTTTGAAAGAAAAGAAAAAAAGCTAGAACTGTACCTATGCTTCCATCCCCCATATTACTAGGAGCCAATTTTCAACAAAGTGTGATTGTGTTAGGTACAATTTGAAGAACACACTATATACTTTAAAAGGCTTAAGGATTAGTGTCTTCAGCTAGGGGGACAATCTTGCTATTGTCTCCAAAGCTTGCAGTCTTGTTGTTTTATCTTAGAGGAAGTTTATTCCTAGATAGCGATCTTCATAACAAGGAGTTGAGAATAGAGACATTGACAGTTAGTGGATATAGTTTATTGCTTCTTTATAAAAGCACTATTTAGTAGCAGGAGTGAATATTTGAGTCAGCAAAGACTTGCATTTGCTCCTCTCAGCTAATCTGTCAGGTTTTGCTTATTTATAGATCTTAGGAGCTTCTTTCTAACATTCAGCTATAGCCACTACTTTGTCTGGCTGTAGGCTTCCACATGCATTTTGGAGAGGACACAGTTTAAAATTTAACTTTTATAGTTACATAGGATGTATAAAATGCTTGCACAGTGCGGTTTGTACGCTGGAAGTTGCACAGATCAGAGGGGATAACTGGCACTGAGAAATTCAAGACATATTCACAAACATGTTCATGTGCCAGTACATCCTTAAAGTCCCTTTCTAGAGCTGTGTTAGAGATGTCTCTGCTTTCTCTCCCACTGAAAATCTTTTTACAGTTACTATATAATCAGAACAGTCACAATTTCTAATTAGGTAATGTCATTATCTTGTTGTTGTCTATGAAACATCATGTACTCTTTTGTTCTTACTGTTCTTAGTAGAATGACTGTGGTGGTTTTTGTTGTTGTTGTTTGTTTGCTTTTGTTTTGTTTTGTTTTTGTTCTGCCTTGACAAATGGATGTTACCAGAAATAAACAAATAGGATTGCCAAAGGACCTTTGTAGAATGATTCTCCTCCCTCTCTCATGGCCACTGAACAGAATGCCTTGAAACTTAAACAAAAGGACCAAAGGTACTAGTTTTGTTATCTAAGTTAATTGGTGACATTTTAGGAGACATTTATCTGTCTGGAAATAAATGAACTTCAAAAAATAAGTGACATTAGACCTTATTCCAGGTTATTATTCAATGTTTTATCAAAGATGACAAATTTAGTTTATTGAATAAAGCACTCTTTAGGCAACTTTATGATTTTCCATCAACATTACTCAGAGTCTTCGAACAACCTGGAGACTCCCAGCACTTAATTGGGATTTTTCTGCAACATAATATCTTACTCTGAATGATCTCAGCTCAAGCTCCAGGCTGGACTGAGCACTATCACTGCTTCATGGCATGACATGACTAACAATCTTAGTTAGCAGTAGGAATTTCCTCCTAGCAAAGACAAAACCTGTGGAATAAGAGGAGAACAGGTTTCTGTGTGTCTCTCCCTCCAAACCAAATCCTTTTACCACTCCTGAGCCCTCCCAGCTCCTTTCTACTTCTCATCCCCAAACCCCAGGGACTGTTCCTACTCCAAAGCAACACATCTGCCACAGACCCTCCAAGCTCTCCATGGGACACCTCTGCACTACTCCCATCCCCATCCCTTGCCCTTTCTACCCAAGACCCTGACAGCTGAGACTTATTACTGTGACTCAGATTCACTCTCCTCAGTCCTATTACACACACCTGGAACACCAACCCTCCTGAGTGCTTCACACTGTGAGTGGCCACCAGTGTCAAGCTCTGCCAGCTACAGTCTGTCACCAGCACCAGCTGGCAGTTTGGAAAGAATGCACCTAGATGTGGGTTGATTGTAAGACTGAGATGGGGCCTTGTGGGGATTGCTTGTAGGGTCTGGGGGTAGCTTAACCCCAATAGCAATAGTCTGCTTGTATTACAGAAGTACTTCTGCATAGCAGATAGGAAGTATCCCTTCTCCCTGCAGGCATACTTGAAATTAGGATTTTTTTTTTTGCAGTTTCCCATATATTTTTTTTAGAAATGACACTTTTTGAAAAGTGTTGAAAGTGTGCATCTGTCTTTAATAAAAAAGGGACTTAATTAGCACATCCTTTCCTTCGCTGAATAAGAAAGAAATGCTGAGAGTCAGGAGGAAGAGATTTATTTTGGTGCCATTTGAATCATAACTAGCCTAGCATGCAAAGGCTAGAATGAAATAATGCTAAAGCTGAATGAAATGATATATAAATGGAAAAGTCATCCACCATGTTTAGCAACAAACAGTAGACACAATACAACATGTTCTGGTTCAGAAAAACAGCTTTGCAGTGGAATTATTCCAGATTTACACATTTGTGTCATAAATGAGAAACTGTCCCACAGAGCACATGTAACTGTAGGAGTAACATGATATTCTTTTTTCTTGGATGATCCTGTTCAGGCTCTGATTGAAGTGCTCTCCATTGCTGGCAGTCAGTAACGTGGCCTGATTCTGTTAAGTGCTGAACAAACGTGTAACAAAAGACAATCCCACACCTGAAGTCCTTGTAACTTGACTATAATATTAGAGACTGTAGAGAAATATATCAAGCACATAGAGCAGTGAGTTTATTATTGACATAATGAAAAAAAAATGGCTGTCAGGGCAGCCATTATCATGTTGTTTAAAGCTGTTGTGGAAGAGTTTTAAGAGGTTCCTGACATTGCTTTGTGGATGTTCCTTCCAAATTTGGATATAAAGAATAATGTCTGAAGCTGATTTTGGTAAAAATAGACTAACAGATGGTCTAGGTAGGTATCATTTGGGACAGAGCATTTGGGGGACAGAGGATTATTGTCATCTTTGTTTTCACATCAGCAGATGAAAGAGTGTGGGTAACACTCTGATTGCAGGCTTTTAGCCCCCTCAACTGAATATCATGAAGGTAAAGATGGCAGGTGACATTTCGCTGGTGTGGAAAGACAAATAACTAAGGGATAAGTGGACCTGAAAGACCATAACTTGGAAGTTTAAAAGCAGAAGATGAAAACAACCAACTAAGAAAATGGTGTTTGGAACACTATTCTGAAAGCACTTGAAGTGAAACAGGACAGATTTTTATCAAAACCCCAGAAAAGGAGGGAATAAAAACTGGAAGACCCTAAATTATATTGACAGTTGTCAAACTTGTTTTGAATGTGTCTGATATATATTGGTTATGGGACAAAAACTTTGCAGAAAAGAATGAAATACAAGTTAGAGTTATCTGAAATAACAGCACATAAATTCATGCCAGGAGCAGACTCAGTGTAAACTGAGAAGCAGGATAAACTAGCACATTTAGAGTTATTGGTGTGCTACCAGAAGCTTCAGGCCTAAAAATATTCACCATAGGCAAATGCTGTGTCCAGAAAAAATTCCAGCTCAGCTCTGACTGCTGTTTCCCAGTAAGCAGAGAGTGCCAGGCTGATTTCTGGAGAACCTAAAAATAGACCAGGACCAGGCATGTTTTGTGGGGATTTTTGCTTGAGGCATATCAAATTTAAGCTCACGCTCCTTTTGGGTGCTTTGAAAAATATCCTAAGATTTGAGTTCATGCACATGGAAACAGGACAAGGGAAGGATGTGTGGGTTACTAATAAGAGTATAAGGGCTGAAACTATGTCAACTTATTTAAACAACCCTCCCTCTATTTCTGTGTGTTCCAAGGATGCAGTGTGGCTCTCAGAAGACAGGTTCATCTTGTGCCTGAATGCAAGCTGAGAGGTAGTGCTTGTGGTTTTCTTCGTAGCTTGCTGTAAAGTCAGTTAAACTGAGTAGCCATCTGAATCCAGTGTTCAGTAAATGGAGGAAACAAATCCAAGTGTTTATTTAAAAAAAAACAACCACATTACCTCCTTTCAAATATCCTCCTGTATACACTGTCAGAATATATGCTACTTCACTTCATGAGTGACACTGTGTCCCTGTTCTGGGAATGTTATCCTTCACAGCAATCCCTGAGGCAACTACAGCATTCCAGTGCTGCAGCCAGACAAGGGAATGAAAGTTATTCTCATTTAATCTAAAACTTTCAGAAATTATTAGCAGCTATGTATTATCCCCATTTATGCAATTCAGTGGCTGCTAATATTTTAGGTTACACTTTAGTGGCTTTATAAGAGTTGTTTGTGTTAGAAATTTGATATAATTCTTCTCTTTATTAAGAAGTAGTTGAAGAAAGCACAGTCTTGACTTGTAGGCATGTTAATGCAATGCTCTCCATTCAAAGTGTGCCCTTGTTTGCTGGTCTATAGTAAATGTTGAAAAATACTATACAATAGCATCTGTTATTACACAATAGTTCTCTATTTGCCTCCAAGGAGCTTACACTAACCCAGCATTGCGTAATTTTTTCTCTTCACATAAAACAATGAGAGTGTATGCTGGCCTGTAAAAAACTGTATGGCCTCAAGTAATAAATACCTCTGAAAGACACTCAGCACAAACCCTCATTGTTAGAACAGTTTTGCCAGAGAAGTTGCACTGCAGCTCAGTTCAATGAAGAGTTGGTATTTTGATTCTGAAAGATTTAAACTGTCTCAGAAAGATTTTGAAAGAATTCACATCAGGCAAGTGAATCAAGAGAGATATGGGCAGTTTATGTGATCAGAGGGTGACAGGTGCAGTGCTGGCTGCACAGTGGAAGCAGAGAGCTGGAGCTGTGATTCCATCCCTGACCTTGCTAACAAACTCACACTCTCCTGAACAACAGGGGTAACATTTGCTCAGCCTGCACAGACTGCATTTGGAGTTTGTGCGGAGATGTGATCATCTTCTTTCCCCCTGAACAGCACATGAAAAGAAGATCACTGTCACAAGAGTTGTAACTTTTTTTTGAACAGTTAAAAATGTGACAAATGGTAGTATGTATGTAGGTGAAAAAAAATAATTGAAAAAAGCATTTATATTTCTTCTGAAGTTTCGATTTATCAGTGGAAACCCAGGAAGGGAAACCTCATTTAACTTTCCAGGAACTCATACAAGCTTGATTTTTTTCATGTGTAGACTTGTGATCAGTGACAGCACACATCATTGTGTCCAAGCAAAAGCTTGTTGCTGCTATAGTCTCTGTAAAGAATTTGTTACTATTGTTAGCTGCTTAACATTTGAAATTAGACGCCTTCTGGACAATACACATAAATAAAGAGATCCAGATGGGTCCCATCTGGCCAAATATAGATGTTTACATCTAAACTGGTCCCTATAAACTCCCACTGGAGTGAGTGGCAAGAAAAGGACAGTTTCAGGCTTTGATTTATCTCAGATTACATACAAATAGCTGGCTGAACAGCCATTCTCATGGTTCCTTTCCCCTCAGAGATTTCAAAGAGTGTTTAGGTGCACATCAACAATGTAGACATCAAAGCAGAAAGTTCATGGAGGTGAGTCCTAACCCTCTTATCACAAGAAATGTAATGCCTTAAGAAGTTATTATGGTCTTATCAGAGGTTTGTCTAGAACTTTTTAAAAAGACTACATTCAAAAATATAAAAAGAAGGAGAATGGAAACACGTATTTATGCACTTACCTGGTTTGCTTTAGGCAGTGTATGAAATCTAAAATATTGAACTTAAATCCATTATATCCTCAGGCAGCAAAAATCAAGCATGAAACTACATTTTTAATAGGATTGCTATTTATATTCGAAAGGGTCACAAGGAGTGAAAACCAGTACAGAATTAGCCTTGACCATGTCATAGTTAAGGATATGCTTTGTAAAGCATGCTTCCCCTCCCAGTCTCTCTGTTAATGATTATTGTTGTAGTGTGCTTTGTATGGGAAAAGTAGACTTATTATTGGTGGTTCTTCCCTCCTCCAGTGTTTATCCTGACCTCCTACAGATTGCTGTAGGCCAAGACCAGTAATTCTTTGTCAATAATTTTAATGAGGAGAAGGAAATAGGGAGATATTTCTGGTCCTTTTCTTTTGGAATGAATGGTCCCAAAAGAGAATGACATAACATTACTCAACAAAGTGAGTAATTCCAGTGGCTCTACAACAGCATCCTGGTCCAAATTTCAGGGGATAGTGCCTTAGACAAATAAATAGTTACAGTCCAAAGCAATGCAGACTTCCACTAGGCATTGGGAAGAGTTGAACTCTTTACTCAGTTGTAGCAATGTGCCCAGCTGAAGTCTGAAGTATGCTGCTGCAATTCTTTGCTGCTTTATCTTCTGCCTGTTGTACACACTGACCCACAGTACACATAGTGAAGAATCACTGTTGGTTTGCTCTGCATCTTCAGTGGGATCTTGAATTTAGGCATGAAAAATGCATTATCACCCTATGTATGTGGTTCCCAGTGTACTGCAAAGGACACATTAGCATAAAATATACTCTTCTGTGAAAACTGGTCTTGATTGTCTGCTCTGAAATGAAAGGAGAACCAACAATCAATGACCTCCATAAGAGTAGGGTGCTCTTTAATTAAATAGAACTCCAGCAGAATGATAAAATAATAAAAAAAAAAATTATCAAATCTGAGACTGAAAAAATGAACTTTCATCAAATAGATACTATCCAAAAAAGGGGAAGTTTGAACAGAAAGTAAAAGGACAATGAAAATGACAGAAAGCTAGAGAGTTGGTTAGACTTGATGATCTGAGGTCCTTTCCAACCCAGCTGATCCTGTGATTCTGTGAGTTTTGAAAAGAAGCTGAAAAATGACATGGATATGTGTGTTCTTCTGCAGATTTGTAATTCTCTTGATTTTCCTATCAAGTCTAAGAAGTTTGTTTGCAAATTCTATTAACTCCTGGCTTTAGCAGTCATGGTTTTTCCCAAATGTTATTATGTTGACCAAAAGTAACATTCTATAGGATGAGACACCATGTTCACAATGATGTTCTGCTGAAATCATCTTGCACTTAACAATAGAAAAAGAAATGCTTTTCTAGTAGTTGGAAGTCAGCAGTTGCCATTCTGCCCACTCCCTCTACAAACTGCAACTCTTGAGTTCAATGCTCTTTCCTTCTGCTCCTGCTATGATCCATCCCACCTGAGCTGCTCCCTACTTGCCAAGTGTTATGCTGGTTCCATCAGCAACCATGGGGATCCAGCCCACGCATGAAAAAAGTTCTGATGATTTGGATGTAATATTTTCATCTCAAATTCATCTCAAACATTTGAAATTGTTATAATCTGAAGTAACTTTATTTAAGGGATTTGGATCTGAAGGTTAGATTGACCTCATCCTAAATATTAGTTTTTATTACATCATTCAGTGGCCTGATTACAAACTTCCTATTTACAATTTTCTTCTGTGATTTGGTTCAGGCTCATTTCTTTTTCATATAAGCATGACTGTCAGGTTTTTTTCTTTTTATGAACATGGTCTAATATAGCCAAGCCAAAATAATGAAGACATAGCTGATTGTAAATTAAATTTAATATGCAAAAATGTCTTTGCCAATTTAAAAAAAACAACAACTTTGAAGACAAAGGCAAATTTCAAACTACAGCATATTGCTGGAAAATTTTTTTTCAATGGAAGTGATGACACAAATTTATATGGCAAAATCCTGAATAAAAGATTATAATAAATTCTCAAAAATGGTTATTAAGGGAGGAAAAAGGATTGGCATTCAAATTACACCACGTAGCTTTTTGTACCCTAATCTTCAGCCTTATCCAATCCTGAAAGATTTATAGTTTGCTAATTCTATAAGGCTAAAGGACATTCTCCTACCCAGCAAGGTCAGTCAAATCCACTCCAGTCAGAGATCAGAGGATTAACACATGTCACTGAACTCCTTATAACTCTACTCTTGCCATGCTGTTTCAGTTAAAGACCATGACACTATGAATACTGGAATAGACAGCTGTTCTTACCTTTTGGTTGCTGAAGACATTAGTAAATTAAAGCCCTTCAGCACTATGTTTCTATGTTGTATTTCTGTGTAACAGGGAGTCTGCTCTCATAAGCCTGAAAGAGAAATATAAATGCTTCTGTGTATACACATGCAGATATAGTGGGACATTTCCAGAGCTCTAGAATATTTTTGTTTTGCTCTAGAGGAGTCAAATCAAGTGTCTGACAATCATCTCAGAATACTACAAAAAAGTTAGATTGGAAAGAGATACAGAGCCTCTATCCAATTCCACTTAAGTTTTTCCACTGACTTCTATGGGAGTAATCACACTACTGGAGTGGGTGGTCCCTCCATCCTGTACCTGGGGGACAAATCACCCCCAGATCCTAACTCACCTTGTTTTGTGGTTTGGATCTGCTGCTGCTTTCAAATTTCAAGTTTGGCTGAGCTGTGCAGTGGGAGGAATGCAAAAAAGGATGGGTTTTTAGCAGACTGATGCTTTTGTCTTCCCAACTTGGCCCCTGCCACAATTTAGAACATCCTAAGGTGCTAAAATCTAAAAATTATGAGCAGCAGTGACCACTCTTCAAGGGCAACACTGGCAACTGGAAATCACCAAAATGCTGATGTAGTTACCCATTTTGTGGCTATTCAGTCATCTTGGCTGGTTTTATACCAGCTGAAGATCCTCCCCCTTATCCTGCCCCCACCAGGCATGTGCTCAGTTAGCCTTTAGAATCACAAAAAAATACAAGGGGACTGGGACTGGAACTGAATTGAGCCGTCTGCCTTCTGCCATGGTGCTTGGCTTTTCAGTCATGTGTCACTCTGCTGGTCAAGACCAGTAATGTTTTGAGGAACTGGTTATAGCTGATGCTTTGGAAGAATAGAGCAAGCAGCAGCATCCTTCAAGTACTAGTAAAAATTTCTTTCCCTTTTGGTGTTTCAGCACATATTAGCAGCTGTCCTTGGCTGGCCAAGTTGGCTAAAATCTACTGAAATCAAGGAGCTATAAAAATTTACATCAGCTGAAAACTGGATCCAATTTTTACTTCTTATTTGATGTAAAATAACTGCACAAGCTATTCTTGAAAATATATTAAAGGAGCAAGTAAGCATAATGATCTTTGTCCAGATCCACAAAGGTAGCAAACTGCCATGACACTTCTGAATTTCTGGAACAATATTGGTTTGCATCTGTTTAGGACCCTCACATACATGATATTACTTCAAAAAGTGTGTCCAAACATCTGCATACAGTTGAGTCCTAAAGAACAAATTTCAAGGTAGGATTAAACATACTGCATATCCCCAACTGACAGCAAATTAACCTAATTCTTATGTCTGAACATGGCACTTGCATCTCTGCTTTCCCCATCAGTAAATGCCAACCGTCAATTGGAATTATTACATTTTACCCCCAAAATAAAATTTTTAGAGTGCTCTGAATGTAATTCCTTTTCATTAAGTGTTTTGGTTTTGCATTATATAGTTCTCTGAAGTGGAAGAGATGGTTGAACCAAGCAATTTTACTATAACCCTCATAATCTTCTTCCATGGACTCTGTGCTGTCCCACTTTTTGCAATCTGGTTTACACCACCATGTAGCTGTGTCCAGCTACGCTGCACTCCAGGAAGGGAGCTGGCCCTCCACACAGCAAATTTTGGCTGCCAAATGTCCACAGGATGGATGGATAGAATGGACGAAAGGTTTCCTCCATCTTATAAAAGCTGCCACACACCCTCTTGTTCAAGTCACTTTAATCTTTCCAGGGCTGGAAGACAGTCGAGGTTTATTATAAGGTGGGTATTTGAGAAATAAACACTTGTTGCCATTTATAACTTGAGCTGGTTATGCAAAATACATAGGCTTCTTTGTAGTGTGCTCTAGCAGAGATTTATGTGATGCAGTGTCCTTGCAACTAGCATCTTGTGGAAAAAAGAACACATGGAAAATTACATCATTAGCTAAATTTTTGAACATACCATGCCTGGTTTACTTTTTTGGTCTTTACTCCTCCGTCTTTATTTTTCAGTCTAGACCCTACATTTGAGCCCCAGACCCACACTGTTCCTCATAACCAGCTAATTTCCAGCTACTTTATATTGCATGGTGTTCCTGGCATTTTTTAGCAGCAAGAGGATTTGTCCTCTCTGTAATTCTCACAATCAACAGTGTTTTGTCAAAGCTGGTAAATAATGAATTACATGGTGAATATATTAAAACAATGATGGTTTTATTACTTCTTTGCTTTTTCCCTGGGGTTTTATAGCAATCAGAAAAGCTGTTGTGAAGTATAGGACGTATAAATGTGAAAATCTAATGTAATTTTTGTTAATTATTATATTGCTTTTCAATATCTTCTGCTTATATTCAACATTAACAAAAGGTCTAACCATGTGAATCAGAGTAATGCCTCACACTTCTGCGCACCATTTGAAATTTGGTGATATTTGAAAATCTCTTTCTTCTATCATTTTGCTAACTCTCAGTGGAGCAGATGAAAGAATTAGGTAGATGGCACTATGTCATCAGATTGCTAAACTGTCAATATACCAAAACATCCTGGTTGTTAGTTTAACCAGAATGGCAGAGTGCTCAGTACTAATTAAATCTGACATCCGACCATGCAGTTTGTATTATATGCAAATAATAACATTAAAGTATTGCGTGTCAGGTAAAAATAGTTCAGAAGCATGCAGTTTTCATTAAATGTTACCTTCTTGTGTGATGCTAGAAGCTACAATGGAAGAATTAATGAAATAATTTAACTGAAACAACACTCTATGAGGTCCAAACTATTAGACAATGTTTATCACAATGGTTTCCATTAAACAGCCAACTGCGACTTGAGTATAATTTTTAGTATATGCTTTTTTCCACATACTTAACCAGATCTGCTTAGATGTGCTATGTTTTATATTTGACATAAGAAAAATAACTCTCAGCAATAATATGAAATGAAGGTTATGAAATGGTGGTTGCGTAGGTTTTTCCTAACAGGAGTGTCAGCATTCTCCTATTTTCCTCATGAATCCCTCCTCTTACTTGCTATAAGTGACCTAGGTTCTTCTCATCCTTGCCTGCCTTTCCTTGCTTCTCAGCAAGATCCTTCTTCCCTGCCATCCTTTTACAGACTATTCAGATCGTATTGCAAAATTACAGAGAGAAATACTGATTTTCCTGTTGTGAAGAATAAAAAGTATAATTTGAGATTTAGAATAAAAACAGAAGCTAGGGACAGAAGCTCTTCCATAATGAATTTACCAGAAAGGGGGTGTAACTCCTGGAAACATTGCTAACTACTGAGGGCAGAAATCTTCAAAGCATCTCTGGGACCAAACATAGGAGAAATGGAAGAGAACAGCTTTCCATCTGTGCTTGTGTATAGTGAGACATGGCTAAACTCTTGGGTGCAGCATCTATTCCCACTCCTGGGTTCCATATTTGAAATCTGAGAAGCATTTCTGAAGTTTTCTTGGCAAGAAAGTTGAGGAGGCCATGCCAAATAAAAAGCACCAGAGCTCTTGTCACTGGTTTTCCTTTATACACAACAGCAGAAGTCACTTCACCTCTAATACTGTGTTCAGTTTTGGTCACCTAACAACAAGCAGAACATGGAGGGGCTGGAGTATGTCCAAGGAAGGGCAGTGTAGCTGGTGAAGGGTCTAGAGCACAAGTCTTAGAGGAACAGCTGAGAGAATTGTGATTGTTCAGTCTCAAGGAGGGGGGGCTGAGAGGAGACTTTGTTGCTCACTATAACTACCCGAAAGGAGGTTGTAGTGAGGGGGGTCCCCTCTCAAGTGACTGACAACAGGACAAGAGGAAATGACTCAGGTTGTGTTGGGGAGGTTTAGATTGGATATTAGGAAAAAATTTTTTTACTAAAAGACTGGTAAAGCATTGGAACAAGCTGCTCAGGGTAGTGGTGGAGCCACCATCCCTGGAGGTGTTAAAAAAGTCTATATGTGGCACTTGAGGACATGGTTTAGTTGGCATGGTGGTGCTGAGTTGATAGTTGGACTTGATGATCTTAGAGATCCTATCTAGTATTAATGATTCTGGGATTCTAAGGCATGAGGATGAGTTTCACCTCTGCCTCTTGCCAAGGTCAATGAACGCTCTGTAGGGAAAAGTGTCAATTTGAGATAAATAAAAAAAAATATGTGAAGGGGTTGCCATTTACTCCCAGGTCTAGAAGTTACCAGTGTGGCCCAGTCAATGGATTTGTCTATAATATTTCAGAGGGAAATGTGTGGAAAGAAAAATCCACTTCATAGAATCATAGAATCACAGAATTGGCTGGGTTGGAAGGGACCTCAGAGATCATCGAGTCCAACCCTTGAACCACCGTTGCGGTTGCTAGACCATGGCACTGAGTGCCACATCCAGTCTTTTTTTAAATATCTCCAGGGACGGAGAATCCACCACTTCAGTGGGCAGCCCATTCCAATGACGGATCACTCTTTCCGTAAAGAAATTCTTTCTAATATCTAACCTAAATACCAAAACTTGGAAAACAATGCCATTTTTGCTTATTCAGAAGCTCAGATGCAAGACACAAGTATTTTCATAATTTCAACTCAGGCAATATCTGTGTCACCCCCAAATATGATAAGTACTAAGTATTAAACTGTATTTGCACAGCTTACTTATAAGGAAGCTCCTAATGAGAAACATTTTTGTGATGTATTTATACAGTATGCAGTAGAAGTAGTGGAAAAGAACAGTTTTGTAGCAATGACTAAAATGTGAACGTTTCTGAATTAAACTGAGGTTTCTGGTTTGGTTTTCTTGAGAAATAAGTCTGGTCTCTGCAAGCTTTGTCATCTCTGTAATTTAAACCACAGTTCAGAACATAATTATAATGTAAGGCAGTATATCCTACTCTAACACTAGTGGTTAAGAAGCTTGACACCTATCAGTTTGACAGGCAGACCTCTCTTGAGGGGGTGGAGAGGTATCATGAATTGCTCTCTGAAAAATACTTCCCTCCCTTAGATCTGGATGCAGGTTACAAAGTGAGCTTCAGCTGCCATCTTACTTCCACTAATCTTCTTGACTAACTTCATGCTCACAAAATTTCTAAGGATTTTCTGGTTTATTATAATTGTCAGTCTATATTAAATACCTGAATTAGAGTTGTAGCACTGTGCACTGTATTTCAGCAAATCAAAGTAATTAGCACCGTTTCTCCTCAACTGTATTTTGGAATCACAGGATCATACCGTATCATATCATAGAATGGTTTGTGTTGGAGAAGACCTTAAAGTTCATCTAGTTCCAACCACCCTGCCATGGGCAGGGACACCAACCACTAGACCAGGCTGCTTGAATTCCTGTCCAACCTGCCCTTGAACATTTCTGGGGAGGGGGGGGCATCCACAGCTTCTCTCAACAACCTGCACCAGTGTCTCACCACCCCAACAGGAAAGAATTTTTTTCTAATATCTAACCTAAATCTACTCTCTTCCAGTTTAAAGCCATTAACCCTAGTCCTATCACTACATGCCCTTGTAAAAAGTCCCTGTAACCCTTTCAGGCACTGGCACATTGCTCTAAGATCTCCCTCAAGCCTTCTCCAGGCTGAACAACCCCAGCTCTCTCAGTTTGCCTTCAGGAGAGGTATTTCAGCCCTCTGATCATTTGTGTCCTCCTCTGCTGGACTCACTCCAAGACCTGCATGTCCTTTTTGTGTTGAGGGCTCCAGAAATGGACGTAGTATTCCAGGTGGGGTCTCACAAGAGCAGAGCAGAGGAAAAGAATCCTCTCTATCAGTGTTCTGGTCACAATTCTTTTGATGCAGACCAGGATTTGGTTGGCTCTCTGGGCTGCAAGTACACATCTTCTCATCAACAAATATCACTTAGTCCTTCTTCTCAGGGATCCTGCCAATCCATTCTCCATCCAGCCTGTGTTTGGGATTGTCCTGACCCAGGTGCAGGACCTTAAAGTTGGCCTTATTGAACTTCATGAGGCTGGGATGGGACCACCCCTCAAGCCTGTCAAGGTCCCTGTGAAACATCTGTCAAATCAGGTTTGTTTGGTATGTTGGGTTTTTCTGTTAGTTGGTTTCATTTTTTTTTGATAGGTTGCTTATTTTGTTTTTGGTTTGGTTTGGTTTGGTTTATTCTTCTACTGGTTTGTTTGTTGGTGTTTCATTTTTGTTGTTGTTTGTTTTCACCAAAAAAACCAACATAATAACACCTCCCATCCTTTTTCTCCCAGGATGCAGAGAGTATAAAAACAAAAATTACTTATCTGCAAAGCTTTTCTTTTCCTTGGAAAATATGAAAAAGCTCAGCAGTTAATACTGATGTTGTTATTATACTAAACTTCATTATTGTTTAAAGTACTAAAAGAGCTAGCTCTTTTTTTTTTTTTTCCTTCCATAAAATGAAAGAGAAACTTAAGAGCTTTGGGGGACTTTGGTTGGGTTTTTTTTGTTTGTTTGTTGTTTTTTTTGTTTGTTTGTTTTCCATTTTCAATGGCCATTCAGTCCTGAGTACAGATAAATTATTACCAGGAAAGGCCATAAGGTGTATTAGATAAACCAAAACCTTTTTTGCCTAGTGATACAAACACTTTCCCTGCTGGAAGTCCTTGGGTAGGAAGATTTCTTATTAAATAATCATAATTCACTTCAGTATACACTTGGTCCTACTTATCCTAAGGATGCGACTGAAATTTTCTGCCATTATGGCAAATCTTACTTGAATTGCATGAAAATAGCTTCTTCTGAAAAAAAAGCAATATCCTGTACATATAAACTTATACTCGTGTAACAGATTTCATATAAAATGTAATAAACATGGCTATGTCCTTTGATCTGCATTACATGTTCCGGAAAAAAAAAAAAAAAAAAAAAAAAAAAAAAAAAAAGAGAAAACTGGATAAACGGAGCCTGAAAAATGGATGTATGACCATTACAGAAGGACAAGAGACCATATTTTGCCCAGGAATTATCCCTTATTTTGATTTCAGAAAATTCATGAAGCTCAAGTAAAAGTATGTTTGCTTTCACCAGAAACAATAATTTTTTTTTTACAAGTTTCTCATTAACTTTAAACAGACTAAGTACTCCTTCCCTGAACCCTATTAAGATACTAACATCATTAAGATACTAGCTTTCGATAACAGGGCCTTTCAAAAGGAATAGAATATTATCTACAACTTTCTGTCAGCTTGAAATTGTGTTATAAGTCCTAGTTTCTCTTTTTTGATTATTATATAAATGACCCTTTAAACTAATTTTGTGCTATTTTCTTTCTTTCAATCACTTTGACCTGGGATGAATCAAACTTCTTCCTTCTAATCCATGTAGTATGGATTTGGGTATGTCTTTAACAAGAAGAAGTACACTCTAAAACTATAAAGAACAAAATGCACATAGTGGAGGATCGTTGATACCTTTAGGCTGACAAAATTAATGGAATGAATGTTAATTCTTAACATCCCAAGCCCCTGTGGAGCTAAGTACCCTCAAGTCCCATTTAGTTAAATAGGGCAGAAAAAAGAAGGAGGTTTTTTTACCGTACAGGATTATAAGCAGGTGGATGTTGTGGGAAGAAGAGATTTCCTCTTCCTCTCCTTAGTGAGTCCTTAGCTACACATCTGCTTCCTTTTCTTCTAATCTCTAATTTACTTTAAGGGTAGTTGAGGATTTACAGCACAAAGCAGAAAATGTTCATGTCATGAAATCTTAGCTCCAGCTTCTGAGTTGCCAGTCATTGGGGACTGAAGCTTATGGCTGCTATTTTATTGACCTTTGGAGAAAATGGATGGGATTTTAATGACAAGACCAGATTAATAGGAGGTAGCTGAAGTGAAGCTTATTGCAAAGGAAAGCCAATGATGATGCCCTTCATTTGTGCACCTCTAGCTCCCACTACCTTCTGCAGCAGATTCAAAGATACTTTAATCTGGTGTGGCTAACATTTAATTTTGAAACTTTCCATAGAGAAGGATCACTTGCAGTAGCTTGTTACACTTAGATAAAAATCAGATTTAAAAAATACTTTTTAAACAATCGCATTTTAATATTTCAAAATGGAACAAATCAGCTTTCTCAGTTTCACATAACTTTTGTTTTATAATTTCAGCTACTATTAGTACATAATGAAAATGAGCTCTGTAGGGATTATTGAAACAATCAAATCTTTTTACAGATGGGGTGGGACACTCTGCATATTGTTTTCAGTTGTGCTTTTTCACCCTTATTCTCCAGAGGAAAGCTTTTCAGTATCTCATTTTGCCTGAAGGAGGGGGATGTGGTTTCCTGATTAGTTGTATCCTTTTGCAAACTGGTTTCTAAAAGGTGGTCAGGTTTTAAGATTCAGATTTGGTTTTGGTTATTTAATTTGGATGATTTCTAGTAGAAAAAAATTCTTGCCTGTTGTTTTGTCTTTCATCAGTTTCTCATGAGAACTCTATTCTTAGACAAAAAGCTAATTGTTTCTATAAAACTATGTCTTAGTTACTCCTTGACATCTAGGATTCTTCCTGGATATTAGGAACACAGCTGTGGTTTTGAATTAAATGACACTGGCTTTCATTAAGTTGAACTCCCAATGTTAGGATGAGGGGAAGGAGTAAAGAAACCATTCTATTCAGAGAGGCTCTGGTTTGCTCTGAAGCCTCTAAGACTTTCCCAATATGAAACCTAGAGACTGCCTGTTCAATCCTTGCTTTTGGGAACATGTTCCTCTTGCTCCTATCCCCTTGTTTTGTGTCTGGGGAAATTAGTTGGGCTGAAATTAATTTTAGGCAAAGATTTGGTAGAATTTCTGCCTATAATTCTTCTGGATAGTGTAGCTAATATTTGTCTGTGTCATGACCAAGCTGTAAGGCCACATACAGTGCTCTCAGCCATGTACACCTCAACTGCTCTGGTGTGAATAACTTCATAATGGAAGGAAGCAATGAGAGGAAATGGTCTCAAGTTATGTCAAGGGAAGTCTTCATTGGATATTAGGGAAAGTTTAATCACTGAAAGGGTTATAGTACTGGAACAGGCTGCCCAAGGAAGTTGTTGAAGTGGCTATCCCTGGACGTAAGCAAAAGATGTGTATATATGGCTTAATGGTGGACTTGGTAGTATTGGGTTAACAGTTGGACTTGATCTTAAAAGTCTTTTCCACCCTAAATGATTCTATGATTCTTAGTGGTCAGGCAGTTGGACTAGGTGAACATTTTAGGTCCAATTGAAATTATTCTATTCCATTCTATTCTGATTTATTTTTGAGCCATCGTCCTCTAAAATTCCAATGTTCAATGCATCCATGGGGGAAGTACAACTGATTTCCCTTTTCATATGTGCCTGGTTTCTTTCAAGGAGATTCCACGTGTCATAGTAGATGGTGACCTTGGTCTGAGGTTATAAAAGCTTTTCTCACCTCCATCTGGAATTCAGTACTGTAGCATATCTGGGCCCTGAGCCATTTGTCCTAGGAATCTGCAACCAAATGTAGTAGCGTAACCCAACAACACAAGCTATAAAACTATCTCAGAACATCCTCTCTCCCCTGGCTTCCTCTAAGTAAAAAAAAAAAAAGTCTTCCCCCTTGCCTGCAAGATGATTGATGTCCTGGGCTCAGGATAGCTAAGGCCAAAGTAAGACATGGTCCAGAGATCCAAATTAGTAAGTCCATGCAAGTGCAGAGTAGGACTTTGTGGACTCACCAGTTTGCATCTGGAAGCAGTATAGCTACATGTACTTGGCACCATGCCCAAGCTAATATACCCTGCCCTTTGTGTGTGAACGTGACTATTCTGCTTCCAAGCCTGATTTGGCAGTTTATCCAGAGCTACCCTTCTGGTTCTGGGGTTAACACAGGAGGAGAGAATCTTTCTGCAGCTGGCAGTGTGGACAGGCTTTCAGAGAATCTCTTTGGCACCAGAGTGGGAACCTGGGATGCAAAATCCCCTCCTCAGGCACAGCAAGATTTTCTATCCAGAAGGTAACACTTGTCTGTGCAGAGGAGAAAACATTCCTTTCAAGAGGTTGGTCCAAGTTTCTGGAATTAATTCTCACAGGAAAAGAAATGTTAAAAAAAAACATCAAGTACCCGTGTTGTCTTGTCCATCACATGCAGTTCATCCAACCCACTTTCTGATAGATACATTTATCATTCAGCTCTCTCACTCCTTCTCCCCAAAACTATTCCCCAAATGCAATGATATGTGTAGAATATTTCCTCACACTGCAGAAAGATAATCTGCATAAGACAGATATTGGTTATGTGATGTCATGCTCTTTAGAAGGGCATTGGAACATAAAGAGGTATAAGAATCTCCCTAGAACTAAATGGTATCAAAAGTGTCTATATTTTAGTGTGGTACTTTAGGACACATAAGAATTTAATTTGTTAAGCCTGTTCCCAGCCAGATCAACTGAACATGCTAAACTCTCAAATAACAATATTGTTACCTTAATCCATGTTGTACGTTACTGGTTAGAGATTACATTCACTTGTGCCTTCTACTGTGCTGAGCATAGGGTGGTAAACAAGCAGCAACAAATAAATGTAGGCAAATACTGTCTTTCTGTTGAAAATCATCTTTTTTCAGAGTTTCAGGGCTGCTGATGTATTTCACAGCAGGCTGCTGACTACACAGGAGTAACATTCTGGTGTTAAAAATACTTAAGGCTGCCCCTACTATTTCTTGCTCATTATCAGTCCTCCTAGCCAGGTCAAGCTTCCCCTGAGGAAAATGGAAATGGGAGCTTTGCCTGAGGTGAGGTCTTCAGAGTTGTTCCTGTTGATCAAATTTTTGGCGAACAATGAAAAGCTGGGTGAAAGTTCAGGAAGAAGGAAAAGTTTTATTTCAAACTTGGACCCTGAATAAAATTAGCCAGCACAGAGCAAAGCTTAATAAGAAAACAAAACCTAAAAATTAAAGAGTTTCATTTGATTTCACATGCACCCTGGGCTTGGGACAACTTAAATGCAGGATTATTCCTCAGCAAGGTACTTTTGAAAGATTTGTGAGCTTTGTAAAATATATGATGAAGTTGGGCTGAATATTAGATCTATAATGAAACATGGAAGCAGGTGAGTTCCATGTGTTTTGGAGATTTTGTCATAAATACTTTGCATTGCTCTAATAGTGACAAACTTAGAAAACTACCTTACCAGATGTATGCAGAAACAAAAGGGATGTAATATGAGGACCAGATAGCCTAGACACAGAGCTGATAGCTGTGTATTTCTGGTCTCCTGAACTGAAACAGAGCTGCACAAGACTGTGTCCAAGCCAAACACTGTCAGAATGTAATGAAGAAAAAAGAAAGAAAAGAAAGAAAAGAAAGAAAGAAAGAAAGAAAGAAAGAAAGAAAGAAAGAAAGAAAGAAAGAAAGAAAGAAAGAAAGAAAGAAAGAAAGAAAGAAAGAAAGAAAGAAAGAAAGACAATAATGTAAAGTTCTCAGTAACTATTTTAGCAGAATTTTAACAAGCAACAGCATAAGGGGTCACAGTGAAAGCAGTTACAAAATGAGGTCTCTTTTCTGAGTGTTTAAATGGCTGAGTCTTGAATGGCTCACAGCAGCTGAATAACTGAGTCATGACTCTAATGCTTTAATTAACTGTGTTTTGTGTTGCAACTCAGTTTACCCAAAGAGAACTGGTGATTCAAACAGACAAAGTAAGAAGATGTTTCATTCTTCACAGAAGTTATAGCCTGTAGTTAGTGTTGGTATGTCATACTTACTATGTTTGATAGGTTTTTATGAAAAAGCCAAACCTCTATTTGTTTAGAGAGAGAGCTGGAAAAATATTCCCAGAGGAAAGTTTTGAAGAATGTCTTCTGCATTTTCACTAAAAATATGGAAAAAAAAAACCCAAACCTTCATGAAAACAAAATGAAACAGAAAAAAAAAACCTTTAGGTAAACAGCGAACATTTCCATCCAGAAACTTCTGGATGTATTTCAGACTTAAACCATGCTGTTTGCATGACTGTAAGTTTCCTAAGCAGACAATATCTCACTTGATATACCATAACGCTTTATTTTGATGAGCTGACATGGTAAATTATGTAAAAATCTAGGTGTGATTTAAAAAGATGATGACACGTCTCTAAAGTGGTAGTTTTGTATGTCTATAAATATCAATATCTGTGAGCACAGGCATTTCCAGTATAAATAAAACTTTGTTCAGACACTTTGGTCCCAGCTGATGCCAGCAAATTTAAGTACTTAACTGTGGTACAAATGGAATCACTCTAATCCCCTTCAATACTCAGGGGGGAAATTAGACATCTCCAGAGGCCAGTCCCAGGAATAGTTGACTTTGAAAGTACTTTTCTGCTGTCACTGAGGCATAACATTAGATGAGGTAGTATGTTAGTAAGTCATGATCTTTTAGTATGGTTGCAAAATCAAGATAGTCCTATAGAAGCTTTCCCCCATTAATTCAATATTTGAGGGTTTAATACTAAAAACTTTAAATCTAAAATCAGTTATTTTACAAATGAAAAATATACTTTTTTTCTCTTTTTTAAGTCTGTCATTGGACCATCTATAATCAAAACAGAAGATAAATATGTTAAATACGTTATTCATCATAAAGAATTTACCAAGAAGTACTTCAACATTGTTGCTAGCTCAGAATGAGGATTTAATTCAGTTCAGGGTCAATGTAGGAACTATAGACAAATGCTGATTATTCAAAATAGAGGCTTTTTGAAGAACCTGCTCATATAGAAAAATATATTGGGGGTTTTATTGTGATCAAATTAGACTTTCCTTGCCTACATTAAATTTTAAAAGCAAATTAGCCTTCAGAAACAGATGAAGGTTTAGATGACTTCATGATTTCCAGGAACAGAAGAAGCAAAGTGATTTCAACCAATATATAGTTATCTTCAGTTGTATGAAGCAGCACATCCTATTTACCACTAACTGTAGCTTGGTATTTTCTGATGGAAGCAGCAGTGTTTCACAGTGGATGTGCTTTGTGTAGCCTTTGGCACACCTCCTATCAGGGGACGACTGTTGTTTATCTACTGCTTGGCAACAACATCTTGCCATAAAAGGTGTTTTCATACGTCAGTAATTCTTCCATGAAATATTTTTCCAGTTCCCTATAAGAAATAAAATTCCCGTATCTTGGAAAAGGTGCAGTGTAAGTCATGATTCATGTCTACCCTTTATGGGCAGGGAAAAATGTCTTTGACCCTTTTTAAAAGTTCAGTATGGACTGCATCTTTTCTTTACATATCATTCATTAGAAGTCTGATATTTTCATGATTCATTTCACATAGAATCCATAGCTGTGACTCACAACGAAAATATTTGAAGAAAGAATGTGAACAGCCTGTAGGAGCATATTTTGAATAAACAGCAGCTTTATGCAAAGACCCGGATTCTTCTGCTCTTATTTGCAGTAGTGACTGTCCAAAAAAAGCCCACTGATATCCATACAGTTACTCCAGATTACTCAGATCATACTGAGCAGGATTTATCCCATTACCATAAGTCAGTGGCTAAATTGTACTTGTTTAGAATCAAAATGTGCCAAGACCTACTTGTCCAACTCTTATAAGATCCTAGTAATCTCAGGTGTTTTGTCTGATTAGGGCAGGATTGTATTTTATATCCCTACCCTGGAAGGTAGCTTCTCTGAGCTGGTAACCTTCTTGCTGCATTAGCAATTCTGAAATTATATGTAAAAGAAAAAAACCTTCTAATATTATGGGAAAAGCATTTACATGGTAACAAAGTTGCTGATGCCTGAACATTTTGCAGAGTATTAACCGCAGAGGAATAGTGTTCTGGTATTAAAAATAGTTTGACATTGTCCCTCTATTTGTTGCTCATTATCAGTACTCATTGCCAGTTCAACATTCCTCAAAAAATTTTAAATCCTACCTTGGGAAAATGAGGTAGGGAATATGTACAATGGCTGATGACATCACCTGCCAGTAATGGCTATAAATCTTGACTGAATTTGTAAGTACAAATGTTCAGCTATGAAGGTGCCAGATTTCACGCCTGCATACTTATAGCTTGCAAATTCATCAAGTGCAGGACTTGGGAACATCAGTTTCATCCAGAATGTGCTCAGCTACACCTTGATGAAGCCAAACCAGAAAAAAACCTGCCAATCTCTACCAGAAAAAAGAAGGTGTCATTTTATAGTATGATAATTCTTATTGTCTTTCAAATTTTAAGTTACTTCGTGTACTTCATTCATGTATTCCACTAATTGACAGACTGACATTTTGGAGACACTATAGAAATTAATATGAGAGAACAGCAAGAATGTTTCTTGCATACCAAGTGCAGAATAAGTGAGTATTAACAAAGCACTAATGCCATTTGGACAGGATAAGACCAGTTAGTGTGTCCAAACCTCTTAAAAGTACATTCTAAACTATTATATTGCCAATTAAGCAGCAAAGTGGAAAATTCTTCCCTTTCTGTTGGCATGGAAAGGGTCTTTCTAAGCTGCTTTTTATCCCTTGTAATTTAAAAAAAAAAAATAACTTCAAACTTAACTTTACCTCAGGAAGATTGTATTTGAAGAGACGCTCCTTAAAGAACTTGGATATTTAGGTAAGCCAAAAAAACCAACCAACAACTAAGAAAACCCCAAACAACTAAGAAAATAGGAAGAAAGCAGGTTTCAAAAGGGGCTGAATAGTTCAGGGAACTGGTACTGAAATCCTTAGATTTTGTCAATCTCCTGAGTTCTGATTTCTGTCCGACTTTGGTCACAGCCACTGAAAGTTCCTACTGGAACAGCCCAAGTAACAGATGCTCAGACCCAGCTCTGAGTTGTTTTGGATTTAAGAAGAAAGCTGAGACCTATCTCAGAATATTAATTTCTGAAATTTCTCAAGTTGTGTATGTGGAATGAGTTGCTGACATCAGTGTCAGTGCAGTTCCCAGTGTACAGGTACCTACATTGCTCAAACTGTCCAACAAATAAACTGCAGTTTGAATGCCTGTTGAATGCTCAGTTTTCAAAAATTAGTGCCTCAAAGGGCATGGGAGTTCCAAAGGTTCTACTGATCCTTTAATATCTGACTTATTTTGGGTCCCTAAGGTTATATATAAGCTCATATGGACTTGTGAACAGATGATATTATTCTAGCACTCTGTCCCATGTTTTGTGTCACCAAGATGTCTGCATGTCTGTCTACATGAAGAATTCCCCTCGTTTATGATCAATCTTAGGCAGTAAATGCGAGTCAGGTTCCCTGTTGCTACTGGGATTTTGTTCAGAGTTTAGGTGCAGGAACTAGTAATTAGTTACTGGAAGTCCAGGACTTTCTACATCAAAGCTCATGGATTCTGAAACAAATTCTCCTTGGATGGAGTCACACACTCACAGTCACGTCCTGACTCTGCTAGCCAAGGACATTCCAAATTTCTTGCCTTTTCTTGTTAGCTCCTTCTACTTCTGAAAGAAAGTGGAAGATTCAGCTTGTGAAGTCCTTCTTGTCTCCCAGGTGCTGATCCAGCTAAACAGCAGCCCCACAACAATCCTACAAAACATCTGGCTTTTGTCTTAACGAGTCATCTGATATGATGCTAGACCAAAGCACTTGTGTGCTCATGAGAGGACTGCCAATGTACTGTTATTGTTGGGCCATAATTTGGTTTCAGGTATTCAAATTAATTGGAAGACAA